>NC_090974.1:1270000-1905000 GCF_040807025.1 Struthio camelus | reverse complement strand
CGGGAGTGCTTGTGGGAGAGCCGTGTGGATGTCAGGGCCAAAAGGGTGGAGGCAATGGTGCTCCCCGTGTGGGCCTGTACATGTTAGGCAGGCGTTGGAGGAGAGTGGCTGCTCCAGTCCGAAAGTGTGAGGAGGGCAGTGGTAAGTTGTAGGAGGTGAGGGAAAGGAGGACGGGAGTGCTTGTGGGAGAGCCGTGTGGATGTCAGGGCCAAAAGGGTGGAGGCAATGGTGCTCCCAGTGTGGGCCTCTGCATGCTAGGCACACGTTGGAGGAGAGTGACTGCTCTAATGGGAAAGTGTGAGGAGGGCAGTGGTAAGTTGTAGGAGGTGAGGGAAAGGAAGACGGGAGTGCTTGTGGGAGAGCCGTGTGGATGTCAGGGCCAAAAGGGTGGAGGCAATGGTGCTCCCCGTGTGGGCCTGCAGATGTTAGGCAGGCGTTGGAGGAGAGTGGCTGCTCCAGTCCGAAAGTGTGAGGAGGGCAGTGGTAAGTTGTAGGCGGTGAGGGAAAGGAGCATTGGAGTGCTTGTGGGAGAGCCGTGTGGATATCAGGGACAAAAGGGTGGAGGCAATGGTGCTCCCCGTGTGGGCCTGCAGATGTTAGGCAGGCGTTGGAGGAGAGTGGCTGCTCCAGGCAGAATGTGTGAGGTGGGCAGTGGTAAGTTGTAGGAGGTGAGGGAAAGGAAGACGGGAGTGCTTGTGGGAGAGCCGTGTGGATGTCAGGGCCAAAAGGGTGGAGGCAATGGTGCTCCCCGTGTGGGCTTCTGCATGCTAGGGACGCGTTGGAGGAGATTGGCTGCTCTAATGGGAAAGTGTGAGGAGGGCAGTGGTAAGTTGTAGGCCGTGAGGGAAAGGAGGACGGGAGTGCTTGTGGGAGAGCCGTGTGGATGTCAGGGCCAAAAGGGTGGAGGCAATGGTGCTCCCCGGGTGGGTCTGTACATGTTAGGCACGCTTTGGAGGAGATTGGCTGCTCTAATGGGAAAGTGTGAGGAGGGCAGTGGTAAGTTGTAGGAGGTGAGGGAAAGGAGCATTGGAGTGCTTGTGGGAGAGCCGTGAGGATATCAGGGACAAAAGGGTGGAGGCAATGGTGTTCCCCAGGTGGCCCTGCACATGTTAGGCAGGCGTTGGAGGAGAGTGGCTGCTCCAGGCAGAAAGTGTGAAGAGGGCAGTGGTAAGTTGTAGGAGGTGAGGGAAAGGAAGACGGGAGTGCTTGTGGGAGAGCCGTGTGGATGTCAGGGCCAAAAGGGTGGAGGCAATGGTGCTCCTCGTGTGGGCCTGTGCATGTTAGGCAGGCTTAGGAGGAGAGTGGGTGCTCCAGTCAGAAAGTGTGAGGAGGGTTGTCCTAGGTTGTAAGAGGTGAGGGAAAGGAGGACGGGAGTGCTTGTGGGAGAGCCGTGTGGATGTCAGGGCCAAAAGGGTGGAGGCAATGGTGCTCCCCGGGTGGGCCTGTATATGGTCTTGGTGCTCCCCGTGTTGGTCTGTACATGCTAGGCACGCGTTGGAGTAGATTGGCTGCTCTAATGGGAAAGTGTGAGGAGGGCAGTGGTAAGTTGTAGGCGGTGAGGGAAAGGAGGACGGGAGTGCTTGTGGGAGAGCCGTGTGGATATCAGGGAAAAAAGGGTGGAGGCAATGGTGCTCCCCGTGTGGGCCTGCAGATGTTAGGCAGGCGTTGGAGGAGAGTGGCTGCTCCAGTCAGAAAGTGTGAGGAGGGCAGTGGTAAGTTGTAGGAGGTGAGGGAAAGGAGGACGGGAGTGCTTGTGGGAGAGCCGTAGGCATGTCTGGGCCAAAAGGGTGGAGGCAATGGTGCTCCTCGTGTGGGCCTCTGCATGCTAGGCACACGTTGGAGGAGAGTTGCTGTTGTAATGGGAAAGTGTGAGGAGGGCAGTGGTAAGTTGTAGGAGGTGAGGGAAAGGAGGACGGGAGTGCTTGTGGGAGAGCCGTAGGCATGTCTGGGCCAAAAGGGTGGAGGCAATGGTGCTCCTCATGTGGGCCTGTGCATGCTAGGCAGGCGTTGGAGGAGAGTGGCTGCTCTAATGGGAAAGTGTGAGGAGGGCAGTGGTAAGTTGTAGGAGGTGAGGGGAAGGAAGACGGGAGTGCTTGTGGGAGAGCCGTGTGGATGTCAGGACCAAAGGGTGGAGGCAATGGTGCTCCCCGTGTGGGCCTGTACATGTTAGGCAGGCGTTGGAGGAGAGTGGCTGCTCCTGGCAGAAAGTGTGAGGAGGGCAATCGTAAGTTGGAGTAGGGTAGGGAAAGGAGGACGGGAGTGCTTGTGGGAGAGCCGTGTGGATGTCAGGGCCAAAAGGGTGGAGGCAATGGTGCTCCCCATGTGGGCCTGCACATGTTAGGCAGGCGTTGGAGGAGATTGGCTGCTCCAGTCCGAAAATGTGAGGAGGGCTGTCCTAGGTTGTAGGAGGAGAGGGGAAGGAGCATTGGAGTGCTTGTGGGAGAGCCGTGTGGATGTCAGGGCCAAAGGGGTGGAGGCAATGGTGCTCCCCGTGTGGGCCTGTATATGTTCGGCAGGCTTTGTAGGAGAGTGGCTGCTCCAGTCAGAAAGTGTGAGGAGGGCAGTGGTAAGTTGTAGGAGGTGAGGGAAAGGAGGACGGGAGTGCTTGTGGGAGAGCCGTGTGGATGTCAGGGCCAAAAGGGTGGAGGCAATGGTGCTCCTCGTGTGGGCCTGCAGTTATTAGCCAGGCGTTGCAGGAGATGGGCTGCTCTAATGGGAAAGTGTGAGAAGGGTTGTCCTAGGTTGTAAGAGGTGAGGGAAAGCAGGACGGGAGTGCTTGTGGGAGAGCCGTAGGCATGTCAGGGCCAAAAGGGTGGACGTCATGGTGCTCCCCGTGTGGGTCTGTACATGCTAGGCATGCGCTGGAGGAGATTGGCTGCTCTAATGGGAAAGTGTGAGGAGGGCAGTGGTAAGTTGTAGGCGGTGAGGGAAAGGAGGACGGGAGTGCTTGTGGGAGAGCCGTGTGGATGTCAGGGCCAAAAGGGTGGAGGCAATGGTGCTCCTCGTGTGGGCCTGTGCATGTTAGGCAGCCTTCGGAGGAGAGTGGCTGCTCCCGTCAGAAAGTGTGAGGAGGGCAGTGGTAAGTTGTAGGAGGTGAGGGAAAGGAAGACGGGAGTGCTTGTGGGAGAGCCGTGTGGATGTCAGGGCCAAAAGGGTGGAGGCAATGGTGCTCCCCGTGTGGGCCTGTACATGTTAGGCAGGCGTTGGAGGAGAGTGGCTGCTCCAGTCCGAAAGTGTGAGGAGGGCAGTGGTAAGTTGTAGGAGGTGAGGGAAAGGAGGACGGGAGTGCTTGTGGGAGAGCCGTGTGGATGTCAGGGCCAAAAGGGTGGAGGCAATGGTGCTCCCAGTGTGGGCCTCTGCATGCTAGGCACACGTTGGAGGAGAGTGACTGCTCTAATGGGAAAGTGTGAGGAGGGCAGTGGTAAGTTGTAGGAGGTGAGGGAAAGGAAGACGGGAGTGCTTGTGGGAGAGCCGTGTGGATGTCAGGGCCAAAAGGGTGGAGGCAATGGTGCTCCCCGTGTGGGCCTGCAGATGTTAGGCAGGCGTTGGAGGAGAGTGGCTGCTCCAGGCAGAATGTGTGAGGTGGGCAGTGGTAAGTTGGAATAGGGTAGGTAAAGGAGGACGGGAGTGCTTGTGGGAGAGCCGTGTGGATGTCAGGGCCAAAAGGGTGGAGGCAATGGTGCTCCCCGTGTGGGCCTGTACATGTTAGGCAGGCGTTGGAGGAGAGTGGCTGCTCCAGTCCGAAAGTGTGAGGAGGGCAGTGGTAAGTTGTAGGCGGTGAGGGAAAGGAGCATTGGAGTGCTTGTGGGAGAGCCGTGTGGATATCAGGGACAAAAGGGTGGAGGCAATGGTGCTCCCCGTGTGGGCCTGCAGATGTTAGGCAGGCGTTGGAGGAGAGTGGCTGCTCCAGGCAGAATGTGTGAGGTGGGCAGTGGTAAGTTGTAGGAGGTGAGGGAAAGGAAGACGGGAGTGCTTGTGGGAGAGCCGTGTGGATGTCAGGGCCAAAAGGGTGGAGGCAATGGTGCTCCCCGTGTGGGCTTCTGCATGCTAGGGACGCGTTGGAGGAGATTGGCTGCTCTAATGGGAAAGTGTGAGGAGGGCAGTGGTAAGTTGTAGGCCGTGAGGGAAAGGAGGACGGGAGTGCTTGTGGGAGAGCCGTGTGGATGTCAGGGCCAAAAGGGTGGAGGCAATGGTGCTCCCCGGGTGGGTCTGTACATGTTAGGCACGCTTTGGAGGAGATTGGCTGCTCTAATGGGAAAGTGTGAGGAGGGCAGTGGTAAGTTGTAGGCGGTGAGGGAAAGGAGGACGGGAGTGCTTGTGGGAGAGCCGTGTGGATGTCAGGGCCAAAAGGGTGGAGGCAATGGTGCTCCTCGTGTGGGCCAGTACATGTCAGGCAGGCGTTGGAGGAGAGTGGCTGCTCCAGGCAGAAAGTGTGAGGAGGGCAATCGTAAGTTGGAGTAGGGTAGGGAAAGGAAGACGGGAGTGCTTGTGGGAGAGCCGTAGGCATGTCAGGGCCAAAAGGGTGGAGGCAATGGTGCTCCTCGTGTGGGCCTGTGCATGTTAGGCAGCCTTCGGAGGAGAGTGGCTGCTCCAGTCCGAAAATGTGAGGAGGGCTGTCCTAGGTTGTAGGAGAGGGGAAGGAGCATTGGAGTGCTTGTGGGAGAGCCGTATGGATGTCAGGGCCAAAAGGGTGGAGGCAATGGTGCTCCTCGTGTGGGCCTGTATATGTTCGGCAGGCGTTGGAGGAGAGTGGCTGCTGCAGTCAGAAAGTGTGAGGAGGGCAGTGGTAAGTTGTAGGAGGTGAGGGAAAGGAAGACGGGAGTGCTTGTGGGAGAGCCGTGTGGATGTCAGGGCCAAAAGGGTGGAGGCAAGGGTGCTCCTCGTGTGGGCCTGCACATGTTAGCAAGGCGTTGGAGGAGATTGGCTGCTCCAGTCAGAAAGTGTGAGGAGGGCAGTGGTAAGTTGTAGGAGGTGAGTGAAAGGAAGACGGGAGTGCTTGTGGGAGAGCCGTGTGGATATCAGGGCCAAAAGGGTGGAGGCAATGGTGCTCCCCGTGTGGGTCTGTATATGTTCAGCAGGCGTTGGAGGAGATTGGCTGCTCCAGTCAGAAAGTGTGAGGAGGGCAGTCATAAGTTGGAGTAGGGTAGGTAAAGGAGGACGGGAGTGCTTGTGGGAGAGCCGTGTGGATGTCAGGGCCAAAAGGGTGGAGGCAATGGTGCTCCCCAGGTGGGCCTGCACATGTTAGGCACGCGTGGAGGAGAGTGGCTGCTCCAGGCAGAAAGTGTGAGGAGGGCAGTGGTAAGTTGTAGGCGGTGAGGGAAAGGAAGACGGGAGTGCTTGTGGGAGAGCCGTGTGGATGTCAGGGCCAAAAGGGTGGAGGCAATGGTGCTCCTCGTGTGGGCCTGTGCATGTTAGGCAGGCTTAGGAGGAGAGTGGGTGCTCCAGTCAGAAAGTATGAGGAGGGTTGTCCTAGGTTGTAAGAGGTGAGGGAAAGGAGGACGGGAGTGCTTGTGGGAGAGCCGTGTGGATGTCAGGGACAAAAGGGTGGAGGCAATGGTGCTCCCCGGGTGGGCATGTAAATGTTAGGCAGGCGTTGGAGGAGATTGGCTGCTCCAGTCCGAAAATGTGAGGAGGGCTGTCCTAGGTTGTAGGAGGAGAGGGGAAGGAGCATTGGAGTGCTTGTGGGAGAGCCGTGTGGATGTCAGGGCCAAAGGGGTGGAGGCAATGGTGCTCCCCGGGTGGGCCTGTATATGTTCGGCAGGCTTTGTAGGAGAGTGGCTGCTCCAGTCAGAAAGTGTGAGGAGGGCAGTGGTAAGTTGTAGGAGGTGAGGGAAAGGAGGACGGGAGTGCTTGTGGGAGAGCCGTGTGGATGTCAGGGCCAAAAGGGTGGAGGCAATGGTGCTCCTCGTGTGGGCCTGCAGTTATTAGCCAGGCGTTGCAGGAGATGGGCTGCTCTAATGGGAAAGTGTGAGAAGGGTTGTCCTAGGTTGTAAGAGGTGAGGGAAAGGAGGACGGGAGTGCTTGTGGGAGAGCCGTAGGCATGTCAGGGCCAAAAGGGTGGACGTCATGGTGCTCCCCGTGTGGGTCTGTACATGCTAGGCATGCGCTGGAGGAGATTGGCTGCTCTAATGGGAAAGTGTGAGGAGGGCAGTGGTAAGTTGTAGGCGGTGAGGGAAAGGAGGACGGGAGTGCTTGTGGGAGAGCCGTGTGGATGTCAGGGCCAAAAGGGTGGAGGCAATGGTGCTCCTCGTGTGGGCCTGTGCATGTTAGGCAGCCTTCGGAGGAGAGTGGCTGCTCCAGTCAGAAAATGTGAGGAGGGCTGTCCTAGGTTGTAGGAGGTGAGGGAAAGGAAGACGGGAGTGCTTGTGGGAGAGCCGTGTGGATGTCAGGGCCAAAAGGGTGGAGGCAATGGTGCTCCCCGTGTGGGCCTGTACATGTTAGGCAGGCGTTGGAGGAGAGTGGCTGCTCCAGTCCGAAAGTGTGAGGAGGGCAGTGGTAAGTTGTAGGAGGTGAGGGAAAGGAGGACGGGAGTGCTTGTGGGAGAGCCGTGTGGATGTCAGGGCCAAAAGGGTGGAGGCAATGGTGCTCCCAGTGTGGGCCTCTGCATGCTAGGCACACGTTGGAGGAGAGTGACTGCTCTAATGGGAAAGTGTGAGGAGGGCAGTGGTAAGTTGTAGGAGGTGAGGGAAAGGAAGACGGGAGTGCTTGTGGGAGAGCCGTGTGGATGTCAGGGCCAAAAGGGTGGAGGCAATGGTGCTCCCCGTGTGGGCCTGCAGATGTTAGGCAGGCGTTGGAGGAGAGTGGCTGCTCCAGTCCGAAAGTGTGAGGAGGGCAGTGGTAAGTTGTAGGCGGTGAGGGAAAGGAGCATTGGAGTGCTTGTGGGAGAGCCGTGTGGATATCAGGGACAAAAGGGTGGAGGCAATGGTGCTCCCCGTGTGGGCCTGCAGATGTTAGGCAGGCGTTGGAGGAGAGTGGCTGCTCCAGGCAGAATGTGTGAGGTGGGCAGTGGTAAGTTGTAGGAGGTGAGGGAAAGGAAGACGGGAGTGCTTGTGGGAGAGCCGTGTGGATGTCAGGGCCAAAAGGGTGGAGGCAATGGTGCTCCCCGTGTGGGCTTCTGCATGCTAGGGACGCGTTGGAGGAGATTGGCTGCTCTAATGGGAAAGTGTGAGGAGGGCAGTGGTAAGTTGTAGGCCGTGAGGGAAAGGAGGACGGGAGTGCTTGTGGGAGAGCCGTGTGGATGTCAGGGCCAAAAGGGTGGAGGCAATGGTGCTCCCCGGGTGGGTCTGTACATGTTAGGCACGCTTTGGAGGAGATTGGCTGCTCTAATGGGAAAGTGTGAGGAGGGCAGTGGTAAGTTGTAGGAGGTGAGGGAAAGGAGCATTGGAGTGCTTGTGGGAGAGCCGTGAGGATATCAGGGACAAAAGGGTGGAGGCAATGGTGTTCCCCAGGTGGCCCTGCACATGTTAGGCACGCGTTGGAGGAGAGTGGCTGCTCCAGGCAGAAAGTGTGAAGAGGGCAGTGGTAAGTTGTAGGAGGTGAGGGAAAGGAAGACGGGAGTGCTTGTGGGAGAGCCGTGTGGATGTCAGGGCCAAAAGGGTGGAGGCAATGGTGCTCCTCGTGTGGGCCTGTGCATGTTAGGCAGGCTTAGGAGGAGAGTGGGTGCTCCAGTCAGAAAGTGTGAGGAGGGTTGTCCTAGGTTGTAAGAGGTGAGGGAAAGGAGGACGGGAGTGCTTGTGGGAGAGCCGTGTGGATGTCAGGGCCAAAAGGGTGGAGGCAATGGTGCTCCCCGGGTGGGCCTGTATATGGTCTTGGTGCTCCCCGTGTTTGTCTGTACATGCTAGGCACGCGTTGGAGTAGATTGGCTGCTCTAATGGGAAAGTGTGAGGAGGGCAGTGGTAAGTTGTAGGAGGTGAGGGAAAGGAGGACGGGAGTGCTTGTGGGAGAGCCGTGTGGATATCAGGGAAAAAAGGGTGGAGGCAATGGTGCTCCCCGTGTGGGCCTGCAGATGTTAGGCAGGCGTTGGAGGAGAGTGGCTGCTCCAGGCAGAAAGTGTGAGGAGGGCAGTGGTAAGTTGTAGGAGGTGAGGGAAAGGAGGACGGGAGTGCTTGTGGGAGCGCCGTAGGCATGTCTGGGCCAAAAGGGTGGAGGCAATGGTGCTCCTCGTGTGGGCCTCTGCATGCTAGGCACACGTTGGAGGAGAGTTGCTGTTGTAATGGGAAAGTGTGAGGAGGGCAGTGGTAAGTTGTAGGAGGTGAGGGAAAGGAGGACGGGAGTGCTTGTGGGAGAGCCGTAGGCATGTCTGGGCCAAAAGGGTGGAGGCAATGGTGCTCCTCATGTGGGCCTGTGCATGCTAGGCAGGCGTTGGAGGAGAGTGGCTGCTCTAATGGGAAAGTGTGAGGAGGGCAGTGGTAAGTTGTAGGAGGTGAGGGGAAGGAAGACGGGAGTGCTTGTGGGAGAGCCGTGTGGATGTCAGGACCAAAGGGTGGAGGCAATGGTGCTCCCCGTGTGGGCCTGTACATGTTAGGCAGGCGTTGGAGGAGAGTGGCTGCTCCTGGCAGAAAGTGTGAGGAGGGCAATCGTAAGTTGGAGTAGGGTAGGGAAAGGAGGACGGGAGTGCTTGTGGGAGAGCCGTGTGGATGTCAGGGCCAAAAGGGTGGAGGCAATGGTGCTCCCCATGTGGGCCTGCACATGTTAGGCAGGCGTTGGAGGAGATTGGCTGCTCCAGTCCGAAAATGTGAGGAGGGCTGTCCTAGGTTGTAGGAGGAGAGGGGAAGGAGCATTGGAGTGCTTGTGGGAGAGCCGTGTGGATGTCAGGGCCAAAAGGGTGGAGGCAATGGTGTTCCCCAGGTGGGCCTGCACATGTTAGGCAGGCGTTGGAGGAGAGTGGCTGCTCCAGTCCGAAAGTGTGAGGAGGGCAGTGGTAAGTTGGAGTAGGGTAGGTAAAGGAGGACGGGAGTGCTTGTGGGAGAGCCGTGTGGATGTCAGGGCCAAAAGGGTGGAGGCAATGGTGCTCCCAATGTGGGCCTGTATATGTTCGGCAGGCGTTGGAGGAGAGTGGCTGCTCCAGTCAGAAAGTGTGAGGAGGGCAGTCATAAGTTGGAATAGGGTAGGTAAAGGAGGACGGGAGTGCTTGTGGGAGAGCCGTGTGGATGTCAGGGCCAAAAGGGTGGAGGCAATGGTGCTCCCAGTGTGGGTCTGCAGTTATTAGCCAGGCGTTGGAGGAGATGGGCTGCTCTAATGGGAAAGTGTGAGGAGGGTTGTCCTAGGTTGTAAGAGGTGAGGGAAAGGAGGACGGGAGTGCTTGTGGGAGAACCGTAGGCATGTCAGGACCAAAAAGGTGGTCGTCATGGTGCTCCCCGTGTGGGTCTGTACATGCTAGGCACGCTTTGGAGGAGATTGGCTGCTCTAATGGGAAAGTGTGAGGAGGGCAGTGGTAAGTTGTAGGCGGTGAGGGAAAGGAGGACGGGAGTGCTTGTGGGAGAGCCGTGTGGATATCAGGGCCAAAAGGGTGGAGGCAATGGTGCTCCCCGTGTGGGCCTGCAGTTATTAGCCAGGCGTTGGAGGAGATGGGCTGCTCTAATGGGAAAGTGTGAGGAGGGTTGTCCTAGGTTGTAAGAGGTGAGGGAAAGGAGGAAGGGAGTGCTTGTGGGAGAACCGTAGGCATGTCAGGACCTAAAGGTGGACGTCATGGTGCTCCCCGTGTGGGTCTGTACATGCTAGGCACGCGTTGGAGGAGATTGGCTGCTCTAATGGGAAAGTGTGAGGAGGGCAGTGGTAAGTTGTAGGAGGTGAGGGAAAGGAGGACGGGAGTGCTTGTGGGAGAGCCGTGTGGATGTCAGGGCCAAAAGGGTGGAGGCAATGGTGCTCCCCGTGTGCGCCTGCAGATGTTAGGCAGGCGTTGGAGGAGAGTGGCTACTCCAGTCCGAAAGTGTGAGGAGGGCAGTGGTAAGTTGTAGGCGGTGAGGGAAAGGAGGACGGGAGTGCTTGTGGGAGAGCCGTGTGGATGTCAGGGCCAAAAGGTTGGAGGCAATGGTGCTCCTCGTGTGGGCCAGTACATGTCAGGCAGGCGTTGGAGGAGAGTGGCTGCTCCAGGCAGAAAGTGTGAGGAGGGCAATCGTAAGTTGGAGTAGGGTAGGGAAAGGAAGACGGGAGTGCTTGTGGGAGAGCCGTAGGCATGTCAGGGCCAAAAGGGTGGAGGCAATGGTGCTCCTCGTGTGGGCCTGTGCATGTTAGGCAGCCTTCGGAGGAGAGTGGCTGCTCCAGTCCGAAAATGTGAGGAGGGCTGTCCTAGGTTGTAGGAGAGGGGAAGGAGCATTGGAGTGCTTGTGGGAGAGCCGTATGGATGTCAGGGCCAAAAGGGTGGAGGCAATGTTGCTCCTCGTGTGGGCCTGTATATGTTCGGCAGGCGTTGGAGGAGAGTGGCTGCTGCAGTCAGAAAGTGTGAGGAGGGCAGTGGTAAGTTGTAGGAGGTGAGGGAAAGGAAGACGGGAGTGCTTGTGGGAGAGCCGTGTGGATGTCAGGGCCAAAAGGGTGGAGGCAAGGGTGCTCCTCGTGTGGGCCTGCACATGTTAGCAAGGCGTTGGAGGAGATTGGCTGCTCCAGTCAGAAAGTGTGAGGAGGGCAGTGGTAAGTTGTAGGAGGTGAGTGAAAGGAAGACGGGAGTGCTTGTGGGAGAGCCGTGTGGATATCAGGGCCAAAAGGGTGGAGGCAATGGTGCTCCCCGGGTGGGCCTGTATATGTTCAGCAGGCTTTGGAGGAGATTGGCTGCTCCAGTCAGAAAGTGTGAGGAGGGCAGTCATAAGTTGGAGTAGGGTAGGTAAAGGAGGACGGGAGTGCTTGTGGGAGAGCCGTGTGGATGTCAGGGCCAAAAGGGTGGAGGCAATGGTGCTCCCCAGGTGGGCCTGCACATGTTAGGCACGCGTGGAGGAGAGTGGCTGCTCCAGGCAGAAAGTGTGAGGAGGGCAGTGGTAAGTTGTAGGCGGTGAGGGAAAGGAAGACGGGAGTGCTTGTGGGAGAGCCGTGTGGATGTCAGGGCCAAAAGGGTGGAGGCAATGGTGCTCCTCGTGTGGGCCTGTGCATGTTAGGCAGGCTTAGGAGGAGAGTGGGTGCTCCAGTCAGAAAGTATGAGGAGGGTTGTCCTAGGTTGTAAGAGGTGAGGGAAAGGAGGACGGGAGTGCTTGTGGGAGAGCCGTGTTGATGTCAGGGACAAAAGGGTGGAGGCAATGGTGCTCCCCGGGTGGGCATGTAAATGTTAGGCAGGCGTTGGAGGAGATTGGCTGCTCCAGTCCGAAAATGTGAGGAGGGCTGTCCTAGGTTGTAGGAGGAGAGGGGAAGGAGCATTGGAGTGCTTGTGGGAGAGCCGTGTGGATGTCAGGGCCAAAGGGGTGGAGGCAATGGTGCTCCCCGGGTGGGCCTGTATATGTTCGGCAGGCTTTGTAGGAGAGTGGCTGCTCCAGTCAGAAAGTGTGAGGAGGGCAGTGGTAAGTTGTAGGAGGTGAGGGAAAGGAGGACGGGAGTGCTTGTGGGAGAGCCGTGTGGATGTCAGGGCCAAAAGGGTGGAGGCAATGGTGCTCCTCGTGTGGGCCTGCAGTTATTAGCCAGGCGTTGCAGGAGATGGGCTGCTCTAATGGGAAAGTGTGAGAAGGGTTGTCCTAGGTTGTAAGAGGTGAGGGAAAGGAGGACGGGAGTGCTTGTGGGAGAGCCGTAGGCATGTCAGGGCCAAAAGGGTGGACGTCATGGTGCTCCCCGTGTGGGTCTGTACATGCTAGGCATGCGCTGGAGGAGATTGGCTGCTCTAATGGGAAAGTGTGAGGAGGGCAGTGGTAAGTTGTAGGCGGTGAGGGAAAGGAGGACGGGAGTGCTTGTGGGAGAGCCGTGTGGATGTCAGGGCCAAAAGGGTGGAGGCAATGGTGCTCCTCGTGTGGGCCTGTGCATGTTAGGCAGCCTTCGGAGGAGAGTGGCTGCTCCAGTCAGAAAATGTGAGGAGGGCTGTCCTAGGTTGTAGGAGGTGAGGGAAAGGAAGACGGGAGTGCTTGTGGGAGAGCCGTGTGGATGTCAGGGCCAAAAGGGTGGAGGCAATGGTGCTCCCCGTGTGGGCCTGTACATGTTAGGCAGGCGTTGGAGGAGAGTGGCTGCTCCAGTCCGAAAGTGTGAGGAGGGCAGTGGTAAGTTGTAGGAGGTGAGGGAAAGGAGGACGGGAGTGCTTGTGGGAGAGCCGTGTGGATGTCAGGGCCAAAAGGGTGGAGGCAATGGTGCTCCCAGTGTGGGCCTCTGCATGCTAGGCACACGTTGGAGGAGAGTGGCTGCTCCAGTCCGAAAGTGTGAGGAGGGCAGTGGTAAGTTGTAGGAGGTGAGGGAAAGGAGGACGGGAGTGCTTGTGGGAGAGCCGTGTGGATATCAGGGCCAAAAGGGTGGAGGCAATGGTGCTCCTCGTGTGGGCCTCTGCATGCTAGGCAGGCGTTGGAGGAGATTGGCTGCTCTAATGGGAAAGTGTGAGGAGGGCAGTGGTAAGTTGTAGGAGGTGAGGGAAAGGAGGACGGGAGTGCTTGTGGGAGAGCCGTGTGGATGTCAGGGCCAAAAGGGTGGAGGCAATGGTGCTCCTCGTGTGGGCCTGCACATGTTAGGCAGGCGTTGGAGGAGATTGGCTGCTGCAGTCCGAAAATGTGAGGAGGGCTGTCCTAGGTTGTAGGAGGTGAGGGGAAGGAGCATTGGAGTGCTTGTGGGAGAGCCGTGTGGATGTCAGGGCCAAAAGGGTGGAGGCAATGGTGCTCCTCGTGTGGGCCTGTACATGTTAGGCAGGCGTTGGAGGATATTGGCTGCTCTAATGGGAAAGTGTGAGGAGGGCAGTCATAAGTTGGAGTAGGGTAGGTAAAGGAGGGTGGGAGTGCTTGTGGGAGAGCCGTGTGGATGTCAGGGCCAAAAGGGTGGAGGCAATGGTGCTCCCCGTGTGGGTCTGTACATGTTAGGCACGCGTTGGAGGAGATTGGCTGCTCTAATGGGAAAGTGTGAGGAGGGCAGTGGTAAGTTGTAGGAGGTGAGGGAAAGGAAGACGGGAGTGCTTGTGGGAGAGCCGTGTGGATATCAGGGCCAAAAGGGTGGAGGCAATGGTGCTCCCCGTGTGGGCCTGCACATGTTAGGCAGGCGTTGGAGGAGATTGGCTGCTGCAGTCCGAAAATGTGAGGAGGGCTGTCCTAGGTTGTAGGAGGTGAGGGGAAGGAGCATTGAAGTGCTTGTGGGAGAGCCGTGTGGATGTCAGGGCCAAAAGGGTGGAGGCAATGGTGCTCCCAATGTGGGCCTGTATATGTTCGGCAGGCGTTGGAGGAGAGTGGCTGCTCCAGTCAGAAAGTGTGAGGAGGGCAGTGGTAAGTTGGAGTAGGGTAGGTAAAGGAGGACGGGAGTGCTTGTGGGAGAGCCGTGTGGATATCAGGGCCAAAAGGGTGGAGGCAATGGTGCTCCCCGGGTGGGCCTGTATATGGTCATGGTGCTCCCCGTGTTGGTCTGCACATGCTAGGCACGCGTTGGAGGAGATTGGCTGCTCTAATGGGAAAGTGTGAGGAGGGTTGTCCTAGGTTGTAAGAGGTGATGGAAAGGAAGACGGGAGTGCTTGTGGGAGAGCCGTGTGGATGTCAGGGCCAAAAGGGTGGAGGCAATGGTGCTCCCCGTGTGGGCCTGTACATGTTAGGCAGGCGTTGGAGGAGATTGGCTGCTCCAGTCCGAAAATGTGAGGAGGGCTGTCCTAGGTTGTAGGAGGAGAGGGGAAGGAGCATTGGAGTGCTTGTGGGAGAGCCGTGTGGATGTCAGGGCCAAAAGGGTGGAGGCAATGGTGCTCCCCGTGTGGGCCTGTACATGTTAGGCAGGCGTTGGAGGGGATTGGCTGCTCTAATGGGAAAGTGTGAGGAGGGCAGTGGTAAGTTGTAGGAGGTGAGGGAAAGGAAGACGGGAGTGCTTGTGGGAGAGCCGTGTGGATGTCAGGGCCAAAAGGGTGGAGGCAATGATGGGGCCAAAAGGGTGGAGGCAATGGTGCTCCCAATGTGGGCCTGCACATGTTAGGCAGGCTTAGGAGGAGATTGGCTGCTCCCGTCAGAAAGTGTGAGGAGGGCTGTCCTAGGTTGTAGGAGGTGAGGGGAAGGAGCATTGGAGTTCTTGTGGGAGAGCCATGTGGATGTCAGGGCCAAAAGGGTGGAGGCAATGGTGCTCCCCGTGTGCGCCTGCACATGTTAGGCAGGCGTTGGAGGAGAGTGGCTGCTCCACTCCGAAAGTGTGAGGAGGGCAGTGGTAAGTTGTAGGAGGTGAGGGAAAGGAGGGTGTGAGTGCTTGTGGGAGAGCCGTGTGGATGTCAGGGCCAAAAGGGTGGAGGCAATGATGGGGCCAAAAGGGTGGAGGCAATGGTGCTCCCAATGTGGGCCTGCACATGTTAGGCAGGCTTAGGAGGAGATTGGCTGCTCCAGTCCGAAAATGTGAGGAGGGCTGTCCTAGGTTGTAGGAGGTGAGGGGAAGGAGCATTGGAGTGCTTGTGGGAGAGCCGTGTGGATGTCAGAGCCAAAAGGGTGGAGGCAATGGTGCTCCCCGTGTGCGCCTGCACATGTTAGGCAGGCGTTGGAGGAGAGTGGCTGCTCCAGTCCGAAAGTGTGAGGAGGGCAGTGGTAAGTTGTAGGAGGTGAGGGAAAGGAGGGTGGGAGTGCTTGTGGGAGAGCCGTGTGGATGTCAGGGCCAAAAGGGTGGAGGCAATGGTGCTCCCCGGGTGGGCCTGTATATGTTCAGCAGGCTTTGGAGGAGAGTGGCTGCTCCAGTCAGAAAGTGTGAGGAGGGCAGTGGTAAGTTGTAGGAGGTGAGGGAAAGGAAGACGGGAGTGCTTGTGGGAGAGCCGTGTGGATATCAGGGAAAAAAGGGTGGAGGCAATGGTGCTCCCCGTGTGGGCCTGCAGATGTTAGGCAGGCGTTGGAGGAGAGTGGCTGCTCCAGGCAGAAAGTGTGAGGAGGGCAGTGGTAAGTTGTAGGAGGTGAGGGAAAGGAGGACGGGAGTGCTTGTGGGAGAGCCGTAGGCATGTCTGGGCCAAAAGGGTGGAGGCAATGGTGCTCCTCGTGTGGGCCTCTGCATGCTAGGCACACGTTGGAGGAGAGTTGCTGTTGTAATGGGAAAGTGTGAGGAGGGCAGTGGTAAGTTGTAGGAGGTGAGGGAAAGGAGGACGGGAGTGCTTGTGGGAGAGCCGTAGGCATGTCTGGGCCAAAAGGGTGGAGGCAATGGTGCTCCTCATGTGGGCCTGTGCATGCTAGGCAGGCGTTGGAGGAGAGTGGCTGCTCTAATGGGAAAGTGTGAGGAGGGCAGTGGTAAGTTGTAGGAGGTGAGGGGAAGGAAGACGGGAGTGCTTGTGGGAGAGCCGTGTGGATGTCAGGACCAAAGGGTGGAGGCAATGGTGCTCCCCGTGTGGGCCTGTACATGTTAGGCAGGCGTTGGAGGAGAGTGGCTGCTCCTGGCAGAAAGTGTGAGGAGGGCAATCGTAAGTTGGAGTAGGGTAGGGAAAGGAGGACGGGAGTGCTTGTGGGAGAGCCGTGTGGATGTCAGGGCCAAAAGGGTGGAGGCAATGGTGCTCCCCATGTGGGCCTGCACATGTTAGGCAGGCGTTGGAGGAGATTGGCTGCTCCAGTCCGAAAATGTGAGGAGGGCTGTCCTAGGTTGTAGGAGGAGAGGGGAAGGAGCATTGGAGTGCTTGTGGGAGAGCCGTGTGGATGTCAGGGCCAAAAGGGTGGAGGCAATGGTGTTCCCCAGGTGGGCCTGCACATGTTAGGCAGGCGTTGGAGGAGAGTGGCTGCTCCAGGCAGAAAGTGTGAGGAGGGCAGTGGTAAGTTGGAGTAGGGTAGGTAAAGGAGGACGGGAGTGCTTGTGGGAGAGCCGTGTGGATGTCAGGGCCAAAAGGGTGGAGGCAATGGTGCTCCCAATGTGGGCCTGTATATGTTCGGCAGGCGTTGGAGGAGAGTGGCTGCTCCAGTCAGAAAGTGTGAGGAGGGCAGTCATAAGTTGGAATAGGGTAGGAAAAGGAGGACGGGAGTGCTTGTGGGAGAGCCGTGTGGATGTCAGGGCCAAAAGGGTGGAGGCAATGGTGCTCCCAATGTGGGCCTGCACATGTTAGGCAGGCGTTGGAGGAGATGGGCTGCTCTAATGGGAAAGTGTGAGGAGGGTTGTCCTAGGTTGTAAGAGGTGAGGGAAAGGAGGACGGGAGTGCTTGTGGGAGAACCGTAGGCATGTCAGGACCAAAAAGGTGGTCGTCATGGTGCTCCCCGTGTGGGTCTGTACATGCTAGGCACGCTTTGGAGGAGATTGGCTGCTCTAATGGGAAAGTGTGAGGAGGGCAGTGGTAAGTTGTAGGCGGTGAGGGAAAGGAGGACGGGAGTGCTTGTGGGAGAGCCGTGTGGATATCAGGGCCAAAAGGGTGGAGGCAATGGTGCTCCCCGTGTGGGCCTGCAGTTATTAGCCAGGCGTTGGAGGAGATGGGCTGCTCTAATGGGAAAGTGTGAGGAGGGTTGTCCTAGGTTGTAAGAGGTGAGGGAAAGGAGGACGGAAGTGCTTGTGGGAGAACCGTAGGCATGTCAGGACCTAAAGGTGGACGTCATGGTGCTCCCCGTGTGGGTCTGTACATGCTAGGCACGCGTTGGAGGAGATTGGCTGCTCTAATGGGAAAGTGTGAGGAGGGCAGTGGTAAGTTGTAGGAGGTGAGGGAAAGGAGGACGGGAGTGCTTGTGGGAGAGCCGTGTGGATGTCAGGGCCAAAAGGGTGGAGGCAATGGTGCTCCCCGTGTGCGCCTGCAGATGTTAGGCAGGCGTTGGAGGAGAGTGGCTACTCCAGTCCGAAAGTGTGAGGAGGGCAGTGGTAAGTTGTAGGCGGTGAGGGAAAGGAGGACGGGAGTGCTTGTGGGAGAGCCGTGTGGATGTCAGGGCCAAAAGGGTGGAGGCAATGGTGCTCCTCGTGTGGGCCAGTACATGTCAGGCAGGCGTTGGAGGAGAGTGGCTGCTCCAGGCAGAAAGTGTGAGGAGGGCAATCGTAAGTTGGAGTAGGGTAGGGAAAGGAAGACGGGAGTGCTTGTGGGAGAGCCGTAGGCATGTCAGGGCCAAAAGGGTGGAGGCAATGGTGCTCCTCGTGTGGGCCTGTGCATGTTAGGCAGCCTTCGGAGGAGAGTGGCTGCTCCAGTCCGAAAATGTGAGGAGGGCTGTCCTAGGTTGTAGGAGAGGGGAAGGAGCATTGGAGTGCTTGTGGGAGAGCCGTATGGATGTCAGGGCCAAAAGGGTGGAGGCAATGTTGCTCCTCGTGTGGGCCTGTATATGTTCGGCAGGCGTTGGAGGAGAGTGGCTGCTGCAGTCAGAAAGTGTGAGGAGGGCAGTGGTAAGTTGTAGGAGGTGAGGGAAAGGAAGACGGGAGTGCTTGTGGGAGAGCCGTGTGGATGTCAGGGCCAAAAGGGTGGAGGCAAGGGTGCTCCTCGTGTGGGCCTGCACATGTTAGCAAGGCGTTGGAGGAGATTGGCTGCTCCAGTCAGAAAGTGTGAGGAGGGCAGTGGTAAGTTGTAGGAGGTGAGTGAAAGGAAGACGGGAGTGCTTGTGGGAGAGCCGTGTGGATATCAGGGCTAAAAGGGTGGAGGCAATGGTGCTCCCCAGGTGGGCCTGCACATGTTAGGCACGCGTGGAGGAGAGTGGCTGCTCCAGGCAGAAAGTGTGAGGAGGGCAGTGGTAAGTTGTAGGCGGTGAGGGAAAGGAAGACGGGAGTGCTTGTGGGAGAGCCGTGTGGATGTCAGGGCCAAAAGGGTGGAGGCAATGGTGCTCCTCGTGTGGGCCTGTGCATGTTAGGCAGGCTTAGGAGGAGAGTGGGTGCTCCAGTCAGAAAGTATGCGGAGGGTTGTCCTAGGTTGTAAGAGGTGAGGGAAAGGAGGACGGGAGTGCTTGTGGGAGAGCCGTGTTGATGTCAGGGACAAAAGGGTGGAGGCAATGGTGCTCCCCGGGTGGGCATGTAAATGTTAGGCAGGCGTTGGAGGAGATTGGCTGCTCCAGTCCGAAAATGTGAGGAGGGCTGTCCTAGGTTGTAGGAGGAGAGGGGAAGGAGCATTGGAGTGCTTGTGGGAGAGCCGTGTGGATGTCAGGGCCAAAGGGGTGGAGGCAATGGTGCTCCCAATGTGGGCCTGTACATGTTAGGCAGGCGTTGGAGGGGATTGGCTGCTCTAATGGGAAAGTGTGAGGAGGGCAGTGGTAAGTTGTAGGAGGTGAGGGAAAGGAAGACGGGAGTGCTTGTGGGAGAGCCGTGTGGATGTCAGGGCCAAAAGGGTGGAGGCAATGATGGGGCCAAAAGGGTGGAGGCAATGGTGCTCCCAATGTGGGCCTGCACATGTTAGGCAGGCTTAGGAGGAGATTGGCTGCTCCAGTCCGAAAATGTGAGGAGGGCTGTCCTAGGTTGTAGGAGGTGAGGGGAAGGAGCATTGGAGTTCTTGTGGGAGAGCCATGTGGATGTCAGGGCCAAAAGGGTGGAGGCAATGGTGCTCCCCGTGTGCGCCTGCACATGTTAGGCAGGCGTTGGAGGAGAGTGGCTGCTCCACTCCGAAAGTGTGAGGAGGGCAGTGGTAAGTTGTAGGAGGTGAGGGAAAGGAGGGTGTGAGTGCTTGTGGGAGAGCCGTGTGGATGTCAGGGCCAAAAGGGTGGAGGCAATGATGGGGCCAAAAGGGTGGAGGCAATGGTGCTCCCAATGTGGGCCTGCACATGTTAGGCAGGCTTAGGAGGAAATTGGCTGCTCCAGTCCGAAAATGTGAGGAGGGCTGTCCTAGGTTGTAGGAGGTGAGGGGAAGGAGCATTGGAGTGCTTGTGGGAGAGCCGTGTGGATGTCAGAGCCAAAAGGGTGGAGGCAATGGTGCTCCCCGTGTGCGCCTGCACATGTTAGGCAGCCGTTGGAGGAGAGTGGCTGCTCCAGTCCGAAAGTGTGAGGAGGGCAGTGGTAAGTTGTAGGAGGTGAGGGAAAGGAAGACGGGAGTGCTTGTGGGAGAGCCGTGTGGATGTCAGGGCCAAAAGGGTGGAGGCAATGGTGCTCCCCGTGTATGCCTGTACATGTTAGGCAGGCGTTGGAGGAGAGTGGCTGCTCCAGTCCGAAAGTGTGAGGAGGGCAGTGGTAAGTTGTAGGAGGTGAGGGAAAGGAAGACGGGAGTGCTTGTGGGAGAGCCGTAGGCATTTGAGGGCCAAAAAGCTGGACGTCATGGTGCTCCCCGTGTGGGTCTGTACATGCTAGGCAGGCGTTGGAGGAGATTGGCTGCTCTAATGGGAAAGTGTGAGGAGGGCAGTGGTAAGTTGTAGGAGGTGAGGGAAAGGAAGACGGGAGTGCTTGTGGGAGAGCCGTGTGGATGTCAGGGCCAAAAGGGTGGAGGCAATGGTGCTCCCCGTGTGGGTCTGTACAT
This sequence comes from Struthio camelus, assembly GCF_040807025.1. NCBI lineage: Eukaryota > Metazoa > Chordata > Aves > Struthioniformes > Struthionidae > Struthio > Struthio camelus. The sequence continues at coordinate 1,885,583 of NC_090974.1, read as the reverse complement.
GTTATGCAGGCTTTGGAGGAGAGTGGCTGCTCCAGTACGAAAGTGTGAGGGTGGCAGTCGTAAGTTGTAGGAGGTGAGGGAAAGGAAGACGTGAGTGCTTGTGGGAGAGCCGTAGGCATGTCTGGGCCAAAAGGGTGGAGGCAATGGTGCTCCCCGGGTGGGCCTGTACATGTTAGGCAGGCGTTGGAGGAGAGTGGCTGCTCCAGGCAGAAAGTGTGAGGAGGGCAGTGGTAAGTTGTAGGAGGTGAGGGAAAGGAGCATTGGAGTGCTTGTGGGAGAGCCGTGTGGATGTCAGGGCCAAAAGGGTGGAGGCAATGGTGCTCCTCGTGTGGGCCTCTGCATGCTAGGCAGGCGTCGGAGGAGATTGGCTGCTCTAATGGGAAAGTGTGAGGAGGGCAGTGGTAAGTTGTAGGAGGTGAGGGAAAGGAGGACGGGAGTGAATGTGGGAGAGCCGTGTGGATGTCAGGGCCAAAAGGGTGGAGGCAATGGTGTTCCCCAGGTGGGCCTGCACATGTTAGGCACGCGTTGGAGGAGAGTGGCTGCTCCAGGCAGAAAGTGTGAGGAGGGCAGTGGTAAGTTGGAGTAGGGTAGGTAAAGGAGGACGGGAGTGCTTGTGGGAGAGCCGTGTGGATGTCAGGGCCAAAAGGGTGGAGGCAATGGTGCTCCCAATGTGGGCCTGTATATGTTCGGCAGGCGTTGGAGGAGAGTGGCTGCTCCAGTCAGAAAGTGTGAGGAGGGCAGTCATAATTTGGAATAGGGTAGGTAAAGGAGGACGGGAGTGCTTGTGGGAGAGCCGTGTGGATGTCAGGGCCAAAAGGGTGGAGGCAATGGTGCTCCCAGTGTGGGTCTGCAGTTATTAGCCAGGCGTTGGAGGAGATGGGCTGCTCTAATGGGAAAGTGTGAGGAGGGTTGTCCTAGGTTGTAAGAGGTGAGGGAAAGGAGGACGGGAGTGCTTGTGGGAGAACCGTAGGCATGTCAGGACCAAAAAGGTGGTCGTCATGGTGCTCCCCGTGTGGGTCTGTACATGCTAGGCACGCTTTGGAGGAGATTGGCTGCTCTAATGGGAAAGTGTGAGGAGGGCAGTGGTAAGTTGTAGGCGGTGAGGGAAAGGAGGACGGGAGTGCTTGTGGGAGAGCCGTGTGGATATCAGGGCCAAAAGGGTGGAGGCAATGGTGCTCCCCGTGTGGGCCTGCAGTTATTAGCCAGGCGTTGGAGGAGATGGGCTGCTCTAATGGGAAAGTGTGAGGAGGGTTGTCCTAGGTTGTAAGAGGTGAGGGAAAGGAGGAAGGGAGTGCTTGTGGGAGAACCGTAGGCATGTCAGGACCTAAAGGTGGACGTCATGGTGCTCCCCGTGTGGGTCTGTACATGCTAGGCACGCGTTGGAGGAGATTGGCTGCTCTAATGGGAAAGTGTGAGGAGGGCAGTGGTAAGTTGTAGGAGGTGAGGGAAAGGAGGACGGGAGTGCTTGTGGGAGAGCCGTGTGGATGTCAGGGCCAAAAGGGTGGAGGCAATGGTGCTCCCCGTGTGCGCCTGCAGATGTTAGGCAGGCGTTGGAGGAGAGTGGCTACTCCAGTCCGAAAGTGTGAGGAGGGCAGTGGTAAGTTGTAGGCGGTGAGGGAAAGGAGGACGGGAGTGCTTGTGGGAGAGCCGTGTGGATGTCAGGGCCAAAAGGGTGGAGGCAATGGTGCTCCTCGTGTGGGCCAGTACATGTCAGGCAGGCGTTGGAGGAGAGTGGCTGCTCCAGGCAGAAAGTGTGAGGAGGGCAATCGTAAGTTGGAGTAGGGTAGGGAAAGGAAGACGGGAGTGCTTGTGGGAGAGCCGTAGGCATGTCAGGGCCAAAAGGGTGGAGGCAATGGTGCTCCTCGTGTGGGCCTGTGCATGTTAGGCAGCCTTCGGAGGAGAGTGGCTGCTCCAGTCCGAAAATGTGAGGAGGGCTGTCCTAGGTTGTAGGAGAGGGGAAGGAGCATTGGAGTGCTTGTGGGAGAGCCGTATGGATGTCAGGGCCAAAAGGGTGGAGGCAATGGTGCTCCTCGTGTGGGCCTGTATATGTTCGGCAGGCTTTGGAGGAGAGTGGCTGCTGCAGTCAGAAAGTGTGAGGAGGGCAGTGGTAAGTTGTAGGAGGTGAGGGAAAGGAGGACGGGAGTGCTTGTGGGAGAGCCGTGTGGATGTCAGGGCCAAAAGGGTGGAGGCAAGGGTGCTCCTCGTGTGGGCCTGCACATGTTAGCAAGGCGTTGGAGGAGATTGGCTGCTCCAGTCAGAAAGTGTGAGGAGGGCAGTGGTAAGTTGTAGGAGGTGAGTGAAAGGAAGACGGGAGTGCTTGTGGGAGAGCCGTGTGGATATCAGGGCCAAAAGGGTGGAGGCAATGGTGCTCCCCGGGTGGGCCTGTATATGTTCAGCAGGCTTTGGAGGAGATTGGCTGCTCCAGTCAGAAAGTGTGAGGAGGGCAGTCATAAGTTGGAGTAGGGTAGGTAAAGGAGGACGGGAGTGCTTGTGGGAGAGCCGTGTGGATGTCAGGGCCAAAAGTGTGGAGGCAATGGTGCTCCCCAGGTGGGCCTGCACATGTTAGGCACGCGTTGGAGGAGAGTGACTGCTCCAGGCAGAAAGTGTGAGGAGGGCAGTGGTAAGTTGTAGGCGGTGAGGGAAAGGAAGACGGGAGTGCTTGTGGGAGAGCCGTGTGGATGTCAGGGCCAAAAGGGTGGAGGCAATGGTGCTCCTCGTGTGGGCCTGTGCATGTTAGGCAGGCTTAGGAGGAGAGTGGGTGCTCCAGTCAGAAAGTATGAGGAGGGTTGTCCTAGGTTGTAAGAGGTGAGGGAAAGGAGGACGGGAGTGCTTGTGGGAGAGCCGTGTGGATGTCAGGGACAAAAGGGTGGAGGCAATGGTGCTCCCCGGGTGGGCATGTAAATGTTAGGCAGGCGTTGGAGGAGATTGGCTGCTCCAGTCCGAAAATGTGAGGAGGGCTGTCCTAGGTTGTAGGAGGAGAGGGGAAGGAGCATTGGAGTGCTTGTGGGAGAGCCGTGTGGATGTCAGGGCCAAAGGGGTGGAGGCAATGGTGCTCCCCGGGTGGGCCTGTATATGTTCGGCAGGCTTTGTAGGAGAGTGGCTGCTCCAGTCAGAAAGTGTGAGGAGGGCAGTGGTAAGTTGTAGGAGGTGAGGGAAAGGAGGACGGGAGTGCTTGTGGGAGAGCCGTGTGGATGTCAGGGCCAAAAGGGTGGAGGCAATGGTGCTCCTCGTGTGGGCCTGCAGTTATTAGCCAGGCGTTGCAGGAGATGGGCTGCTCTAATGGGAAAGTGTGAGAAGGGTTGTCCTAGGTTGTAAGAGGTGAGGGAAAGGAGGACGGGAGTGCTTGTGGGAGAGCCGTAGGCATGTCAGGGCCAAAAGGGTGGACGTCATGGTGCTCCCCGTGTGGGTCTGTACATGCTAGGCATGCGCTGGAGGAGATTGGCTGCTCTAATGGGAAAGTGTGAGGAGGGCAGTGGTAAGTTGTAGGCGGTGAGGGAAAGGAGGACGGGAGTGCTTGTGGGAGAGCCGTGTGGATGTCAGGGCCAAAAGGGTGGAGGCAATGGTGCTCCTCGTGTGGGCCTGTGCATGTTAGGCAGCCTTCGGAGGAGAGTGGCTGCTCCAGTCAGAAAATGTGAGGAGGGCTGTCCTAGGTTGTAGGAGGTGAGGGAAAGGAAGACGGGAGTGCTTGTGGGAGAGCCGTGTGGATGTCAGGGCCAAAAGGGTGGAGGCAATGGTGCTCCCCGTGTGGGCCTGTACATGTTAGGCAGGCGTTGGAGGAGAGTGGCTGCTCCAGTCCGAAAGTGTGAGGAGGGCAGTGGTAAGTTGTAGGAGGTGAGGGAAAGGAAGACATGACTGCTGGTGGGAGAGCCGTAGGCATGTCTGGGCCAAAAGGGTGGAGGCAATGGTGCTCCCAATGTGGGCCTGTACATGTTAGGCAGGCGTTGGAGGAGAGTGGCTGCTCCAGTCCGAAAGTGTGAGGAGGGCAGTGGTAAGTTGTAGGAGGTGAGGGAAAGGAGGACGGGAGTGCTTGTGGGAGAGCCGTGTGGATATCAGGGCCAAAAGGGTGGAGGCAATGGTGCTCCTCGTGTGGGCCTCTGCATGCTAGGCAGGCGTTGGAGGAGATTGGCTGCTCTAATGGGAAAGTGTGAGGAGGGCAGTGGTAAGTTGTAGGAGGTGAGGGAAAGGAGGACGGGAGTGCTTGTGGGAGAGCCGTGTGGATGTCAGGGCCAAAAGGGTGGAGGCAATGGTGCTCCTCGTGTGGGCCTGCACATGTTAGGCAGGCGTTGGAGGAGATTGGCTGCTGCAGTCCGAAAATGTGAGGAGGGCTGTCCTAGGTTGTAGGAGGTGAGGGGAAGGAGCATTGGAGTGCTTGTGGGAGAGCCGTGTGGATGTCAGGGCCAAAAGGGTGGAGGCAATGGTGCTCCTCGTGTGGGTCTGTACATGTTAGGCAGGCGTTGGAGGATATTGGCTGCTCTAATGGGAAAGTGTGAGGAGGGCAGTCATAAGTTGGAGTAGGGTAGGTAAAGGAGGGTGGGAGTGCTTGTGGGAGAGCCGTGTGGATGTCAGGGCCAAAAGGGTGGAGGCAATGGTGCTCCCCGTGTGGGTCTGTACATGTTAGGCACGCGTTGGAGGAGATTGGCTGCTCTAATGGGAAAGTGTGAGGAGGGCAGTGGTAAGTTGTAGGAGGTGAGGGAAAGGAAGACGGGAGTGCTTGTGGGAGAGCCGTGTGGATATCAGGGCCAAAAGGGTGGAGGCAATGGTGCTCCCCGTGTGGGCCTGCACATGTTAGGCAGGCGTTGGAGGAGATTGGCTGCTGCAGTCCGAAAATGTGAGGAGGGCTGTCCTAGGTTGTAGGAGGTGAGGGGAAGGAGCATTGAAGTGCTTGTGGGAGAGCCGTGTGGATGTCAGGGCCAAAAGGGTGGAGGCAATGGTGCTCCCAATGTGGGCCTGTATATGTTCGGCAGGCGTTGGAGGAGAGTGGCTGCTCCAGTCAGAAAGTGTGAGGAGGGCAGTGGTAAGTTGGAGTAGGGTAGGTAAAGGAGGACGGGAGTGCTTGTGGGAGAGCCGTGTGGATATCAGGGCCAAAAGGGTGGAGGCAATGGTGCTCCCCGGGTGGGCCTGTATATGGTCATGGTGCTCCCCGTGTTGGTCTGCACATGCTAGGCACGCGTTGGAGGAGATTGGCTGCTCTAATGGGAAAGTGTGAGGAGGGTTGTCCTAGGTTGTAAGAGGTGATGGAAAGGAAGACGGGAGTGCTTGTGGGAGAGCCGTGTGGATGTCAGGGCCAAAAGGGTGGAGGCAATGGTGCTCCCCGTGTGGGCCTGTACATGTTAGGCAGGCGTTGGAGGAGATTGGCTGCTCCAGTCAGAAAGTGTGAGGAGGGCAGTGGTAAGTTGTAGGAGGTGAGGGAAAGGAGGACGGGAGTGCTTGTGGGAGAGCCGTGTGGATGTCAGGGCCAAAAGGGTGGAGGCAATGGTGCTCCCCGTGTGGGCCTGTACATGTTAGGCAGGCGTTGGAGGGGATTGGCTGCTCTAATGGGAAAGTGTGAGGAGGGCAGTGGTAAGTTGTAGGAGGTGAGGGAAAGGAAGACGGGAGTGCTTGTGGGAGAGCCGTGTGGATGTCAGGGCCAAAAGGGTGGAGGCAATGATGGGGCCAAAAGGGTGGAGGCAATGGTGCTCCCAATGTGGGCCTGCACATGTTAGGCAGGCTTAGGAGGAGATTGGCTGCTCCCGTCAGAAAGTGTGAGGAGGGCTGTCCTAGGTTGTAGGAGGTGAGGGGAAGGAGCATTGGAGTTCTTGTGGGAGAGCCATGTGGATGTCAGGGCCAAAAGGGTGGAGGCAATGGTGCTCCCCGTGTGCGCCTGCACATGTTAGGCAGGCGTTGGAGGAGAGTGGCTGCTCCACTCCGAAAGTGTGAGGAGGGCAGTGGTAAGTTGTAGGAGGTGAGGGAAAGGAGGGTGTGAGTGCTTGTGGGAGAGCCGTGTGGATGTCAGGGCCAAAAGGGTGGAGGCAATGATGGGGCCAAAAGGGTGGAGGCAATGGTGCTCCCAATGTGGGCCTGCACATGTTAGGCAGGCTTAGGAGGAGATTGGCTGCTCCAGTCCGAAAATGTGAGGAGGGCTGTCCTAGGTTGTAGGAGGTGAGGGGAAGGAGCATTGGAGTGCTTGTGGGAGAGCCGTGTGGATGTCAGAGCCAAAAGGGTGGAGGCAATGGTGCTCCCCGTGTGCGCCTGCACATGTTAGGCAGGCGTTGGAGGAGAGTGGCTGCTCCAGTCCGAAAGTGTGAGGAGGGCAGTGGTAAGTTGTAGGAGGTGAGGGAAAGGAGGGTGGGAGTGCTTGTGGGAGAGCCGTGTGGATGTCAGGGCCAAAAGGGTGGAGGCAATGGTGCTCCCCGGGTGGGCCTGTATATGTTCAGCAGGCTTTGGAGGAGAGTGGCTGCTCCAGTCAGAAAGTGTGAGGAGGGCAGTGGTAAGTTGTAGGAGGTGAGGGAAAGGAAGACGGGAGTGCTTGTGGGAGAGCCGTGTGGATATCAGGGAAAAAAGGGTGGAGGCAATGGTGCTCCCCGTGTGGGCCTGCAGATGTTAGGCAGGCGTTGGAGGAGAGTGGCTGCTCCAGGCAGAAAGTGTGAGGAGGGCAGTGGTAAGTTGTAGGAGGTGAGGGAAAGGAGGACGGGAGTGCTTGTGGGAGAGCCGTAGGCATGTCTGGGCCAAAAGGGTGGAGGCAATGGTGCTCCTCGTGTGGGCCTCTGCATGCTAGGCACACGTTGGAGGAGAGTTGCTGTTGTAATGGGAAAGTGTGAGGAGGGCAGTGGTAAGTTGTAGGAGGTGAGGGAAAGGAGGACGGTAGTGCTTGTGGGAGAGCCGTAGGCATGTCTGGGCCAAAAGGGTGGAGGCAATGGTGCTCCTCATGTGGGCCTGTGCATGCTAGGCAGGCGTTGGAGGAGAGTGGCTGCTCTAATGGGAAAGTGTGAGGAGGGCAGTGGTAAGTTGTAGGAGGTGAGGGGAAGGAAGACGGGAGTGCTTGTGGGAGAGCCGTGTGGATGTCAGGACCAAAGGGTGGAGGCAATGGTGCTCCCCGTGTGGGCCTGTACATGTTAGGCAGGCGTTGGAGGAGAGTGGCTGCTCCTGGCAGAAAGTGTGAGGAGGGCAATCGTAAGTTGGAGTAGGGTAGGGAAAGGAGGACGGGAGTGCTTGTGGGAGAGCCGTGTGGATGTCAGGGCCAAAAGGGTGGAGGCAATGGTGCTCCCCATGTGGGCCTGCACATGTTAGGCAGGCGTTGGAGGAGATTGGCTGCTCCAGTCCGAAAATGTGAGGAGGGCTGTCCTAGGTTGTAGGAGGAGAGGGGAAGGAGCATTGGAGTGCTTGTGGGAGAGCCGTGTGGATGTCAGGGCCAAAAGGGTGGAGGCAATGGTGTTCCCCAGGTGGGCCTGCACATGTTAGGCAGGCGTTGGAGGAGAGTGGCTGCTCCAGGCAGAAAGTGTGAGGAGGGCAGTGGTAAGTTGGAGTAGGGTAGGTAAAGGAGGACGGGAGTGCTTGTGGGAGAGCCGTGTGGATGTCAGGGCCAAAAGGGTGGAGGCAATGGTGCTCCCAATGTGGGCCTGTATATGTTCGGCAGGCGTTGGAGGAGAGTGGCTGCTCCAGTCAGAAAGTGTGAGGAGGGCAGTCATAATTTGGAATAGGGTAGGTAAAGGAGGACGGGAGTGCTTGTGGGAGAGCCGTGTGGATGTCAGGGCCAAAAGGGTGGAGGCAATGGTGCTCCCAGTGTGGGTCTGCAGTTATTAGCCAGGCGTTGGAGGAGATGGGCTGCTCTAATGGGAAAGTGTGAGGAGGGTTGTCCTAGGTTGTAAGAGGTGAGGGAAAGGAGGACGGGAGTGCTTGTGGGAGAACCGTAGGCATGTCAGGACCAAAAAGGTGGTCGTCATGGTGCTCCCCGTGTGGGTCTGTACATGCTAGGCACGCTTTGGAGGAGATTGGCTGCTCTAATGGGAAAGTGTGAGGAGGGCAGTGGTAAGTTGTAGGCGGTGAGGGAAAGGAGGACGGGAGTGCTTGTGGGAGAGCCGTGTGGATATCAGGGCCAAAAGGGTGGAGGCAATGGTGCTCCCCGTGTGGGCCTGCAGTTATTAGCCAGGCGTTGGAGGAGATGGGCTGCTCTAATGGGAAAGTGTGAGGAGGGTTGTCCTAGGTTGTAAGAGGTGAGGGAAAGGAGGAAGGGAGTGCTTGTGGGAGAACCGTAGGCATGTCAGGACCTAAAGGTGGACGTCATGGTGCTCCCCGTGTGGGTCTGTACATGCTAGGCACGCGTTGGAGGAGATTGGCTGCTCTAATGGGAAAGTGTGAGGAGGGCAGTGGTAAGTTGTAGGAGGTGAGGGAAAGGAGGACGGGAGTGCTTGTGGGAGAGCCGTGTGGATGTCAGGGCCAAAAGGGTGGAGGCAATGGTGCTCCCCGTGTGCGCCTGCAGATGTTAGGCAGGCGTTGGAGGAGAGTGGCTACTCCAGTCCGAAAGTGTGAGGAGGGCAGTGGTAAGTTGTAGGCGGTGAGGGAAAGGAGGACGGGAGTGCTTGTGGGAGAGCCGTGTGGATGTCAGGGCCAAAAGGGTGGAGGCAATGGTGCTCCTCGTGTGGGCCAGTACATGTCAGGCAGGCGTTGGAGGAGAGTGGCTGCTCCAGGCAGAAAGTGTGAGGAGGGCAATCGTAAGTTGGAGTAGGGTAGGGAAAGGAAGACGGGAGTGCTTGTGGGAGAGCCGTAGGCATGTCAGGGCCAAAAGGGTGGAGGCAATGGTGCTCCTCGTGTGGGCCTGTGCATGTTAGGCAGCCTTCGGAGGAGAGTGGCTGCTCCAGTCCGAAAATGTGAGGAGGGCTGTCCTAGGTTGTAGGAGAGGGGAAGGAGCATTGGAGTGCTTGTGGGAGAGCCGTATGGATGTCAGGGCCAAAGGGGTGGAGGCAATGTTGCTCCTCGTGTGGGCCTGTATATGTTCGGCAGGCGTTGGAGGAGAGTGGCTGCTGCAGTCAGAAAGTGTGAGGAGGGCAGTGGTAAGTTGTAGGAGGTGAGGGAAAGGAAGACGGGAGTGCTTGTGGGAGAGCCGTGTGGATGTCAGGGCCAAAAGGGTGGAGGCAATGGTGCTCCTCGTGTGGGCCTGCACATGTTAGCAAGGCGTTGGAGGAGATTGGCTGCTCCAGTCAGAAAGTGTGAGGAGGGCAGTGGTAAGTTGTAGGAGGTGAGTGAAAGGAAGACGGGAGTGCTTGTGGGAGAGCCGTGTGGATATCAGGGCCAAAAGGGTGGAGGCAATGGTGCTCCCCAGGTGGGCCTGCACATGTTAGGCACGCGTGGAGGAGAGTGGCTGCTCCAGGCAGAAAGTGTGAGGAGGGCAGTGGTAAGTTGTAGGCGGTGAGGGAAAGGAAGACGGGAGTGCTTGTGGGAGAGCCGTGTGGATGTCAGGGCCAAAAGGGTGGAGGCAATGGTGCTCCTCGTGTGGGCCTGTGCATGTTAGGCAGGCTTAGGAGGAGAGTGGGTGCTCCAGTCAGAAAGTATGAGGAGGGTTGTCCTAGGTTGTAAGAGGTGAGGGAAAGGAGGACGGGAGTGCTTGTGGGAGAGCCGTGTTGATGTCAGGGCCAAAAGGGTGGAGGCAATGGTGCTCCCCGGGTGGGCATGTAAATGTTAGGCAGGCGTTGGAGGAGATTGGCTGCTCCAGTCCGAAAATGTGAGGAGGGCTGTCCTAGGTTGTAGGAGGAGAGGGGAAGGAGCATTGGAGTGCTTGTGGGAGAGCCGTGTGGATGTCAGGGCCAAAGGGGTGGAGGCAATGGTGCTCCCCGGGTGGGCCTGTATATGTTCGGCAGGCTTTGTAGGAGAGTGGCTGCTCCAGTCAGAAAGTGTGAGGAGGGCAGTGGTAAGTTGTAGGAGGTGAGGGAAAGGAGGACGGGAGTGCTTGTGGGAGAGCCGTGTGGATGTCAGGGCCAAAAGGGTGGAGGCAATGGTGCTCCTCGTGTGGGCCTGCAGTTATTAGCCAGGCGTTGCAGGAGATGGGCTGCTCTAATGGGAAAGTGTGAGAAGGGTTGTCCTAGGTTGTAAGAGGTGAGGGAAAGGAGGACGGGAGTGCTTGTGGGAGAGCCGTAGGCATGTCAGGGCCAAAAGGGTGGACGTCATGGTGCTCCCCGTGTGGGTCTGTACATGCTAGGCATGCGCTGGAGGAGATCGGCTGCTCTAATGGGAAAGTGTGAGGAGGGCAGTGGTAAGTTGTAGGCGGTGAGGGAAAGGAGGACGGGAGTGCTTGTGGGAGAGCCGTGTGGATGTCAGGGCCAAAAGGGTGGAGGCAATGGTGCTCCCAATGTGGGCCTGTATATGTTCGGCAGGCGTTGGAGGAGAGTGGCTGCTCCAGTCAGAAAATGTGAGGAGGGCTGTCCTAGGTTGTAGGAGGTGAGGGAAAGGAAGACGGGAGTGCTTGTGGGAGAGCCGTGTGGATGTCAGGGCCAAAAGGGTGGAGGCAATGGTGCTCCCCGTGTGGGCCTGTGCATGTTAGGCAGCCTTCGGAGGAGAGTGGCTGCTCCAGTCAGAAAATGTGAGGAGGGCTGTCCTAGGTTGTAGGAGGTGAGGGAAAGGAAGACGGGAGTGCTTGTGGGAGAGCCGTGTGGATGTCAGGGCCAAAAGGGTGGAGGCAATGGTGCTCCCCGTGTGGGCCTGTACATGTTAGGCAGGCGTTGGAGGAGAGTGGCTGCTCCAGTCCGAAAGTGTGAGGAGGGCAGTGGTAAGTTGTAGGAGGTGAGGGAAAGGAAGACATGACTGCTGGTGGGAGAGCCGTAGGCATGTCTGGGCCAAAAGGGTGGAGGCAATGGTGCTCCTCGTGTGGGCCTGTACATGTTAGGCAGGCGTTGGAGGAGAGTGGCTGCTCCAGGCAGAAAGTGTGAGGAGGGCAGTGGTAAGTTGTAGGAGGTGAGGGAAAGGAGGACGGGAGTGCTTGTGGGAGAGCCGTGTGGATGTCAGGGCCAAAAGGGTGGAGGCAATGGTGCTCCCCGTGTGGGTCTGTACATGTTAGGCACGCGTTGGAGGAGATTGGCTGCTCTAATGGGAAAGTGTGAGGAGGGCAGTGGTAAGTTGTAGGAGGTGAGGGAAAGGAGGACGGGAGTGCTTGTGGGAGAGCCGTGTGGATGTCAGGGCCAAAAGGGTGGAGGCAATGGTGCTCCTCGTGTGGGCCTGCACATGTTAGGCAGGCGTTGGAGGAGATTGGCTGCTGCAGTCCGAAAATGTGAGGAGGGCTGTCCTAGGTTGTAGGAGGTGAGGGGAAGGAGCATTGGAGTGCTTGTGGGAGAGCCGTGTGGATGTCAGGGCCAAAAGGGTGGAGGCAATGGTGCTCCTCGTGTGGGTCTGTACATGTTAGGCAGGCGTTGGAGGAGATTGGCTGCTCTAATGGGAAAGTGTGAGGAGGGCAGTCATAAGTTGGAGTAGGGTAGGTAAAGGAGGGTGGGAGTGCTTGTGGGAGAGCCGTGTGGATGTCAGGGCCAAAAGGGTGGAGGCAATGGTGCTCCCCGTGTGGGTCTGTACATGTTAGGCACGCGTTGGAGGAGATTGGCTGCTCTAATGGGAAAGTGTGAGGAGGGCAGTGGTAAGTTGTAGGAGGTGAGGGAAAGGAAGACGGGAGTGCTTGTGGGAGAGCCGTGTGGATATCAGGGCCAAAAGGGTGGAGGCAATGGTGCTCCCCGTGTGGGCCTGCACATGTTAGGCAGGCGTTGGAGGAGATTGGCTGCTGCAGTCCGAAAATGTGAGGAGGGCTGTCCTAGGTTGTAGGAGGTGAGGGGAAGGAGCATTGAAGTGCTTGTGGGAGAGCCGTGTGGATGTCAGGGCCAAAAGGGTGGAGGCAATGGTGCTCCCAATGTGGGCCTGTATATGTTCGGCAGGCGTTGGAGGAGAGTGGCTGCTCCAGTCAGAAAGTGTGAGGAGGGCAGTGGTAAGTTGGAGTAGGGTAGGTAAAGGAGGACGGGAGTGCTTGTGGGAGAGCCGTGTGGATGTCAGGGCCAAAAGGGTGGAGGCAATGGTGCTCCCCGGGTGGGCCTGTATATGGTCATGGTGCTCCCCGTGTTGGTCTGCACATGCTAGGCACGCGTTGGAGGAGATTGGCTGCTCTAATGGGAAAGTGTGAGGAGGGTTGTCCTAGGTTGTAAGAGGTGATGGAAAGGAAGACGGGAGTGCTTGTGGGAGAGCCGTGTGGATGTCAGGGCCAAAAGGGTGGAGGCAATGGTGCTCCCCGTGTGGGCCTGTACATGTTAGGCAGGCGTTGGAGGAGATTGGCTGCTCTAATGGGAAAGTGTGAGGAGGGCAGTGGTAAGTTGTAGGAGGTGAGGGAAAGGAGGACGGGAGTGCTTGTGGGAGAGCCGTGTGGATGTCAGGGCCAAAAGGGTGGAGGCAATGGTGCTCCCCGTGTGGGCCTGTACATGTTAGGCAGGCGTTGGAGGGGATTGGCTGCTCTAATGGGAAAGTGTGAGGAGGGCAGTGGTAAGTTGTAGGAGGTGAGGGAAAGGAAGACGGGAGTGCTTGTGGGAGAGCCGTGTGGATGTCAGGGCCAAAAGGGTGGAGGCAATGATGGGGCCAAAAGGGTGGAGGCAATGGTGCTCCCAATGTGGGCCTGCACATGTTAGGCAGGCTTAGGAGGAGATTGGCTGCTCCAGTCCGAAAATGTGAGGAGGGCTGTCCTAGGTTGTAGGAGGTGAGGGGAAGGAGCATTGGAGTTCTTGTGGGAGAGCCATGTGGATGTCAGGGCCAAAAGGGTGGAGGCAATGGTGCTCCCCGTGTGCGCCTGCACATGTTAGGCAGGCGTTGGAGGAGAGTGGCTGCTCCACTCCGAAAGTGTGAGGAGGGCAGTGGTAAGTTGTAGGAGGTGAGGGAAAGGAGGGTGTGAGTGCTTGTGGGAGAGCCGTGTGGATGTCAGGGCCAAAAGGGTGGAGGCAATGATGGGGCCAAAAGGGTGGAGGCAATGGTGCTCCCAATGTGGGCCTGCACATGTTAGGCAGGCTTAGGAGGAAATTGGCTGCTCCAGTCCGAAAATGTGAGGAGGGCTGTCCTAGGTTGTAGGAGGTGAGGGGAAGGAGCATTGGAGTGCTTGTGGGAGAGCCGTGTGGATGTCAGAGTCAAAAGGGTGGAGGCAATGGTGCTCCCCGTGTGCGCCTGCACATGTTAGGCAGCCGTTGGAGGAGAGTGCCTGCTCCAGTCCGAAAGTGTGAGGAGGGCAGTGGTAAGTTGTAGGAGGTGAGGGAAAGGAGGGTGGGAGTGCTTGTGGGAGAGCCGTGTGGATGTCAGGGCCAAAAGGGTGGAGGCAATGGTGCTCTCCGGGTGGGCCTGTATATGTTCAGCAGGCTTTGGAGGAGAGTGGCTGCTCCAGTCCGAAAGTGTGAGGAGGGCAGTGGTAAGTTGTAGGAGGTGAGGGAAAGGAAGACGGGAGTGCTTGTGGGAGAGCCGTGTGGATGTCAGGGCCAAAAGGGTGGAGGCAATGGTGCTCCCCGTGTGGGCCTGTACATGTTAGGCAGGCGTTGGAGGAGAGTGGCTGCTCCAGTCCGAAAGTGTGAGGAGGGCAGTGGTAAGTTGTAGGAGGTGAGGGAAAGGAAGACGGGAGTGCTTGTGGGAGAGCCGTAGGCATTTGAGGGCCAAAAAGCTGGACGTCATGGTGCTCCCCGTGTGGGTCTGTACATGCTAGGCAGGCGTTGGAGGAGATTGGCTGCTCTAATGGGAAAGTGTGAGGAGGGCAGTGGTAAGTTGTAGGAGGTGAGGGAAAGGAAGACGGGAGTGCTTGTGGGAGAGCCGTGTGGATGTCAGGGCCAAAAGGGTGGAGGCAATGGTGCTGCCCGTGTGGGCCTGTACATGTTAGGCACGCGTTGGAGGAGAGTGGCTGCTCTAATGGGAAAGTGTGAGGAGGGCAGTGGTAAGTTGTAGGAGGTGAGGGAAAGGAAGACATGACTGCTTGTGGGAGAGCCGTAGGCATGTCTGGGCCAAAAGGGTGGAGGCAATGGTGCTCCCCGGGTGGGCCTGTACATGTTAGGCAGGCGTTGGAGGAGAGTGGCTGCTCCAGGCAGAAAGTGTGAGGAGGGCAGTGGTAAGTTGTAGGAGGTGAGGGAAAGGAGCATTGGAGTGCTTGTGGGAGAGCCGTGTGGATGTCAGGGCCAAAAGGGTGGAGGCAATGGTGCTCCTCGTGTGGGCCTCTGCATGCTAGGCAGGCGTCGGAGGAGATTGGCTGCTCTAATGGGAAAGTGTGAGGAGGGCAGTGGTAAGTTGTAGGAGGTGAGGGAAAGGAGGACGGGAGTGAATGTGGGAGAGCCGTGTGGATGTCAGGGCCAAAAGGGTGGAGGCAATGGTGTTCCCCAGGTGGGCCTGCACATGTTAGGCACGCGTTGGAGGAGAGTGGCTGCTCCAGGCAGAAAGTGTGAGGAGGGCAGTGGTAAGTTGGAGTAGGGTAGGTAAAGGAGGACGGGAGTGCTTGTGGGAGAGCCGTGTGGATGTCAGGGCCAAAAGGGTGGAGGCAATGGTGCTCCCAATGTGGGCCTGTATATGTTCGGCAGGCGTTGGAGGAGAGTGGCTGCTCCAGTCAGAAAGTGTGAGGAGGGCAGTCATAAGTTGGAATAGGGTAGGTAAAGGAGGACGGGAGTGCTTGTGGGAGAGCCGTGTGGATGTCAGGGCCAAAAGGGTGGAGGCAATGGTGCTCCCAGTGTGGGTCTGCAGTTATTAGCCAGGCGTTGGAGGAGATGGGCTGCTCTAATGGGAAAGTGTGAGGAGGGTTGTCCTAGGTTGTAAGAGGTGAGGGAAAGGAGGACGGGAGTGCTTGTGGGAGAACCGTAGGCATGTCAGGACCAAAAAGGTGGTCGTCATGGTGCTCCCCGTGTGGGTCTGTACATGCTAGGCACGCTTTGGAGGAGATTGGCTGCTCTAATGGGAAAGTGTGAGGAGGGCAGTGGTAAGTTGTAGGCGGTGAGGGAAAGGAGGACGGGAGTGCTTGTGGGAGAGCCGTGTGGATATCAGGGCCAAAAGGGTGGAGGCAATGGTGCTCCCCGTGTGGGCCTGCAGTTATTAGCCAGGCGTTGGAGGAGATGGGCTGCTCTAATGGGAAAGTGTGAGGAGGGTTGTCCTAGGTTGTAAGAGGTGAGGGAAAGGAGGACGGGAGTGCTTGTGGGAGAGCCGTGTGGATGTCAGGGCCAAAAGGGTGGAGGCAATGGTGCTCCCCGTGTGCGCCTGCAGATGTTAGGCAGGCGTTGGAGGAGAGTGGCTACTCCAGTCCGAAAGTGTGAGGAGGGCAGTGGTAAGTTGTAGGCGGTGAGGGAAAGGAGGACGGGAGTGCTTGTGGGAGAGCCGTGTGGATGTCAGGGCCAAAAGGGTGGAGGCAATGGTGCTCCTCGTGTGGGCCAGTACATGTCAGGCAGGCGTTGGAGGAGAGTGGCTGCTCCAGGCAGAAAGTGTGAGGAGGGCAATCGTAAGTTGGAGTAGGGTAGGGAAAGGAAGACGGGAGTGCTTGTGGGAGAGCCGTAGGCATGTCAGGGCCAAAAGGGTGGAGGCAATGGTGCTCCTCGTGTGGGCCTGTGCATGTTAGGCAGCCTTCGGAGGAGAGTGGCTGCTCCAGTCCGAAAATGTGAGGAGGGCTGTCCTAGGTTGTAGGAGAGGGGAAGGAGCATTGGAGTGCTTGTGGGAGAGCCGTATGGATGTCAGGGCCAAAAGGGTGGAGGCAATGGTGCTCCTCGTGTGGGCCTGTATATGTTCGGCAGGCTTTGGAGGAGAGTGGCTGCTGCAGTCAGAAAGTGTGAGGAGGGCAGTGGTAAGTTGTAGGAGGTGAGGGAAAGGAGGACGGGAGTGCTTGTGGGAGAGCCGTGTGGATGTCAGGGCCAAAAGGGTGGAGGCAAGGGTGCTCCTCGTGTGGGCCTGTACATGTTAGGCAGGCGTTGGAGGAGATTGGCTGCTCCAGTCAGAAAGTGTGAGGAGGGCAGTGGTAAGTTGTAGGAGGTGAGTGAAAGGAAGACGGGAGTGCTTGTGGGAGAGCCGTGTGGATATCAGGGCCAAAAGGGTGGAGGCAATGGTGCTCCCCGGGTGGGCCTGTATATGTTCAGCAGGCTTTGGAGGAGATTGGCTGCTCCAGTCAGAAAGTGTGAGGAGGGCAGTCATAAGTTGGAGTAGGGTAGGTAAAGGAGGACGGGAGTGCTTGTGGGAGAGCCGTGTGGATGTCAGGGCCAAAAGTGTGGAGGCAATGGTGCTCCCCAGGTGGGCCTGCACATGTTAGGCACGCGTTGGAGGAGAGTGACTGCTCCAGGCAGAAAGTGTGAGGAGGGCAGTGGTAAGTTGTAGGCGGTGAGGGAAAGGAAGACGGGAGTGCTTGTGGGAGAGCCGTGTGGATGTCAGGGCCAAAAGGGTGGAGGCAATGGTGCTCCTCGTGTGGGCCTGTGCATGTTAGGCAGGCTTAGGAGGAGAGTGGGTGCTCCAGTCAGAAAGTATGAGGAGGGTTGTCCTAGGTTGTAAGAGGTGAGGGAAAGGAGGACGGGAGTGCTTGTGGGAGAGCCGTGTGGATGTCAGGGCCAAAAGGGTGGAGGCAATGGTGCTCCCCAGGTGGGCATGTAAATGTTAGGCAGGCGTTGGAGGAGATTGGCTGCTCCAGTCCGAAAATGTGAGGAGGGCTGTCCTAGGTTGTAGGAGGAGAGGGGAAGGAGCATTGGAGTGCTTGTGGGAGAGCCGTGTGGATGTCAGGGCCAAAGGGGTGGAGGCAATGGTGCTCCCCGGGTGGGCCTGTATATGTTCGGCAGGCTTTGTAGGAGAGTGGCTGCTCCAGTCAGAAAGTGTGAGGAGGGCAGTGGTAAGTTGTAGGAGGTGAGGGAAAGGAGGACGGGAGTGCTTGTGGGAGAGCCGTGTGGATATCAGGGCCAAAAGGGTGGAGGCAATGGTGCTCCTCGTGTGGGCCTGCAGTTATTAGCCAGGCGTTGCAGGAGATGGGCTGCTCTAATGGGAAAGTGTGAGAAGGGTTGTCCTAGGTTGTAAGAGGTGAGGGAAAGGAGGACGGGAGTGCTTGTGGGAGAGCCGTAGGCATGTCAGGGCCAAAAGGGTGGACGTCATGGTGCTCCCCGTGTGGGTCTGTACATGCTAGGCATGCGCTGGAGGAGATTGGCTGCTCTAATGGGAAAGTGTGAGGAGGGCAGTGGTAAGTTGTAGGCGGTGAGGGAAAGGAGGACGGGAGTGCTTGTGGGAGAGCCGTGTGGATGTCAGGGCCAAAAGGGTGGAGGCAATGGTGCTCCTCGTGTGGGCCTGTGCATGTTAGGCAGCCTTCGGAGGAGAGTGGCTGCTCCAGTCAGAAAATGTGAGGAGGGCTGTCCTAGGTTGTAGGAGGTGAGGGAAAGGAAGACGGGAGTGCTTGTGGGAGAGCCGTGTGGATGTCAGGGCCAAAAGGGTGGAGGCAATGGTGCTCCCAGTGTGGGCCTGTACATGTTAGGCAGGCGTTGGAGGAGAGTGGCTGCTCCAGTCCGAAAGTGTGAGGAGGGCAGTGGTAAGTTGTAGGAGGTGAGGGAAAGGAAGACGGGAGTGCTTGTGGGAGAGCCGTAGGCATGTCTGGGCCAAAAGGGTGGAGGCAATGGTGCTCCTCGTGTGGGCCTGTACATGTTAGGCAGGCGTTGGAGGAGAGTGGCTGCTCCAGGCAGAAAGTGTGAGGAGGGCAGTGGTAAGTTGTAGGAGGTGAGGGAAAGGAGGACGGGAGTGCTTGTGGGAGAGCCGTGTGGATGTCAGGGCCAAAAGGGTGGAGGCAATGGTGCTCCTCGTGTGGGCCTCTGCATGCTAGGCAGGCGTTGGAGGAGATTGGCTGCTCTAATGGGAAAGTGTGAGGAGGGCAGTGGTAAGTTGTAGGAGGTGAGGGAAAGGAGGACGGGAGTGCTTGTGGGAGAGCCGTGTGGATGTCAGGGCCAAAAGGGTGGAGGCAATGGTGCTCCTCGTGTGGGCCTGCACATGTTAGGCAGGCGTTGGAGGAGATTGGCTGCTGCAGTCCGAAAATGTGAGGAGGGCTGTCCTAGGTTGTAGGAGGTGAGGGGAAGGAGCATTGGAGTGCTTGTGGGAGAGCCGTGTGGATGTCAGGGCCAAAAGGGTGGAGGCAATGGTGCTCCTCGTGTGGGTCTGTACATGTTAGGCAGGCGTTGGAGGATATTGGCTGCTCTAATGGGAAAGTGTGAGGAGGGCAGTCATAAGTTGGAGTAGGGTAGGTAAAGGAGGGTGGGAGTGCTTGTGGGAGAGCCGTGTGGATGTCAGGGCCAAAAGGGTGGAGGCAATGGTGCTCCCCGTGTGGGTCTGTACATGTTAGGCACGCGTTGGAGGAGATTGGCTGCTCTAATGGGAAAGTGTGAGGAGGGCAGTGGTAAGTTGTAGGAGGTGAGGGAAAGGAAGACGGGAGTGCTTGTGGGAGAGCCGTGTGGATATCAGGGCCAAAAGGGTGGAGGCAATGGTGCTCCCCGTGTGGGCCTGCACATGTTAGGCAGGCGTTGGAGGAGATTGGCTGCTGCAGTCCGAAAATGTGAGGAGGGCTGTCCTAGGTTGTAGGAGGTGAGGGGAAGGAGCATTGGAGTGCTTGTGGGAGAGCCGTGTGGATGTCAGGGCCAAAAGGGTGGAGGCAATGGTGCTCCCAATGTGGGCCTGTATATGTTCGGCAGGCGTTGGAGGAGAGTGGCTGCTCCAGTCAGAAAGTGTGAGGAGGGCAGTGGTAAGTTGGAGTAGGGTAGGTAAAGGAGGACGGGAGTGCTTGTGGGAGAGCCGTGTGGATATCAGGGCCAAAAGGGTGGAGGCAATGGTGCTCCCCGGGTGGGCCTGTATATGGTCATGGTGCTCCCCGTGTTGGTCTGCACATGCTAGGCACGCGTTGGAGGAGATTGGCTGCTCTAATGGGAAAGTGTGAGGAGGGTTGTCCTAGGTTGTAAGAGGTGATGGAAAGGAAGACGGGAGTGCTTGTGGGAGAGCCGTGTGGATGTCAGGGCCAAAAGGGTGGAGGCAATGGTGCTCCCCGTGTGGGCCTGTACATGTTAGGCAGGCGTTGGAGGAGATTGGCTGCTCCAGTCAGAAAGTGTGAGGAGGGCAGTGGTAAGTTGTAGGAGGTGAGGGAAAGGAGGACGGGAGTGCTTGTGGGAGAGCCGTGTGGATGTCAGGGCCAAAAGGGTGGAGGCAATGGTGCTCCCCGTGTGGGCCTGTACATGTTAGGCAGGCGTTGGAGGGGATTGGCTGCTCTAATGGGAAAGTGTGAGGAGGGCAGTGGTAAGTTGTAGGAGGTGAGGGAAAGGAAGACGGGAGTGCTTGTGGGAGAGCCGTGTGGATGTCAGGGCCAAAAGGGTGGAGGCAATGATGGGGCCAAAAGGGTGGAGGCAATGGTGCTCCCAATGTGGGCCTGCACATGTTAGGCAGGCTTAGGAGGAGATTGGCTGCTCCAGTCCGAAAATGTGAGGAGGGCTGTCCTAGGTTGTAGGAGGTGAGGGGAAGGAGCATTGGAGTGCTTGTGGGAGAGCCGTGTGGATGTCAGAGCCAAAAGGGTGGAGGCAATGGTGCTCCCCGTGTGCGCCTGCACATGTTAGGCAGGCGTTGGAGGAGAGTGGCTGCTCCACTCCGAAAGTGTGAGGAGGGCAGTGGTAAGTTGTAGGAGGTGAGGGAAAGGAGGGTGTGAGTGCTTGTGGGAGAGCCGTGTGGATGTCAGGGCCAAAAGGGTGGAGGCAATGATGGGGCCAAAAGGGTGGAGGCAATGGTGCTCCCAATGTGGGCCTGCACATGTTAGGCAGGCTTAGGAGGAAATTGGCTGCTCCAGTCCGAAAATGTGAGGAGGGCTGTCCTAGGTTGTAGGAGGTGAGGGGAAGGAGCATTGGAGTGCTTGTGGGAGAGCCGTGTGGATGTCAGAGTCAAAAGGGTGGAGGCAATGGTGCTCCCCGTGTGCGCCTGCACATGTTAGGCAGCCGTTGGAGGAGAGTGCCTGCTCCAGTCCGAAAGTGTGAGGAGGGCAGTGGTAAGTTGTAGGAGGTGAGGGAAAGGAGGGTGGGAGTGCTTGTGGGAGAGCCGTGTGGATGTCAGGGCCAAAAGGGTGGAGGCAATGGTGCTCTCCGGGTGGGCCTGTATATGTTCAGCAGGCTTTGGAGGAGAGTGGCTGCTCCAGTCCGAAAGTGTGAGGAGGGCAGTGGTAAGTTGTAGGAGGTGAGGGAAAGGAAGACGGGAGTGCTTGTGGGAGAGCCGTGTGGATGTCAGGGCCAAAAGGGTGGAGGCAATGGTGCTCCCCGTGTGGGCCTGTACATGTTAGGCAGGCGTTGGAGGAGAGTGGCTGCTCCAGTCCGAAAGTGTGAGGAGGGCAGTGGTAAGTTGTAGGAGGTGAGGGAAAGGAAGACGGGAGTGCTTGTGGGAGAGCCGTAGGCATTTGAGGGCCAAAAAGCTGGACGTCATGGTGCTCCCCGTGTGGGTCTGTACATGCTAGGCAGGCGTTGGAGGAGATTGGCTGCTCTAATGGGAAAGTGTGAGGAGGGCAGTGGTAAGTTGTAGGCGGTGAGGGAAAGGAAGACGGGAGTGCTTGTGGGAGAGCCGTGTGGATGTCAGGGCCAAAAGGGTGGAGGCAATGGTGCTCCTCGTGTGGGCCTGTGCATGTTAGGCAGGCTTAGGAGGAGAGTGGGTGCTCCAGTCAGAAAGTATGAGGAGGGTTGTCCTAGGTTGTAAGAGGTGAGGGAAAGGAGGACGGGAGTGCTTGTGGGAGAGCCGTGTGGATGTCAGGGCCAAAAGGGTGGAGGCAATGGTGCTCCCCAGGTGGGCATGTAAATGTTAGGCAGGCGTTGGAGGAGATTGGCTGCTCCAGTCCGAAAATGTGAGGAGGGCTGTCCTAGGTTGTAGGAGGAGAGGGGAAGGAGCATTGGAGTGCTTGTGGGAGAGCCGTGTGGATGTCAGGGCCAAAGGGGTGGAGGCAATGGTGCTCCCCGGGTGGGCCTGTATATGTTCGGCAGGCTTTGTAGGAGAGTGGCTGCTCCAGTCAGAAAGTGTGAGGAGGGCAGTGGTAAGTTGTAGGAGGTGAGGGAAAGGAGGACGGGAGTGCTTGTGGGAGAGCCGTGTGGATATCAGGGCCAAAAGGGTGGAGGCAATGGTGCTCCTCGTGTGGGCCTGCAGTTATTAGCCAGGCGTTGCAGGAGATGGGCTGCTCTAATGGGAAAGTGTGAGAAGGGTTGTCCTAGGTTGTAAGAGGTGAGGGAAAGGAGGACGGGAGTGCTTGTGGGAGAGCCGTAGGCATGTCAGGGCCAAAAGGGTGGACGTCATGGTGCTCCCCGTGTGGGTCTGTACATGCTAGGCATGCGCTGGAGGAGATTGGCTGCTCTAATGGGAAAGTGTGAGGAGGGCAGTGGTAAGTTGTAGGCGGTGAGGGAAAGGAGGACGGGAGTGCTTGTGGGAGAGCCGTGTGGATGTCAGGGCCAAAAGGGTGGAGGCAATGGTGCTCCTCGTGTGGGCCTGTGCATGTTAGGCAGCCTTCGGAGGAGAGTGGCTGCTCCAGTCAGAAAATGTGAGGAGGGCTGTCCTAGGTTGTAGGAGGTGAGGGAAAGGAAGACGGGAGTGCTTGTGGGAGAGCCGTGTGGATGTCAGGGCCAAAAGGGTGGAGGCAATGGTGCTCCCAGTGTGGGCCTGTACATGTTAGGCAGGCGTTGGAGGAGAGTGGCTGCTCCAGTCCGAAAGTGTGAGGAGGGCAGTGGTAAGTTGTAGGAGGTGAGGGAAAGGAAGACGGGAGTGCTTGTGGGAGAGCCGTAGGCATGTCTGGGCCAAAAGGGTGGAGGCAATGGTGCTCCTCGTGTGGGCCTGTACATGTTAGGCAGGCGTTGGAGGAGAGTGGCTGCTCCAGGCAGAAAGTGTGAGGAGGGCAGTGGTAAGTTGTAGGAGGTGAGGGAAAGGAGGACGGGAGTGCTTGTGGGAGAGCCGTGTGGATGTCAGGGCCAAAAGGGTGGAGGCAATGGTGCTCCTCGTGTGGGCCTCTGCATGCTAGGCAGGCGTTGGAGGAGATTGGCTGCTCTAATGGGAAAGTGTGAGGAGGGCAGTGGTAAGTTGTAGGAGGTGAGGGAAAGGAGGACGGGAGTGCTTGTGGGAGAGCCGTGTGGATGTCAGGGCCAAAAGGGTGGAGGCAATGGTGCTCCTCGTGTGGGCCTGCACATGTTAGGCAGGCGTTGGAGGAGATTGGCTGCTGCAGTCCGAAAATGTGAGGAGGGCTGTCCTAGGTTGTAGGAGGTGAGGGGAAGGAGCATTGGAGTGCTTGTGGGAGAGCCGTGTGGATGTCAGGGCCAAAAGGGTGGAGGCAATGGTGCTCCTCGTGTGGGTCTGTACATGTTAGGCAGGCGTTGGAGGATATTGGCTGCTCTAATGGGAAAGTGTGAGGAGGGCAGTCATAAGTTGGAGTAGGGTAGGTAAAGGAGGGTGGGAGTGCTTGTGGGAGAGCCGTGTGGATGTCAGGGCCAAAAGGGTGGAGGCAATGGTGCTCCCCGTGTGGGTCTGTACATGTTAGGCACGCGTTGGAGGAGATTGGCTGCTCTAATGGGAAAGTGTGAGGAGGGCAGTGGTAAGTTGTAGGAGGTGAGGGAAAGGAAGACGGGAGTGCTTGTGGGAGAGCCGTGTGGATATCAGGGCCAAAAGGGTGGAGGCAATGGTGCTCCCCGTGTGGGCCTGCACATGTTAGGCAGGCGTTGGAGGAGATTGGCTGCTGCAGTCCGAAAATGTGAGGAGGGCTGTCCTAGGTTGTAGGAGGTGAGGGGAAGGAGCATTGGAGTGCTTGTGGGAGAGCCGTGTGGATGTCAGGGCCAAAAGGGTGGAGGCAATGGTGCTCCCAATGTGGGCCTGTATATGTTCGGCAGGCGTTGGAGGAGAGTGGCTGCTCCAGTCAGAAAGTGTGAGGAGGGCAGTGGTAAGTTGGAGTAGGGTAGGTAAAGGAGGACGGGAGTGCTTGTGGGAGAGCCGTGTGGATATCAGGGCCAAAAGGGTGGAGGCAATGGTGCTCCCCGGGTGGGCCTGTATATGGTCATGGTGCTCCCCGTGTTGGTCTGCACATGCTAGGCACGCGTTGGAGGAGATTGGCTGCTCTAATGGGAAAGTGTGAGGAGGGTTGTCCTAGGTTGTAAGAGGTGATGGAAAGGAAGACGGGAGTGCTTGTGGGAGAGCCGTGTGGATGTCAGGGCCAAAAGGGTGGAGGCAATGGTGCTCCCCGTGTGGGCCTGTACATGTTAGGCAGGCGTTGGAGGAGATTGGCTGCTCCAGTCAGAAAGTGTGAGGAGGGCAGTGGTAAGTTGTAGGAGGTGAGGGAAAGGAGGACGGGAGTGCTTGTGGGAGAGCCGTGTGGATGTCAGGGCCAAAAGGGTGGAGGCAATGGTGCTCCCCGTGTGGGCCTGTACATGTTAGGCAGGCGTTGGAGGGGATTGGCTGCTCTAATGGGAAAGTGTGAGGAGGGCAGTGGTAAGTTGTAGGAGGTGAGGGAAAGGAAGACGGGAGTGCTTGTGGGAGAGCCGTGTGGATGTCAGGGCCAAAAGGGTGGAGGCAATGATGGGGCCAAAAGGGTGGAGGCAATGGTGCTCCCAATGTGGGCCTGCACATGTTAGGCAGGCTTAGGAGGAGATTGGCTGCTCCAGTCCGAAAATGTGAGGAGGGCTGTCCTAGGTTGTAGGAGGTGAGGGGAAGGAGCATTGGAGTGCTTGTGGGAGAGCCGTGTGGATGTCAGAGCCAAAAGGGTGGAGGCAATGGTGCTCCCCGTGTGCGCCTGCACATGTTAGGCAGGCGTTGGAGGAGAGTGGCTGCTCCAGTCCGAAAGTGTGAGGAGGGCAGTGGTAAGTTGTAGGAGGTGAGGGAAAGGAGGGTGGGAGTGCTTGTGGGAGAGCCGTGTGGATGTCAGGGCCAAAAGGGTGGAGGCAATGATGGGGCCAAAAGGGTGGAGGCAATGGTGCTCCCAATGTGGGCCTGCACATGTTAGGCAGGCTTAGGAGGAGATTGGCTGCTCCAGTCCGAAAATGTGAGGAGGGCTGTCCTAGGTTGTAGGAGGTGAGGGGAAGGAGCATTGGAGTTCTTGTGGGAGAGCCATGTGGATGTCAGGGCCAAAAGGGTGGAGGCAATGGTGCTCCCCGTGTGCGCCTGCACATGTTAGGCAGGCGTTGGAGGAGAGTGGCTGCTCCACTCCGAAAGTGTGAGGAGGGCAGTGGTAAGTTGTAGGAGGTGAGGGAAAGGAGGGTGTGAGTGCTTGTGGGAGAGCCGTGTGGATGTCAGGGCCAAAAGGGTGGAGGCAATGATGGGGCCAAAAGGGTGGAGGCAATGGTGCTCCCAATGTGGGCCTGCACATGTTAGGCAGGCTTAGGAGGAAATTGGCTGCTCCAGTCCGAAAATGTGAGGAGGGCTGTCCTAGGTTGTAGGAGGTGAGGGGAAGGAGCATTGGAGTGCTTGTGGGAGAGCCGTGTGGATGTCAGAGTCAAAAGGGTGGAGGCAATGGTGCTCCCCGTGTGCGCCTGCACATGTTAGGCAGCCGTTGGAGGAGAGTGCCTGCTCCAGTCCGAAAGTGTGAGGAGGGCAGTGGTAAGTTGTAGGAGGTGAGGGAAAGGAGGGTGGGAGTGCTTGTGGGAGAGCCGTGTGGATGTCAGGGCCAAAAGGGTGGAGGCAATGGTGCTCTCCGGGTGGGCCTGTATATGTTCAGCAGGCTTTGGAGGAGAGTGGCTGCTCCAGTCCGAAAGTGTGAGGAGGGCAGTGGTAAGTTGTAGGAGGTGAGGGAAAGGAAGACGGGAGTGCTTGTGGGAGAGCCGTGTGGATGTCAGGGCCAAAAGGGTGGAGGCAATGGTGCTCCCCGTGTGGGCCTGTACATGTTAGGCAGGCGTTGGAGGAGAGTGGCTGCTCCAGTCCGAAAGTGTGAGGAGGGCAGTGGTAAGTTGTAGGAGGTGAGGGAAAGGAAGACGGGAGTGCTTGTGGGAGAGCCGTAGGCATTTGAGGGCCAAAAAGCTGGACGTCATGGTGCTCCCCGTGTGGGTCTGTACATGCTAGGCAGGCGTTGGAGGAGATTGGCTGCTCTAATGGGAAAGTGTGAGGAGGGCAGTGGTAAGTTGTAGGAGGTGAGGGAAAGGAAGACGGGAGTGCTTGTGGGAGAGCCGTGTGGATGTCAGGGCCAAAAGGGTGGAGGCAATGGTGCTGCCCGTGTGGGCCTGTACATGTTAGGCACGCGTTGGAGGAGAGTGGCTGCTCTAATGGGAAAGTGTGAGGAGGGCAGTGGTAAGTTGTAGGAGGTGAGGGAAAGGAAGACATGACTGCTTGTGGGAGAGCCGTAGGCATGTCTGGGCCAAAAGGGTGGAGGCAATGGTGCTCCCCGGGTGGGCCTGTACATGTTAGGCAGGCGTTGGAGGAGAGTGGCTGCTCCAGGCAGAAAGTGTGAGGAGGGCAGTGGTAAGTTGTAGGAGGTGAGGGAAAGGAGCATTGGAGTGCTTGTGGGAGAGCCGTGTGGATGTCAGGGCCAAAAGGGTGGAGGCAATGGTGCTCCTCGTGTGGGCCTCTGCATGCTAGGCAGGCGTCGGAGGAGATTGGCTGCTCTAATGGGAAAGTGTGAGGAGGGCAGTGGTAAGTTGTAGGAGGTGAGGGAAAGGAGGACGGGAGTGAATGTGGGAGAGCCGTGTGGATGTCAGGGCCAAAAGGGTGGAGGCAATGGTGTTCCCCAGGTGGGCCTGCACATGTTAGGCACGCGTTGGAGGAGAGTGGCTGCTCCAGGCAGAAAGTGTGAGGAGGGCAGTGGTAAGTTGGAGTAGGGTAGGTAAAGGAGGACGGGAGTGCTTGTGGGAGAGCCGTGTGGATGTCAGGGCCAAAAGGGTGGAGGCAATGGTGCTCCCAATGTGGGCCTGTATATGTTCGGCAGGCGTTGGAGGAGAGTGGCTGCTCCAGTCAGAAAGTGTGAGGAGGGCAGTCATAAGTTGGAATAGGGTAGGTAAAGGAGGACGGGAGTGCTTGTGGGAGAGCCGTGTGGATGTCAGGGCCAAAAGGGTGGAGGCAATGGTGCTCCCAGTGTGGGTCTGCAGTTATTAGCCAGGCGTTGGAGGAGATGGGCTGCTCTAATGGGAAAGTGTGAGGAGGGTTGTCCTAGGTTGTAAGAGGTGAGGGAAAGGAGGACGGAAGTGCTTGTGGGAGAACCGTAGGCATGTCAGGACCAAAAAGGTGGTCGTCATGGTGCTCCCCGTGTGGGTCTGTACATGCTAGGCACGCTTTGGAGGAGATTGGCTGCTCTAATGGGAAAGTGTGAGGAGGGCAGTGGTAAGTTGTAGGCGGTGAGGGAAAGGAGGACGGGAGTGCTTGTGGGAGAGCCGTGTGGATATCAGGGCCAAAAGGGTGGAGGCAATGGTGCTCCCCGTGTGGGCCTGCAGTTATTAGCCAGGCGTTGGAGGAGATGGGCTGCTCTAATGGGAAAGTGTGAGGAGGGTTGTCCTAGGTTGTAAGAGGTGAGGGAAAGGAGGACGGGAGTGCTTGTGGGAGAGCCGTGTGGATGTCAGGGCCAAAAGGGTGGAGGCAATGGTGCTCCCCGTGTGCGCCTGCAGATGTTAGGCAGGCGTTGGAGGAGAGTGGCTACTCCAGTCCGAAAGTGTGAGGAGGGCAGTGGTAAGTTGTAGGCGGTGAGGGAAAGGAGGACGGGAGTGCTTGTGGGAGAGCCGTGTGGATGTCAGGGCCAAAAGGGTGGAGGCAATGGTGCTCCTCGTGTGGGCCAGTACATGTCAGGCAGGCGTTGGAGGAGAGTGGCTGCTCCAGGCAGAAAGTGTGAGGAGGGCAATCGTAAGTTGGAGTAGGGTAGGGAAAGGAAGACGGGAGTGCTTGTGGGAGAGCCGTAGGCATGTCAGGGCCAAAAGGGTGGAGGCAATGGTGCTCCTCGTGTGGGCCTGTGCATGTTAGGCAGCCTTCGGAGGAGAGTGGCTGCTCCAGTCCGAAAATGTGAGGAGGGCTGTCCTAGGTTGTAGGAGAGGGGAAGGAGCATTGGAGTGCTTGTGGGAGAGCCGTATGGATGTCAGGGCCAAAAGGGTGGAGGCAATGGTGCTCCTCGTGTGGGCCTGTATATGTTCGGCAGGCTTTGGAGGAGAGTGGCTGCTGCAGTCAGAAAGTGTGAGGAGGGCAGTGGTAAGTTGTAGGAGGTGAGGGAAAGGAGGACGGGAGTGCTTGTGGGAGAGCCGTGTGGATGTCAGGGCCAAAAGGGTGGAGGCAAGGGTGCTCCTCGTGTGGGCCTGTACATGTTAGGCAGGCGTTGGAGGAGATTGGCTGCTCCAGTCAGAAAGTGTGAGGAGGGCAGTGGTAAGTTGTAGGAGGTGAGTGAAAGGAAGACGGGAGTGCTTGTGGGAGAGCCGTGTGGATATCAGGGCCAAAAGGGTGGAGGCAATGGTGCTCCCCGGGTGGGCCTGTATATGTTCAGCAGGCTTTGGAGGAGATTGGCTGCTCCAGTCAGAAAGTGTGAGGAGGGCAGTCATAAGTTGGAGTAGGGTAGGTAAAGGAGGACGGGAGTGCTTGTGGGAGAGCCGTGTGGATGTCAGGGCCAAAAGTGTGGAGGCAATGGTGCTCCCCAGGTGGGCCTGCACATGTTAGGCACGCGTTGGAGGAGAGTGACTGCTCCAGGCAGAAAGTGTGAGGAGGGCAGTGGTAAGTTGTAGGCGGTGAGGGAAAGGAAGACGGGAGTGCTTGTGGGAGAGCCGTGTGGATGTCAGGGCCAAAAGGGTGGAGGCAATGGTGCTCCTCGTGTGGGCCTGTGCATGTTAGGCAGGCTTAGGAGGAGAGTGGGTGCTCCAGTCAGAAAGTATGAGGAGGGTTGTCCTAGGTTGTAAGAGGTGAGGGAAAGGAGGACGGGAGTGCTTGTGGGAGAGCCGTGTGGATGTCAGGGACAAAAGGGTGGAGGCAATGGTGCTCCCCAGGTGGGCATGTAAATGTTAGGCAGGCGTTGGAGGAGATTGGCTGCTCCAGTCCGAAAATGTGAGGAGGGCTGTCCTAGGTTGTAGGAGGAGAGGGGAAGGAGCATTGGAGTGCTTGTGGGAGAGCCGTGTGGATGTCAGGGCCAAAGGGGTGGAGGCAATGGTGCTCCCCGGGTGGGCCTGTATATGTTCGGCAGGCTTTGTAGGAGAGTGGCTGCTCCAGTCAGAAAGTGTGAGGAGGGCAGTGGTAAGTTGTAGGAGGTGAGGGAAAGGAGGACGGGAGTGCTTGTGGGAGAGCCGTGTGGATATCAGGGCCAAAAGGGTGGAGGCAATGGTGCTCCTCGTGTGGGCCTGCAGTTATTAGCCAGGCGTTGCAGGAGATGGGCTGCTCTAATGGGAAAGTGTGAGAAGGGTTGTCCTAGGTTGTAAGAGGTGAGGGAAAGGAGGACGGGAGTGCTTGTGGGAGAGCCGTAGGCATGTCAGGGCCAAAAGGGTGGACGTCATGGTGCTCCCCGTGTGGGTCTGTACATGCTAGGCATGCGCTGGAGGAGATTGGCTGCTCTAATGGGAAAGTGTGAGGAGGGCAGTGGTAAGTTGTAGGCGGTGAGGGAAAGGAGGACGGGAGTGCTTGTGGGAGAGCCGTGTGGATGTCAGGGCCAAAAGGGTGGAGGCAATGGTGCTCCTCGTGTGGGCCTGTGCATGTTAGGCAGCCTTCGGAGGAGAGTGGCTGCTCCAGTCAGAAAATGTGAGGAGGGCTGTCCTAGGTTGTAGGAGGTGAGGGAAAGGAAGACGGGAGTGCTTGTGGGAGAGCCGTGTGGATGTCAGGGCCAAAAGGGTGGAGGCAATGGTGCTCCCAGTGTGGGCCTGTACATGTTAGGCAGGCGTTGGAGGAGAGTGGCTGCTCCAGTCCGAAAGTGTGAGGAGGGCAGTGGTAAGTTGTAGGAGGTGAGGGAAAGGAAGACGGGAGTGCTTGTGGGAGAGCCGTAGGCATGTCTGGGCCAAAAGGGTGGAGGCAATGGTGCTCCTCGTGTGGGCCTGTACATGTTAGGCAGGCGTTGGAGGAGAGTGGCTGCTCCAGGCAGAAAGTGTGAGGAGGGCAGTGGTAAGTTGTAGGAGGTGAGGGAAAGGAGGACGGGAGTGCTTGTGGGAGAGCCGTGTGGATGTCAGGGCCAAAAGGGTGGAGGCAATGGTGCTCCTCGTGTGGGCCTCTGCATGCTAGGCAGGCGTTGGAGGAGATTGGCTGCTCTAATGGGAAAGTGTGAGGAGGGCAGTGGTAAGTTGTAGGAGGTGAGGGAAAGGAGGACGGGAGTGCTTGTGGGAGAGCCGTGTGGATGTCAGGGCCAAAAGGGTGGAGGCAATGGTGCTCCTCGTGTGGGCCTGCACATGTTAGGCAGGCGTTGGAGGAGATTGGCTGCTGCAGTCCGAAAATGTGAGGAGGGCTGTCCTAGGTTGTAGGAGGTGAGGGGAAGGAGCATTGGAGTGCTTGTGGGAGAGCCGTGTGGATGTCAGGGCCAAAAGGGTGGAGGCAATGGTGCTCCTCGTGTGGGTCTGTACATGTTAGGCAGGCGTTGGAGGATATTGGCTGCTCTAATGGGAAAGTGTGAGGAGGGCAGTCATAAGTTGGAGTAGGGTAGGTAAAGGAGGGTGGGAGTGCTTGTGGGAGAGCCGTGTGGATGTCAGGGCCAAAAGGGTGGAGGCAATGGTGCTCCCCGTGTGGGTCTGTACATGTTAGGCACGCGTTGGAGGAGATTGGCTGCTCTAATGGGAAAGTGTGAGGAGGGCAGTGGTAAGTTGTAGGAGGTGAGGGAAAGGAAGACGGGAGTGCTTGTGGGAGAGCCGTGTGGATATCAGGGCCAAAAGGGTGGAGGCAATGGTGCTCCCCGTGTGGGCCTGCACATGTTAGGCAGGCGTTGGAGGAGATTGGCTGCTGCAGTCCGAAAATGTGAGGAGGGCTGTCCTAGGTTGTAGGAGGTGAGGGGAAGGAGCATTGGAGTGCTTGTGGGAGAGCCGTGTGGATGTCAGGGCCAAAAGGGTGGAGGCAATGGTGCTCCCAATGTGGGCCTGTATATGTTCGGCAGGCGTTGGAGGAGAGTGGCTGCTCCAGTCAGAAAGTGTGAGGAGGGCAGTGGTAAGTTGGAGTAGGGTAGGTAAAGGAGGACGGGAGTGCTTGTGGGAGAGCCGTGTGGATATCAGGGCCAAAAGGGTGGAGGCAATGGTGCTCCCCGGGTGGGCCTGTATATGGTCATGGTGCTCCCCGTGTTGGTCTGCACATGCTAGGCACGCGTTGGAGGAGATTGGCTGCTCTAATGGGAAAGTGTGAGGAGGGTTGTCCTAGGTTGTAAGAGGTGATGGAAAGGAAGACGGGAGTGCTTGTGGGAGAGCCGTGTGGATGTCAGGGCCAAAAGGGTGGAGGCAATGGTGCTCCCCGTGTGGGCCTGTACATGTTAGGCAGGCGTTGGAGGAGATTGGCTGCTCCAGTCAGAAAGTGTGAGGAGGGCAGTGGTAAGTTGTAGGAGGTGAGGGAAAGGAGGACGGGAGTGCTTGTGGGAGAGCCGTGTGGATGTCAGGGCCAAAAGGGTGGAGGCAATGGTGCTCCCCGTGTGGGCCTGTACATGTTAGGCAGGCGTTGGAGGGGATTGGCTGCTCTAATGGGAAAGTGTGAGGAGGGCAGTGGTAAGTTGTAGGAGGTGAGGGAAAGGAAGACGGGAGTGCTTGTGGGAGAGCCGTGTGGATGTCAGGGCCAAAAGGGTGGAGGCAATGATGGGGCCAAAAGGGTGGAGGCAATGGTGCTCCCAATGTGGGCCTGCACATGTTAGGCAGGCTTAGGAGGAGATTGGCTGCTCCAGTCCGAAAATGTGAGGAGGGCTGTCCTAGGTTGTAGGAGGTGAGGGGAAGGAGCATTGGAGTGCTTGTGGGAGAGCCGTGTGGATGTCAGAGCCAAAAGGGTGGAGGCAATGGTGCTCCCCGTGTGCGCCTGCACATGTTAGGCAGGCGTTGGAGGAGAGTGGCTGCTCCAGTCCGAAAGTGTGAGGAGGGCAGTGGTAAGTTGTAGGAGGTGAGGGAAAGGAGGGTGGGAGTGCTTGTGGGAGAGCCGTGTGGATGTCAGGGCCAAAAGGGTGGAGGCAATGGTGCTCCCCGGGTGGGCCTGTATATGTTCAGCAGGCTTTGGAGGAGAGTGGCTACTCCAGTCCGAAAGTGTGAGGAGGGCAGTGGTAAGTTGTAGGAGGTGAGGGAAAGGAAGACGGGAGTGCTTGTGGGAGAGCCGTGTGGATGTCAGGGCCAAAAGAGTGGAGGCAATGGTGCTCCCCGTGTGGGCCTGTACATGTTAGGCAGGCGTTGGAGGAGAGTGGCTGCTCCAGTCCGAAAGTGTGAGGAGGGCAGTGGTAAGTTGTAGGAGGTGAGGGAAAGGAAGACGGGAGTGCTTGTGGGAGAGCCGTAGGCATTTGAGGGCCAAAAAGCTGGACGTCATGGTGCTCCCCGTGTGGGTCTGTACATGCTAGGCAGGCGTTGGAGGAGATTGGCTGCTCTAATGGGAAAGTGTGAGGAGGGCAGTGGTAAGTTGTAGGAGGTGAGGGAAAGGAAGACGGGAGTGCTTGTGGGAGAGCCGTAGGCATGTCTGGGCCAAAAGGGTGGAGGCAATGGTGCTCCCCGGGTGGGCCTGTACATGTTAGGCAGGCGTTGGAGGAGAGTGGCTGCTCCAGGCAGAAAGTGTGAGGAGGGCAGTGGTAAGTTGTAGGAGGTGAGGGAAAGGAGCATTGGAGTGCTTGTGGGAGAGCCGTGTGAATGTCAGGGCCAAAAGGGTCGAGGCAATGGTGCTCCTCGTGTGGGCCTCTGCATGCTAGGCAGGCGTCGGAGGAGATTGGCTGCTCTAATGGGAAAGTGTGAGGAGGGCAGTGGTAAGTTGTAGGAGGTGAGGGAAAGGAGGACGGGAGTGAATGTGGGAGAGCCGTGTGGATGTCAGGGCCAAAAGGGTGGAGGCAATGGTGCTCCTCGTGTGGGCCTGTACATGTCAGGCAGGCGTTGGAGGAGAGTGGCTGCTCCAGTCAGAAAGTGTGAGGAGGGCAGTCATAAGTTGGAGTAGGGTAGGTAAAGGAGGACGGGAGTGCTTGTGGGAGTGCCGTAGGCATGTGAGGGCCAAAAGGGTGGAGGCAATGGTGCTCCCCATGTGGGCCTGCACATGTTAGCCAGGCGTTGGAGGAGATTGGCTGCTCCAGTCCGAAAATGTGAGGAGGGCTGTCCTAGGTTGTAGGAGGAGAGGGGAAGGAGCATTGGAGTGCTTGTGGGAGAGCCGTGTGGATGTCAGGGCCAAAAGGGTGGAGGCAATGGTGCTCCTCGTGTGGGCCTGTGCATGTTAGGCAGCCTTCGGAGGAGAGTGGCTGCTCCAGTCAGAAAATGTGAGGAGGGCTGTCCTAGGTTGTAGGAGGTGAGGGAAAGGAAGACGGGAGTGCTTGTGGGAGAGCCGTGTGGATGTCAGGGCCAAAAGGGTGGAGGCAATGGTGCTCCCCGGGTGGGCCTGTACATGTTAGGCAGGCGTTGGAGGAGAGTGGCTGCTCCAGTCCGAAAGTGTGAGGAGGGCAGTGGTAAGTTGTAGGAGGTGAGGGAAAGGAAGACATGACTGCTGGTGGGAGAGCCGTAGGCATGTCTGGGCCAAAAGGGTGGAGGCAATGGTGCTCCCAATGTGGGCCTGTACATGTTAGGCAGGCGTTGGAGGAGAGTGGCTGCTCCAGTCCGAAAGTGTGAGGAGGGCAGTGGTAAGTTGTAGGAGGTGAGGGAAAGGAGGACGGGAGTGCTTGTGGGAGAGCCGTGTGGATATCAGGGCCAAAAGGGTGGAGGCAATGGTGCTCCTCGTGTGGGCCTCTGCATGCTAGGCAGGCGTTGGAGGAGATTGGCTGCTCTAATGGGAAAGTGTGAGGAGGGCAGTGGTAAGTTGTAGGAGGTGAGGGAAAGGAGGACGGGAGTGCTTGTGGGAGAGCCGTGTGGATGTCAGGGCCAAAAGGGTGGAGGCAATGGTGCTCCTCGTGTGGGCCTGCACATGTTAGGCAGGCGTTGGAGGAGATTGGCTGCTCCAGTCCGAAAATGTGAGGAGGGCTGTCCTAGGTTGTAGGAGGTGAGGGGAAGGAGCATTGGAGTGCTTGTGGGAGAGCCGTGTGGATGTCAGGGCCAAAAGGGTGGAGGCAATGGTGCTCCTCCTGTGGGTCTGTACATGTTAGGCAGGCGTTGGAGGATATTGGCTGCTCTAATGGGAAAGTGTGAGGAGGGCAGTCATAAGTTGGAGTAGGGTAGGTAAAGGAGGGTGGGAGTGCTTGTGGGAGAGCCGTGTGGATGTCAGGGCCAAAAGGGTGGAGGCAATGGTGCTCCCCGTGTGGGTCTGTACATGTTAGGCACGCGTTGGAGGAGATTGGCTGCTCTAATGGGAAAGTGTGAGGAGGGCAGTGGTAAGTTGTAGGAGGTGAGGGAAAGGAAGACGGGAGTGCTTGTGGGAGAGCCGTGTGGATATCAGGGCCAAAAGGGTGGAGGCAATGGTGCTCCCCGTGTGGGCCTGCACATGTTAGGCAGGCGTTGGAGGAGATTGGCTGCTGCAGTCCGAAAATGTGAGGAGGGCTGTCCTAGGTTGTAGGAGGTGAGGGGAAGGAGCATTGAAGTGCTTGTGGGAGAGCCGTGTGGATGTCAGGGCCAAAAGGGTGGAGGCAATGGTGCTCCCAATGTGGGCCTGTATATGTTCGGCAGGCGTTGGAGGAGAGTGGCTGCTCCAGTCAGAAAGTGTGAGGAGGGCAGTGGTAAGTTGGAGTAGGGTAGGTAAAGGAGGACGGGAGTGCTTGTGGGAGAGCCGTGTGGATATCAGGGCCAAAAGGGTGGAGGCAATGGTGCTCCCCGGGTGGGCCTGTATATGGTCATGGTGCTCCCCGTGTTGGTCTGCACATGCTAGGCACGCGTTGGAGGAGATTGGCTGCTCTAATGGGAAAGTGTGAGGAGGGTTGTCCTAGGTTGTAAGAGGTGATGGAAAGGAAGACGGGAGTGCTTGTGGGAGAGCCGTGTGGATGTCAGGGCCAAAAGGGTGGAGGCAATGGTGCTCCCCGTGTGGGCCTGTACATGTTAGGCAGGCGTTGGAGGAGATTGGCTGCTCCAGTCAGAAAGTGTGAGGAGGGCAGTGGTAAGTTGTAGGAGGTGAGGGAAAGGAGGACGGGAGTGCTTGTGGGAGAGCCGTGTGGATGTCAGGGCCAAAAGGGTGGAGGCAATGATGGGGCCAAAAGGGTGGAGGCAATGGTGCTCCCAATGTGGGCCTGCACATGTTAGGCAGGCTTAGGAGGAGATTGGCTGCTCCCGTCAGAAAGTGTGAGGAGGGCTGTCCTAGGTTGTAGGAGGTGAGGGGAAGGAGCATTGGAGTTCTTGTGGGAGAGCCATGTGGATGTCAGGGCCAAAAGGGTGGAGGCAATGGTGCTCCCCGTGTGCGCCTGCACATGTTAGGCAGGCGTTGGAGGAGAGTGGCTGCTCCACTCCGAAAGTGTGAGGAGGGCAGTGGTAAGTTGTAGGAGGTGAGGGAAAGGAGGGTGTGAGTGCTTGTGGGAGAGCCGTGTGGATGTCAGGGCCAAAAGGGTGGAGGCAATGATGGGGCCAAAAGGGTGGAGGCAATGGTGCTCCCAATGTGGGCCTGCACATGTTAGGCAGGCTTAGGAGGAGATTGGCTGCTCCAGTCCGAAAATGTGAGGAGGGCTGTCCTAGGTTGTAGGAGGTGAGGGGAAGGAGCATTGGAGTGCTTGTGGGAGAGCCGTGTGGATGTCAGAGCCAAAAGGGTGGAGGCAATGGTGCTCCCCGTGTGCGCCTGCACATGTTAGGCAGGCGTTGGAGGAGAGTGGCTGCTCCAGTCCGAAAGTGTGAGGAGGGCAGTGGTAAGTTGTAGGAGGTGAGGGAAAGGAGGGTGGGAGTGCTTGTGGGAGAGCCGTGTGGATGTCAGGGACAAAAGGGTGGAGGCAATGGTGCTCCCCGGGTGGGCCTGTATATGTTCAGCAGGCTTTGGAGGAGAGTGGCTGCTCCAGTCAGAAAGTGTGAGGAGGGCAGTGGTAAGTTGTAGGAGGTGAGGGAAAGGAAGACGGGAGTGCTTGTGGGAGAGCCGTGTGGATGTCAGGGCCAAAAGAGTGGAGGCAATGGTGCTCCTCGTGTGGGCCTGTACATATCAGGCAGGCGTTGGAGGAGAGTGGCTGCTCCAGGCAGAAAGTGTGAGGAGGGCAATCGTAAGTTGGAGTAGGGTAGGTAAAGGAGGACGGGAGTGCTTGTGGGAGTGCCGTAGGCATGTGAGGGCCAAAAGGGTGGAGGCAATGGTGCTCCCCATGTGGGCCTGCACATGTTAGGCAGGCGTTGGAGGAGATTGGCTGCTCCAGTCCGAAAATGTGAGGAGGGCTGTCCTAGGTTGTAGGAGGAGAGGGGAAGGAGCATTGGAGTGCTTGTGGGAGAGCCGTGTGGATGTCAGGGCCAAAAGGGTGGAGGCAATGGTGCTCCCCGGGTGGGCCTGTATATGTTCGGCAGGCTTTGGAGGAGAGTGGGTGCTCCAGTCAGAAAGTGTGAGGAGGGCAGTCATAAGTTGGAGTAGGGTAGGTAAAGGAGGACGGCAGTGCTTGTGGGAGAGCCGTGTGGATGTCAGGGCCAAAAGGGTGGAGGCAATGGTGCTCCCCGTGTTGGTCTGTACATGCTAGGCACGCATTGGAGGAGATTGGCTGCTCTAATGGGAAAGTGTGAGGAGGGCAGTGGTAAGTTGTAGGAGGTGAGGGAAAGGAGGACGGGAGTGCTTGTGGGAGAGCCGTAGGCATGTCTGGGCCAAAAGGGTGGAGGCAATGGTGCTCCTCGTGTGGGCCTGTACATGTTAGGCAGGCGTTGGAGGAGAGTGGCTGCTCCAGGCAGAAAGTGTGAGGAGGGCAGTGGTAAGTTGTAGGAGGTGAGGGAAAGGAGGACGGGAGTGCTTGTGGGAGAGCCGTGTGGATGTCAGGGCCAAAAGGGTGGAGGCAATGGTGCTCCTCGTGTGGGTCTGTACATGTTAGGCAGGCGTTGGAGGAGATTGGCTGCTCTAATGGGAAAGTGTGAGGAGGGCAGTCATAAGTTGGAGTAGGGTAGGTAAAGGAGGGTGGGAGTGCTTGTGGGAGAGCCGTGTGGATGTCAGGGCCAAAAGGGTGGAGGCAATGGTGCTCCCAGTGTGGGCCTGCAGGTGTTAGCCAGGCGTTGGAGGAGATGGGCTGCTCCAGTCAGAAAGTGTGAGGAGGGTTGTCCTAGGTTGTAAGAGGTGAGGGAAAGGAGGACGGGAGTGCTTGTGGGAGAACCGTAGGCATGTCAGGACCAAAAAGGTGGACGTCATGGTGCTCCCCGTGTTGGTCTGTACATGCTAGGCACGCGTTGGAGGAGATTGGCTGCTCTAATGGGAAAGTGTGAGGAGGGCAGTGGTAAGTTGTAGGCGGTGAGGGAAAGGAGGACGGGAGTGCTTGTGGGAGAGCCGTGTGGATGTCAGGGCCAAAAGGGTGGAGGCAATGGTGCTCCCCGGGTGGGTCTGTACATGTTAGGCAGGCGTTGGAGGAGAGTGGCTGCTCTAATGGGAAAGTGTGAGGAGGGCAGTGGTAAGTTGTAGGAGGTGAGGGAAAGGAAGACGGGAGTGCTTGTGGGAGAGCCGTAGGCATGTCTGGGCCAAAAGGGTGGAGGCAATGGTGCTCCTCGTGTGGGCCTGTACATGTTAGGCAGGCGTTGTAGGAGAGTGGCTGCTCCAGTCAGAAAGTGTGAGGAGGGCAGTGGTAAGTTGTAGGCGGTGAGGGAAAGGAGGACGGGAGTGCTTGTGGGAGAGCCGTGTGGATGTCACGGCCAAAAGGGTGGAGGCAATGGTGCTCCTCGTGTGGGCCTCTGCATGCTAGGCAGGCGTCGGAGGAGATTAGCTGCTCTAATGGGAAAGTGTGAGGAGGGCAGTGGTAAGTTGTAGGAGGTGAGGGGAAGGAGGACGGGAGTGCTTGTGGGAGAGCCGTGTGGATGTCAGGGCCAAAAGGGTGGAGGCAATGGTGCTCCCCGTGTGGGCCTGTACATGTTAGGCAGGCGTTGGAGGAGAGTGGCTGCTCCAGTCAGAAAGTGTGAGGAGGGCAGTGGTAAGTTGTAGGAGGTGAGGGAAAGGAAGACGGGAGTGCTTGTGGGAGAGCCGTAGGCATTTGAGGGCCAAAAAGCTGGACGTCATGGTGCTCCCCGTGTGGGTCTGTACATGCTAGGCAGGCGTTGGAGGAGATTGGCTGCTCTAATGGGAAAGTGTGAGGAGGGCAGTGGTAAGTTGTAGGCAGTGAGGGAAAGGAGGACGGGAGTGCTTGTGGGAGAGCCGTGTGGATGTCAGGGCCAAAAGGGTGGAGGCAATGGTGCTCCCCGGGTGGGCCTGTATATGGTCATGGTGCTCCCCGTGTTGGTCTGTACATGCTAGGCAGGCGTTGGAGGAGATTGGCTGCTCTAATGGGAAAGTGTGAGGAGGGTTGTCCTAGGTTGTAAGAGGTGAGGGAAAGGAAGACGGGAGTGCTTGTGGGAGAGCCGTGTGGATGTCAGGGCCAAAAGGGTGGAGGCAATGGTGCTCCCCGTGTGGGTCTGTACATGTTAGGCACGCGTTGGAGGAGATTGGCTGCTCTAATGGGAAAGTGTGAGGAGGGCAGTGGTAAGTTGTAGGAGGTGAGGGAAAGGAAGACGGGAGTGCTTGTGGGAGAGCCGTGTGGATATCAGGGCCAAAAGGGTGGAGGCAATGGTGCTCCCCATGTGGGCCTGCAGATGTTAGGCAGGCGTTGGAGGAGTTTGGCTGCTGCAGTCCGAAAATGTGAGGAGGGCTGTCCTAGGTTGTAGGAGGAGAGGGGAAGGAGCATTGGAGTGCTTGTGGGAGAGCCGTGTGGATGTCAGGGCCAAAAGGGTGGAGGCAATGGTGCTCCCCGGGTGGGCCTGTATATGTTCGGCAGGCGTTGGAGGAGAGTGGCTGCTCCAGTCAGAAAGTGTGAGGAGGGCAGTCATAAGTTGGAGTAGGGTAGGTAAAGGAGGACGGGAGTGCTTGTGGGAGAGCCGTGTGGATGTCAGGGCCAAAAGGGTGGAGGCAATGGTGCTCCCCGTGTGGGCCTGTATATGTTCGGCAGGCGTTGGAGGAGAGTGGCTGCTCCAGTCAGAAAGTGTGAGGAGGGCAGTCATAAGTTGGAGTAGGGTAGGTAAAGGAGGACGGGAGTGCTTGTGGGAGAGCCGTGTGGATGTCACGGCCAAAAGGGTGGAGGCAATGGTGCTCCCCGTGTGGGCCTGTACATGTTAGGCAGGCGTTGGAGGAGAGTGGCTGCTCCAGTCCGAAAGTGTGAGGAGGGCAGTGGTAAGTTGTAGGCGATGAGGGAAAGGAGGACGGGAGTGCTTGTGGGAGAGCCGTGTGGATGTCAGGGCCAAAAGGGTGGAGGCAATGGTGCTCCCCGTGTGGGCCTGTACATGTTAGGTACGCGTTGGAGGAGATTGGCTGCTCTAATGGGAAAGTGTGAGGAGGGCAGTGGTAAGTTGTAGGAGGTGAGGGAAAGGAAGACATGACTGCTTGTGGGAGAGCCGTAGGCATGTCTGGGCCAAAAGGGTGGAGGCAATGGTGCTCCCCGGTTGGGCCTGTACATGTTAGGCACGCGTTGGAGGAGAGTGGCTGCTCCAGTCAGAAAGTGTGAGGAGGGCAGTGGTAAGTTGTAGGAGGTGAGGGAAAGGAAGACGGGAGTGCTTGTGGGAGAGCCGTGTGGATGTCAGGGCCAAAAGGGTGGAGGCAATGATGGGGCCAAAAGGGTGGAGGCAATGGTGCTCCCAATGTGGGCCTGCACATGTTAGGCAGGCTTAGGAGGAGATTGGCTGCTCCCGTCAGAAAGTGTGAGGAGGGCTGTCCTAGGTTGTAGGAGGTGAGGGGAAGGAGCATTGGAGTTCTTGTGGGAGAGCCATGTGGATGTCAGGGCCAAAAGGGTGGAGGCAATGGTGCTCCCCGTGTGCGCCTGCACATGTTAGGCAGGCGTTGGAGGAGAGTGGCTGCTCCACTCCGAAAGTGTGAGGAGGGCAGTGGTAAGTTGTAGGAGGTGAGGGAAAGGAGGGTGTGAGTGCTTGTGGGAGAGCCGTGTGGATGTCAGGGCCAAAAGGGTGGAGGCAATGATGGGGCCAAAAGGGTGGAGGCAATGGTGCTCCCAATGTGGGCCTGCACATGTTAGGCAGGCTTAGGAGGAGATTGGCTGCTCCAGTCCGAAAATGTGAGGAGGGCTGTCCTAGGTTGTAGGAGGTGAGGGGAAGGAGCATTGGAGTGCTTGTGGGAGAGCCGTGTGGATGTCAGAGCCAAAAGGGTGGAGGCAATGGTGCTCCCCGTGTGCGCCTGCACATGTTAGGCAGGCGTTGGAGGAGAGTGGCTGCTCCAGTCCGAAAGTGTGAGGAGGGCAGTGGTAAGTTGTAGGAGGTGAGGGAAAGGAGGGTGGGAGTGCTTGTGGGAGAGCCGTGTGGATGTCAGGGCCAAAAGGGTGGAGGCAATGGTGCTCCCCGGGTGGGCCTGTATATGTTCAGCAGGCTTTGGAGGAGAGTGGCTGCTCCAGTCCGAAAGTGTGAGGAGGGCAGTGGTAAGTTGTAGGAGGTGAGGGAAAGGAAGACGGGAGTGCTTGTGGGAGAGCCGTGTGGATGTCAGGGCCAAAAGGGTGGAGGCAATGGTGCTCCCCGTGTGGGCCTGTACATGTTAGGCAGGCGTTGGAGGAGAGTGGCTGCTCCAGTCCGAAAGTGTGAGGAGGGCAGTGGTAAGTTGTAGGAGGTGAGGGAAAGGAAGACGGGAGTGCTTGTGGGAGAGCCGTAGGCATTTGAGGGCCAAAAAGCTGGACGTCATGGTGCTCCCCGTGTGGGTCTGTACATGCTAGGCAGGCGTTGGAGGAGATTGGCTGCTCTAATGGGAAAGTGTGAGGAGGTCAGTGGTAAGTTGTAGGAGGTGAGGGAAAGGAAGACGGGAGTGCTTGTGGGAGAGCCGTAGGCATGTCTGGGCCAAAAGGGTGGAGGCAATGGTGCTCCCCGTGTGGGCCTGTACATGTTAGGCAGGCGTTGGAGGAGAGTGGCTGCTCCAGGCAGAAAGTGTGAGGAGGGCAGTGGTAAGTTGTAGGAGGTGAGGGAAAGGAGCATTGGAGTGCTTGTGGGAGAGCCGTGTGGATGTCAGGGCCAAAAGGGTGGAGGCAATGGTGCTCCTCGTGTGGGCCTCTGCATGCTAGGCAGGCGTCGGAGGAGATTGGCTGCTCTAATGGGAAAGTGTGAGGAGGGCAGTGGTAAGTTGTAGGAGGTGAGGGAAAGGAGGACGGGAGTGAATGTGGGAGAGCCGTGTGGATGTCAGGGCCAAAAGGGTGGAGGCAATGGTGCTCCTCGTGTGGGCCTGTACATGTCAGGCAGGCGTTGGAGGAGAGTGGCTGCTCCAGTCAGAA
Organism: Struthio camelus; assembly: GCF_040807025.1. NCBI lineage: Eukaryota > Metazoa > Chordata > Aves > Struthioniformes > Struthionidae > Struthio > Struthio camelus. The sequence continues at coordinate 1,845,298 of NC_090974.1, read as the reverse complement.
AGTGTGAGGAGGGCAGTCATAAGTTGGAGTAGGGTAGGTAAAGGAGGACGGGAGTGCTTGTGGGAGTGCCGTAGGCATGTGAGGGCCAAAAGGGTGGAGGCAATGGTGCTCCCCATGTGGGCCTGCACATGTTAGCCAGGCGTTGGAGGAGATTGGCTGCTCCAGTCCGAAAATGTGAGGAGGGCTGTCCTAGGTTGTAGGAGGAGAGGGGAAGGAGCATTGGAGTGCTTGTGGGAGAGCCGTGTGGATGTCAGGGCCAAAAGGGTGGAGGCAATGGTGCTCCTCGTGTGGGCCTGTGCATGTTAGGCAGCCTTCGGAGGAGAGTGGCTGCTCCAGTCAGAAAATGTGAGGAGGGCTGTCCTAGGTTGTAGGAGGTGAGGGAAAGGAAGACGGGAGTGCTTGTGGGAGAGCCGTGTGGATGTCAGGGCCAAAAGGGTGGAGGCAATGGTGCTCCCCGTGTGGGCCTGCACATGTTAGGCAGGCGTTGGAGGAGATTGGCTGCTGCAGTCCGAAAATGTGAGGAGGGCTGTCCTAGGTTGTAGGAGGTGAGGGGAAGGAGCATTGAAGTGCTTGTGGGAGAGCCGTGTGGATGTCAGGGCCAAAAGGGTGGAGGCAATGGTGCTCCCAATGTGGGCCTGTATATGTTCGGCAGGCGTTGGAGGAGAGTGGCTGCTCCAGTCAGAAAGTGTGAGGAGGGCAGTGGTAAGTTGGAGTAGGGTAGGTAAAGGAGGACGGGAGTGCTTGTGGGAGAGCCGTGTGGATATCAGGGCCAAAAGGGTGGAGGCAATGGTGCTCCCCGGGTGGGCCTGTATATGGTCATGGTGCTCCCCGTGTTGGTCTGCACATGCTAGGCACGCGTTGGAGGAGATTGGCTGCTCTAATGGGAAAGTGTGAGGAGGGTTGTCCTAGGTTGTAAGAGGTGATGGAAAGGAAGACGGGAGTGCTTGTGGGAGAGCCGTGTGGATGTCAGGGCCAAAAGGGTGGAGGCAATGGTGCTCCCCGTGTGGGCCTGTACATGTTAGGCAGGCGTTGGAGGAGATTGGCTGCTCCAGTCAGAAAGTGTGAGGAGGGCAGTGGTAAGTTGTAGGAGGTGAGGGAAAGGAGGACGGGAGTGCTTGTGGGAGAGCCGTGTGGATGTCAGGGCCAAAAGGGTGGAGGCAATGGTGCTCCCCGTGTGGGCCTGTACATGTTAGGCAGGCGTTGGAGGGGATTGGCTGCTCTAATGGGAAAGTGTGAGGAGGGCAGTGGTAAGTTGTAGGAGGTGAGGGAAAGGAAGACGGGAGTGCTTGTGGGAGAGCCGTGTGGATGTCAGGGCCAAAAGGGTGGAGGCAATGATGGGGCCAAAAGGGTGGAGGCAATGGTGCTCCCAATGTGGGCCTGCACATGTTAGGCAGGCTTAGGAGGAGATTGGCTGCTCCCGTCAGAAAGTGTGAGGAGGGCTGTCCTAGGTTGTAGGAGGTGAGGGGAAGGAGCATTGGAGTTCTTGTGGGAGAGCCATGTGGATGTCAGGGCCAAAAGGGTGGAGGCAATGGTGCTCCCCGTGTGCGCCTGCACATGTTAGGCAGGCGTTGGAGGAGAGTGGCTGCTCCACTCCGAAAGTGTGAGGAGGGCAGTGGTAAGTTGTAGGAGGTGAGGGAAAGGAGGGTGTGAGTGCTTGTGGGAGAGCCGTGTGGATGTCAGGGCCAAAAGGGTGGAGGCAATGATGGGGCCAAAAGGGTGGAGGCAATGGTGCTCCCAATGTGGGCCTGCACATGTTAGGCAGGCTTAGGAGGAGATTGGCTGCTCCAGTCCGAAAATGTGAGGAGGGCTGTCCTAGGTTGTAGGAGGTGAGGGGAAGGAGCATTGGAGTGCTTGTGGGAGAGCCGTGTGGATGTCAGAGCCAAAAGGGTGGAGGCAATGGTGCTCCCCGTGTGCGCCTGCACATGTTAGGCAGGCGTTGGAGGAGAGTGGCTGCTCCAGTCCGAAAGTGTGAGGAGGGCAGTGGTAAGTTGTAGGAGGTGAGGGAAAGGAGGACGGGAGTGCTTGTGGGAGAGCCGTGTGGATGTCAGGGCCAAAAGGGTGGAGGCAATGGTGCTCCTCGTGTGGGCCTGTACATATCAGGCAGGCGTTGGAGGAGAGTGGCTGCTCCAGGCAGAAAGTGTGAGGAGGGCAATCGTAAGTTGGAGTAGGGTAGGTAAAGGAGGACGGGAGTGCTTGTGGGAGTGCCGTAGGCATGTGAGGGCCAAAAGGGTGGAGGCAATGGTGCTCCCCATGTGGGCCTGCACATGTTAGGCAGGCGTTGGAGGAGATTGGCTGCTCCAGTCCGAAAATGTGAGGAGGGCTGTCCTAGGTTGTAGGAGGAGAGGGGAAGGAGCATTGGAGTGCTTGTGGGAGAGCCGTGTGGATGTCAGGGCCAAAAGGGTGGAGGCAATGGTGCTCCCCGGGTGGGCCTGTATATGTTCGGCAGGCTTTGGAGGAGAGTGGGTGCTCCAGTCAGAAAGTGTGAGGAGGGCAGTCATAAGTTGGAGTAGGGTAGGTAAAGGAGGACGGCAGTGCTTGTGGGAGAGCCGTGTGGATGTCAGGGCCAAAAGGGTGGAGGCAATGGTGCTCCCCGTGTTGGTCTGTACATGCTAGGCACGCATTGGAGGAGATTGGCTGCTCTAATGGGAAAGTGTGAGGAGGGCAGTGGTAAGTTGTAGGAGGTGAGGGAAAGGAGGACGGGAGTGCTTGTGGGAGAGCCGTAGGCATGTCTGGGCCAAAAGGGTGGAGGCAATGGTGCTCCTCGTGTGGGCCTGTACATGTTAGGCAGGCGTTGGAGGAGAGTGGCTGCTCCAGGCAGAAAGTGTGAGGAGGGCAGTGGTAAGTTGTAGGAGGTGAGGGAAAGGAGGACGGGAGTGCTTGTGGGAGAGCCGTGTGGATGTCAGGGCCAAAAGGGTGGAGGCAATGGTGCTCCTCGTGTGGGTCTGTACATGTTAGGCAGGCGTTGGAGGAGATTGGCTGCTCTAATGGGAAAGTGTGAGGAGGGCAGTCATAAGTTGGAGTAGGGTAGGTAAAGGAGGGTGGGAGTGCTTGTGGGAGAGCCGTGTGGATGTCAGGGCCAAAAGGGTGGAGGCAATGGTGCTCCTCGTGTGGGCCTCTGCATGCTAGGCATGCGTTGAAGGAGATTGGCTGCTCTAATGGGAAAGTGTGAGGAGGGCAGTCATAATTTGGAATAGGGTAGGTAAAGGAGGACGGGAGTGCTTGTGGGAGAGCCGTGTGGATGTCAGGGCCAAAAGGGTGGAGGCAATGGTGCTCCCAGTGTGGGCCTGCAGGTGTTAGCCAGGCGTTGGAGGAGATGGGCTGCTCCAGTCAGAAAGTGTGAGGAGGGTTGTCCTAGGTTGTAAGAGGTGAGGGAAAGGAGGACGGGAGTGCTTGTGGGAGAACCGTAGGCATGTCAGGACCAAAAAGGTGGACGTCATGGTGCTCCCCGTGTTGGTCTGTACATGCTAGGCACGCGTTGGAGGAGATTGGCTGCTCTAATGGGAAATTGTGAGGAGGGCAGTGGTAAGTTGTAGGCGGTGAGGGAAAGGAGGACGGGAGTGCTTGTGGGAGAGCCGTGTGGATGTCAGGGCCAAAAGGGTGGAGGCAATGGTGCTCCCCGGGTGGGTCTGTACATGTTAGGCAGGCGTTGGAGGAGAGTGGCTGCTCTAATGGGAAAGTGTGAGGAGGGCAGTGGTAAGTTGTAGGAGGTGAGGGAAAGGAAGACGGGAGTGCTTGTGGGAGAGCCGTAGGCATGTCTGGGCCAAAAGGGTGGAGGCAATGGTGCTCCTCGTGTGGGCCTGTACATGTTAGGCAGGCGTTGGAGGAGAGTGGCTGCTCCAGTCAGAAAGTGTGAGGAGGGCAGTGGTAAGTTGTAGGCGGTGAGGGAAAGGAGGACGGGAGTGCTTGTGGGAGAGCCGTGTGGATGTCACGGCCAAAAGGGTGGAGGCAATGGTGCTCCTCGTGTGGGCCTCTGCATGCTAGGCAGGCGTCGGAGGAGATTAGCTGCTCTAATGGGAAAGTGTGAGGAGGGCAGTGGTAAGTTGTAGGAGGTGAGGGGAAGGAGGACGGGAGTGCTTGTGGGAGAGCCGTGTGGATGTCAGGGCCAAAAGGGTGGAGGCAATGGTGCTCCCCGGGTGGGCCTGTATATGTTCGGCAGGCTTTGGAGGAGAGTGGGTGCTCCAGTCAGAAAGTGTGAGGAGGGCCGTCATAAGTTGGAGTAGGGTAGGTAAAGGAGGACGGCAGTGCTTGTGGGAGAGCCGTGTGGATGTCAGGGCCAAAAGGGTGGAGGCAATGGTGCTCCCCGTGTGGGCCTGTACATGTTAGGCAGGCGTTGGAGGAGAGTGGCTGCTCCAGTCAGAAAGTGTGAGGAGGGCAGTGGTAAGTTGTAGGAGGTGAGGGAAAGGAAGACGGGAGTGCTTGTGGGAGAGCCGTAGGCATTTGAGGGCCAAAAATCTGGACGTCATGGTGCTCCCCGTGTGGGTCTGTACATGCTAGGCAGGCGTTGGAGGAGATTGGCTGCTCTAATGGGAAAGTGTGAGGAGGGCAGTGGTAAGTTGTAGGCAGTGAGGGAAAGGAGGACGGGAGTGCTTGTGGGAGAGCCGTGTGGATGTCAGGGCCAAAAGGGTGGAGGCAATGGTGCTCCCCGGGTGGGCCTGTATATGGTCATGGTGCTCCCCGTGTTGGTCTGTACATGCTAGGCAGGCGTTGGAGGAGATTGGCTGCTCTAATGGGAAAGTGTGAGGAGGGTTGTCCTAGGTTGTAAGAGGTGAGGGAAAGGAAGACGGGAGTGCTTGTGGGAGAGCCGTGTGGATGTCAGGGCCAAAAGGGTGGAGGCAATGGTGCTCCCCGTGTGGGTCTGTACATGTTAGGCACGCGTTGGAGGAGATTGGCTGCTCTAATGGGAAAGTGTGAGGAGGGCAGTGGTAAGTTGTAGGAGGTGAGGGAAAGGAAGACGGGAGTGCTTGTGGGAGAGCCGTGTGGATATCAGGGCCAAAAGGGTGGAGGCAATGGTGCTCCCCATGTGGTCCTGCAGATGTTAGGCAGGCGTTGGAGGAGTTTGGCTGCTGCAGTCCGAAAATGTGAGGAGGGCTGTCCTAGGTTGTAGGAGGAGAGGGGAAGGAGCATTGGAGTGCTTGTGGGAGAGCCGTGTGGATGTCAGGGCCAAAAGGGTGGAGGCAATGGTGCTCCCCGGGTGGGCCTGTATATGTTCGGCAGGCGTTGGAGGAGAGTGGCTGCTCCAGTCAGAAAGTGTGAGGAGGGCAGTCATAAGTTGGAGTAGGGTAGGTAAAGGAGGACGGGAGTGCTTGTGGGAGAGCCGTGTGGATGTCAGGGCCAAAAGGGTGGAGGCAATGGTGCTCCCCGTGTGGGCCTGTATATGTTCGGCAGGCGTTGGAGGAGAGTGGCTGCTCCAGTCAGAAAGTGTGAGGAGGGCAGTCATAAGTTGGAGTAGGGTAGGTAAAGGAGGACGGGAGTGCTTGTGGGAGAGCCGTGTGGATGTCAGGGCCAAAAGGGTGGAGGCAATGGTGCTCCCCGTGTGGGCCTGTACATGTTAGGCAGGCGTTGGAGGAGAGTGGCTGCTCCAGTCCGAAAGTGTGAGGAGGGCAGTGGTAAGTTGTAGGCGATGAGGGAAAGGAGGACGGGAGTGCTTGTGGGAGAGCCGTGTGGATGTCAGGGCCAAAAGGGTGGAGGCAATGGTGCTCCCCGTGTGGGCCTGTACATGTTAGGTACGCGTTGGAGGAGATTGGCTGCTCTAATGGGAAAGTGTGAGGAGGGCAGTGGTAAGTTGTAGGAGGTGAGGGAAAGGAAGACATGACTGCTTGTGGGAGAGCCGTAGGCATGTCTGGGCCAAAAGGGTGGAGGCAATGGTGCTCCCCGGTTGGGCCTGCACATGTTAGGCAGGCGTTGGAGGAGAGTGGCTGCTCCAGTCAGAAAGTGTGAGGAGGGCAGTGGTAAGTTGTAGGAGGTGAGGGAAAGGAAGACGGGAGTGCTTGTGGGAGAGCCGTGTGGATGTCAGGGCCAAAAGGGTGGAGGCAATGGTGCTCCCCGGTTGGGCCTGTACATGTTAGGCAGGCGTTGGAGGAGAGTGGCTGCTCCAGTCAGAAAGTGTGAGGAGGGCAGTGGTAAGTTGTAGGAGGTGAGGGAAAGGAAGACGGGAGTGCTTGTGGGAGAGCCGTAGGCATTTGAGGGCCAAAAAGCTGGACGTCATGGTGCTCCCCGTGTGGGTCTGTACATGCTAGGCAGGCGTTGGAGGAGATTGGCTGCTCTAATGGGAAAGTGTGAGGAGGGCAGTGGTAAGTTGTAGGAGGTGAGGGAAAGGAAGACGGGAGTGCTTGTGGGAGAGCCGTGTGGATATCAGGGCCAAAAGGGTGGAGGCAATGGTGCTGCCCGTGTGGGCCTGTACATGTTAGGCAGGCGTTGGAGGAGAGTGGCTACTCCAGTCCGAAAGTGTGAGGAGGGCAGTGGTAAGTTGTAGGCGGTGAGGGAAAGGAGGACGTGAGTGCTTGTGGGAGAGCCGTGTGGATATCAGGGCCAAAAGGGTGGAGGCAATGGTGCTCCTCGTGTGGGCCTGCAGATGTTAGGCAGGCGTTGGAGGAGATTGGCTGCTGCAGTCCGAAAATGTGAGGAGGGCTGTCCTAGGTTGTAGGAGGAGAGGGGAAGGAGCATTGGAGTGCTTGTGGGAGAGCCGTGTGGATGTCAGGGCCAAAAGGGTGGAGGCAATGGTGCTCCCCGGGTGGGCCTGTATATGTTCGGCAGGCGTTGGAGGAGAGTGGCTGCTCCAGTCAGAAAGTGTGAGGAGGGCAGTCATAAGTTGGAGTAGGGTAGGTAAAGGAGGACGGGAGTGCTTGTGGGAGAGCCGTGTGGATGTCAGGGCCAAAAGGGTGGAGGCAATGGTGCTCCCCGTGTGGGCCTGTACATGTTAGGCAGGCGTTGGAGGAGAGTGGCTGCTCCAGTCCGAAAGTGTGAGGAGGGCAGTGGTAAGTTGTAGGCGGTGAGGGAAAGGAGGACGGGAGTGCTTGTGGGAGAGCCGTGTGGATGTCAGGGCCAAAAGGTTGGAGGCAATGGTGCTCCCAATGTGGGCCTGTATATGTTCGGCAGGCGTTGGAGGAGAGTGGCTGCTCCAGTCAGAAAGTGTGAGGAGGGCAGTCATAAGTTGGAGTAGGGTAGGTAAAGGAGGACGGGAGTGCTTGTGGGAGAGCCGTGTGGATGTCAGGGCCAAAAGGGTGGAGGCAATGGTGCTCCTCTTGTGGGCCTGTACATGTTAGGCAGGCGTTGGAGGAGATTGGCTGCTCTAATGGGAAAGTGTGAGGAGGGCAGTGGTAAGTTGTAGGAGGTGAGGGAAAGGAAGACGGGAGTGCTTGTGGGAGAGCCGTGTGGATGTCAGGGCCAAAAGGGTGGAGGCAATGGTGCTCCTCGTGTGGGCCTGCACATGTTAGGCAGGCTTGGGGGGAGATTGGCTGCTCCAGTCCGAAAATGTGAGGAGGGCTGTCCTAGGTTGTAGGAGGAGAGGGGAAGGAGCATTGGAGTGCTTGTGGGAGAGCCGTGTGGATGTCAGGGCCAAAAGGGTGGAGGCAATGGTGCTCCCCGGGTGGGCCTGTATATGTTCGGCAGGCGTTGGAGGAGAGTGGCTGCTCCAGTCAGAAAGTGTGAGGAGGGCAGTCATAAGTTGGAGTAGGGTAGGTAAAGGAGGACGGGAGTGCTTGTGGGAGAGCCGTGTGGATGTCAGGGCCAAAAGGGTGGAGGCAATGGTGCTCCTCGTGTGGGCCTGCACATGTTAGGCAAGCTTAGGGGGAGATTGGCTGCTCCAGTCCGAAAATGTGAGGAGGGCTGTCCTAGGTTGTAGGAGGAGAGGGGAAGGAGCATTGGAGTGCTTGTGGGAGAGCCGTGTGGATGTCAGGGCCAAAAGGGTGGAGGCAATGGTGCTCCCCGGGTGGGCCTGTATATGTTCGGCAGGCGTTGGAGGAGAGTGGCTGCTCCAGTCAGAAAGTGTGAGGAGGGCAGTCATAAGTTGGAGTAGGGTAGGTAAAGGAGGACGGGAGTGCTTGTGGGAGAGCCGTGTGGATGTCAGGGCCAAAAGGGTGGAGGCAATGGTGCTCCCCGTGTGGGCCTGTACATGTTAGGCAGGCGTTGGAGGAGAGTGGCTGCTCCAGTCCGAAAGTGTGAGGAGGGCAGTGGTAAGTTGTAGGAGGTGAGGGAAAGGAGGACGGGAGTGCTTGTGGGAGAGCCGTGTGGATGTCAGGGCCAAAAGGGTGGAGGCAATGGTGCTCCTCGTGTGGGCCTCTGCATGCTAGGCAGGCGTCGGAGGAGATTGGCTGCTCTAATGGGAAAGTGTGAGGAGGGCAGTGGTAAGTTGTAGGAGGTGAGGGAAAGGAGGACGGGAGTGAATGTGGGAGAGCCGTGTGGATGTCAGGGCCAAAAGGGTGGAGGCAATGGTGCTCCTCGTGTGGGCCTGTACATGTCAGGCAGGCGTTGGAGGAGAGTGGCTGCTCCAGTCAGAAAGTGTGAGGAGGGCAATCGTAAGTTGGAGTAGGGTAGGGAAAGGAGGACGGGAGTGCTTGTGGGAGTGCCGTAGGCATGTGAGGGCCAAAAGGGTGGAGGCAATGGTGCTCCACATGTGGGCCTGCAGATTTTAGGCAGGGGTTGGAGGAGATTGGCTGCTCCAGTCCGAAAATGTGAGGAGGGCTGTCCTAGGTTGTAGGAGGAGAGGGGAAGGAGCATTGGAGTGCTTGTGGGAGAGCCGTGTGGATGTCAGGGCCAAAAGGGTGGAGGCAATGGTGCTCCCCGGGTGGGCCTGTATATGTTCGGCAGGCTTTGGAGGAGAGTGGCTGCTCCAGTCAGAAAGTGTGAGGAGGGCAGTCATAAGTTGGAGTAGGGTAGGTAAAGGAGGACGGGAGTGCTTGTGGGAGAGCCGTGTGGATGTCAGGGCCAAAAGGGTGGAGGCAATGGTGCTCCTCGTGTGGGCCTGTACATGTTAGGCAGGCGTTGGAGGAGAGTGGCTGCTCCAGTCCGAAAGTGTGAGGAGGGCAGTGGTAAGTTGTAGGAGGTGAGGGAAAGGAGGACGGGAGTGCTTGTGGGAGAGCCGTGTGGATGTCAGGGCCAAAAGGGTGGAGGCAATGGTGCTCCTCGTGTGGGCCTCTGCATGCTAGGCAGGCGTCGGAGGAGATTGGCTGCTCTAATGGGAAAGTGTGAGGAGGGCAGTGGTAAGTTGTAGGAGGTGAGGGAAAGGAGGACGGGAGTGAATGTGGGAGAGCCGTGTGGATGTCAGGGCCAAAAGGGTGGAGGCAATGGTGCTCCTCGTGTGGGCCTGTACATGTCAGGCAGGCGTTGGAGGAGAGTGGCTGCTCCAGTCAGAAAGTGTGAGGAGGGCAATCGTAAGTTGGAGTAGGGTAGGGAAAGGAGGACGGGAGTGCTTGTGGGAGTGCCGTAGGCATGTGAGGGCCAAAAGGGTGGAGGCAATGGTGCTCCACATGTGGGCCTGCAGATTTTAGGCAGGGGTTGGAGGAGATTGGCTGCTCCAGTCCGAAAATGTGAGGAGGGCTGTCCTAGGTTGTAGGAGGAGAGGGGAAGGAGCATTGGAGTGCTTGTGGGAGAGCCGTGTGGATGTCAGGGCCAAAAGGGTGGAGGCAATGGTGCTCCCCGGGTGGGCCTGTATATGTTCGGCAGGCTTTGGAGGAGAGTGGCTGCTCCAGTCAGAAAGTGTGAGGAGGGCAGTCATAAGTTGGAGTAGGGTAGGTAAAGGAGGACGGGAGTGCTTGTGGGAGAGCCGTGTGGATGTCAGGGCCAAAAGGGTGGAGGCAATGGTGCTCCCCGTGTTGGTCTGTACATGCTAGGCACGCATTGGAGGAGATTGGCTGCTCTAATGGGAAAGTGTGAGGAGGGCAGTGGTAAGTTGTAGGAGGTGAGGGAAAGGAAGACGGGAGTGCTTGTGGGAGAGCCGTGTGGATATCAGGGCCAAAAGGGTGGAGGCTATGGTGCTGCCCGTGTGGGCCTGCACATGTTAGGCAGGCGTTGGAGGAGATTGGCTGCTGCAGTCCAAAAATGTGAGGAGGGCTGTCCTAGGTTGTAGGAGGTGAGGGGAAGGAGCATTGAAGTGCTTGTGGGAGAGCCGTGTGGATGTCAGGGCCAAAAGGGTGGAGGCAATGGTGCTCCCAATGTGGGCCTGTATATGTTCGGCAGGCGTTGGAGGAGAGTGGCTGCTCCAGTCAGAAAGTGTGAGGAGGGCAGTCATAAGTTGGAGTAGGGTAGGTAAAGGAGGACGGGAGTGCTTGTGGGAGAGCCGTGTGGATGTCAGGGCCAAAAGGGTGGAGGCAATGGTGCTCCCCGGGTGGGCCTGTATATGGTCATGGTGCTCCCCGTGTTGGTCTGTACATGCTAGGCACGCGTTGGAGGAGATTGGCTGCTCTAATGGGAAAGTGTGAGGAGGGTTGTCCTAGGTTGTAAGAGGTGAGGGAAAGGAAGACGGGAGTGCTTGTGGGAGAGCCGTGTGGATGTCAGGGCCAAAAGGGTGGAGGCAATGGTGCTCCCCGGGTGGGCCTGTACATGTTAGGCAGGCGTTGGAGGAGATTGGCTGCTCCAGTCAGAAAGTGTGAGGAGGGCAGTGGTAAGTTGTAGGAGGTGAGGGAAAGCAGGACGGGAGTGCTTGTGGGAGAGCCGTGTGGATGTCAGGGCCAAAAGGGTGGAGGCAATGGTGCTCCTCGTGTGGGCCTGCACATGTTAGCAAGGCGTTGGAGGAGAGTGGCTGCTCCAGTCCGAAAGTATGAGGAGGGTTGTCCTAGGTTGTAAGAGGTGAGGGAAAGGAGGACGGGAGTGCTTGTGGGAGAGCCGTGTGGATGTCAGGGCCAAAAGGGTGGAGGCAATGGTGCTCCCCGGGTGGGCCTGTATATGTTCGGCAGGCTTTGGAGGAGAGTGGGTGCTCCAGTCAGAAAGTGTGAGGAGGGCAGTCATAAGTTGGAGTAGGGTAGGTAAAGGAGGACGGGAGTGCTTGTGGGAGAGCCGTGTGGATGTCAGGGCCAAAAGGGTGGAGGCAATGGTGCTCCCCGTGTGGGCCTGTACATGTTAGGCAGGCGTTGGAGGAGATTGGCTGCTCTAATGGGAAAGTGTGAGGAGGGCAGTGGTAAGTTGTAGGAGGTGAGGGAAAGGAAGACGGGAGTGCTTGTGGGAGAGCCGTGTGGATGTCAGGGCCAAAAGGGTGGAGGCAATGATGGGGCCAAAAGGGTGGAGGAAATGGTGCTCCCAATGTGGGCCTGCACATGTTAGGCAGGCTTAGGAGGAGATTGGCTGCTCCAGTCCGAAAATGTGAGGAGGGCTGTCCTAGGTTGTAGGAGGTGAGGGGAAGGAGCATTGGAGTGCTTGTGGGAGAGCCATGTGGATGTCAGGGCCAAAAGGGTGGAGGCAATGGTGCTCCCCGTGTGCGCCTGCACATGTTAGCCAGGCGTTGGAGGAGAGTGGCTGCTCCAGTCCGAAAGTGTGAGGAGGGCAGTGGTAAGTTGTAGGAGGTGAGGGAAAGGAAGACGGGAGTGCTTGTGGGAGAGCCGTAGGCATTTGAGGGCCAAAAAGCTGGACGTCATGGTGCTCCCCGTGTGGGTCTGTACATGCTAGGCAGGCGTTGGAGGAGATTGGCTGCTCTAATGGGAAAGTGTGAGGAGGGCAGTGGTAAGTTGTAGGAGGTGAGGGAAAGGAAGACGGGAGTGCTTGTGGGAGAGCCGTGTGGATGTCAGGGCCAAAAGGGTGGAGGCAATGGTGCTCCCAGTGTGGGCCTCTGCATGCTAGGCAGGCGTTGGAGGAGAGTGGCTGCTCTAATGGGAAAGTGTGAGGAGGGCAGTGGTAAGTTGTAGGCGGTGAGGGAAAGGAGGACGGGAGTGCTTGTGGGAGAGCCGTGTGGATGTCAGGGCCAAAAGGGTGGAGGCAATGGTGCTCCCCGGGTGGGCCTGTATATGTTCGGCAGGCTTTGGAGGAGAGTGGCTGCTCCAGGCAGAAAGTGTGAGGAGGGCAGTCATAAGTTGGAGTAGGGTAGGTAAAGGAGGACGGGAGTGCTTGTGGGAGAGCCGTGTGGATGTCAGGGCCAAAAGGGTGGAGGCAATGGTGCTCCCCGTGTGGGCCTGTACATGTTAGGCAGGCGTTGGAGGAGAGTGGCTGCTCCAGTCAGAAAGTGTGAGGAGGGCAGTGGTAAGTTGTAGGAGGTGAGGGAAAGGAAGACGGGAGTGCTTGTGGGAGAGCCGTGTGGATGTCAGGGCCAAAAGGGTGGAGGCAATGGTGCTCCCCGTGTGGGCCTGCACATGTTAGGCAGGCGTTGGAGGAGAGTGGCTGCTCCAGTCCAAAAGTGTGAGGAGGGCAGTGGTAAGTTGTAGGAGGTGAGGGAAAGGAAGACGGGAGTGCTTGTGGGAGAGCCGTGTGGATGTCAGGGCCAAAAGGGTGGAGGCAATGGTGCTCCCCGGGTGGGCCTGTACATGTTAGGCAGGCGTTGGAGGAGAGTGGCTGCTCCAGTCAGAAAGTGTGAGGAGGGCAGTGGTAAGTTGTTAGGAGGTGAGGGAAAGGAAGACGGGAGTGCTTGTGGGAGAGCCGTAGGCATTTGAGGGCCAAAAAGCTGGACGTCATGGTGCTCCCCGTGTGGGTCTGTACATGCTAGGCAGGCGTTGGAGGAGATTGGCTGCTCTAATGGGAAAGTGTGAGGAGGGCAGTGGTAAGTTGTAGGAGGTGAGGGAAAGGAAGACGGGAGTGCTTGTGGGAGAGCCGTGTGGATGTCAGGGCCAAAAGGGTGGAGGCAATGGTGCTGCCCGTGTGGGCCTGTACATGTTAGGCACGCGTTGGAGGAGAGTGGCTGCTCTAATGGGAAAGTGTGAGGAGGGCAGTGGTAAGTTGTAGGAGGTGAGGGAAAGGAAGACGGGAGTGCTTGTGGGAGAGCCGTGTGGATGTCAGGGCCAAAAGGGTGGAGGCAATGATGGGGCCAAAAGGGTGGAGGCAATGGTGCTCCCCGTGTGGGTCTGTACATGTTAGGCAGGCTTAGGAGGAGAGTGGCTGCTCCAGTCCGAAAATGTGAGGAGGGCTGTCCTAGGTTGTAGGAGGTGAGGGGAAGGAGCATTGGAGTGCTTGTGGGAGAGCCGTGTGGATGTCAGGGCCAAAAGGGTGGAGGCAATGGTGCTCCCCGTGTGCGCCTGCACATGTTAGGCAGGCGTTGGAGGAGAGTGGCTGCTCCAGTCAGAAAGTGTGAGGAGGGCAGTCATAAGTTGGAGTAGGGTAGGTAAAGGAGGACGGGAGTGCTTGTGGGAGAGCCGTGTGGATGTCAGGGCCAAAAGGGTGGAGGCAATGGTGCTCCTCGTGTGGGCCTGCACATGTTAGGCAGGCTTAGAGGGAGATTGGCTGCTCCAGTCCGAAAATGTGAGGAGGGCTGTCCTAGGTTGTAGGAGGTGAGGGGAAGGAGCATTGGAGTGCTTGTGGGAGAGCCGTGTGGATGTCAGGGCCAAAAGGGTGGAGGCAATGGTGCTCCCCGTGTGGGCCTGTACATGTTCGGCAGGCGTTGGAGGAGAGTGGCTGCTCCAGTCCGAAAGTGTGAGGAGGGCAGTGGTAAGTTGTAGGAGGTGAGGGAAAGGAAGACGGGAGTGCTTGTGGGAGAGCCGTAGGCATTTGAGGGCCAAAAAGCTGGACGTCATGGTGCTCCCCGTGTGGGTCTGTACATGCTAGGCAGGCGTTGGAGGAGATTGGCTGCTCTAATGGGAAAGTGTGAGGAGGGCAGTGGTAAGTTGTAGGAGGTGAGGGAAAGGAAGACGGGAGTGCTTGTGGGAGAGCCGTGTGGATGTCAGGGCCAAAAGGGTGGAGGCAATGGTGCTCCCCGTGTGGGCCTGTACATGTTAGGCAGGCGTTGGAGGAGAGTGGCTACTCCAGTCCGAAAGTGTGAGGAGGGCAGTGGTAAGTTGTAGGAGGTGAGGGAAAGGAGGACGGGAGTGCTTGTGGGAGAGCCGTGTGGATGTCAGGGCCAAAAGGGTGGAGGCAATGGTGCTCCCCGTGTGGGCCTGCACATGTCAGGCAGGCGTTGGAGGAGAGTGGGTGCTCCAGGCAGAAAGTGTGAGGAGGGCAATCGTAAGTTGGAGTAGGGTAGGTAAAGGAAGACGGGAGTGCTTGTGGGTGTGCCGTAGGCATGTGAGGGCCAAAAGGGTGGAGGCAATGGTGCTCCTCGTGTGGGCCTGCACATGTTAGCCAGGCGTTGGAGGAGATTGGCTGCTCCAGTCCGAAAATGTGAGGAGGGCTGTCCTAGGTTGTAGGAGGAGAGGGGAAGGAGCATTGGAGTGCTTGTGGGAGAGCCGTGTGGATGTCAGGGCCAAAAGGGTGGAGGCAATGGTGCTCCCCGGGTGGGCCTGTATATGTTCGGCAGGCGTTGGAGGAGAGTGGCTGCTCCAGTCAGAAAGTGTGAGGAGGGCAGTCATAAGTTGGAGTAGGGTAGGTAAAGGAGGACGGGAGTGCTTGTGGGAGAGCCGTGTGGATGTCAGGGCCAAAAGGGTGGAGGCAATGGTGCTCCCCGTGTGGGCCTGTATATGTTCGGCAGGCGTTGGAGGAGAGTGGCTGCTCCAGTCCGAAAGTGTGAGGAGGGCAGTGGTAAGTTGTAGGAGGTGAGGGAAAGGAAGACGGGAGTGCTTGTGGGAGAGCCGTAGGCATTTGAGGGCCAAAAAGCTGGACGTCATGGTGCTCCCCGTGTGGGTCTGTACATGCTAGGCAGGCGTTGGAGGAGATTGGGTGCTCTAATGGGAAAGTGTGAGGAGGGCAGTGGTAAGTTGTAGGAGGTGAGGGAAAGGAAGACGGGAGTGCTTGTGGGAGAGCCGTGTGGATGTCAGGGCCAAAAGGGTGGAGGCAATGGTGCTGCCCGTGTGGGCCTGTACATGTTAGGCAGGCGTTGGAGGAGAGTGGCTACTCCAGTCCGAAAGTGTGAGGAGGGCAGTGGTAAGTTGTATGAGGTGAGGGAAAGGAGCATTGGAGTGCTTGTGGGAGAGCCGTGTGGATGTCAGGGCCAAAAGGGTGGAGGCAATGGTGCTCCCCGGGTGGGCCTGTATATGGTCATGGTGCTCCCCGTGTTGGTCTGTACATGCTAGGCACGCGTTGGAGGAGATTGGCTGCTCTAATGGGAAAGTGTGAGGAGGGTTGTCCTAGGTTGTAAGAGGTGAGGGAAAGGAAGACGGGAGTGCTTGTGGGAGAGCCGTGTGGATGTCAGGGCCAAAAGGGTGGAGGCAATGGTGCTCCCCGTGTGGGTCTGTACATGTTAGGCACGCGTTGGAGGAGATTGGCTGCTCTAATGGGAAAGTGTGAGGAGGGCAGTGGTAAGTTGTAGGAGGTGAGGGAAAGGAAGACGGGAGTGCTTGTGGGAGAGCCGTGTGGATATCAGGGCCAAAAGGGTGGAGGCAATGGTGCTCCACATGTGGGCCTGCAGATTTTAGGCAGGCGTTGGAGGAGATTGGCTGCTGCAGTCCGAAAATGTGAGGAGGGCTGTCCTAGGTTGTAGGACGAGAGGGGAAGGAGCATTGGAGTGCTTGTGGGAGAGCCGTGTGCATGTCAGGGCCAAAAGGGTGGAGGCAATGGTGCTCCCCGGGTGGGCCTGTATATGTTCGGCAGGCGTTGGAGGAGAGTGGCTGCTCCAGTCAGAAAGTGTGAGGAGGGCAGTCATAAGTTGGAGTAGGGTAGGTAAAGGAGGACGGGAGTGCTTGTGGGAGAGCCGTGTGGATGTCAGGGCCAAAAGGGTGGAGGCAATGGTGCTCCCCGTGTGGGCCTGTATATGTTCGGCAGGCGTTGGAGGAGAGTGGCTGCTCCAGTCCGAAAGTGTGAGGAGGGCAGTGGTAAGTTGTAGGAGGTGAGGGAAAGGAAGACGGGAGTGCTTGTGGGAGAGCCGTAGGCATTTGAGGGCCAAAAAGCTGGACGTCATGGTGCTCCCCGTGTGGGTCTGTACATGCTAGGCAGGCGTTGGAGGAGATTGGGTGCTCTAATGGGAAAGTGTGAGGAGGGCAGTGGTAAGTTGTAGGAGGTGAGGGAAAGGAAGACGGGAGTGCTTGTGGGAGAGCCGTGTGGATGTCAGGGCCAAAAGGGTGGAGGCAATGGTGCTGCCCGTGTGGGCCTGTACATGTTAGGCAGGCGTTGGAGGAGAGTGGCTACTCCAGTCCGAAAGTGTGAGGAGGGCAGTGGTAAGTGGTATGAGGTGAGGGAAAGGAGCATTGGAGTGCTTGTGGGAGAGCCGTGTGGATGTCAGGGCCAAAAGGGTGGAGGCAATGGTGCTCCCCGGGTGGGCCTGTATATGGTCATGGTGCTCCCCGTGTTGGTCTGTACATGCTAGGCACGCGTTGGAGGAGATTGGCTGCTCTAATGGGAAAGAGTGAGGAGGGTTGTCCTAGGTTGTAAGAGGTGAGGGAAAGGAAGACGGGAGTGCTTGTGGGAGAGCCGTGTGGATGTCAGGGCCAAAAGGGTGGAGGCAATGGTGCTCCCCGTGTGGGTCTGTACATGTTAGGCACGCGTTGGAGGAGATTGGCTGCTCTAATGGGAAAGTGTGAGGAGGGCAGTGGTAAGTTGTAGGAGGTGAGGGAAAGGAAGACGGGAGTGCTTGTGGGAGAGCCGTGTGGATATCAGGGCCAAAAGGGTGGAGGCAATGGTGCTCCACATGTGGGCCTGCAGATTTTAGGCAGGCGTTGGAGGAGATTGGCTGCTGCAGTCCGAAAATGTGAGGAGGGCTGTCCTAGGTTGTAGGAGGAGAGGGGAAGGAGCATTGGAGTGCTTGTGGGAGAGCCGTGTGGATGTCAGGGCCAAAAGGGTGGAGGCAATGGTGCTCCCCGGGTGGGCCTGTATATGTTCGGCAGGCGTTGGAGGAGAGTGGCTGCTCCAGTCAGAAAGTGTGAGGAGGGCAGTCATAAGTTGGAGTAGGGTAGGTAAAGGAGGACGGGAGTGCTTGTGGGAGAGCCGTGTGGATGTCAGGGCCAAAAGGGTGGAGGCAATGGTGCTCCCCGTGTGGGCCTGTACATGTTAGGCAGGCGTTGGAGGAGAGTGGCTGCTCCAGTCCGAAAGTGTGAGGAGGGCAGTGGTAAGTTGTAGGCGGTGAGGGAAAGGAGCATTGGAGTGCTTGTGGGAGAGCCGTGTGGATGTCAGGGCCAAAAGGGTGGAGGCAATGGTGCTCCCCGGGTGGGCCTGTATATGTTCGGCAGGCTTTGGAGGAGAGTGGCTGCTCTAATGGGAAAGTGTGAGGAGGGCAGTGGTAAGTTGTAGGAGGTGAGGGAAAGGAGGACGGGAGTGCTTGTGGGAGAGCCGTGTGGATATCAGGGCCAAAAGGGTGGAGGCAATGGTGCTCCCCGTGTGGGTCTGTACATGTTAGGTACGCGTTGGAGGAGATTGGCTGCTCTAATGGGAAAGTGTGAGGAGGGCAGTGGTAAGTTGTAGGAGGTGAGGGAAAGGAAGACGGGAGTGCTTGTGGGAGAGCCGTAGGCATGTCTGGGCCAAAAGGGTGGAGGCAATGGTGCTCCCCGTGTGGGCCTGCACATGTTAGGCAGGCGTTGGAGGAGAGTGGCTGCTCCAGGCAGAAAGTGTGAGGAGGGCAGTCATAAGTTGGAGTAGGGTAGGTAAAGGAGGACGGGAGTGCTTGTGGGAGAGCCGTGTGGATGTCAGGGCCAAAAGGGTGGAGGCAATGGTGCTCCTCGTGTGGGCCTCTGCATGCTAGGCAGGCGTCGGAGGAGATTGGCTGCTCTAATGGGAAAGTGTGAGGAGGGCAGTGGTAAGTTGTAGGAGGTGAGGGAAAGGAGGACGGGAGTGAATGTGGGAGAGCCGTGTGGATGTCAGGGCCAAAAGGGTGGAGGCAATGGTGCTCCTCGTGTGGGCCTGTACATGTCAGGCAGGCGTTGGAGGAGAGTGGCTGCTCCAGTCAGAAAGTGTGAGGAGGGCAGTCATAAGTTGGAGTAGGGTAGGGAAAGGAGGACGGGAGTGCTTGTGGGAGTGCCGTAGGCATGTGAGGGCCAAAAGGGTGGAGGCAATGGTGCTCCTCGTGTGGGCCTGCACATGTTAGGCAGGCGTTGGAGGAGATTGGCTGCTCCAGTCCGAAAATGTGAGGAGGGCTGTCCTAGGTTGTAGGAGGAGAGGGGAAGGAGCATTGGAGTGCTTGTGGGAGAGCCGTGTGGATGTCAGGGCCAAAAGGGTGGAGGCAATGGTGCTCCCCGGGTGGGCCTGTATATGTTCGGCAGGCTTTGGAGGAGAGTGGCTGCTCCAGTCAGAAAGTGTGAGGAGGGCAGTCATAAGTTGGAGTAGGGTAGGTAAAGGAGGACGGGAGTGCTTGTGGGAGAGCCGTGTGGATGTCAGGGCCAAAAGGGTGGAGGCAATGGTGCTCCCCGTGTTGGTCTGTACATGCTAGGCACGCATTGGAGGAGATTGGCTGCTCTAATGGGAAAGTGTGAGGAGGGCAGTGGTAAGTTGTAGGAGGTGAGGGAAAGGAGGACGGGAGTGCTTGTGGGAGAGCCGTGTGGATGTCAGGGCCAAAAGGGTGGAGGCAATGGTGCTCCCCGTGTGGGCCTGTTCATGTTAGGCAGGCGTTGGAGGAGATTGGCTGCTCCAGTCAGAAAGTGTGAGGAGGGCTGTCCTAGGTTGTAGGAGGTGAGGGGAAGGAGCATTGGAGTGCTTGTGGGAGAGCCGTGTGGATGTCAGGGCCAAAAGGGTGGAGGCAATGGTGCTCCTCGTGTGGGTCTGTACATGTTAGGCAGGCGTTGGAGGATATTGGCTGCTCTAATGGGAAAGTGTGAGGAGGGCAGTCATAAGTTGGAGTAGGGTAGGTAAAGGAGGGTGGGAGTGCTTGTGGGAGAGCCGTGTGGATGTCAGGGCCAAAAGGGTGGAGGCAATGGTGCTCCCCGTGTGGGTCTGTACATGTTAGGCACGCGTTGGAGGAGATTGGCTGCTCTAATGGGAAAGTGTGAGGAGGGCAGTGGTAAGTTGTAGGAGGTGAGGGAAAGGAAGACGGGAGTGCTTGTGGGATAGCCGTGTGGATATCAGGGCCAAAAGGGTGGAGGCAATGGTGCTCCCCGTGTGGGCCTGCACATGTTAGGCAGGCGTTGGAGGAGATTGGCTGCTGCAGTCCGAAAATGTGAGGAGGGCTGTCCTAGGTTGTAGGAGGTGAGGGGAAGGAGCATTGAAGTGCTTGTGGGAGAGCCGTGTGGATGTCAGGGCCAAAAGGGTGGAGGCAATGGTGCTCCCCGGGTGGGCCTGTATATGTTCGGCAGGCGTTGGAGGAGAGTGGCTGCTCCAGTCAGAAAGTGTGAGGAGGGCAGTCATAAGTTGGAGTAGGGTAGGTAAAGGAGGACGGGAGTGCTTGTGGGAGAGCCGTGTGGATGTCAGGGCCAAAAGGGTGGAGGCAATGGTGCTCCCTGGGTGGGCCTGTATATGGTCATGGTGCTCCCCGTGTTGGTCTGTACATGCTAGGCACGCGTTGGAGGAGATTGGCTGCTCTAATGGGAAAGTGTGAGGAGGGTTGTCCTAGGTTGTAAGAGGTGAGGGAAAGGAAGACGGGAGTGCTTGTGGGAGAGCCGTGTGGATGTCAGGGCCAAAAGGGTGGAGGCAATGGTGCTCCCCGGGTGGGCCTGTATATGTTCGGCAGGCTTTGGAGGAGAGTGGCTGCTCCAGTCAGAAAGTGTGAGGAGGGCAGTCATAAGTTGGAGTAGGGTAGGTAAAGGAGGACGGGAGTGCTTGTGGGAGAGCCGTGTGGATGTCAGGGCCAAAAGGGTGGAGGCAATGGTGCTCCTCGTGTGGGCCTGCACATGTTAGCAAGGCGTTGGAGGAGAGTGGCTGCTCCAGTCAGAAAGTATGAGGAGGGTTGTCCTAGGTTGTAAGAGGTGAGGGAAAGGAGGACGGGAGTGCTTGTGGGAGAGCCGTGTGGATGTCAGGGCCAAAAGGGTGGAGGCAATGGTGCTCCCCGGGTGGGCCTGTATATGTTCGGCAGGCTTTGGAGGAGAGTGGCTGCTCCAGTCAGAAAGTGTGAGGAGGGCAGTCATAAGTTGGAGTAGGGTAGGTAAAGGAGGACGGGAGTGCTTGTGGGAGAGCCGTGTGGATGTCAGGGCCAAAAGGGTGGAGGCAATGGTGCTCCCCGTGTGGGCCTGTACATGTTAGGCAGGCGTTGGAGGAGATTGGCTGCTCTAATGGGAAAGTGTGAGGAGGGCAGTGGTAAGTTGTAGGAGGTGAGGGAAAGGAGGACGGGAGTGCTTGTGGGAGAGCCGTGTGGATGTCAGGGCCAAAAGGGTGGAGGCAATGGTGCTCCTCGTGTGGGCCTGTACATGTTAGGCAGGCGTTGGAGGAGAGTGGCTGCTCCAGGCAGAAAGTGTGAGGAGGGCAGTGGTAAGTTGTAGGAGGTGAGGGAAAGGAGGACGGGAGTGCTTGTGGGAGAGCCGTGTGGATGTCAGGGCCAAAAGGGTGGAGGCAATGGTGCTCCTCGTGTGGGCCTCTGCATGCTAGGCAGGCGTCGGAGGAGATTGGCTGCTCTAATGGGAAAGTGTGAGGAGGGCAGTGGTAAGTTGTAGGAGGTGAGGGAAAGGAGGACGGGAGTGAATGTGGGAGAGCCGTGCGGATGTCAGGGCCAAAAGGGTGGAGGCAATGGTGCTCCTCGTGTGGGCCTGTACATGTCAGGCAGGCGTTGGAGGAGAGTGGGTGCTCCAGTCAGAAAGTGTGAGGAGGGCAATCGTAAGTTGGAGTAGGGTAGGGAAAGGAGGACGGGAGTGCTTGTGGGAGTGCCGTAGGCATGTGAGGGCCAAAAGGGTGGAGGCAATGGTGCTCCCCATGTGGGCCTGCACATGTTAGGCAGGCGTTGGAGGAGATTGGCTGCTCCAGTCCGAAAATGTGAGGAGGGCTGTCCTAGGTTGTAGGAGGAGAGGGGAAGGAGCATTGGAGTGCTTGTGGGAGAGCCGTGTGGATGTCAGGGCCAAAAGGGTGGAGGCAATGGTGCTCCCCGGGTGGGCCTGTATATGTTCGGCAGGCTTTGGAGGAGAGTGGGTGCTCCAGTCAGAAAGTGTGAGGAGGGCAGTCATAAGTTGGAGTAGGGTAGGTAAAGGAGGACGGGAGTGCTTGTGGGAGAGCCGTGTGGATGTCAGGGCCAAAAGGGTGGAGGCAATGGTGCTCCCCGTGTTGGTCTGTACATGCTAGGCACGCATTGGAGGAGATTGGCTGCTCTAATGGGAAAGTGTGAGGAGGGCAGTGGTAAGTTGTAGGAGGTGAGGGAAAGGAGGACGGGAGTGCTTGTGGGAGAGCCGTGTGGATGTCAGGGCCAAAAGGGTGGAGGCAATGGTGCTCCCCGTGTGGGTCTGTACATGCTAGGCAGGCGTTGGAGGAGATTGGCTGCTGCAGTCCGAAAATGTGAGGAGGGCTGTCCTAGGTTGTTGGAGGTGAGGGAAAGGAGGACGGGAGTGAATGTGGGAGAGCCGTGTGGATGTCAGGGCCAAAAGGGTGGAGGCAATGGTGCTCCTCGTGTGGGTCTGTACATGTTAGGCAGGCGTTGGAGGATATTGGCTGCTCTAATGGGAAAGTGTGAGGAGGGCAGTCATAAGTTGGAGTAGGGTAGGTAAAGGAGGGTGGGAGTGCTTGTGGGAGAGCCGTGTGGATGTCAGGGCCAAAAGGGTGGAGGCAATGGTGCTCCCCGTGTGGGTCTGTACATGTTAGGCACGCGTTGGAGGAGATTGGCTGCTCTAATGGGAAAGTGTGAGGAGGGCAGTGGTAAGTTGTAGGAGGTGAGGGAAAGGAAGACGGGAGTGCTTGTGGGAGAGCCGTGTGGATATCAGGGCCAAAAGGGTGGAGGCAATGGTGCTGCCCGTGTGGGCCTGCACATGTTAGGCAGGCGTTGGAGGAGATTGGCTGCTGCAGTCCGAAAATGTGAGGAGGGCTGTCCTAGGTTGTAGGAGGTGAGGGGAAGGAGCATTGAAGTGCTTGTGGGAGAGCCGTGTGGATGTCAGGGCCAAAAGGGTGGAGGCAATGGTGCTCCCCGGGTGGGCCTGTATATGTTCGGCAGGCGTTGGAGGAGAGTGGCTGCTCCAGTCAGAAAGTGTGAGGAGGGCAGTCATAAGTTGGAGTAGGGTAGGTAAAGGAGGACGGGAGTGCTTGTGGGAGAGCCGTGTGGATGTCAGGGCCAAAAGGGTGGAGGCAATGGTGCTCCCTGGGTGGGCCTGTATATGGTCATGGTGCTCCCCGTGTTGGTCTGTACATGCTAGGCACGCGTTGGAGGAGATTGGCTGCTCTAATGGGAAAGTGTGAGGAGGGTTGTCCTAGGTTGTAAGAGGTGAGGGAAAGGAAGACGGGAGTGCTTGTGGGAGAGCCGTGTGGATGTCAGGGCCAAAAGGGTGGAGGCAATGGTGCTCCCCGGGTGGGCCTGTATATGTTCGGCAGGCTTTGGAGGAGAGTGGCTGCTCCAGTCAGAAAGTGTGAGGAGGGCAGTCATAAGTTGGAGTAGGGTAGGTAAAGGAGGACGGGAGTGCTTGTGGGAGAGCCGTGTGGATGTCAGGGCCAAAAGGGTGGAGGCAATGGTGCTCCTCGTGTGGGCCTGCACATGTTAGCAAGGCGTTGGAGGAGAGTGGCTGCTCCAGTCAGAAAGTATGAGGAGGGTTGTCCTAGGTTGTAAGAGGTGAGGGAAAGGAGGACGGGAGTGCTTGTGGGAGAGCCGTGTGGATGTCAGGGCCAAAAGGGTGGAGGCAATGGTGCTCCCCGGGTGGGCCTGTATATGTTCGGCAGGCTTTGGAGGAGAGTGGCTGCTCCAGTCAGAAAGTGTGAGGAGGGCAGTCATAAGTTGGAGTAGGGTAGGTAAAGGAGGACGGGAGTGCTTGTGGGAGAGCCGTGTGGATGTCAGGGCCAAAAGGGTGGAGGCAATGGTGCTCCCCGTGTGGGCCTGTACATGTTAGGCAGGCGTTGGAGGAGAGTGGCTGCTCCAGGCAGAAAGTGTGAGGAGGGCAGTGGTAAGTTGTAGGAGGTGAGGGAAAGGAGGACGGGAGTGCTTGTGGGAGAGCCGTGTGGATGTCAGGGCCAAAAGGGTGGAGGCAATGGTGCTCCTCGTGTGGGCCTGTACATGTTAGGCAGGCGTTGGAGGAGAGTGGCTGCTCCAGGCAGAAAGTGTGAGGAGGGCAGTGGTAAGTTGTAGGAGGTGAGGGAAAGGAGGACGGGAGTGCTTGTGGGAGAGCCGTGTGGATGTCAGGGCCAAAAGGGTGGAGGCAATGGTGCTCCTCGTGTGGGCCTCTGCATGCTAGGCAGGCGTCGGAGGAGATTGGCTGCTCTAATGGGAAAGTGTGAGGAGGGCAGTGGTAAGTTGTAGGAGGTGAGGGAAAGGAGGACGGGAGTGCTTGTGGGAGAGCCGTGTGGATGTCAGGGCCAAAAGGGTGGAGGCAATGGTGCTCCCCGTGTGGGCCTGCACATGTCAGGCAGGCGTTGGAGGAGAGTGGGTGCTCCAGTCAGAAAGTGTGAGGAGGGCAGTGGTAAGTTGTAGGAGGTGAGGGAAAGGAGGACGGGAGTGCTTGTGGGAGAGCCGTGTGGATGTCAGGGCCAAAAGGGTGGAGGCAATGGTGCTCCTCGTGTGGGCCTGTACATGTTAGGCAGGCGTTGGAGGAGAGTGGCTGCTCCAGGCAGAAAGTGTGAGGAGGGCAGTGGTAAGTTGTAGGAGGTGAGGGAAAGGAGGACGGGAGTGCTTGTGGGAGAGCCGTGTGGATGTCAGGGCCAAAAGGGTGGAGGCAATGGTGCTCCTCGTGTGGGCCTCTGCATGCTAGGCAGGCGTCGGAGGAGATTGGCTGCTCTAATGGGAAAGTGTGAGGAGGGCAGTGGTAAGTTGTAGGAGGTGAGGGGAAGGAGGACGGGAGTGCTTGTGGGAGAGCCGTGTGGATGTCAGGGCCAAAAGGGTGGAGGCAATGGTGCTCCTCGTGTGGGCCTGTACATGTCAGGCAGGCGTTGGAGGAGAGTGGCTGCTCCAGTCAGAAAGTGTGAGGAGGGCAATCGTAAGTTGGAGTAGGGTAGGTAAAGGAAGACGGGAGTGCTTGTGGGTGTGCCGTAGGCATGTGAGGGCCAAAAGGGTGGAGGCAATGGTGCTCCTCGTGTGGGCCTGCACATGTTAGCCAGGCGTTGGAGGAGATTGGCTGCTCCAGTCCGAAAATGTGAGGAGGGCTGTCCTAGGTTGTAGGAGGAGAGGGGAAGGAGCATTGGAGTGCTTGTGGGAGAGCCGTGTGGATGTCAGGGCCAAAAGGGTGGAGGCAATGGTGCTCCCCGGGTGGGCCTGTATATGTTCGGCAGGCGTTGGAGGAGAGTGGGTGCTCCAGTCAGAAAGTGTGAGGAGGGCAGTCATAAGTTGGAGTAGGGTAGGTAAAGGAGGACGGGAGTGCTTGTGGGAGAGCCGTGTGGATGTCAGGGCCAAAAGGGTGGAGGCAATGGTGCTCCCCGTGTGGGCCTGTATATGTTCGGCAGGCGTTGGAGGAGAGTGGCTGCTCCAGTCCGAAAGTGTGAGGAGGGCAGTGGTAAGTTGTAGGAGGTGAGGGAAAGGAAGACGGGAGTGCTTGTGGGAGAGCCGTAGGCATTTGAGGGCCAAAAAGCTGGACGTCATGGTGCTCCCCGTGTGGGTCTGTACATGCTAGGCAGGCGTTGGAGGAGATTGGGTGCTCTAATGGGAAAGTGTGAGGAGGGCAGTGGTAAGTTGTAGGAGGTGAGGGAAAGGAAGACGGGAGTGCTTGTGGGAGAGCCGTGTGGATGTCAGGGCCAAAAGGGTGGAGGCAATGGTGCTGCCCGTGTGGGCCTGTACATGTTAGGCAGGCGTTGGAGGAGAGTGGCTACCCCAGTCCGAAAGTGTGAGGAGGGCAGTGGTAAGTTGTATGAGGTGAGGGAAAGGAGCATTGGAGTGCTTGTGGGAGAGCCGTGTGGATGTCAGGGCCAAAAGGGTGGAGGCAATGGTGCTCCCCGGGTGGGCCTGTATATGGTCATGGTGCTCCCCGTGTTGGTCTGTACATGCTAGGCACGCGTTGGAGGAGATTGGCTGCTCTAATGGGAAAGTGTGAGGAGGGTTGTCCTAGGTTGTAAGAGGTGAGGGAAAGGAAGACGGGAGTGCTTGTGGGAGAGCCGTGTGGATGTCAGGGCCAAAAGGGTGGAGGCAATGGTGCTCCCTGTGTGGGTCTGTACATGTTAGGCACGCGTTGGAGGAGATTGGCTGCTCTAATGGGAAAGTGTGAGGAGGGCAGTGGTAAGTTGTAGGAGGTGAGGGAAAGGAAGACGGGAGTGCTTGTGGGAGAGCCGTGTGGATATCAGGGCCAAAAGGGTGGAGGCAATGGTGCTCCACATGTGGGCCTGCAGATTTTAGGCAGGCGTTGGAGGAGATTGGCTGCTGCAGTCCGAAAATGTGAGGAGGGCTGTCCTAGGTTGTAGGAGGAGAGGGGAAGGAGCATTGGAGTGCTTGTGGGAGAGCCGTGTGGATGTCAGGGCCAAAAGGGTGGAGGCAATGGTGCTCCCCGGGTGGGCCTGTATATGTTCGGCAGGCGTTGGAGGAGAGTGGGTGCTCCAGGCAGAAAGTGTGAGGAGGGCAGTCATAAGTTGGAGTAGGGTAGGTAAAGGAGGACGGGAGTGCTTGTGGGAGAGCCGTGTGGATGTCAGGGCCAAAAGGGTGGAGGCAATGGTGCTCCCCGTGTGGGCCTGTACATGTTAGGCAGGCGTTGGAGGAGAGTGGCTGCTCCAGTCCGAAAGTGTGAGGAGGGCAGTGGTAAGTTGTAGGCGGTGAGGGAAAGGAGGACGGGAGTGCTTGTGGGAGAGCCGTGTGGATGTCAGGGCCAAAAGGGTGGAGGCAATGGTGCTCCCCGGGTGGGCCTGTATATGTTCGGCAGGCTTTGGAGGAGAGTGGCTGCTCTAATGGGAAAGTGTGAGGAGGGCAGTGGTAAGTTGTAGGAGGTGAGGGAAAGGAGGACGGGAGTGCTTGTGGGAGAGCCGTGTGGATATCAGGGCCAAAAGGGTGGAGGCAATGGTGCTCCCCGTGTGGGTCTGTACATGTTAGGTACGCGTTGGAGGAGATTGGCTGCTCTAATGGGAAAGTGTGAGGAGGGCAGTGGTAAGTTGTAGGAGGTGAGGGAAAGGAAGACGGGAGTGCTTGTGGGAGAGCCGTAGGCATGTCTGGGCCAAAAGGGTGGAGGCAATGGTGCTCCCCGTGTGGGCCTGCACATGTTAGGCAGGCGTTGGAGGAGAGTGGCTGCTCCAGGCAGAAAGTGTGAGGAGGGCAGTCATAAGTTGGAGTAGGGTAGGTAAAGGAGGACGGGAGTGCTTGTGGGAGAGCCGTGTGGATGTCAGGGCCAAAAGGGTGGAGGCAATGGTGCTCCTCGTGTGGGCCTCTGCATGCTAGGCAGGCGTCGGAGGAGATTGGCTGCTCTAATGGGAAAGTGTGAGGAGGGCAGTGGTAAGTTGTAGGAGGTGAGGGAAAGGAGGACGGGAGTGAATGTGGGAGAGCCGTGTGGATGTCAGGGCCAAAAGGGTGGAGGCAATGGTGCTCCTCGTGTGGGCCTGTACATGTCAGGCAGGCGTTGGAGGAGAGTGGCTGCTCCAGTCAGAAAGTGTGAGGAGGGCAGTCATAAGTTGGAGTAGGGTAGGGAAAGGAGGACGGGAGTGCTTGTGGGAGTGCCGTAGGCATGTGAGGGCCAAAAGGGTGGAGGCAATGGTGCTCCTCGTGTGGGCCTGCACATGTTAGGCAGGCGTTGGAGGAGATTGGCTGCTCCAGTCCGAAAATGTGAGGAGGGCTGTCCTAGGTTGTAGGAGGAGAGGGGAAGGAGCATTGGAGTGCTTGTGGGAGAGCCGTGTGGATGTCAGGGCCAAAAGGGTGGAGGCAATGGTGCTCCCCGGGTGGGCCTGTATATGTTCGGCAGGCTTTGGAGGAGAGTGGCTGCTCCAGTCAGAAAGTGTGAGGAGGGCAGTCATAAGTTGGAGTAGGGTAGGTAAAGGAGGACGGGAGTGCTTGTGGGAGAGCCGTGTGGATGTCAGGGCCAAAAGGGTGGAGGCAATGGTGCTCCCCGTGTTGGTCTGTACATGCTAGGCACGCATTGGAGGAGATTGGCTGCTCTAATGGGAAAGTGTGAGGAGGGCAGTGGTAAGTTGTAGGAGGTGAGGGAAAGGAGGACGGGAGTGCTTGTGGGAGAGCCGTGTGGATGTCAGGGCCAAAAGGGTGGAGGCAATGGTGCTCCTCGTGTGGGCCTGCAGACGTTAGGCAGGCGTTGGAGGAGATTGGCTGCTCCAGTCAGAAAGTGTGAGGAGGGCTGTCCTAGGTTGTAGGAGGTGAGGGGAAGGAGCATTGGAGTGCTTGTGGGAGAGCCGTGTGGATGTCAGGGCCAAAAGGGTGGAGGCAATGGTGCTCCTCGTGTGGGTCTGTACATGTTAGGCAGGCGTTGGAGGATATTGGCTGCTCTAATGGGAAAGTGTGAGGAGGGCAGTCATAAGTTGGAGTAGGGTAGGTAAAGGAGGGTGGGAGTGCTTGTGGGAGAGCCGTGTGGATGTCAGGGCCAAAAGGGTGGAGGCAATGGTGCTCCCCGTGTGGGTCTGTACATGTTAGGCACGCGTTGGAGGAGATTGGCTGCTCTAATGGGAAAGTGTGAGGAGGGCAGTGGTAAGTTGTAGGAGGTGAGGGAAAGGAAGACGGGAGTGCTTGTGGGATAGCCGTGTGGATATCAGGGCCAAAAGGGTGGAGGCAATGGTGCTCCCCGTGTGGGCCTGCACATGTTAGGCAGGCGTTGGAGGAGATTGGCTGCTGCAGTCCGAAAATGTGAGGAGGGCTGTCCTAGGTTGTAGGAGGTGAGGGGAAGGAGCATTGAAGTGCTTGTGGGAGAGCCGTGTGGATGTCAGGGCCAAAAGGGTGGAGGCAATGGTGCTCCCCGGGTGGGCCTGTATATGTTCGGCAGGCGTTGGAGGAGAGTGGCTGCTCCAGTCAGAAAGTGTGAGGAGGGCAGTCATAAGTTGGAGTAGGGTAGGTAAAGGAGGACGGGAGTGCTTGTGGGAGAGCCGTGTGGATGTCAGGGCCAAAAGGGTGGAGGCAATGGTGCTCCCTGGGTGGGCCTGTATATGGTCATGGTGCTCCCCGTGTTGGTCTGTACATGCTAGGCACGCGTTGGAGGAGATTGGCTGCTCTAATGGGAAAGTGTGAGGAGGGTTGTCCTAGGTTGTAAGAGGTGAGGGAAAGGAAGACGGGAGTGCTTGTGGGAGAGCCGTGTGGATGTCAGGGCCAAAAGGGTGGAGGCAATGGTGCTCCCCGGGTGGGCCTGTATATGTTCGGCAGGCTTTGGAGGAGAGTGGCTGCTCCAGTCAGAAAGTGTGAGGAGGGCAGTCATAAGTTGGAGTAGGGTAGGTAAAGGAGGACGGGAGTGCTTGTGGGAGAGCCGTGTGGATGTCAGGGCCAAAAGGGTGGAGGCAATGGTGCTCCTCGTGTGGGCCTGCACATGTTAGCAAGGCGTTGGAGGAGAGTGGCTGCTCCAGTCAGAAAGTATGAGGAGGGTTGTCCTAGGTTGTAAGAGGTGAGGGAAAGGAGGACGGGAGTGCTTGTGGGAGAGCCGTGTGGATGTCAGGGCCAAAAGGGTGGAGGCAATGGTGCTCCCCGGGTGGGCCTGTATATGTTCGGCAGGCTTTGGAGGAGAGTGGCTGCTCCAGTCAGAAAGTGTGAGGAGGGCAGTCATAAGTTGGAGTAGGGTAGGTAAAGGAGGACGGGAGTGCTTGTGGGAGAGCCGTGTGGATGTCAGGGCCAAAAGGGTGGAGGCAATGGTGCTCCCCGTGTGGGCCTGTACATGTTAGGCAGGCGTTGGAGGAGAGTGGCTGCTCTAATGGGAAAGTGTGAGGAGGGCAGTGGTAAGTTGTAGGAGGTGAGGGAAAGGAGGACGGGAGTGCTTGTGGGAGAGCCGTGTGGATGTCAGGGCCAAAAGGGTGGAGGCAATGGTGCTCCTCGTGTGGGCCTGTACATGTTAGGCAGGCGTTGGAGGAGAGTGGCTGCTCCAGGCAGAAAGTGTGAGGAGGGCAGTGGTAAGTTGTAGGAGGTGAGGGAAAGGAGGACGGGAGTGCTTGTGGGAGAGCCGTGTGGATGTCAGGGCCAAAAGGGTGGAGGCAATGGTGCTCCTCGTGTGGGCCTCTGCATGCTAGGCAGGCGTCGGAGGAGATTGGCTGCTCTAATGGGAAAGTGTGAGGAGGGCAGTGGTAAGTTGTAGGAGGTGAGGGAAAGGAGGACGGGAGTGAATGTGGGAGAGCCGTGTGGATGTCAGGGCCAAAAGGGTGGAGGCAATGGTGCTCCTCGTGTGGGCCTGTACATGTCAGGCAGGCGTTGGAGGAGAGTGGGTGCTCCAGTCAGAAAGTGTGAGGAGGGCAATCGTAAGTTGGAGTAGGGTAGGGAAAGGAGGACGGGAGTGCTTGTGGGAGTGCCGTAGGCATGTGAGGGCCAAAAGGGTGGAGGCAATGGTGCTCCCCATGTGGGCCTGCACATGTTAGGCAGGCGTTGGAGGAGATTGGCTGCTCCAGTCCGAAAATGTGAGGAGGGCAGTGGTAAGTTGTAGGAGGTGAGGGGAAGGAGCATTGGAGTGCTTGTGGGAGAGCCGTGTGGATGTCAGGGCCAAAAGGGTGGAGGCAATGGTGCTCCCCGGGTGGGCCTGTATATGTTCGGCAGGCTTTGGAGGAGAGTGGGTGCTCCAGTCAGAAAGTGTGAGGAGGGCAGTCATAAGTTGGAGTAGGGTAGGTAAAGGAGGACGGGAGTGCTTGTGGGAGAGCCGTGTGGATGTCAGGGCCAAAAGGGTGGAGGCAATGGTGCTCCCCGTGTTGGTCTGTACATGCTAGGCACGCATTGGAGGAGATTGGCTGCTCTAATGGGAAAGTGTGAGGAGGGCAGTGGTAAGTTGTAGGAGGTGAGGGAAAGGAGGACGGGAGTGCTTGTGGGAGAGCCGTGTGGATGTCAGGGCCAAAAGGGTGGAGGCAATGGTGCTCCCCGTGTGGGCCTGCACATGTCAGGCAGGCGTTGGAGGAGAGTGGGTGCTCCAGGCAGAAAGTGTGAGGAGGGCAATCGTAAGTTGGAGTAGGGTAGGGAAAGGAAGACGGGAGTGCTTGTGGGTGTGCCGTAGGCATGTGAGGGCCAAAAGGGTGGAGGCAATGGTGCTCCTCGTGTGGGCCTGCACATGTTAGACAGGCGTTGGAGGAGATTGGCTGCTCCAGTCCGAAAATGTGAGGAGGGCTGTCCTAGGTTGTAGGAGGTGAGGGGAAGGAGCATTGGAGTGCTTGTGGGAGAGCCGTGTGGATGTCAGGGCCAAAAGGGTGGAGGCAATGGTGCTCCTCGTGTGGGCCTGCACATGTTAGCAAGGCGTTGGAGGAGAGTGGCTGCTCCAGTCAGAAAGTATGAGGAGGGTTGTCCTAGGTTGTAAGAGGTGAGGGAAAGGAGGACGGGAGTGCTTGTGGGAGAGCCGTGTGGATGTCAGGGCCAAAA
Organism: Struthio camelus; assembly: GCF_040807025.1. Classification (NCBI taxonomy): domain Eukaryota; kingdom Metazoa; phylum Chordata; class Aves; order Struthioniformes; family Struthionidae; genus Struthio; species Struthio camelus. The sequence goes on along the minus strand of NC_090974.1, from coordinate 1,814,889 downwards.
GGGTGGAGGCAATGGTGCTCCCCGGGTGGGCCTGTACATGTCAGGCAGGCGTTGGAGGAGAGTGGCTGCTCCAGTCAGAAAGTGTGAGGAGGGCAGTCATAAGTTGGAGTAGGGTAGGTAAAGGAGGACGGGAGTGCTTGTGGGAGAGCCGTGTGGATGTCAGGGCCAAAAGGGTGGAGGCAATGGTGCTCCCCGTGTGGGCCTGTACATGTTAGGCAGGCGTTGGAGGAGAGTGGCTGCTCCAGGCAGAAAGTGTGAGGAGGGCAGTGGTAAGTTGTAGGAGGTGAGGGAAAGGAGGACGGGAGTGCTTGTGGGAGAGCCGTGTGGATGTCAGGGCCAAAAGGGTGGAGGCAATGGTGCTCCTCGTGTGGGCCTGTACATGTTAGGCAGGCGTTGGAGGAGAGTGGCTGCTCCAGGCAGAAAGTGTGAGGAGGGCAGTGGTAAGTTGTAGGAGGTGAGGGAAAGGAGGACGGGAGTGCTTGTGGGAGAGCCGTGTGGATGTCAGGGCCAAAAGGGTGGAGGCAATGGTGCTCCTCGTGTGGGCCTCTGCATGCTAGGCAGGCGTCGGAGGAGATTGGCTGCTCTAATGGGAAAGTGTGAGGAGGGCAGTGGTAAGTTGTAGGAGGTGAGGGAAAGGAGGACGGGAGTGCTTGTGGGAGAGCCGTGTGGATGTCAGGGCCAAAAGGGTGGAGGCAATGGTGCTCCCCGTGTGGGCCTGCACATGTCAGGCAGGCGTTGGAGGAGAGTGGGTGCTCCAGTCAGAAAGTGTGAGGAGGGCAGTGGTAAGTTGTAGGAGGTGAGGGAAAGGAAGACGGGAGTGCTTGTGGGAGAGCCGTAGGCATGTCTGGGCCAAAAGGGTGGAGGCAATGGTGCTCCTCGTGTGGGCCTGTACATGTTAGGCAGGCGTTGGAGGAGAGTGGCTGCTCCAGGCAGAAAGTGTGAGGAGGGCAGTGGTAAGTTGTAGGAGGTGAGGGAAAGGAGGACGGGAGTGCTTGTGGGAGAGCCGTGTGGATGTCAGGGCCAAAAGGGTGGAGGCAATGGTGCTCCTCGTGTGGGCCTCTGCATGCTAGGCAGGCGTCGGAGGAGAGTGGCTGCTCTAATGGGAAAGTGTGAGGAGGGCAGTGGTAAGTTGTAGGAGGTGAGGGGAAGGAGGACGGGAGTGCTTGTGGGAGAGCCGTGTGGATGTCAGGGCCAAAAGGGTGGAGGCAATGGTGCTCCTCGTGTGGGCCTGTACATGTCAGGCAGGCGTTGGAGGAGAGTGGCTGCTCCAGTCAGAAAGTGTGAGGAGGGCAATCGTAAGTTGGAGTAGGGTAGGTAAAGGAAGACGGGAGTGCTTGTGGGTGTGCCGTAGGCATGTGAGGGCCAAAAGGGTGGAGGCAATGGTGCTCCTCGTGTGGGCCTGCACATGTTAGCCAGGCGTTGGAGGAGATTGGCTGCTCCAGTCCGAAAATGTGAGGAGGGCTGTCCTAGGTTGTAGGAGGAGAGGGGAAGGAGCATTGGAGTGCTTGTGGGAGAGCCGTGTGGATGTCAGGGCCAAAAGGGTGGAGGCAATGGTGCTCCCCGGGTGGGCCTGTATATGTTCGGCAGGCGTTGGAGGAGAGTGGGTGCTCCAGTCAGAAAGTGTGAGGAGGGCAGTCATAAGTTGGAGTAGGGTAGGTAAAGGAGGACGGGAGTGCTTGTGGGAGAGCCGTGTGGATGTCAGGGCCAAAAGGGTGGAGGCAATGGTGCTCCCCGTGTGGGCCTGTATATGTTCGGCAGGCGTTGGAGGAGAGTGGCTGCTCCAGTCCGAAAGTGTGAGGAGGGCAGTGGTAAGTTGTAGGAGGTGAGGGAAAGGAAGACGGGAGTGCTTGTGGGAGAGCCGTAGGCATTTGAGGGCCAAAAAGCTGGACGTCATGGTGCTCCCCGTGTGGGTCTGTACATGCTAGGCAGGCGTTGGAGGAGATTGGGTGCTCTAATGGGAAAGTGTGAGGAGGGCAGTGGTAAGTTGCAGGAGGTGAGGGAAAGGAAGACGGGAGTGCTTGTGGGAGAGCCGTGTGGATGTCAGGGCCAAAAGGGTGGAGGCAATGGTGCTCCCCGTGTGGGTCTGTACATGCTAGGCAGGCGTTGGAGGAGATTGGGTGCTCTAATGGGAAAGTGTGAGGAGGGCAGTGGTAAGTTGTAGGAGGTGAGGGAAAGGAAGACGGGAGTGCTTGTGGGAGAGCCGTGTGGATGTCAGGGCCAAAAGGGTGGAGGCAATGGTGCTGCCCGTGTGGGCCTGTACATGTTAGGCAGGCGTTGGAGGAGAGTGGCTACCCCAGTCCGAAAGTGTGAGGAGGGCAGTGGTAAGTTGTATGAGGTGAGGGAAAGGAGCATTGGAGTGCTTGTGGGAGAGCCGTGTGGATGTCAGGGCCAAAAGGGTGGAGGCAATGGTGCTCCCCGGGTGGGCCTGTATATGGTCATGGTGCTCCCCGTGTTGGTCTGTACATGCTAGGCACGCGTTGGAGGAGATTGGCTGCTCTAATGGGAAAGTGTGAGGAGGGTTGTCCTAGGTTGTAAGAGGTGAGGGAAAGGAAGACGGGAGTGCTTGTGGGAGAGCCGTGTGGATGTCAGGGCCAAAAGGGTGGAGGCAATGGTGCTCCCCGTGTGGGTCTGTACATGTTAGGCACGCGTTGGAGGAGATTGGCTGCTCTAATGGGAAAGTGTGAGGAGGGCAGTGGTAAGTTGTAGGAGGTGAGGGAAAGGAAGACGGGAGTGCTTGTGGGAGAGCCGTGTGGATATCAGGGCCAAAAGGGTGGAGGCAATGGTGCTCCACATGTGGGCCTGCAGATTTTAGGCAGGCGTTGGAGGAGATTGGCTGCTGCAGTCCGAAAATGTGAGGAGGGCTGTCCTAGGTTGTAGGAGGAGAGGGGAAGGAGCATTGGAGTGCTTGTGGGAGAGCCGTGTGGATGTCAGGGCCAAAAGGGTGGAGGCAATGGTGCTCCCCGGGTGGGCCTGTATATGTTCGGCAGGCGTTGGAGGAGAGTGGGTGCTCCAGTCAGAAAGTGTGAGGAGGGCAGTCATAAGTTGGAGTAGGGTAGGTAAAGGAGGACGGGAGTGCTTGTGGGAGAGCCGTGTGGATGTCAGGGCCAAAAGGGTGGAGGCAATGGTGCTCCCCGTGTGGGCCTGTACATGTTAGGCAGGCGTTGGAGGAGAGTGGCTGCTCCAGTCCGAAAGTGTGAGGAGGGCAGTGGTAAGTTGTAGGCGGTGAGGGAAAGGAGGACGGGAGTGCTTGTGGGAGAGCCGTGTGGATGTCAGGGCCAAAAGGGTGGAGGCAATGGTGCTCCCCGGGTGGGCCTGTATATGTTCGGCAGGCATTGGAGGAGAGTGGCTGCTCTAATGGGAAAGTGTGAGGAGGGCAGTGGTAAGTTGTAGGAGGTGAGGGAAAGGAGGACGGGAGTGCTTGTGGGAGAGCCGTGTGGATATCAGGGCCAAAAGGGTGGAGGCAATGGTGCTCCCCGTGTGGGTCTGTACATGTTAGGTACGCGTTGGAGGAGAGTGGCTGCTCTAATGGGAAAGTGTGAGGAGGGCAGTGGTAAGTTGTAGGAGGTGAGGGAAAGGAAGACGGGAGTGCTTGTGGGAGAGCCGTGTGGATGTCAGGGACAAAAGGGTGGAGGCAATGGTGCTCCTCGTGTGGGCCTGTACATGTCAGGCAGGCGTTGGAGGAGAGTGGCTGCTCCAGTCAGAAAGTGTGAGGAGGGCAGTCATAAGTTGGAGTAGGGTAGGGAAAGGAGGACGGGAGTGCTTGTGGGAGTGCCGTAGGCATGTGAGGGCCAAAAGGGTGGAGGCAATGGTGCTCCTCGTGTGGGCCTGCACATGTTAGGCAGGCGTTGGAGGAGATTGGCTGCTCCAGTCCGAAAATGTGAGGAGGGCTGTCCTAGGTTGTAGGAGGAGAGGGGAAGGAGCATTGGAGTGCTTGTGGGAGAGCCGTGTGGATGTCAGGGCCAAAAGGGTGGAGGCAATGGTGCTCCCCGGGTGGGCCTGTATATGTTCGGCAGGCTTTGGAGGAGAGTGGGTGCTCCAGTCAGAAAGTGTGAGGAGGGCAGTCATAAGTTGGAGTAGGGTAGGTAAAGGAGGACGGGAGTGCTTGTGGGAGAGCCGTGTGGATGTCAGGGCCAAAAGGGTGGAGGCAATGGTGCTCCCCGTGTTGGTCTGTACATGCTAGGCACGCATTGGAGGAGATTGGCTGCTCTAATGGGAAAGTGTGAGGAGGGCAGTGGTAAGTTGTAGGAGGTGAGGGAAAGGAGGACGGGAGTGCTTGTGGGAGAGCCGTGTGGATGTCAGGGCCAAAAGGGTGGAGGCAATGGTGCTCCCCGTGTTGGTCTGTACATGCTAGGCACGCATTGGAGGAGATTGGCTGCTCTAATGGGAAAGTGTGAGGAGGGCAGTGGTAAGTTGTAGGCGGTGAGGGAAAGGAGGACGGGAGTGCTTGTGGGAGAGCCGTGTGGATGTCAGGGCCAAAAGGGTGGAGGCAATGGTGCTCCTCGTGTGGGCCTGCACATGTTAGACAGGCGTTGGAGGAGATTGGCTGCTCCAGTCCGAAAATGTGAGGAGGGCTGTCCTAGGTTGTAGGAGGTGAGGGGAAGGAGCATTGGAGTGCTTGTGGGAGAGCCGTGTGGATGTCAGGGCCAAAAGGGTGGAGGCAATGGTGCTCCTCGTCTGGGTCTGTACATGTTAGGCAGGCGTTGGAGGATATTGGCTGCTCTAATGGGAAAGTGTGAGGAGGGCAGTCATAAGTTGGAGTAGGGTAGGTAAAGGAGGGTGGGAGTGCTTGTGGGAGAGCCGTGTGGATGTCAGGGCCAAAAGGGTGGAGGCAATGGTGCTCCCCGTGTGGGTCTGTACATGTTAGGCACGCGTTGGAGGAGATTGGCTGCTCTAATGGGAAAGTGTGAGGAGGGCAGTGGTAAGTTGTAGGAGGTGAGGGAAAGGAAGACGGGAGTGCTTGTGGGAGAGCCGTGTGGATATCAGGGCCAAAAGGGTGGAGGCAATGGTGCTGCCCGTGTGGGCCTGCACATGTTAGGCAGGCGTTGGAGGAGATTGGCTGCTGCAGTCCGAAAATGTGAGGAGGGCTGTCCTAGGTTGTAGGAGGTGAGGGGAAGGAGCATTGAAGTGCTTGTGGGAGAGCCGTGTGGATGTCAGGGCCAAAAGGGTGGAGGCAATGGTGCTCCCCGGGTGGGCCTGTATATGTTCGGCAGGCGTTGGAGGAGAGTGGCTGCTCCAGTCAGAAAGTGTGAGGAGGGCAGTCATAAGTTGGAGTAGGGTAGGTAAAGGAGGACGGGAGTGCTTGTGGGAGAGCCGTGTGGATGTCAGGGCCAAAAGGGTGGAGGCAATGGTGCTCCCTGGGTGGGCCTGTATATGGTCATGGTGCTCCCCGTGTTGGTCTGTACATGCTAGGCACGCGTTGGAGGAGATTGGCTGCTCTAATGGGAAAGTGTGAGGAGGGTTGTCCTAGGTTGTAAGAGGTGAGGGAAAGGAAGACGGGAGTGCTTGTGGGAGAGCCGTGTGGATGTCAGGGCCAAAAGGGTGGAGGCAATGGTGCTCCCCGTGTTGGTCTGTACATGCTAGGCACGCATTGGAGGAGATTGGCTGCTCTAATGGGAAAGTGTGAGGAGGGCAGTGGTAAGTTGTAGGAGGTGAGGGAAAGGAGGACGGGAGTGCTTGTGGGAGAGCCGTGTGGATGTCAGGGCCAAAAGGGTGGAGGCAATGGTGCTCCTCGTGTGGGCCTGCACATGTTAGCAAGGCGTTGGAGGAGAGTGGCTGCTCCAGTCAGAAAGTATGAGGAGGGTTGTCCTAGGTTGTAAGAGGTGAGGGAAAGGAGGACGGGAGTGCTTGTGGGAGAGCCGTGTGGATGTCAGGGCCAAAAGGGTGGAGGCAATGGTGCTCCCCGGGTGGGCCTGTATATGTTCGGCAGGCTTTGGAGGAGAGTGGCTGCTCCAGTCAGAAAGTGTGAGGAGGGCAGTCATAAGTTGGAGTAGGGTAGGTAAAGGAGGACGGGAGTGCTTGTGGGAGAGCCGTGTGGATGTCAGGGCCAAAAGGGTGGAGGCAATGGTGCTCCCCGTGTTGGTCTGTACATGCTAGGCACGCATTGGAGGAGATTGGCTGCTCTAATGGGAAAGTGTGAGGAGGGCAGTGGTAAGTTGTAGGAGGTGAGGGAAAGGAGGACGGGAGTGCTTGTGGGAGAGCCGTGTGGATGTCAGGGCCAAAAGGGTGGAGGCAATGGTGCTCCCCGTGTGGGCCTGCACATGTCAGGCAGGCGTTGGAGGAGAGTGGGTGCTCCAGGCAGAAAGTGTGAGGAGGGCAATCGTAAGTTGGAGTAGGGTAGGGAAAGGAAGACGGGAGTGCTTGTGGGTGTGCCGTAGGCATGTGAGGGCCAAAAGGGTGGAGGCAATGGTGCTCCTCGTGTGGGCCTGCACATGTTAGACAGGCGTTGGAGGAGATTGGCTGCTCCAGTCCGAAAATGTGAGGAGGGCTGTCCTAGGTTGTAGGAGGAGAGGGGAAGGAGCATTGGAGTGCTTGTGGGAGAGCCGTGTGGATGTCAGGGCCAAAAGGGTGGAGGCAATGGTGCTCCCCGGGTGGGCCTGTATATGTTCGGCAGGCTTTGGAGGAGAGTGGGTGCTCCAGTCAGAAAGTGTGAGGAGGGCAGTCATAAGTTGGAGTAGGGTAGGTAAAGGAGGACGGCAGTGCTTGTGGGAGAGCCGTGTGGATGTCAGGGCCAAAAGGGTGGAGGCAATGGTGCTCCCCGTGTTGGTCTGTACATGCTAGGCACGCATTGGAGGAGATTGGCTGCTCTAATGGGAAAGTGTGAGGAGGGCAGTGGTAAGTTGTAGGAGGTGAGGGAAAGGAGGACGGGAGTGCTTGTGGGAGAGCCGTGTGGATGTCAGGGCCAAAAGGGTGGAGGCAATGGTGCTCCTCGTGTGGGCCTGCAGATGTTAGGCAGGCGTTGGAGGAGATTGGCTGCTGCAGTCCGAAAATGTGAGGAGGGCTGTCCTAGGTTGTTGGAGGTGAGGGGAAGGAGCATTGGAGTGCTTGTGGGAGAGCCGTGTGGATGTCAGGGCCAAAAGGGTGGAGGCAATGGTGCTCCTCGTGTGGGTCTGTACATGTTAGGCAGGCGTTGGAGGATATTGGCTGCTCTAATGGGAAAGTGTGAGGAGGGCAGTCATAAGTTGGAGTAGGGTAGGTAAAGGAGGGTGGGAGTGCTTGTGGGAGAGCCGTGTGGATGTCAGGGCCAAAAGGGTGGAGGCAATGGTGCTCCTCGTGTGGGCCTCTGCATGCTAGGCAGGCGTTGGAGGAGAGTGGGTGCTCCAGGCAGAAAGTGTGAGGAGGGCAGTCATAAGTTGGAATAGGGTAGGTAAAGGAGGACGGGAGTGCTTGTGGGAGAGCCGTGTGGATGTCAGGGCCAAAAGGGTGGAGGCAATGGTGCTCCCAGTGTGGGCCTGCAGGTGTTAGCCAGGCGTTGGAGGAGATGGGCTGCTCTAATGGGAAAGTGTGAGGAGGGTTGTCCTAGGTTGTAAGAGGTGAGGGAAAGGAGGACGGGAGTGCTTGTGGGAGAGCCGTGTGGATGTCAGGGCCAAAAGGGTGGAGGCAATGGTGCTCCCAATGTGGGTCTGTACATGCTAGGCACGCGTTGGAGGAGATTGGCTGCTCTAATGGGAAAGTGTGAGGAGGGCAGTGGTAAGTTGTAGGAGGTGAGGGAAAGGAAGACGGGAGTGCTTGTGGGAGAGCCGTAGGCATGTCTGGGCCAAAAGGGTGGAGGCAATGGTGCTCCTCGTGTGGGCCTGTACATGTTAGGCAGGCGTTGGAGGAGAGTGGCTGCTCCAGGCAGAAAGTGTGAGGAGGGCAGTGGTAAGTTGTAGGAGGTGAGGGAAAGGAGGACGGGAGTGCTTGTGGGAGAGCCGTGTGGATGTCAGGGCCAAAAGGGTGGAGGCAATGGTGCTCCTCGTGTGGGCCTCTGCATGCTAGGCAGGCGTCGGAGGAGATTGGCTGCTCTAATGGGAAAGTGTGAGGAGGGCAGTGGTAAGTTGTAGGAGGTGAGGGGAAGGAGGACGGGAGTGCTTGTGGGAGAGCCGTGTGGATGTCAGGGCCAAAAGGGTGGAGGCAATGGTGCTCCTCGTGTGGGCCTGTACATGTCAGGCAGGCGTTGGAGGAGAGTGGCTGCTCCAGTCAGAAAGTGTGAGGAGGGCAATCGTAAGTTGGAGTAGGGTAGGTAAAGGAGGACGGGAGTGCTTGTGGGAGTGCCGTAGGCATGTGAGGGCCAAAAGGGTGGAGGCAATGGTGCTCCTCGTGTGGGTCTGTACATGTTAGGCAGGCGTTGGAGGATATTGGCTGCTCTAATGGGAAAGTGTGAGGAGGGCAGTCATAAGTTGGAGTAGGGTAGGTAAAGGAGGGTGGGAGTGCTTGTGGGAGAGCCGTGTGGATGTCAGGGCCAAAAGGGTGGAGGCAATGGTGCTCCTCGTGTGGGTCTCTGCATGCTAGGCAGGCGTTGGAGGAGAGTGGGTGCTCCAGGCAGAAAGTGTGAGGAGGGCAGTCATAAGTTGGAATAGGGTAGGTAAAGGAGGACGGGAGTGCTTGTGGGAGAGCCGTGTGGATGTCAGGGCCAAAAGGGTGGAGGCAATGGTGCTCCCCGTGTGGGCCTGCAGGTGTTAGCCAGGCGTTGGAGGAGATGGGCTGCTCTAATGGGAAAGTGTGAGGAGGGTTGTCCTAGGTTGTAAGAGGTGAGGGAAAGGAGGACGGGAGTGCTTGTGGGAGAGCCGTGTGGATGTCAGGGCCAAAAGGGTGGAGGCAATGGTGCTCCTCGTGTGGGCCTGCAGATGTTAGGCAGGCGTTGGAGGAGATTGGCTGCTGCAGTCCGAAAATGTGAGGAGGGCTGTCCTAGGTTGTAGGAGGTGAGGGGAAGGAGCATTGGAGTGCTTGTGGGAGAGCCGTGTGGATGTCAGGGCCAAAAGGGTGGAGGCAATGGTGCTCCTCGTGTGGGTCTGTACATGTTAGGCAGGCGTTGGAGGATATTGGCTGCTCTAATGGGAAAGTGTGAGGAGGGCAGTCATAAGTTGGAGTAGGGTAGGTAAAGGAGGGTGGGAGTGCTTGTGGGAGAGCCGTGTGGATGTCAGGGCCAAAAGGGTGGAGGCAATGGTGCTCCTCGTGTGGGCCTCTGCATGCTAGGCAGGCGTTGGAGGAGAGTGGGTGCTCCAGGCAGAAAGTGTGAGGAGGGCAGTCATAAGTTGGAATAGGGTAGGTAAAGGAGGACGGGAGTGCTTGTGGGAGAGCCGTGTGGATGTCAGGGCCAAAAGGGTGGAGGCAATGGTGCTCCCAGTGTGGGCCTGCAGGTGTTAGCCAGGCGTTGGAGGAGATGGGCTGCTCTAATGGGAAAGTGTGAGGAGGGTTGTCCTAGGTTGTAAGAGGTGAGGGAAAGGAGGACGGGAGTGTTTGTGGGAGAGCCGTGTGGATGTCAGGGCCAAAAGGGTGGACGTCATGGTGCTCCCCGTGTTGGTCTGTACATGCTAGGCACGCGTTGGAGGAGATTGGCTGCTCTAATGGGAAAGTGTGAGGAGGGCAGTGGTAAGTTGTAGGAGGTGAGGGAAAGGAAGACGGGAGTGCTTGTGGGAGAGCCGTGTGGATGTCAGGGCCAAAAGGGTGGAGGCAATGGTGCTCCCAGTGTGGGCCTCTGCATGCTAGGCAGGCGTTGGAGGAGAGTGGCTGCTCTAATGGGAAAGTGTGAGGAGGGCAGTGGTAAGTTGTAGGAGGTGAGGGAAAGGAAGACGGGAGTGCTTGTGGGAGAGCCGTAGGCATGTCTGGGCCAAAAGGGTGGAGGCAATGGTGCTCCTCGTGTGGGCCTGTACATGTTAGGCAGGCGTTGGAGGAGAGTGGCTGCTCCAGGCAGAAAGTGTGAGGAGGGCAGTGGTAAGTTGTAGGAGGTGAGGGAAAGGAGGACGGGAGTGCTTGTGGGAGAGCCGTGTGGATGTCAGGGCCAAAAGGGTGGAGGCAATGGTGCTCCTCGTGTGGGCCTCTGCATGCTAGGCAGGCGTCGGAGGAGATTGGCTGCTCTAATGGGAAAGTGTGAGGAGGGCAGTGGTAAGTTGTAGGAGGTGAGGGGAAGGAGGACGGGAGTGCTTGTGGGAGAGCCGTGTGGATGTCAGGGCCAAAAGGGTGGAGGCAATGGTGCTCCTCGTGTGGGCCTGTACATGTCAGGCAGGCGTTGGAGGAGAGTGGCTGCTCCAGTCAGAAAGTGTGAGGAGGGCAATCGTAAGTTGGAGTAGGGTAGGGAAAGGAGGACGGGAGTGCTTGTGGGAGTGCCGTAGGCATGTGAGGGCCAAAAGGGTGGAGGCAATGGTGCTCCCCATGTGGGCCTGCACATGTTAGGCAGGCTTAGGAGGAGATTGGCTGCTGCAGTCCGAAAATGTGAGGAGGGCTGTCCTAGGTTGTAGGAGGAGAGGGGAAGGAGCATTGGAGTGCTTGTGGGAGAGCCGTGTGGATGTCAGGGCCAAAAGGGTGGAGGCAATGGTGCTCCTCGTGTGGGCCTGTATATGTTCGGCAGGCTTTGGAGGAGAGTGGGTGCTCCAGTCAGAAAGTGTGAGGAGGGCAGTCATAAGTTGGAGTAGGGTAGGTAAAGGAGGACGGGAGTGCTTGTGGGAGAGCCGTGTGGATGTCAGGGCCAAAAGGGTGGAGGCAATGGTGCTCCCCGTGTGGGTCTGTACATGTTAGGCAGGCGTTGGAGGAGATTGGCTGCTCTAATGGGAAAGTGTGAGGAGGGCAGTGGTAAGTTGTAGGAGGTGAGGGAAAGGAAGACGGGAGTGCTTGTGGCAGAGCCGTGTGGATATCAGGGCCAAAAGGGTGGAGGCAATGGTGCTCCCCGGGTGGGCCTGTGCATGTTAGCCAGGCGTTGGGGGAGATGGGCTGCTCCAATGGGAAAGTGTGAGGAGGGTTGTCCTAGGTTGTAAGAGGTGAGGGAAAGGAGGACGGGAGTGCTGGTGGGAGAGCCGTGTGGATGTCAGGGCCAAAAGGGTGGAGGCAATGGTGCTCCCCGTTTTGGTCTGTACATGCTAGGCAGGCGTTGGAGGAGATTGGCTGCTCTAATGGGAAAGTGTGAGGAGGGCAGTGGTAAGTTGTAGGCGGTGAGGGAAAGGAGGACGGGAGTGCTTGTGGGAGAGCCGTGTGGATGTCAGGGCCAAAAGGGTGGAGGCAATGGTGCTCCCAGTGTGGGCCTGCAGTTGTTAGCCAGGCGTTGGAGGAGATGGGCTCCTCTAATGGGAAAGTGTGAGGAGGGTTGTCCTAGGTTGTAGGAGGTGAGGGAAAGGAGGACGGGAGTGCTTGTGGGAGAGCCGTAGGCATGTGAGGGCCAAAAAGGTGGACGTCATGGTGCTCTCCGTGTGGGTCTGTACATGCTAGGCACGCGTTGGAGGAGATTGGCTGCTCTAATGGGAAAGTGTGAGGAGGGCAGTGGTAAGTTGTAGGAGGTGAGGGGAAGGAGGACGGTAGTGCTTGTGGGAGAGCCGTGTGGATGTCAGGGCCAAAAGGGTGGAGGCCATGGTGCTCCCCGGGTGGGCCTGCACATGCTAGGCAGGAGTTGGAAGAGATTGGCTGCTCTAATGGGAAAGGGTGAGGAGGGCAGTGGAAAGCCCAGTCGGCTCCGAGTGCCTTTCAGGGTGGCTGGGGAGTCTCCAAGTGCCTTTCGGGGTGGCTGGGTCGCCTCTGAGTGCCTTTCGGGGGCTACGGGGAGGCTCCGAGTGCCTTTCGGGGTGGCCGGGTCGCCTCCGAGTGCCTTTCGGGGTGGCCGAGCCTGCTCCGAGTGCCTTTCGGGGTGGCCGAGCCGGCTCCGAGTGCCTTTCGGGGCGGTCGGGACGCCTCCGAGTGCCTTTCGGGGCGGCCGGGGAGGCTCCCAGTGTCTTTTAGGGCGACCGGGGAGGCTCCGAGTGCCTTTGGGCGCGGCCGGGCAGTCTCTGAGTGCCTTTCGGGGTGGCCGGGCCGCCTCTGAGTGCCTTTTGGGGCGGCCGGGGAGGCTCCGAGTGCCTTTGTGGGCGGCCGGGTCCCCTCCGAGTGCCTTTCGGGGCGGCCGGGGAGGCTCTGAGTGCCTTTCGGGGCGACCGGGGAGGCTCCGAGTGCCTTTCGAGGCGGCCGGGGAGGCTCCGAGGGCCTTTCGGGGTGGCCGGGCCGCCTCTGAGTGCCTTTCGGGGAGGCTGGGCCCCCTCCGAGTGCCTTTCTGGGTGGCCGGGGAGGCTCCGAGTGCCTTTCAGGGAGGCCGGTGAGTCTCCGAGTGCCTTTCGGGGCAGCCGGGGAGGCTCCGAGTGTCTTTTTGGGGCGACCGGCGATGCTCTGAGTGCCATTGTGGGCGACCGGGGAGGCTCCGAGTGCCTTTTTGGGGCGGCCGGGGAGGCTCCGAGTGCCTTTGTGGGAGGCCGGGGAGTCTCCGAGTGCCTTTGTGGGCGGCCGGGGAGGCTCTGAGTACCTTTCGGGGCGTCCGGGGAGTCTCCGAGTGCCTTTCGGGGCGGCCGGGACGGCTCCGAGTGCCTTTGGGGGCGGCCAGGACGGCTCCCAGTGCCTTTTGGGGTGGCCGGGCCGCCTCCGAGTGCCTTTTGGGGCAGCTAGGGAGGCTCCGAGTGCCTTTTGGGGCGGCCGGGGAGGCTCCGAGTGCCTTTCAGGGAGGCTGGAGAGGCTCTGAGTGCCTTTGGGGGCGTCTGGGGAGGCTCCGAGTGCCTTTCGGGGCAGCCGTTCCCCCTCCGAGTGCCTTTCGGGGCGTCTTGGCCGGTCCCAGTGCCTTTCGGGGCGGCCGGGAAGCCTGTCAGTGCCTTTCGGGGAGGCCGGGCCGGCTCCGAGTGCCTTTGTGGGCGGCCGGGCAGGCTCCGAGTGCCTTTCGGGGCGGCCGGGCCGGCTCCGAGTGCCTTTCGGGGCAGCCGAACCGCCTCCAAGTGCCTTTGTGGGCGGCCGGTGAGGCTCCGAATGCCTTTGGGGGCGGCCGGGGAGGCTCCGAGTGCCTTTCGGGGCGGCCGGGCAGGCTCTGAGTGCCTTTCGGGGCGTCCGGGGAGGCTCCGAGTGCCTTTCGGGGCGGCCGGGGAGGCTCCGAGTGCCTTTGTGGGCGGCCGGGCCGCCTCCGAGTGCCTTTCGGGGCGGCCGGTCGCCTCCGAGTGCCTTTTGGGGAGGCCGTGTCGCCTCCCAGTGCCTTTCGGGTCAGCCGGACCGCCTCTAAGTGCCTTTGGGGGTGCCCGGGGAGGCTCTGAGTGCCTTTCGGGGAGGCCGGGCCGGCTCCGAGTGCCTTTGGGGGCGGTCGCGCTGCCTCCGAGTGCCTTTTGGGGCGGCCGGCGAGGCTCTGAGTGCCTTTGTGGGCGGCCGGGGAGGCTCCGAGTGCCTTTTAGGGTGGCTGGGGAGGCTCCGAGTGCCTTTGGGGGAGGCCGGGCCGCCTCCGAGTGCCTTTCGGGGAGGCTGGGCAGGCTCCGAGTGTCTTTCGGGGCGGCCGTGCAGGCTCCGACTGCCTTTGTGGGTGGCCACGGAGGCTCTGAGTGCCTTTCGGGGTGGCTGAGGAAGCTCCGAGTGCCTTTCGGGGCGGCCGTGGAGGCTCTGAGTGCCTTTTGGGGCAGCCGGCGATGCTCTGAGTGCCATTGTGGGCGGCCGGGGAGGCTCCGAGTGCCTTTTTGGGGCGGCCGGCGAGGCTCCGAGTGCCTTTCGGGGAGGCCGGGCCGCCTCCAAGTGCCTTTTGGGGCGGCCGGGGAGGCTCCGAGTGCCTTTCGGGGCGGCCGGCCCTCCCGAGTGCCTTTCGGGGCAGCCGAACCGCCTCCAAGTGCCTTTCGGGGCGGCCGGGCAGGCTCCGAGTGCCTTTGGGGGCGGCCGGGGAGGCTCCGAGTGCCTTTCGGGGATGCCGGGGAGGCTCCGAGTGTCTTTTTGGGGCGGCTGGGACGGCTTCGAGCGCCTTTCGGGGCGGCCGGGGAGGCTCCGAGTGCCTTTGTGGACGGCCGGGAAGGCTCCGAGTGCCTTTCGGGGCGGCCGTTCACCTCCGAGTGCCTTTCGGGGTGGCCGGGCTGCCTCCGAGTGCCTTTGTGGACGGCCGGGGAGGCTCCGAGTGCCTTTCGGGGCGGCCGGGCCGGCTCCGAGTGCCTTTCGGGGCGGCCGGTCGCCTCCGAGTGCCTTTCGGGGTGGTCGGGCCGGCTCCGAGTGCCTTTGGGGGAGGCTGGGCCGCCTCTGAGTGCCTTTCGGGGAGGCTGGGCCGCCTCCGAGTGCCTTTTTGGGCGGCCAGGGAGGCTCCGAGTGCCTTTTGGGGTGGCCGGGGAGGCTCCGAGTGCCTTTCGGGGAGGCCGGGCCGCCTACGAGTGCCTTTTTGGGCGGCTGGGGAGGCTCCGAGTGCCTTTCGGGGTGGCCGGGCAGGCTCCGAGTGCCTTTCGGGGCGGCCGGGGAGGCTCCGAGTGCCTTTGTGGGCGGTCGGCGAGGCTCCGAGTGCCTTTCAGGGAGACCGGTCCGCCTCCGAGTGCCTTTCGGGGCGTCCGTGCAGGCTCCGAGTGCCTTTCGGGGTGGCCATGGAGGCTCTGAGTGCCTTTCGGGGTGGCCGGGCAGGCTCCGAGTGCCTTTTGGGGCGGCCGGGGAGGCTCCGAGTGCCTTTTGGGGTGGCCGGGCTGCCTCCGAGTGCCTTTCGGGGTGGCCAGGCTACCTCTGAGTGCCCTTTGGGGCGTCCAGCGAGGCTCCGAGTGCCTTTGTGGGCGGCCGGGCCGGCTCCGAGTGCCTTTTGGGGCAGCTGGGGAGGCTCCGAGTGCCTTTGTGGGCAGCTGGGGAGGCTCCGAGTGCCTTTCGGGGCGGCCGGAGAGGCTCCGAGTGCCTTTCGGGGCAGCTGGGAAGGCTCCGAGTGCCTTTTGGGGCGGCCAGGGAGGCTCCGAGTGCCTTTGTGGGTGGCCGGGGAGGCTCCGAGTGCCTTTCAGGGCGTCTGGGGAGGCTCCGAGTGCCTTTCGGGGCAGCCCTTCCCCCTCCGAGTGCCTTTCGGGGCGTCAGAGCCGGTCCCAGTGCCTTTCGGGGAGGCCGGGCAGCCTCTCAGTGCCTTTCGGGGAGGCCGGGCCGGCTCCGAGTGCCTTTCGGGGCGGCCGGGCAGGCTCCGAGTGCCTTTGGGGGCAGCCGTTCCCCCTCCGAGTGCCTTTCGGGGAGGCCGGGCTGCCTCCCAGAGCCTTTCGGGGCAGCCGGCGAGGCTCTGACTGCCTTTCGGGGAGGCCGGGCCGGCTCCGAGTGCCTTTCGGGGCGGCCGGACCGCCTCCCAGTGCCTTTGGGGGCGGCTGGGCCGGCTCCGAGTGCCTTTTGGGGTGGCCGGGCAGCCTCCGAGTGCCTTTCGGGGCGGCCGGTCGCCTCCGAGTGCCTTTCGGGGCGGTCGGGGAGGCTCCGAGTGCCTTTGGGGGAGGCCGGGCCGCCTCCGAGTGCCTTTCGGGGAGGCTGGGCCGCCTCCGAGTGCCTTTTGGGGCGGCCAGGGAGGCTCCGAGTGCCTTTCGGGGCGGCCGGGGAGGCTCTGAGTGCCTTTGGGGGCGGCCAGGACGGCTCCCAGTGCCTTTCGGGGTGGCTGGGGAAGCTCTGAGTGCCTTTCGGGGCGGCCAGGGAGGCTCCGAGTGCCTTTCGGGGCGGCCGCGGAGGCTCTGAGTGCCTTTCGGGGCGGCCGGGCAGGCTCCGAGTGCCTTTCGGGGCGGCCGGCGAGGCTCCGAGTGCCTTTGGGGGCGGCTGGCGAGGCTCCGAGTGCCTTTCGGGGAGGCCGAACCGCCTCCAAGTGCCTTTTGGGGCGGCCGGGGAGGCTCCGAGTGCCTTTTGGGGAGGCCGGGGAGGCTCCGAGTGCCTTTGTGGGCAGCCGGGGAGGCTCCGAGTGCCTTTGGGGGCGGCCGGGGAGGCTCCGAGTACCTTTCGGGGCGGCCGGGCTGCCTCCGAGTGCCTTTCGGGGATGCCGGGGAGGCTCCGAGTGTCTTTTTGGGGCGGCCGGGACGGCTTCGAACGCCTTTCGGGGCGGCCGGGGAGGCTCCGAGTGCCTTTGTGGACGGCCGGGGAGGCTCCGAGTGCCTTTCGGGGCGCCCGGGGCGGTTCCGAGTGCCTTTCGGGGCGGCCGGGGAGGCTCCGAGTGCCTTTCGGAGCGGCCGGTCGCCTCCGAGTGCCTTTCGGGGTGGTCGGGGAGGCTCCGAGTGCCTTTGGGGGAGGCCGGGCCGCCTCTGAGTGCCTTTCGGGGAGGCTGGGCCGCCTCCGAGCGCCTTTGGGGGAGGCTGGGCCGCCTCCGAGTGCCTTTCGGGGCGGCCGGGGAGGCTCCAAGTGCCTTTTTGGGCAGGTGGGCCGCCTACGAGTGCCTTTTTGGGCGGCCAGGGAGGCTCCGAGTGCCTTTTGGGGTGGCCGGGCAGGCTCCGAGTGCCTTTCGGGGCGGCCGGGCAGGCTCTGAGTGCCTTTCGGGGTGGCCGGGGAGGCTCCGAGTGCCTTTCGGGGCGGCCGGGGAGGCTCCGAGTGCCTTTCGGGGCGGTCGGGCAGGCTCCGAGTGCCTTTTGGGGAGGCCGTGTCGCCTCCCAGTGCCTTTCGGGTCAGCCGGACCGCCTCCAAGTGCCTTTGGGGGCGCCCGGGGAGGCTCTGAGTGCCTTTTGGGGCAGCCGGGAAGCCTCCGAGTCCCTTTCAGGGCGGTCGCGCTGCCTCCGAGTGCCTTTTGGGGCGGCCGGCGAGGCTCTGAGTGCCTTTGTGGGCGGCCGGGGAGGCTCCGAGTGCCTTTTTGGGGCGGCTGGGGAGGCTCCGAGTGCCTTTCGGGGAGGCCGGGGAGGCTCCGAGTGCCTTTGTGGGTGGCCGGGGAGGCTCTGAGTACCTTTCGGGGCGGCCGGTGAGGCTCTGAGTGCCTTTCGGGGCGGCCGGGGAGGCTCCGAGTGCCTTTGGGGGCGGCCAGGACGGCTCCGAGTGCCTTTCGGGGCGGCCAGGACGGCTCCGAGTGCCTTTCGGGGCGGCCGGGCCGTATCCGAGTGCCTTTCGGGGCGGCTGGGTCGCCTCCGAGTGCCTTTCGGGGCGGCCAGCGAGGCTCTGAATGCCTTTCGGGGAGGCCGGCGAGGCTCCGAGTGCCTTTCGAGGTGGCTGTTTCCCCTCAAAGTGCATTTCGAGGCGTCCTTCCTGGCTCCGAGTGCCTTTCGGGGCGGCCGGGGAGGCTCCGAGTGCCTTTCGGGGAGGCTGGGCAGGCTCCGAGTGTCTTTCGGGGCGGCCAGGGAGGCTCCGAGTGCCTTTCGGGGCGGCTGTGCAGGCTCCGACTGCCTTTGTGGGTGGCCACGTAGGCTCTGAGTGCCTTTCGGGGTGGCTGGGGAAGCTCCGAGTGCCTTTCGGGGTGGCCGTGGAGGCTCTGAGTGCCTTTCGGGGCGGCCGGCGAGGCTCCGAGTGCCTTTTGGGGTGGCCGGGGAGGCTCCGAGTGCCTTTTAGGGAGGCCGGGCCGCCTCCGAGTGCCTTTCGGGGAGGCCGGTCTGCCTCCGAGTGCCTTTCGGGGCAGCCGGGTCGCCTCTGAGTGCCTTTCGGGGCGGCCGGGGAGGCTCCGAGTGCCTTTCGGGGTGGCCGGGCTGCCTCCGAGTGCCTTTCAGGGAGGCCGGTGAGTCTCCGAGTGCCTTTCGGGGCGGCCAGGGAGGCTCTGAGTGCCTTTCGGGGCGGCCAGGGAGGCTCCAAGTGCCTTTCGGAGTGGCCGGGGAGGCTCCGAGTGCCTTTCTGGTAGGCCGTGTCGCCTCCGAGTGCCTTTCGGGGCAGCCGAACCGCCTCCAAGTGCCTTTCGGGGCGGCCGGGGAGGCTCCGAGTGCCTTTGGGGGCGGCCGGGGAGGCTCCGAGTACCTTTCGGGGTGGCCGGGCTGCCTCCGAGTGCCTTTCGGAACGGCCGGGCAGGCTCTGAGTGCCTTTTGGGGATGCCGGGGAGGCTCCGAGTGTCTTTTTCGGGTGGCCGGGACGGCTTCGAGCGCCTTTCGGGGCGGCCGGGGAGGCTCCGAGTGCCTTTGTGGACGGCCAGGGAGGCTCCGAGTGCCTTTCGGGGAGGCCGGGGAGGCTGCGAGTGCCTTTTGGGGCGGCCGGGCTGCCTCCGAGTGCCTTTCGGGGCGTCTGGGGAGGCTCCGAGTGCCTTTGTGGGTGGCCACGGAGGCTCTGAGTGCCTTTCGGGGTGGCCGGGCAGGCTTCAAGTGCCTTTCGGGGCGGCCGGTGAGGCTCCGAGTGCCTTTCGGGGTGGCCGGGGAGGCTCCGAGTGCCTTTTGGGGAGGCCGGGGAGGCTCCGAGTGCCTTTTGGGGCGGCCGGGACGGCTCCGAGTGCCTTTTGGGGTGGCCAGGGAGGCTCCGAGTGCCTTTGTGGGCGGCCGGGGAGGCTCCGAGTGCCTTTCGGGGCGGCCGGGGAGGCTCCGAGTGCCTTTTGGGGCGGCCAGGGAGGCTCCGAGTGCCTTTCGGGGCGTCTGGGGAGGCTCCGAGTGCCTTTCGGGGCAGCCCTTTCCCCTCCGAGTGCCTTTCGGGGTGTTAGGGCCGGTCCCAGTGCCTTTCGGGGCGGCCGGGCGGCCTCTCAGTGCCTTTCGGGGTGGCCGGGCCGGCTCCGAGTGCCTTTCGGGGCGTCTGGGGAGGCTCCGAGTGCCTTTCGGGGCGGCCGAGGAGGCTCCGAGTGCCTTTCGGGGCGGCCGGCGAGGCTCCGAGTGCCTTTCGGGGCGGCCAGGGAGGCTCCGAGTGCCTTTTGGGGCGGCCGGGGAGGCTCCGAGTGCCTTTCGGGGCGTCCGGGGAGTCTCCGAGTGCCTTTCGGGGCGGCCGGGACGGCTCCGAGTGCCTTTTGGGGCGGCCAGGACGGCTCCCAGTGCCTTTTGGGGTGGCCGGGCAGGCTCCGAGTGCCTTTCAGGGAGGCCGGTGAGTCTCCGAGTGCCTTTCGGGGCAGCCGTGGAGGCTCCGAGTGCCTTTTGGGGTGGCCGGGCAGGCTCCGAGTGCCTTTCGGGGCGGTCGGGGAGGCTCCGAGTGCCTTTGTGGACGGCCGGGGAGGCTCCGAGTGCCTTTCGGGGCGGCCAGGGAGGCTCCGAGTGCCTTTCGGGGAGGCCGGGCCGCCTCCGAGTGCCTTTCGGGGCGGCCGGCCCTCCCGAGTGCCTTTTGGGGTGGCCGGGCCGCCTCCGAGTGCCTTTGTGGGCGGCCGGTGAGGCTCCGAGTGCCTTTCGGGGCAGCCGTTCCCCCTCCGAGTGCCTTTGTGGACGGCCGGGGAGGCTCCGAGTGCCTTTTTGGGCGGCCAGGGAGGCTCCGAGTGCCTTTCGGGGAGGCCGGGCCGCCTCCGAGTGCCTTTCGGGGCGGCCGGCCCTCCCGAGTGTCTTTTGGGGCGGCCGGGCCGGCTCTGTGTGCCTTTCGGGGAGGCCGGGGAGCCTCCGAGTGCCTTTCAGGGAGGCCGGGTCGCCTCCCAGTGCCTTTCGGGATGGCCGGGGAGGCTCCGAGTGCCTTTGGGGGCAGCCGGCGAGGCTCCGAGTACCTTTCGGGGAGGCCGGGGAGGCTCCGAGTGCTTTTCGGGGCAGCCGGTCGCCTCCGAGTGCCTTTCGGGGCGGCCGGGCTGGCTCCGAATGCCTTTCGGGGAGGCCGGGCCGCCTCCGAGTGCCTTTTGTGGAGGCCGGGGAGGCTCCGAGTGCCTTTTGGGGTGGCCGGGCCGCCTCCGAGTGCCTTTTGGGGCGGCCAGGGAGGCTCCGAGTGCCTTTGTGGGCAGCCGGGGAGGCTCCAAGTGCCTTTCGGGGCATCCGGGGAGGCTCCGAGTGCCTTTTGGGGCGGCCGGGGAGGCTCCGAGTGCCTTTGGGGGCGGCCAGGACGGCTCCCAGTGCCTTTTGGGGTGGCCGGGCCGCTTCCGAGTGCCTTTTGGGGAGGCCGTGCAGGCTCCGAGTGCCTTTCGGGGCAGCTAGGGAGGCTCCGAGTGCCTTTTCGGGGAGGCCGGGGAGCCTCCGAGTGCCTTTGTGGGCGGCCGGGGAGGCTCCGAGTGCCTTTCGGGGCAGCCGTTCCCCCTCCGAGTGCCTTTCGGGGCGGCTGGGCCGGTCCCACTGTCTTTTGGGGCGGCCGGGCCGGCTCTGTGTGCCTTTCGGGGAGGCCGGGGAGCCTCCGAGTGCCTTTCAGGGAGGCCGGGTCGCCTCCCAGTGCCTTTCGGGACGGCCGGGGAGGCTCCGAGTGCCTTTGGGGGCAGCCGGCGAGGCTCCGAGTACCTTTCGGGGAGGCCGGGGAGGCTCCGAGTGCTTTTCGGGGCAGCCGGTCGCCTCCGAGTGCCTTTCGGGGCGGCCGGGCCGGCTCCGAGTGCCTTTTGGGGTGGCCGGGCAGGCTCCGAGTGCCTTTCGGGGCGGCCGGGGAGGCTCCGAGTGCCTTTGTGGACGGCCAGGGAGGCTCCGAGTGCCTTTCGGGGAGGCCGGGGAGGCTCCGAGTGCCTTTCGGGGTGGCCGGGCTGCCTCCGAGTGCCTTTCGGGGCGTCTGGGGAGGCTCCGAGTGCCTTTCGGGGTGGCCGGGGAGGCTCCGAGTGCCTTTCGGGGTGGCCGGGGAGGCTCCGAGTGCCTTTTGGGGAGGCCGGGCTGCCTCCGAGTGCCTTTTGGGACGGCCAGCGAGGCTCCGAGTGCCTTTGTGGGCGGCCGGGCCGCCTCCGAGTGCCTTTTGGGGTAGCTGGGGAGGCTCCGAGTGCCTTTTCGGGCAGCTGGGGAGGCTCCGAGTGCCTTTCGGGGCGGCCGGGGAGGCTCCGAGTGCCTTTGTGGGCGGCCGGGGAGGCTCTGAGTGCCTTTCGGGGCGTCCGGGGAGGCTCCGAGTGCCTTTCAGGGAGGCCGTGTCGCCTCCGAGTGCCTTTCGGGGCGTCTGGGGAGGCTCCGAGTGCCTTTCGGGGCAGCCCTTCCCCCTCCGAGTGCCTTTCGGGGCGTCAGGGCCGGTCCGAGTGCCTTTCGGGGCGGCCGCGCGGCCTCTCAGTGCCTTTCGGGGAGGCCGGGCCGGCTCCGAGTGCCTTTTTGGGCGGCCAGGGAGGCTCCGAGTGCCTTTCGGGGTGGCCGGGCAGGCTCCGAGTGCCTTTCGGGGCGGCCGGCGAGGCTCCGAGTGCCTTTGTGGGCAGCCAGGCCACTTCCGAGTGCCTTTCGGGGAGGCCGGTCCGCCTCCGAGTGCCTTTCGGGGCAGCCGGGTCGCCTCTGAGTGCCTCTCGGGGCGGCCGGGGAGGCTCCGAGTGCCTTTCAGGGAGGCCGGTGAGTCTCCTAGTGCCTTTCGGGGCAGCCGGGGAGGCTACGAGTGCCTTTCGGGGCGGCCGGCGATGCTCTGAATGCCATTGTGGGCGGCCGGGGAGGCTCCGAGTGCCTTTTTGGGGCGGCCGGGGAGGCTCCGAGTGCCTTTTTGGGGAGGCCGGGGAGTCTCCGAGTGCCTTTGTGGGCGGCCGGGGAGGCTCTGAGTACCTTTCGGGGCGTCCGGGGAGTCTCCGAGTGCCTTTCGGGGCGGCCGGGACGGCTCCGAGTGCCTTTGGGGGCGGCCAGGACGGCTCCCAGTGCCTTTCGGGGTGGCCGGGGAGTCTCCGAGTGCCTTTTGGGGCAGCTAGGGAGGCTTCGAGTGCCTTTCGGGGCGGCCGGGGAGGCTCCGAGTGCCTTTCGGGGAGGCCGGGGAGGCTCCGAGTGCCTTTCGGGGAGGCCGGGGAGGCTCCGAGTGCTTTTCGGGGCAGCCGGTCGCCTCCGAGTGCCTTTCAGGGAGGCCGGGCCGGCTCCGAATGCCTTTCGGGGAGGCCGGGCCGCCTCCGAGTGCCTTTTGTGGAGGCCGGCGAGGCTCCGAGTGCCTTTTGGGGTGGCCGGGCCGCCTCCGAGTGCCTTTTGGGGCGGCCAGGGAGGCTCCGAGTGCCTTTGTGGGCAGCCGGGGAGGCTCCGAGTGCCTTTCGGGGCATCCGGGGAGGCTCCGAGTGCCTTTTGGGGCGGCCGGGGAGGCTCCGAGTGCCTTTGGGGGCGGCCAGGACGGCTCCCAGTGCCTTTTGGGGTGGCCGGGCCGCCTCCGAGTGCCTTTTGGGGAGGCCATGCAGGCTCCGAGTGCCTTTCGGCGCAGCTAGGGAGGCTCCGAGTGCCTTTTCGGGGAGGCCGGGGAGCCTCCGAGTGCCTTTCGGGGCGGCCGGCGAGGCTCCGAGTGCCTTTCGGGGCGGCCGGGGAGGCTCCGAGTGCCTTTGTGGGCGGCCGGGCCGCCTCCGAGTGCCTTTTGGGGCAGCTGGGGAGGCTCCGAGTGCCTTTTCGGGCAGCTGGGGAGGCTCCGAGTGCCTTTCGGGGCGGCCGGGGAGGCTCCGAGTGCCTTTGTGGGCGGCCGAGGAGGCTCTGAGTGCCTTTTGGGGCGGCCAGGGAGGCTCCGAGTGCCTTTCAGGGAGGCCGTGTCGCCTCCGAGTGCCTTTCGGGGCGTCTGGGGAGGCTCCGAGTGCCTTTCGGGGCAGCCCTTCCCCCTCCGAGTGCCTTTCGGGGCGTCAGGGCCGGTCCGAGTGCCTTTCGGGGCGGCCGGGCGGCCTCTCAGTGCCTTTCGGGGAGGCCGGGCCGGCTCCGAGTGCCTTTTTGGGCGGCCAGGGAGGCTCCGAGTGCCTTTCGGGGCGGCCGGCGAGGCTCCGAGTGCCTTTGTGGGCAGCCAGGCCACTTCCGAGTGCCTTTCGGGGAGGCCGGTCCGCCTCCGAGTGTCTTTCGGGGCAGCCGGGTCGCCTCTGAGTGCCTCTCGGGGCGGCCGGGGAGGCTCCGAGTGCCTTTCAGGGAGGCCGGTGAGTCTCCGAGTGCCTTTCGGGGCAGCCGGGGAGGCTACGAGTGCCTTTCGGGGCGGCCGGGGAGGCTCCGAGTGCCTTTCGGGGCGGCCGTTCACCTCCGAGTGCCTTTCGGGGTGGCCGGGCTGCCTCCGAGTGCCTTTGTGGACGGCCGGGGAGGCTCCGAGTGCCTTTCGGGGCGGCCGGGCCGGCTCCGAGTGCCTTTCGGGGCGGCCGGTCGCCTCCGAGTGCCTTTCGGGGTGGTCGGGGAGGCTCCGAGTGCCTTTGGGGGAGGCTGGGCCGCCTCTGAGTGCCTTTCGGGGAGGCTGGGCCGCCTCCGAGTGCCTTTTTGGGCGGCCAGGGAGGCTCCGAGTGCCTTTTGGGGTGGCCGGGGAGGCTCCGAGTGCCTTTTGGGGTGGCCGGGGAGGCTCCGAGTGCCTTTCGGGGTGGCCGGGCCGCCTACGAGTGCCTTTTTGGGCGGCCAGGGAGGCTCCGAGTGCCTTTCGGGGTGGCCGGGCAGGCTCCGAGTGCCTTTCGGGGCGGCCGGGGAGGCTCCGAGTGCCTTTGTGGGCGGTCGGCGAGGCTCCGAGTGCCTTTCAGGGAGACCGGTCCGCCTCCGAGTGCCTTTCGGGGCGTCCGTGCAGGCTCCGAGTGCCTTTCGGGGTGGCCATGGAGGCTCTGAGTGCCTTTCGGGGTGGCCGGGCAGGCTCCGAGTGCCTTTTGGGGCGGCCGGGGAGGCTCCGAGTGCCTTTTGGGGTGGCCGGGGAGTCTCCGAGTGCCTTTCGGGGCGGCCGGGGGGGCTATGAGTGCCTTTCGGGGCGGCCGGGGAGGCTCCGAGTGCCTTTTGGGGTGGCCGGGCCGCCTCCGAGTGCCTTTCGGGGTGGCCAGGCTACCTCTGAGTGCCCTTTGGGGCGTCCAGCGAGGCTCCGAGTGCCTTTGTGGGCGGCCGGGCCGGCTCCGAGTGCCTTTTGGGGCAGCTGGGGAGGCTCCGAGTGCCTTTGTGGGCAGCTGGGGAGGCTCCGAGTGCCTTTCGGGGCGGCCGGAGAGGCTCCGAGTGCCTTTCGGGGCAGCTGGGAAGGCTCCGAGTGCCTTTTGGGGCGGCCAGGGAGGCTCCGAGTGCCTTTGTGGGCGGCCGGGGAGGCTCCGAGTGCCTTTCAGGGCGTCTGGGGAGGCTCCGAGTGCCTTTCGGGGCAGCCCTTCCCCCTCCGAGTGCCTTTCGGGGCGTCAGAGCCGGTCCCAGTGCCTTTCGGGGAGGCCGGGCAGCCTCTCAGTGCCTTTCGGGGAGGCCGGGCCGGCTCCGAGTGCCTTTCGGGGCGGCCGGGGAGGCTCCGAGTGCCTTTGGGGGCAGCCGTTCCCCCTCCGAGTGCCTTTCGGGGAGGCCGGGCTGCCTCCCAGAGCCTTTCGGGGCAGCCGGCGAGGCTCTGACTGCCTTTCGGGGAGGCCGGGCCGGCTCCGAGTGCCTTTCGGGGCGGCCGGACCGCCTCCCAGTGCCTTTGGGGGCGGCTGGGCCGGCTCCGAGTGCCTTTTGGGGTGGCCGGGCAGGCTCCGAGTGCCTTTCGGGGCGGTCGGGGAGGCTCCGAGTGCCTTTGGGGGAGGCCGGGCCGCCTCCGAGTGCCTTTCGGGGAGGCTGGGCCGCCTCCGAGTGCCTTTTGGGGCGGCCAGGGAGGCTCCGAGTGCCTTTCGGGGCGGCCGGGGAGGCTCTGAGTGCCTTTGTGGGTGGCCACGGAGGCTCCGAGTGCCTTTCGGGGTGGCTGGGGAAGCTCTGAGTGCCTTTCGGGGCGGCCAGGGAGGCTCCGAGTGCCTTTCGGGGCGGCCGCGGAGGCTCTGAGTGCCTTTCGGGGCGGCCGGGCAGGCTCCGAGTGCCTTTCGGGGCGGCCGGCGAGGCTCCGAGTGCCTTTGGGGGCGGCTGGCGAGGCTCTGAGTGCCTTTTTGGGGCGGCTGGGGAGGCTCCGAGTGCCTTTCGGGGAGGCCGGGGAGGCTCCGAGTGCCTTTGTGGGTGGCCGGGGAGGCTCTGAGTACCTTTCGGGGCGGCCGGTGAGGCTCTGAGTGCCTTTCGGGGCGGCCGGGGAGGCTCCGAGTGCCTTTGGGGGCGGCCAGGACGGCTCCGAGTGCCTTTCGGGGCGGCCAGGACGGCTCCGAGTGCCTTTCGGGGCGGCCGGGCCGTATCCGAGTGCCTTTCGGGGCGGCTGGGTCGCCTCCGAGTGCCTTTCGGGGCGGCCGGCGAGGCTCTGAATGCCTTTCGGGGAGGCCGGCGAGGCTCCGAGTGCCTTTCGAGGTGGCTGTTTCCCCTCAAAGTGCATTTCGAGGCGTCCTTCCTGGCTCCGAGTGCCTTTCGGGGCGGCCGGGGAGGCTCCGAGTGCCTTTCGGGGAGGCTGGGCAGGCTCCGAGTGTCTTTCGGGGCGGCCAGGGAGGCTCCGAGTGCCTTTCGGGGCGGCTGTGCAGGCTCCGACTGCCTTTGTGGGTGGCCACGTAGGCTCTGAGTGCCTTTCGGGGTGGCTGGGGAAGCTCCGAGTGCCTTTCGGGGTGGCCGTGGAGGCTCTGAGTGCCTTTCGGGGCGGCCGGCGAGGCTCCGAGTGCCTTTTGGGGTGGCCGGGGAGGCTCCGAGTGCCTTTTGGGGCGGCCGGGGAGTCTCCGAGTGCCTTTTAGGGAGGCCGGGCCGCCTCCGAGTGCCTTTCGGGGAGGCCGGTCTGCCTCCGAGTGCCTTTCGGGGCAGCCGGGTCGCCTCTGAGTGCCTTTGGGGGCGGCCGGGGAGGCTCCGAGTGCCTTTCAGGGAGGCCGGTGAGTCTCCGAGTGCCTTTCGGGGCGGCCAGGGAGGCTCCGAGTGCCTTTCGGGGCGGCCAGGGAGGCTCCAAGTGCCTTTCGGAGTGGCCGGGGAGGCTCCGAGTGCCTTTCTGGTAGGCCGTGTCGCCTCCGAGTGCCTTTCGGGGCAGCCGAACCGCCTCCAAGTGCCTTTGGGGGCGGCCGGGGAGGCTCCGAGTGCCTTTGGGGGCGGCCGGGGAGGCTCCGAGTACCTTTCGGGGTGGCCGGGCTGCCTCCGAGTGCCTTTCGGAACGGCCGGGCAGGCTCTGAGTGCCTTTTGGGGATGCCGGGGAGGCTCCGAGTGTCTTTTTCGGGTGGCCGGGACGGCTTCGAGCGCCTTTCGGGGCGGCCGGGGAGGCTCCGAGTGCCTTTGTGGGCAGCCGGGGAGGCTCCGAGTGCCTTTCGGGGAGGCCGGGGAGGCTGCGAGTGCCTTTCGGGGAGGCCGGGGAGGCTCCGAGTGCCTTTTGGGGCGTCTGGGGAGGCTCCGAGTGCCTTTCTGGGTGGCCACGGAGGCTCTGAGTGCCTTTCGGGGTGGCCGGGCAGGCTTCAAGTGCCTTTCGGGGCGGCCGGTGAGGCTCCGAGTGCCTTTCGGGGTGGCCGGGGAGGCTCCGAGTGCCTTTTGGGGCGGCCGGGGAGGCTCCGAGTGCCTTTTGGGGCGGCCGGGACGGCTCCGAGTGCCTTTCGGGGTGGCCAGGGAGGCTCCGAGTGCCTTTGTGGGCGGCCGGGGAGGCTCCGAGTGCCTTTCGGGGCGGCCGGGGAGGCTCCGAGTGCCTTTTGGGGCGGCCAGGGAGGCTCCGAGTGCCTTTCGGGGCGTCTGGGGAGGCTCCGAGTGCCTTTCGGGGCAGCCCTTTCCCCTCCGAGTGCCTTTCGGGGTGTTAGGGCCGGTCCCAGTGCCTTTCGGGGCGGCCGGGCGGCCTCTCAGTGCCTTTCGGGGTGGCCGGGCCGGCTCCGAGTGCCTTTCGGGGCGTCTGGGGAGGCTCCGAGTGCCTTTCGGGGCGGCCGAGGAGGCTCCGAGTGCCTTTCGGGGCGGCCGGTGAGGCTCCGAGTGCCTTTGTGGGCAGCCAGGCCACCTCCGAGTGCCTTTCGGGGAGGCCGGTCTGCCTCCGAGTGCCTTTCGGGGCAGCCGGGTCGCCTCTGAGTGCCTCTCGGGGCGGCCGGGGAGGCTCCGAGTGCCTTTCGGGGTGGCCGGGCAGGCTCCGAGTGCCTTTCAGGGAGGCCGGGGAGTCTCCGAGTGCCTTTCGGGGCGGCCAGGGAGGCTCCGAGTGCCTTTTGGGGCGGCCGGGGAGGCTCCGAGTGCCTTTCGGGGCGTCCGGGGAGTCTCCGAGTGCCTTTCGGGGCGGCCGGGACGGCTCCGAGTGCCTTTTGGGGGCGGCCAGGACGGCTCCCAGTGCCTTTTGGGGTGGCCGGGCAGGCTCCGAGTGCCTTTCAGGGAGGCCGGTGAGTCTCCGAGTGCCTTTCGGGGCAGCCGTGGAGGCTCTGAGTGCCTTTTGGGGCAGCTAGGGAGGCTCCGAGTGCCATTCGGGGCGGCCGGGGAGGCTCCGAGTGCCTTTTGGGGTGGCCGGGCAGGCTCCGAGTGCCTTTCGGGGCGGTCGGGGAGGCTCCGAGTGCCTTTGTGGACGGCCAGGGAGGCTCCGAGTGCCTTTCGGGGCGGCCAGGGAGGCTCCGAGTGCCTTTCGGGGAGGCCGGGCCGCCTCCGAGTGCCTTTCGGGGTGGCCGGCCCTCCCGAGTGCCTTTTGGGGTGGCCGGGCCGCCTCCGAGTGCCTTTGTGGGCGGCCGGTGAGGCTCCGAGTGCCTTTCGGGGCAGCCGTTCCCCCTCCGAGTGCCTTTCGGGACGGCTGGGCCGGTCCCACTGTCTTTTGGGGCGGCCGGGCCGGCTCTGTGTGCCTTTCGGGGAGGCCGGGGAGCCTCCGAGTGCCTTTCAGGGAGGCCGGGTCGCCTCCCAGTGCCTTTCGGGACGGCCGGGGAGGCTCCGAGTGCCTTTGGGGGCAGCCGGCGAGGCTCCGAGTACCTTTCGGGGAGGCCGGGGAGGCTCCGAGTGCTTTTCGGGGCAGCCGGTCGCCTCCGAGTGCCTTTCGGGGCGGACGGGCTGGCTCCGAATGCCTTTCGGGGAGGCCGGGCCGCCTCCGAGTGCCTTTTGTGGAGGCCGGGGAGGCTCCGAGTGCCTTTTGGGGTGGCCGGGCCGCCTCCGAGTGCCTTTTGGGGCGGCCAGGGAGGCTCCGAGTGCCTTTGTGGGCAGCCGGGGAGGCTCCAAGTGCCTTTCGGGGCATCCGGGGAGGCTCCGAGTGCCTTTTGGGGCGGCCGGGGAGACTCCGAGTGCCTTTGGGGGCGGCCAGGACGGCTCCCAGTGCCTTTTGGGGTGGCCGGGCCGCTTCCGAGTGCCTTTTGGGGAGGCCGTGCAGGCTCCGAGTGCCTTTCGGGGCAGCTAGGGAGGCTCCGAGTGCCTTTTCGGGGAGGCCGGGGAGCCTCCGAGTGCCTTTCGGGGCGGCCGGCGAGGCTCCGAGTGCCTTTCGGGGCAGCCGTTCCCCCTCCGAGTGCCTTTCGGGGCGGCTGGGCCGGTCCCACTGTCTTTTGGGGCGGCCGGGCCGGCTCTGTGTGCCTTTCGGGGAGGCCGGGGAGCCTCCGAGTGCCTTTCAGGGAGGCCGGGTCGCCTCCCAGTGCCTTTCGGGACGGCCGGGGAGGCTCCGAGTGCCTTTGGGGGCAGCCGGCGAGGCTCCGAGTACCTTTCGGGGAGGCCGGGGAGGCTCCGAGTGCTTTTCGGGGCAGCCGGTCGCCTCCGAGTGCCTTTCGGGGCGGCCGGGGAGGCTCCGAGTGCCTTTTGGGGTGGCCGGGCAGGCTCCGAGTGCCTTTCGGGGCGGCCGGGGAGGCTCCGAGTGCCTTTGTGGACGGCCAGGGAGGCTCCGAGTGCCTTTCGGGGAGGCCGGGGAGGCTCCGAGTGCCTTTCGGGGTGGCCGGGCTGCCTCCGAGTGCCTTTCGGGGCGTCTGGGGAGGCTCCGAGTGCCTTTGTGGCGGCCAGGGAGGCTCCGAGTGCCTTTCGGGGCGGCCGGTCGCCTCCGAGTGCCTTTCGGGGTGGCCGGGGAGGCTCCGAGTGCCTTTTGGGGTGGCCGGGCTGCCTCCGAGTGCCTTTTGGGACGGCCAGCGAGGCTCCGAGTGCCTTTGTGGGCGGCCGGGCCGCCTCCGAGTGCCTTTTGGGGTAGCTGGGGAGGTTCCGAGTGCCTTTTCGGGCAGCTGGGGAGGCTCCGAGTGCCTTTCGGGGCGGCCGGGGAGGCTCCGAGTGCCTTTGTGGGCGGCCGGGGAGGCTCTGAGTGCCTTTCGGGGCGGCCAGGGAGGCTCCGAGTGCCTTTCAGGGAGGCCGTGTCGCCTCCGAGTGCCTTTCGGGGCGTCTGGGGAGGCTCCGAGTGCCTTTCGGGGCAGCCCTTCCCCCTCCGAGTGCCTTTCGGGGCGTCAGGGCCGGTCCGAGTGCCTTTCGGGGCGGCCGGGCGGCCTCTCAGTGCCTTTCGGGGAGGCCGGGCCGGCTCCGAGTGCCTTTTTGGGCGGCCAGGGAGGCTCCGAGTGCCTTTCGGGGTGGCCGGGCCGGCTCCGAGTGCCTTTCGGGGCGGCCGGCGAGGCTCCGAGTGCCTTTGTGGGCAGCCAGGCCACTTCCGAGTGCCTTTCGGGGAGGCCGGTCCGCCTCCGAGTGCCTTTCGGGGCAGCCGGGTCGCCTCTGAGTGCCTCTCGGGGCGGCCGGGGAGGCTCCGAGTGCCTTTCAGGGAGGCCGGTGAGTCTCCGAGTGCCTTTCGGGGCAGCCGGGGAGGCTACGAGTGCCTTTGGGGGCGGCCGGCGATGCTCTGAGTGCCATTGTGGGCGGCCGGGGAGGCTCCGAGTGCCTTTTTGGGGCGGCCGGGGAGGCTCCGAGTGCCTTTTCGGGGAGGCCGGGGAGTCTCCGAGTGCCTTTGTGGGCGGCCGGGGAGGCTCTGAGTACCTTTCGGGGCGTCCGGGGAGTCTCCGAGTGCCTTTCGGGGCGGCCGGGACGGCTCCGAGTGCCTTTGGGGGCGGCCAGGACGGCTCCCAGTGCCTTTCGGGGTGGCCGGGGAGTCTCCGAGTGCCTTTTGGGGCAGCTAGGGAGGCTCCGAGTGCCTTTCGGGGCGGCCGGGGAGGCTCCGAGTGCCTTTCGGGGAGGCTGGAGAGGCTCTGAGTGCCTTTGGGGGCGTCTGGGGAGGCTCCGAGTGCCTTTCGGGGCAGCCCTTCCCCCTCCGAGTGCCTTTCGGGGCGTCTTGGCCGGTCCCAGTGCCTTTCGGGGCGGCCGGGAAGCCTGTCAGTGCCTTTCGGGGAGGCCGGGCCGGCTCCGAGTGCCTTTCGGGGCGGCCGGGCCGGCTCCGAGTGCCTTTCGGGGCGGCCGGCCCTCCCGAGTGCCTTTCGGGGTGGCCGGGCCGCCTCCGAGTGCCTTTGTGGGCGGCCGGTGAGGCTCCGAATGCCTTTCGGGGAGGCCGGTGAGGCTCCGAGTGCCTTTTGGGGAGGCCGGGGAGGCTCCGAGTGCCTTTTGGGGTGGCCGGGCCGCCTCCGAGTGCCTTTTGGGGAGGCCGGGGAGGCTCCGAGTGCCTTTGTGGGCGGCCGGGCCGCCTCCGAGTGCCTTTTGGGGCGGCCGTGCAGGCTCCAAGTGCCTTTGTGGGCGGCCGGGCCGGCTCCGAGTGCCTTTTGGAGTGGCTGGGGAGGCTCCGAGTGCCTTTCGGGGCATCCGGAGAGGCTCTGAGTGCCTTTCGGGGCATCCGGGGAGGCTCCGAGTGCCTTTTGGGGCGCCCGGGGAGGCTCCGAGTGCCTTTGGGGGCGGCCAGGACGGCTCCCAGTGCCTTTTGTGGTGGCCGGGCCGCCTCCGAGTGCCTTTTGGGGAGGCCGTGCAGGCTCCGAGTGCCTTTCGGGGCAGCTAGGGAGGCTCCGAGTGCCTTTTCGGGGAGGCCGGGGAGGCTCCGAGTGCCTTTCGGGGCGGCCGGCGAGGCTCTGAGTGCCTTTCGGGGCAGCCGTTCCCCCTCCGAGTGCCTTTGGGGGCGGCCGGGGAGGCTCCGAGTGCCTTTGTGGGCGGCCGGGGAGGCTCCGAGTGCCTTTCGGGGCGGCCGGGCTGCCTCCGAGTGCCTTTCGGAACGGCCGGGCAGGCTCTGAGTGCCTTTTGGGGATGCCGGGGAGGCTCCGAGTGTCTTTTTCGGGCGGCCGGGACGGCTTTGAGCGCCTTTCGGGGCGGCCGGGGAGGCTCCGAGTGCCTTTGTGGACGGCCAGGGAGGCTCCGAGTGCCTTTCGGGGAGGCCGGGGAGGCTGCGAGTGCCTTTCGGGGCGGCCGGGCTGCCTCCGAGTGCCTTTCGGGGCGTCTGGGGAGGCTCCGAGTGCCTTTGTGGGTGGCCACGGAGGTTCTGAGTGCCTTTCGGGGTGGCCGGGGAGGCTCCGAGGGCCTTTTGGGGCGGCCGGGCTGCCTCCGAGTACCTTTTGGGGCGGCCGGGGAGGCTCCGAGTGCCTTTTGGGGCGGCCGGGCTGCCTCCGAGTACCTTTCGGGGATGCCAGGCTACCTCCGAGTGCCTTTTGGGGCGGCCGGGGAGGCTCCGAGTGCCTTTCGGGGCGGCCGGGGAGTCTCCGAGTGCCTTTCGGGGCGGCTGGGACGGCTCCGAGTGCCTTTTGGGGTGGCCAGGGAGGCTCCGAGTGCCTTTGTGGGCGGCCGGGGAGGCTCCGAGTGCCTTTGTGGGCAGCCGGGGAGGCTCCGAGTGCCTTTCGGGGCGGCCAGGGAGGCTCCGAGTGCCTTTCGGGGCGTCTGGGGAGGCTCCGAGTGCCTTTCGGGGCAGCCCTTCCCCCTCCGAGTGCCTTTCGGGGAGGCCGGGGAGCCTCCGAGTGCCTTTCGGGGTGGCCGGCGAGGCTCCGAGTGCCTTTCGGGGCGGCGGGGGGGGCTCCGAGTGCCTTTGTGGGCGGCCGGGCTGCCTCCGAGTGCCTTTTGGGGTAGCTGGGGAGGCGCCGAGTGCCTTTTCGGGCAGCTGGGGAGGCTCCGAGTGCCTTTCGGGGCGGCCGGGGAGGCTCCGAGTGCCTTTGTGGGCGGCCGAGGAGGCTCTGAGTGCCTTTCGGGGCGGCCAGGGAGGCTCCGAGTGCCTTTCAGGGAGGCCGTGTCGCCTCCGAGTGCCTTTCGGGGCGTCTGGGGAGGCTCCGAGTGCCTTTCGGGGCAGCCCTTCCCCCTCCGAGTGCCTTTCGGGGCATCAGGGCCGGTCCGAGTGCCTTTCGGGGCGGCCGGGCAGCCTCTCAGTGCCTTTCGGGGCGTCCGGGGAGGCTCCGAGTGCCTTTCGGGGCAGCCGGGCAGGCTCCGAGTGCCTTTCGGGGCGCCCGGGGAGGCTCCGAGTGCCTTTCGGGGCGGCCGGCGAGGCTCCGAGTGCCTTTGTGGGCAGCCAGGCCACCTCCGAGTGCCTTTCGGGGAGGCCGGTCTGGCTCCGAGTGCCTTTCGGGACAGCCGGGTCGCCTCTGAGTGCCTCTCGGGGCGGCCGGGGAGGCTCCGAGTGCCTTTCGGGGTGGCCGGGCAGGCTCCGAGTGCCTTTCAGGGAGGCCGGTGAGTCTCCGAGTGCCTTTCGGGGCAGCCGTGGAGGCTCCGAGTGCCTTTTGGGGCGGCCGGGGAGGCTCCGAGTGCCTTTCGGGGCGTCCGGGGAGTCTCCGAGTGCCTTTCGGGGCGGCCGGGACGGCTCCGAGTGCCTTTGGGGGCGGCCAGGACGGCTCCCAGTGCCTTTTGGGGTTTCCGGGGAGTCTCCGAGTGCCTTTTGGGGCAGCTAGGGAGGCTCCGAGTGCCTTTCGGGGCGGCCGGGGAGGCTCCGAGTGCCTTTCGGGGAGGCTGGAGAGGCTCTGAGTGCCTTTGGGGGCGTCTGGGGAGGCTCCGAGTGCCTTTCGGGGCAGCCCTTCCCCCTCCGAGTGCCTTTCGGGGCGTCTTGGCCGCTCCCAGTGCCTTTCGGGGCGGCCGGGAAGCCTGTCAGTGCCTTTCGGGGAGGCCGGGCCGGCTCCGAGTGCCTTTCGGGGCGGCCGGGCAGGCTCCGAGTGCCTTTCGGGGCGGCCGGCCCTCCCGAGTGCCTTTCGGGGTGGCCGGGCCGCCTCCGAGTGCCTTTGTGGGCGGCCGGTGAGGCTCCGAATGCCTTTCGGGGAGGCCAGGCCGCCTCCGAGTGCCTTTTGGGGAGGCCGGGGAGGCTCCGAGTGCCTTTTGGGGTGGCCGGGCCGCCTCCGAGTGCCTTTTGGGGCGGCCGGGGAGGCTCCGAGTGCCTTTGTGGGCAGCCGGGGAGGCTCCAAGTGCCTTTCGGGGCATCCGGGGAGGCTCCGAGTGCCTTTTGGGGCGCCCGGGGAGGCTCCGAGTGCCTTTGGGGGCGGCCAGGACGGCTCCCAGTGCCTTTTGGGGTGGCCGGGCCGCCTCCGAGTGCCTTTTTGGGGCGGCCGTGCAGGCTCCGAGTGCCTTTCGGGGCAGCTAGGGAGGCTCCGAGTGCCTTTTCGGGAAGGCCGGGGAGGCTCCGAGTGCCTTTCGGGGCGGCCGGCGAGGCTCCGAGTGCCTTTCGGGGCAGCCGTTCCCCCTCCGAGTGCCTTTCGGGGCGGCTGTGCCGGTCCCACTGTCTTTTGGGGCGGCCGGGCCGGCTCTGTGTGCCTTTCGGGGAGGCCGGGGAGCCTCCGAGTGCCTTTCAGGGAGGCCGGGTCGCCTCCCAGTGCCTTTCGGGGTGGCCGGGGAGGCTCCGAGTGCCTTTGGGGGCAGCCGGCGAGGCTCCGAGTGCCTTTCGGGGAGGCCGGGGAGGCTCCGAGTGCTTTTTGGGGCGGCCGGGCTGCCTCCGAGTGCCTTTCGGGGCAGCCGGTCGCCTCCGAGTGCCTTTCGGGGTGGCCGGGCAGGCTCCGAGTGCCTTTCGGGGCGGCTGGGGAGGCTCCGAGTGCCTTTGTGGACGGCCAGGGAGGCTCCGAGTGCCTTTCGGGGAGGCCGGGGAGGCTGCGAGTGCCTTTCGGGGCGGCCGGGCTGGCTCCGAGTGCCTTTCGGGGCGTCTGGGGAGGCTCCGAGTGCCTTTGTGGGTGGCCACGGAGGCTCCGAGTGCCTTTCGGGGTGGCCGGGGAGGCTCCGAGTGCCTTTCGGGGTGGCCGGGCTGCCTCCGAGTACCTTTTGGGGCGGCCAGGCTACCTCCGAGTGCCTTTTGGGACGGCCAGCGAGGCTCCGAGTGCCTTTGTGGGCGGCCGGGCCGCCTCCGAGTGCCTTTCGGGGCAGCTGGGGAGGCTCCGAGTGCCTTTTCGGGCAGCTGGGGAGGCTCCGAGTGCCTTTCGGGGTGGCCGGGCCGGCTC
Source organism: Struthio camelus (assembly GCF_040807025.1). NCBI lineage: Eukaryota > Metazoa > Chordata > Aves > Struthioniformes > Struthionidae > Struthio > Struthio camelus. Next base: position 1,781,171 of record NC_090974.1, on the reverse strand, counting down.
CGAGTGCCTTTGTGGGCGGCCGGGGAGGCTCTGAGTGCCTTTCGGGGCGGCCAGGGAGGCTCCGAGTGCCTTTTGGGGAGGCCGTGTAGCCTCCGAGTGCCTTTCGGGGCGTCCGGGGAGGCTCCGAGTGCCTTTCGGGGCAGCCCTTCCCCCTCCGAGTGCCTTTCGGGGCGTCAGGGCCGGTCCGAGTGCCTTTCGGGGCGGCCGGGCGGCCTCTCAGTGCCTTTCGGGGAGGCCGGGCCGGCTCCAAGTGCCTTTCGGGGCGGCCAGGGAGGCTCCGAGTGCCTTTTGGGGTGGCCGGGCAGGCTCCGAGTGCCTTTCGGGGCGGCCGGCGAGGCTCCGAGTGCCTTTGTGGGCAGCCAGGCCACTTCCGCGTGCCTTTCGGGTCAGCCGGGTCGCCTCTGAGTTCCTCTCGGGGCGGCCGGGGAGGCTCCGAGTGCCTTTCAGGGAGGCCGGTGAGTCTCCGAGTGCCTTTCGGGGCAGCCGGGGAGGCTACGAGTGCCTTTCGGGGCGGCCGGCGATGCTCTGAGTGCCATTGTGGGCGGCCGGGGAGGCTCCGAGTGCCTTTTTGGGGCGGCCGGGGAGGCTCCGAGTGCCTTTTCGGGGAGGCCGGGGAGTCTCCGAGTGCCTTTGTGGGCGGCCGGGGAGGCTCTGAGTACCTTTCGGGGCATCCGGGGAGTCTCCGAGTGCCTTTCGGGGCGACCGGGACGGCTCCGAGTGCCTTTGGGGGCGGCCAGGACGGCTCCCAGTGCCTTTCGGGGTGGCCGGGCCGCCTCCGAGTGCCTTTTGGGGCAGCTAGGGAGGCTCCGAGTGCCTTTCGGGGCGGCCGGGGAGGCTCCGAGTGCCTTTCGGGGAGGCTGGAGAGGCTCTGAGTGCCTTTGGGGGCGTCTGGGGAGGCTCCGAGTGCCTTTCGGCGCAGCCCTTCCCCCTCCGAGTGCCTTTCGGGGCGTCTTGGCCGGTCCCAGTGCCTTTCGGGGCGGCCGGGAAGCCTGTCAGTGCCTTTCGGGGAGGCCGGGCCGGCTCCGAGTGCCTTTGTGGGCGGCCGGGCAGGCTCCGAGTGCCTTTCGGGGCGGCCGGCCCTCCCGAGTGCCTTTCGGGGTGGCCGGGCCGCCTCCGAGTGCCTTTGTGGGCGGCCGGTGAGGCTCCGAATGCCTTTCGGGGAGGCCGGGCCGCCTCCGAGTGCCTTTCAGGGAGGCCGGGGAGGCTCCGAGTGCCTTTTGGGGTGGCCGGGCCGCCTCCGAGTGCCTTTTGGGGAGGCCGGGGAGGCTCCGAGTGCCTTTGTGGGCAGCCGGGGAGGCTCCGAGTGCCTTTCGGGGTGGCCGGGGAGGCTGTCAGTGCCTTTGTGGGCGGCCGGGCCGGCTCCGAGTGCCTTTTGGAGTGGCTGGGGAGGCTCCGAGTGCCTTTCGGGGCATCCGGGGAGGCTCTGAGTGCCTTTCGGGGCATCCGGGGAGGCTCCGAGTGCCTTTTGGGGCGGCAGGGGAGGCTCCGAGTGCCTTTGGGGGCGGCCAGGACGGCTCCGAGTGCCTTTTGGGGTGGCCGGGCCGCCTCCGAGTGCCTTTTGGGGAGGCCGTGCAGGCTCCGAGTGCCTTTCGGGGCAGCTAGGGAGGCTCCGAGTGCCTTTTCGGGGAGGCCGGGGAGGCTCCGAGTGCCTTTCGGGGCCTCCGGCGAGGCTCTGAGTGCCTTTCGGGGCAGCCGTTCCCCCTCCGAGTGCCTTTCGGGACGGCTGGGCCGGTCCCACTGTCTTTTGGGGCGGCCGGGCCGGCTCTGTGTGCCTTTCGGGGAGGCCGGGGAGCCTCCGAGTGCCTTTCAGGGAGGCCGGGTCGCCTCCCAGTGCCTTTCGGGACGGCCGGGGAGGCTCCGAGTGCCTTTGGGGGCAGCCGGCGAGGCTCCGAGTGCCTTTCGGGGAGGCCGGGGAGGCTCCGAGTGCTTTTCGGGGCGGCCGGGCTGCCTCCGAGTGCCTTTCGGGGCAGCCGGTCGCCTCCGAGTGCCTTTTGGGGCGGCTGGGCCGGCTCCGAGTGCCTTTTGGGGTGGCCGGGCAGGCTCCGAGTGCCTTTCGGGGCAGCGGGTCGCCTCCGAGTGCCTTTTGGGGCGGCCAGGGAGGCTGCGAGTGCCTTTGGGGGAGGCCGGGCCGCCTCTGAGTGCCTTTCGGGGAGGCTGGGCCGCCTCCGAGTGCCTTTTGGAGCGGCCAGGGAGGCTCCGAGTGCCTTTCGGGGCAGCCGGGCAGGCTCCGAGTGCCTTTTGGGGTCTTCGGGCCGGCTCCGAGTGCCTTTCGGGGTGGCCTGGCTGGCTCCGAGTTCCTTTCGGGGTGGTTGGGGAGGCTCCGAGTGCCTTTGGGGGAGGCCGGGCCGCCTCCGACTGCCTTTCGGGGAGGCTGGGCAGGCTCCGAGTGTCTTTCGGGGCGGCTGGGTAGGCTCTGAGTGCCTTTCGGGGAGGCCGGGGAGGCTCCGAGTGTCTTTGTGGACGGCCAGGGAGGCTCCGAGTGCCTTTCGGGGTGGCCAGTCGCCTTCGAGTGCCTTTCGGGGCGGTCGGGGAGGCTCGGAGTGCCTTTGGGGGAGGCCGGGGAGGCTCCGAGTGCCTTTCGGGGAGGCTGGGCCGCCTACGAGTGCCTTTTGGGGCGGCCAGGGAGGCTCCGAGTGCCTTTCGGGGTGGCCGGGGAGGCTCCAAGTGCCTTTCGGGGTGGCCGGGCCGCCTACGAGTGCCTTTTTGGGCGGTCGGCGAGGCTCCGAGTGCCTTTCGGGGAGGCCGGGCAGGCTCCGAGTGCCTTTGTGGGCGGTCGGCGAGGCTCCGAGTGCCTTTCAGGGAGACCGGTCCGCCTCCGAGTGCCTTTCGGGGCGTCCGTGCAGGCTCCGAGTGCCTTTCGGGGTGGCCATGGAGGCTCTGAGTGCCTTTCGGGGTGGCCGGGCAGGCTCCGAGTGCCTTTCGGGGCGGCCGGGCAGGCTCCGAGTGCCTTTTGGGGTGGCCGGGGAGGCTCCGAGTGCCTTTCGGGGCGGCCGGGGGGGCTCTGAGTGCCTTTGTGGGCGGCCGGGGAGGCTCAGAGTGCCTTTCGGGGCGCCCGGGGAGGCTCCGAGTGCCTTTGTGGGCGGCCGGGCAGGCTCCGAGTGCCTTTCGGGGCAGCTGGGAAGGCTCCGAGTGCCTTTTGGGGCGGCCAGGGAGGCTCCGAGTGCCTTTGTGGGCGGCCGGGGAGGCTCCGAGTGCCTTTGGGGGCGTCTGGGGAGGCTCCGAGTGCCTTTCGGGGCAGCCCTTCCCCCTCCGAGTGCCTTTCGGGGCGTCAGAGCCGGTCCCAGTGCCTTTCGGGGCGGCCGGGCAGCCTCTCAGTGCCTTTCGGGGAGGCCGGGCCGGCTCCGAGTGCCTTTCGGGGCGGCCGGGCAGGCTCCGAGTGCCTTTGGGGGTAGCCGTTCCCCCTCCGAGTGACTTTTGGGGAGGCAGGGCTGCCTCCCAGAGCCTTTCGGGGCAGCCGGCGAGGCTCTGAATGCCTTTCGGGGAGGCCGGGCCGCCTCCGAGTGCCTTTCGGGGCGGCCGGTCGCCTCCGAGTGCCTTTCGGGGCGGTCGGGGAGGCTCCGAGTGCCTTTGGGGGAGGCCGGGCCGCCTCCGAGTGCCTTTCGGGGAGGCTGGGCAGGCTCCGAGTGTCTTTTGGGGCGGCCGTGCAGGCTCCGACTGCCTTTGTGGGTGGCCACGGAGGCTCTGAGTGCCTTTCGGGGTGGCTGAGGAAGCTCCGAGTGCCTTTCGGGGCGGCCTTGGAGGCTCTGAGTGCCTTTCGGGGCGGCCGGCGATGCTCTGAGTGCCATTGTGGGCGGCCGGGGAGGCTCCGAGTGCCTTTTTGGGGCGGCCGGGGAGGCTCCGAGTGCCTTTCGGGGAGGCCCGGGAGTCTCCGAGTGCCTTTGGGGGCGTCTGGGGAGGCTCTGAGTACCTTTCGGGGCGTCCGGGGAGTCTCCGAGTGCCTTTCGGGGCGGCCGGGACGGCTCCGAGTGCCTTTGGGGGCGGCCAGGACGGCTCCCAGTGCCTTTTGGGGTGGCCGGGCCGCCTCCGAGTGCCTTTTGGGGCAGCTAGGGAGGCTCCGAGTGCCTTTTGGGGCGGCCGGGGAGGCTCCGAGTGCCTTTCGGGGAGGCTGGAGAGGCTCTGAGTGCCTTTGGGGGCGTCTGGGGAGGCTCCGAGTGCCTTTCGGGGCAGCCGTTCCCCCTCCGAGTGCCTTTCGGGGCGTCTTGGCCGGTCCCAGTGCCTTTCGGGGCGGCCGGGAAGCCTGTCAGTGCCTTTCGGGGAGGCCGGGCCGGCTCCGAGTGCCTTTGTGGGCGGCCGGGGAGGCTCCGAGTACCTTTCGGGGCGGCCGGGCAGGCTCCGAGTGCCTTTTGGGGCGGCCAGGGAGGCTCCGAGTGCCTTTGGGGGCGGCCGGGGAGGCTCCGAGTACCTTTCGGGGCGGCCGGGCTGCCTCCGAGTGCCTTTCGGGGATGCCGGGGAGTCTCCGAGTGTCTTTTTGGGGCGGCTGGGATGGCTCCGAGTGCCTTTCGGGGCGGCCGGGGAGGCTCCGAGTGCCTTTGTGGACGGCCGGGGAGGCTCCGAGTGCCTTTCGGGGCGGCCGTTCACCTCCGAGTGCCTTTCGGGGTGGTCGGGGAGGCTCCGAGTGCCTTTGTGGACGGCCGGGGAGGCTCCGAGTGCCTTTCGGGGCGGCCGGGCCAGCTCCGAGTGCCTTTCGGGGAGGCCGGTCGCCTCCGAGTGCCTTTCGGGGTGGTCGGGGAGGCTCCGAGTGCCTTTGGGGGAGGCTGGGCCGCCTCTGAGTGCCTTTCGGGGAGGCTGGGCCGCCTCCGAGTGCCTTTCGGGGTGGCCGGGGAGGCTCCGAGTGCCTTTTGGGGCAGGCGGGCCGCCTATGAGTGCCTTTTTGGGCGGCCAGGGAGGCTCCGAGTGCCTTTTGGGGTGGCCGGGCAGGCTCCAAGTGCCTTTCGGGGCGGCCGGGCAGGCTCTGAGTGCCTTTCGGGGCGGCCGGGGAGGCTCCGAGTGCCTTTGTGGGCGGCCGGGCCGCCTCCGAGTGCCTTTCGGGGCGGCCGGGCAGGCTCCGAGTGCCTTTTGGGGAGGCCGTGTCGCCTCCCAGTGCCTTTCGGGTCAGCCGGACCGCCTCCGAGTGCCTTTGGGGGCGCCCAGGGAGGCTCTGAGTGCCTTTTGGGGCAGCCGGGAAGCCTCCGAGTCCCTTTCAGGGCGGTCGCGCTGCCTCCGAGTGCCTTTTGGGGCGGCCGGCGAGGCTCTGAGTGCCTTTGTGGGCGGCCGGGGAGGCTCCGAGTGCCTTTTTGGGGCGGCTGGGGAGGCTCCGAGTGCCTTTCGGGGAGGCCGGGGAGGCTCTGAGTACCTTTCGGGGCGGACGGAGAGGCTCCGAGTGCCTTTCGGGGCGGCCGGGGAGGCTCCGAGTGCCTTTCGGGGCGGCCAGGACGGCTCCGAGTGCCTTTCGGGGCGGCCGGTCTGCCTCCGAGTGCCTTTCGGGGCGGCTGGGTCGCCTCCGAGTGCCTTTCGGGGCGGCCGGCGAGGCTCTGAATGCCTTTCGGGGAGGCCGGCGAGGCTCCGAGTGCCTTTCGAGGTGGCTGTTTCCCCTCAAAGTGCATTTCGAGGCGGCCTGGCTGGCTCCGAGTGCCTTTTAGGGTGGCTGGGGAGGCTCCGAGTGCCTTTCGGGGCGGCCGGGGAGGCTCCGAGTGCCTTTCGGGGAGGCTGGGCAGGCTCCGAGTGTCTTTCGGGGCGGCCAGGGAGGCTCCGAGTGCCTTTCGGGGCGGCCGTGCAGGCTCCGACTGCCTTTGTGGGTGGCCACGGAGGCTCCGAGTGCCTTTCGGGGTGGCTGGGGAAGCTCCGAGTGCCTTTCGGGGCGGCCGTGGAGGCTCTGAGTGCCTTTCGGGGCGGCCGGCGAGGCTCCGAGTGCCTTTCGGGGCGGCCGGGGAGGCTCCGAGTGCCTTTGTGGGCGGCCGGGCCGCCTCCGAGTGCCTTTCGGGGCGGCCGGTCAGCCTCCGAGTGCCTTTTGGGGAGGCCGTGTCGCCTCCCAGTGCCTTTCGGGTCAGCCGGACCGCCTCCAAGTGCCTTTGGGGGCGCCCAGGGAGGCTCTGAGTGCCTTTTGGGGCAGCCGGGAAGCCTCCGAGTCCCTTTCAGGGCGGTCACGCTGCCTCCGAGTGCCTTTTGGGGCGGCCGGCGAGGCTCTGAGTGCCTTTGTGGGCGGCCGGGGAGGCTCCGAGTGCCTTTTTGGGGCGGCTGGCGAGGCTCCGAGTGCCTTTCGGGGAGGCCGGGGAGGCTCTGAGTACCTTTCGGGGCGGACGGAGAGGCTCCGAGTGCCTTTCGGGGCGGCCGGGGAGGCTCCGAGTGCCTTTCGGGGCGGCCAGGACGGCTCCGAGTGCCTTTCGGGGCGGCCGGTCTGCCTCCGAGTGCCTTTCGGGGCGGCCGGTCTGCCTCCGAGTGCCTTTCGGGGCGGCTGGGTCGCCTCCGAGTGCCTTTCGGGGCGGCCGGCGAGGCTCTGAATGCCTTTCGGGGAGGCCGGCGAGGCTCCGAGTGCCTTTCGAGGTGGCTGTTTCCCCTCAAAGTGCATTTCGAGGCGGCCTGGCTGGCTCCGAGTGCCTTTTAGGGTGGCTGGGGAGGCTCCGAGTGCCTTTCGGGGCGGCCGGGGAGGCTCCGAGTGCCTTTCGGGGAGGCTGGGCAGGCTCCGAGTGTCTTTCGGGGCGGCCAGGGAGGCTCCGAGTGCCTTTCGGGGCGGCCGTGCAGGCTCCGACTGCCTTTGTGGGTGGCCACGGAGGCTCCGAGTGCCTTTCGGGGTGGCTGGGGAAGCTCCGAGTGCCTTTCGGGGCGGCCGTGGAGGCTCTGAGTGCCTTTCGGGGCGGCCGGCGAGGCTCCGAGTGCCTTTCGGGGCGGCCGGGGAGGCTCCGAGTGCCTTTTAGGGAGGCCGGTCTGCCTCCGAGTGCCTTTCGGGGCAGCCGGGTTGCCTCTGAGTGCCTTTGTGGGCGGCCGGGGAGGCTCTGAGTGCCTTTCGGGGTGGCCGGTCTGCCTCCGAGTGCCTTTCGGGGCAGCCGGGTTGCCTCTGAGTGCCTTTCGGGGCGGCCGGGGAGGCTCTGAGTGCCTTTCGGGGTGGCCGGGCTGCCTCCGAGTGCCTTTCAGGGAGGCCGGTGAGTCTCCGAGTGCCTTTCGGGGCGGCCAGGGAGGCTCCGAGTGCCTTTGGGGGCGGCCAGGGAGGCTCCAAGTGCCTTTCGGAGTGGCCGGGGAGGCTCCGAGTGCCTTTCTGGTAGGCCGTGTCGCCTCCGAGTGCCTTTCGGGGCAGCCGAACCGCCTCCAAGTGCCTTTCGGGGCGGCCGGGGAGGCTCCGAGTGCCTTTGGGGGCGGCCGGGGAGGCTCCGAGTACCTTTCGGGGCGGCCGGGCAGGCTCCAAGTGCCTTTTGGGGATGCCGGGGAGGCTCCGAGTGTCTTTTTCGGGCGGCCGGGACGGCTTCGAGCGCCTTTCGGGGCGGCCGGGGAGGCTCCGAGTGCCTTTGTGGACGGCCAGGGAGGCTCCGAGTGCCTTTCGGGGAGGCCGGGGAGGCTGCGAGTGCCTTTGTGGGTGGCCACGGAGGCTCTGAGTGCCTTTCGGGGAGGCCGGGCCGGCTCCGAGTGCCTTTCGGGGCGGCCGGTGAGGCTCCGAGTGCCTTTCGGGGTGGCCGGCCCTCCCGAGTGCCTTTCGAGGTGGCCGGGCCGCCTCCGAGTGCCTTTGTGGGCGGCCGATGAGGCTCCGAATGCCTTTCGGGGAGGCCGGGCCGCCTCCGAGTGCCTTTTGGGGAGGTCGGGGAGGCTCCGAGTGCCTTTCGGGGTGGCCGGGCCGCCTCCGAGTGCCTTTTGGGGAGGCCGGGGAGGCTCCGAGTGCCTTTGTGGGCAGCCGGGGAGGCTCCGAGTGCCTTTTCGGGGAGGCCGGGGAGGCTCCGAGTGCCTTTCGGGGCGGCCGGCGAGGCTCCGAGTGCCTTTCGGGGCAGCCGTTCCCCCTCCGAGTGCCTTTCGGGGCGGCTGGGCCGGTCCCACTGCCTTTCGGGGCGGCCGGGCCGGCTCTGTGTGCCTTTCGGGGAGGCCGGGGAGCCTCCGAGTGCCTTTCAGGGAGGCCGGGTCGCCTCCCAGTGCCTTTCGGGACGGCCGGGGAGGCTCTGAGTGCCTTTGGGGGCAGCCGGCGAGGCTCCAAGTGCCTTTCGGGGAGGCCGGGGAGGCTCCGAGTGCTTTTCGGGGCGGCCGGGCTGCCTCCGAGTGCCTTTCGGGGCAGCCGGTCGCCTCCGAGTGCCTTTTGGGGCGGCCAGGGAGGCTCTGAGTGCCTTTGGGGGAGGCCGGGCCGCCTCCGAGTGCCTTTCGGGGAGGCTGGGCCGCCTCCGAGTGCCTTTTGGGGCGGCCAGGGAGGCTCCGAGTGCCTTTCGGGGCAGCTGGGCAGGCTCCGAGTGCCTTTTGGGGTCTTCGGGCCGGCTCCGAGTGCCTTTCGGGGTGGCCGGGCAGGCTCTGAGTGCCTTTCGGGGATGCCGGGGAGGCTCCGAGTGTCTTTTTGGGGCGGCCGGGACGGCTTCGAGCGCCTTTCGGGGCGGCCGGGGAGGCTCCGAGTGCCTTTGTGGACGGCCGGGGAGGCTCCGAGTGCCTTTCGGGGCGGCCGGGGAGGCTGCGAGTGCCTTTTGGGGCGCCCGGGGCGGTTCCGAGTGCCTTTCGGGGCGGCCTGGCCGGCTCCGAGTGCCTTTCGGGGTGGCCAGTCGCCTCCGAGTGCCTTTCGGGGCGGTCGGGGAGGCTCCGAGTGCCTTTGGGGGAGGCCGGGCAGGCTCCGAGTGCCTTTCGGGGAGGCTGGGCCGCCTCCGAGTGCCTTTTTGGGCGGCCAGGGAGGCTCCGAGTGCCTTTCGGGGTGGCTGGGGAGGCTCCGAGTGCCTTTCGGGGTGGCCGGGGAGGCTCCGAGTGCCTTTCGGGGTGGCCGGGCCGCCTACGAGTGCCTTTTTGGGCGGTCGGCGAGGCTCCGAGTGCCTTTTGGGGTGGCCGGGCAGGCTCCGAGTGCCTTTCGGGGCGTCTGGGGAGGCTCCGAGTGCCTTTGTGGGCGGTCGGCGAGGCTCCGAGTGCCTTTCAGGGAGACCGGTCCGCCTCCGAGTGCCTTTCGGGGCGTCCGTGCAGGCTCCGAGTGCCTTTCGGGGTGGCCATGGAGGCTCTGAGTGCCTTTCGGGGTGGCTGGGCAGGCTCCGAGTGCCTTTTGGGGCGGCCGGGGAGGCTCCGAGTGCCTTTCGGGGAGGCCGGGGAGGCTCTGAGTACCTTTCGGGGCGGACGGAGAGGCTCCGAGTGCCTTTTGGGGTGGCCGGGCCTTCTCCGAGTGCCTTTCGGGGCGGCCAGGCTACCTCTGAGTGCCCTTTGGGGCGTCCAGCGAGGCTCCGAGTGCCTTTGTGGGCGGCCGGGCCGGCTCCGAGTGCCTTTTGGGGCAGCTGGGGAGGCTCCGAGTGCCTTTTCGGGCAGCTGGGGAGGCTCCGAGTGCCTTTCGGGGCGGCCGGAGAGGCTCCGAGTGCCTTTCGGGGCGGCTGGGGAGGCTCCGAGTGCCTTTGTGGACGGCCAGGGAGGCTCCGAGTGCCTTTCGGGGAGGCCGGGGAGGCTGCGAGTGCCTTTCGGGGCGGCCGGTCTGCCTCCGAGTGCCTTTCGGGGCGCCTGGGTCGCCTCCGAGTGCCTTTCGGGGCGGCCGGCGAGGCTCTGAATGCCTTTCGGGGAGGCCGGCGAGGCTCCGAGTGCCTTTCGAGGTGGCTGTTTCCCCTCAAAGTGCATTTCGAGGCGGCCTGGCTGGCTCCGAGTGCCTTTTAGGGTGGCTGGGGAGGCTCCGAGTGCCTTTCGGGGCGGCCGGGGAGGCTCCGAGTGCCTTTCGGGGAGGCTGGGCAGGCTCCGAGTGTCTTTCGGGGCGGCCAGGGAGGCTCCGAGTGCCTTTCGGGGCGGCCGTGCAGGCTCCGACTGCCTTTGTGGGTGGCCACGGAGGCTCCGAGTGCCTTTCGGGGTGGCTGGGGAAGCTCCGAGTGCCTTTCGGGGCGGCCGTGGAGGCTCTGAGTGCCTTTCGGGGCGGCCGGCGAGGCTCCGAGTGCCTTTCGGGGCGGCCGGGGAGGCTCCGAGTGCCTTTGTGGGCGGCCGGGCCGCCTCCGAGTGCCTTTGGGGGCGGCCGGTCTGCCTCCGAGTGCCTTTTGGGGAGGCCGTGTCGCCTCCCAGTGCCTTTCGGGTCAGCCGGACCGCCTCCAAGTGCCTTTGGGGGCGCCCAGGGAGGCTCTGAGTGCCTTTCGGGGCAGCCGGGAAGCCTCCGAGTCCCTTTCAGGGCGGTCGCGCTGCCTCCGAGTGCCTTTTGGGGCGGCCGGCGAGGCTCTGAGTGCCTTTGTGGGCGGCCGGGGAGGCTCCGAGTGCCTTTTTGGGGCGGCTGGCGAGGCTCCGAGTGCCTTTCGGGGAGGCCGGGGAGGCTCCGAGTGCCTTTGGGGGCGGCCGGGGAGGCTCCGAGTGCCTTTGGGAGCGGCCAGGACGGCTCCGAGTGCCTTTCGGGGCGGCCGGGCCGCCTCCGAGTGCCTTTCGGGGCGGCCGGGGAGGCTCCGAGTGCCTTTCGGGGCGGCTGGGTCGCCTCCGAGTGCCTTTCGGGGCGGCCGGCGAGGCTCTGAATGCCTTTCGGGGAGGCCGGCGAGGCTCCGAGTGCCTTTCGAGGTGGCTGTTTCCCCTCAAAGTGCATTTCGAGGCGGCCTGGCTGGCTCCGAGTGCCTTTTAGGGTGGCTGGGGAGGCTCCGAGTGCCTTTCGGGGCGGCCGGGGAGGCTCCGAGTGCCTTTCGGGGAGGCTGGGCAGGCTCCGAGTGTCTTTCGGGGCGGCCAGGGAGGCTCCGAGTGCCTTTCGGGGCGGCCGTGCAGGCTCCGACTGCCTTTGTGGGTGGCCACGGAGGCTCCGAGTGCCTTTCGGGGTGGCTGGGGAAGCTCCGAGTGCCTTTCGGGGCGGCCGTGGAGGCTCCGAGTGCCTTTTAGGGAGGCCGGTCTGCCTCCGAGTGCCTTTCGGGGCAGCCGGGTTGCCTCTGAGTGCCTTTCGGGGCGGCCGGGAAGGCTCTGAGTGCCTTTCGGGGTGGCCGGGCTGCCTCCGAGTGCCTTTCAGGGAGGCCGGTGAGTCTCCGAGTGCCTTTCGGGGCGGCCAGGGAGGCTCCGAGTGCCTTTGGGGGCGGCCAGGGAGGCTCCAAGTGCCTTTCGGAGTGGCCGGGGAGGCTCCGAGTGCCTTTCTGGTAGGCCGTGTCGCCTCCGAGTGCCTTTCGGGGCAGCCGAACCGCCTCCAAGTGCCTTTCGGGGCGGCCGGGGAGGCTCCGAGTGCCTTTGGGGGCGGCCGGGGAGGCTCCGAGTACCTTTCGGGGCGGCCGGGCAGGCTCCAAGTGCCTTTTGGGGATGCCGGGGAGGCTCCGAGTGTCTTTTTCGGGCGGCCGGGACGGCTTCGAGCGCCTTTCGGGGCGGCCGGGGAGGCTCCGAGTGCCTTTGTGGACGGCCAGGGAGGCTCCGAGTGCCTTTCGGGGAGGCCGGGGAGGCTGCGAGTGCCTTTGTGGGTGGCCACGGAGGCTCTGAGTGCCTTTCGGGGAGGCCGGGCAGGCTCCGAGTGCCTTTCGGGGCGGCCGGTGAGGCTCCGAGTGCCTTTCGGGGTGGCCGGCCCTCCCGAGTGCCTTTCGAGGTGGCCGGGCCGCCTCCGAGTGCCTTTGTGGGCGGCCGATGAGGCTCCGAATGCCTTTCGGGGAGGCCGGGCCGCCTCCGAGTGCCTTTTGGGGAGGTCGGGGAGGCTCCGAGTGCCTTTCGGGGTGGCCGGGCCGCCTCCGAGTGCCTTTTGGGGAGGCCGGGGAGGCTCCGAGTGCCTTTGTGGGCAGCCGGGGAGGCTCCGAGTGCCTTTTCGGGGAGGCCGGGGAGGCTCCGAGTGCCTTTCGGGGCGGCCGGCGAGGCTCCGAGTGCCTTTCGGGGCAGCCGTTCCCCCTCCGAGTGCCTTTCGGGGCGGCTGGGCCGGTCCCACTGCCTTTCGGGGCGGCCGGGCCGGCTCTGTGTGCCTTTCGGGGAGGCCGGGGAGCCTCCGAGTGCCTTTCAGGGAGGCCGGGTCGCCTCCCAGTGCCTTTCGGGACGGCCAGGGAGGCTCCGAGTGCCTTTGGGGGCAGCCGGCGAGGCTCCGAGTGCCTTTCGGGGAGGCCGGGGAGGCTCCGAGTGCTTTTCGGGGCGGCCGGGCTGCCTCCGAGTGCCTTTCGGGGCAGCCGGTCGCCTCCGAGTGCCTTTTGGGGCGGCCAGGGAGGCTCTGAGTGCCTTTGGGGGAGGCCGGGCCGCCTCCGAGTGCCTTTCGGGGAGGCTGGGCCGCCTCCGAGTGCCTTTTGGGGCGGCCAGGGAGGCTCCGAGTGCCTTTCGGGGCAGCTGGGCAGGCTCCGAGTGCCTTTTGGGGTCTTCGGGCCGGCTCCGAGTGCCTTTCGGGGTGGCCGGGCAGGCTCTGAGTGCCTTTCGGGGATGCCGGGGAGGCTCCGAGTGTCTTTTTGGGGCGGCCGGGACGGCTTCGAGCGCCTTTCGGGGCGGCTGGGGAGGCTCCGAGTGCCTTTGTGGACGGCCGGGGAGGCTCCGAGTGCCTTTCGGGGTGGCCGGGGAGGCTGCGAGTGCCTTTTGGGGCGCCCGGGGCGGTTCCGAGTGCCTTTCGGGGCGGCCTGGCCGGCTCCGAGTGCCTTTCGGGGTGGCCAGTCGCCTCCGAGTGCCTTTCGGGGCGGTCGGGGAGGCTCCGAGTGCCTTTGGGGGAGGCCGGGCAGGCTCCGAGTGCCTTTCGGGGAGGCTGGGCCGCCTCCGAGTGCCTTTTTGGGCGGCCAGGGAGGCTCCGAGTGCCTTTCGGGGTGGCTGGGGAGGCTCCGAGTGCCTTTCGGGGTGGCCGGGGAGGCTCCGAGTGCCTTTCGGGGTGGCCGGGCCGCCTACGAGTGCCTTTTTGGGCGGTCGGCGAGGCTCCGAGTGCCTTTCGGGGTGGCCATGGAGGCTCTGAGTGCCTTTCGGGGTGGCTGGGCAGGCTCCGAGTGCCTTTTGGGGCGGCCGGGGAGGCTCCGAGTGCCTTTCGGGGCGGCCGGGGGGGCTATGAGTGCCTTTCGAGGCGGCCGGGGAGGCTCCGAGTGCCTTTTGGGGTGGCCGGGCCTTCTCCGAGTGCCTTTCGGGGCGGCCAGGCTACCTCTGAGTGCCCTTTGGGGCGTCCAGCGAGGCTCCGAGTGCCTTTGTGGGCGGCCGGGCCGGCTCCGAGTGCCTTTTGGGGCAGCTGGGGAGGCTCCGAGTGCCTTTTCGGGCAGCTGGGGAGGCTCCGAGTGCCTTTCGGGGCAGCTGGGAAGGCTCCGAGTACCTTTGTCGGCGGCCGGGGAGGCTCCGAGTGCCTTTCAGGGCGTCTGGGGAGGCTCCGAGTGCCTTTCGGGGCAGCCCTTCCCCCTCCGAGTGCCTTTCGGGGCGTCAGAGCCGGTCCCAGTGCCTTTCGGGGAGGCCGGGCAGCCTCTCAGTGCCTTTCGGGGAGGCCGGGCCGGCTCCGAGTGCCTTTCGGGGCGGCCGGGCAGGCTCCGAGTGCCTTTGGGGGCAGCCGTTCCCCCTCCGAGTGCCTTTCGGGGAGGCCGGGCTGCCTCCCAGAGCCTTTCGGGGCAGCCGGCGAGGCTCTGACTGCCTTTCGGGGAGCCCGGGCCGCCTCCGAGTGCCTTTCGGGGCGGCCGGACCGCCTCCCAGTGCCTTTGGGGGCGGCTGGGCCGGCTCCGAGTGCCTTTTGGGGTGGCCGGGCAGGCTCCGAGTGCCTTTCGGGGCGGCCGGTCGCCTCCGAGTGCCTTTCGGGGCGGTCGGGGAGGCTCCGAGTGCCTTTGGGGGAGGCCGGGCCGCCTCCGAGTGCCTTTCGGGGAGGCTGGGCCGCCTCCGAGTGCCTTTTGGGGCGGCCAGGGAGGCTCCGAGTGCCTTTCGGGGCGGCCGGGGAGGCTCCGAGTGCCTTTGTGGACGGCCGGGGAGGCTCCGAGTGCCTTTCGGGGCGGCCGTTCACCTCCGAGTGCCTTTCGGGGTGGTCGGGGAGGCTCCGAGTGCCTTTGGGGGAGGCTGGGCCGCCTCTGAGTGCCTTTCGGGGAGGCTGGGCCGCCTCCGAGTGCCTTTCGGGGTGGCCGGGGAGGCTCCGAGTGCCTTTTGGGGCAGGCGGGCCGCCTACGAGTGCCTTTTTGGGCGGCCAGGGAGGCTCCGAGTGCCTTTTGGGGTGGCCGGGCAGGCTCCAAGTGCCTTTTGGGGCGGCCGGGCAGGCTCTGAGTGCCTTTCGGGGCGGCCGGGGAGGCTCCGAGTGCCTTTCGGGGCGGCCGGGGAGGCTCCGAGTGCCTTTGTGGGCGGCCGGGCCGCCTCCGAGTGCCTTTCGGGGCGGCCGGGCAGGCTCCGAGTGCCTTTTGGGGAGGCCGTGTCGCCTCCCAGTGCCTTTCGGGTCAGCCGGACCGCCTCCAAGTGCCTTTCGGGGCGCCCAGGGAGGCTCTGAGTGCCTTTTGGGGCAGCCGGGAAGCCTCCGAGTCCCTTTCAGGGCGGTCGCGCTGCCTCCGAGTGCCTTTTGGGGCGGCCGGCGAGGCTCTGAGTGCCTTTGTGGGCGGCCGGGGAGGCTCCGAGTGCCTTTTTGGGGCGGCTGGCGAGGCTCCGAGTGCCTTTCGGGGAGGCCAGGGAGGCTCTGAGTACCTTTCGGGGCGGACGGGCCGGCTCCGAGTGCCTTTCGGGGCGGCCGGGGAGGCTCCGAGTGCCTTTCGGGGCGGCCAGGACGGCTCCGAGTGCCTTTCGGGGCGGCCGGTCTGCCTCCGAGTGCCTTTCGGGGCAGCCGGGTTGCCTCTGAGTGCCTTTCGGGGCGGCCGGGGAGGCTCCGAGTGCCTTTCGGGGTGGCCGGGCTGCCTCCGAGTGCCTTTCAGGGAGGCCGGTGAGTCTCCGAGTGCCTTTTGGGGCGGCCAGGGAGGCTCTGAGTGCCTTTCGGGGCGGCCAGGGAGGCTCCAAGTGCCTTTCGGAGTGGCCGGGGAGGCTCCGAGTGCCTTTCTGGTAGGCCGTGTCGCCTCCGAGTGCCTTTCGGGGCAGCCGAACCGCCTCCAAGTGCCTTTGGGGGCGGCCGGGGAGGCTCCGAGTGCCTTTGGGGGCGGCCGGGGAGGCTCCGAGTGCCTTTCGGGGCGGCCGGGCCGGCTCCGAGTGCCTTTCGGGGCGGCCGGTCGCCTCCGAGTGCCTTTCGGAGTGGTCGGGGAGGCTCCGAGTGCCTTTGGGGGAGGCCGGGGCGGTCCGAGTGCCTTTCGGGGCGGCCTGGCCGGCTTCGAGTGCCTTTCGGGGCGGCCGGTCTGCCTCCGAGTGCCTTTCGGGGCGGTCGGGGAGGCTCCGAGTGCCTTTGGGGGAGGCCGGGCCGCCTCTGAGTGCCTTTCGGGGAGGCTGGGCCGCCTCCGACTGCCTTTCGGGGTGGCCGGGGAGGCTCTGAGTGCCTTTTGGGGCAGGCGGGCCGCCTACGAGTGCCTTTTTGGGCGGCCAGGGAGGCTCCGAGTGCCTTTTGGGGTGGCCGGGCAGGCTCCAAGTGGCTTTCGGGGCGGCCGGGCAGGCTCTGAGTGCCTTTCGGGGCGGCCGGGGAGGCTCCGAGTGCCTTTCGGGGCGGCCGGGGAGGCTCCGAGTGCCTTTGTGGGCGGCCGGGCCGCCTCCGAGTGCCTTTCGGGGCGGCCGGGCAGGCTCCGAGTGCCTTTTGGGGAGGCCGTGTCGCCTCCCAGTGCCTTTCGGGTCAGCCGGACCGCCTCCAAGTGCCTTTGGGGGCGCCCAGGGAGGCTCTGAGTGCCTTTTGGGGCAGCCGGGAAGCCTCCGAGTCCCTTTCAGGGCGGTCGCGCTGCCTCCGAGTGCCTTTTGGGGCGGCCGGCGAGGCTCTGAGTGCCTTTGTGGGCGGCCGGGGAGGCTCCGAGTGCCTTTTTGGGGCGGCTGGCGAGGCTCCGAGTGCCTTTCGGGGAGGCCGGGGAGGCTCTGAGCACCTTTCGGGGCGGACGGAGAGGCTCCGAGTGCCTTTCGGGGCGGCCGGGGAGGCTCCGAGTGCCTTTCGGGGCGGCCAGGACGGCTCCGAGTGCCTTTCGGGGCGGCCGGTCTGCCTCCGAGTGCCTTTCGGGGCGGCCGGTCTGCCTCCGAGTGCCTTTCGGGGCGCCTGGGTCGCCTCCGAGTGCCTTTCGGGGCGGCCGGCGAGGCTCTGAATGCCTTTCGGGGAGGCCGGCGAGGCTCCGAGTGCCTTTCGAGGTGGCTGTTTCCCCTCAAAGTGCATTTCGAGGCGGCCTGGCTGGCTCCGAGTGCCTTTTAGGGTGGCTGGGGAGGCTCCGAGTGCCTTTCGGGGCGGCCGGGGAGGCTCCGAGTGCCTTTCGGGGAGGCTGGGCAGGCTCCGAGTGTCTTTCGGGGCGGCCAGGGAGGCTCCGAGTGCCTTTCGGGGCGGCCGTGCAGGCTCCGACTGCCTTTGTGGGTGGCCACGGAGGCTCCGAGTGCCTTTCGGGGTGGCTGGGGAAGCTCCGAGTGCCTTTCGGGGCGGCCGTGGAGGCTCTGAGTGCCTTTCGGGGCGGCCGGCGAGGCTCCGAGTGCCTTTCGGGGCGGCCGGGGAGGCTCCGAGTGCCTTTGTGGGCGGCCGGGCCGCCTCCGAGTGCCTTTGGGGGCGGCCGGTCTGCCTCCGAGTGCCTTTTGGGGAGGCCGTGTCGCCTCCCAGTGCCTTTCGGGTCAGCCGGACCGCCTCCAAGTGCCTTTGGGGGCGCCCAGGGAGGCTCTGAGTGCCTTTCGGGGCAGCCGGGAAGCCTCCGAGTCCCTTTCAGGGCGGTCGCGCTGCCTCCGAGTGCCTTTTGGGGCGGCCGGCGAGGCTCTGAGTGCCTTTGTGGGCGGCCGGGGAGGCTCCGAGTGCCTTTTTGGGGCGGCTGGCGAGGCTCCGAGTGCCTTTCGGGGAGGCCGGGGAGGCTCCGAGTGCCTTTGGGGGCGGCCGGGGAGGCTCCGAGTGCCTTTGGGAGCGGCCAGGACGGCTCCGAGTGCCTTTCGGGGCGGCCGGGCCGCCTCCGAGTGCCTTTCGGGGCGGCCGGGGAGGCTCCGAGTGCCTTTCGGGGCGGCTGGGTCGCCTCCGAGTGCCTTTCGGGGCGGCCGGCGAGGCTCTGAATGCCTTTCGGGGAGGCCGGCGAGGCTCCGAGTGCCTTTCGAGGTGGCTGTTTCCCCTCAAAGTGCATTTCGAGGCGGCCTGGCTGGCTCCGAGTGCCTTTTAGGGTGGCTGGGGAGGCTCCGAGTGCCTTTCGGGGCGGCCGGGGAGGCTCCGAGTGCCTTTCGGGGAGGCTGGGCAGGCTCCGAGTGTCTTTCGGGGCGGCCAGGGAGGCTCCGAGTGCCTTTCGGGGCGGCCGTGCAGGCTCCGACTGCCTTTGTGGGTGGCCACGGAGGCTCCGAGTGCCTTTCGGGGTGGCTGGGGAAGCTCCGAGTGCCTTTCGGGGCGGCCGTGGAGGCTCCGAGTGCCTTTTAGGGAGGCCGGTCTGCCTCCGAGTGCCTTTCGGGGCAGCCGGGTTGCCTCTGAGTGCCTTTCGGGGCGGCCGGGAAGGCTCTGAGTGCCTTTCGGGGTGGCCGGGCTGCCTCCGAGTGCCTTTCAGGGAGGCCGGTGAGTCTCCGAGTGCCTTTCGGGGCGGCCAGGGAGGCTCCGAGTGCCTTTGGGGGCGGCCAGGGAGGCTCCAAGTGCCTTTCGGAGTGGCCGGGGAGGCTCCGAGTGCCTTTCTGGTAGGCCGTGTCGCCTCCGAGTGCCTTTCGGGGCAGCCGAACCGCCTCCAAGTGCCTTTCGGGGCGGCCGGGGAGGCTCCGAGTGCCTTTGGGGGCGGCCGGGGAGGCTCCGAGTACCTTTCGGGGCGGCCGGGCAGGCTCCAAGTGCCTTTTGGGGATGCCGGGGAGGCTCCGAGTGTCTTTTTCGGGCGGCCGGGACGGCTTCGAGCGCCTTTCGGGGCGGCCGGGGAGGCTCCGAGTGCCTTTGTGGACGGCCAGGGAGGCTCCGAGTGCCTTTCGGGGAGGCCGGGGAGGCTGCGAGTGCCTTTGTGGGTGGCCACGGAGGCTCTGAGTGCCTTTCGGGGAGGCCGGGCAGGCTCCGAGTGCCTTTCGGGGCGGCCGGTGAGGCTCCGAGTGCCTTTCGGGGTGGCCGGCCCTCCCGAGTGCCTTTCGAGGTGGCCGGGCCGCCTCCGAGTGCCTTTGTGGGCGGCCGATGAGGCTCCGAATGCCTTTCGGGGAGGCCGGGCCGCCTCCGAGTGCCTTTTGGGGAGGTCGGGGAGGCTCCGAGTGCCTTTCGGGGTGGCCGGGCCGCCTCCGAGTGCCTTTTGGGGAGGCCGGGGAGGCTCCGAGTGCCTTTGTGGGCAGCCGGGGAGGCTCCGAGTGCCTTTTCGGGGAGGCCGGGGAGGCTCCGAGTGCCTTTCGGGGCGGCCGGCGAGGCTCCGAGTGCCTTTCGGGGCAGCCGTTCCCCCTCCGAGTGCCTTTCGGGGCGGCTGGGCCGGTCCCACTGCCTTTCGGGGCGGCCGGGCCGGCTCTGTGTGCCTTTCGGGGAGGCCGGGGAGCCTCCGAGTGCCTTTCAGGGAGGCCGGGTCGCCTCCCAGTGCCTTTCGGGACGGCCAGGGAGGCTCCGAGTGCCTTTGGGGGCAGCCGGCGAGGCTCCGAGTGCCTTTCGGGGAGGCCGGGGAGGCTCCGAGTGCTTTTCGGGGCGGCCGGGCTGCCTCCGAGTGCCTTTCGGGGCAGCCGGTCGCCTCCGAGTGCCTTTTGGGGCGGCCAGGGAGGCTCTGAGTGCCTTTGGGGGAGGCCGGGCCGCCTCCGAGTGCCTTTCGGGGAGGCTGGGCCGCCTCCGAGTGCCTTTTGGGGCGGCCAGGGAGGCTCCGAGTGCCTTTCGGGGCAGCTGGGCAGGCTCCGAGTGCCTTTTGGGGTCTTCGGGCCGGCTCCGAGTGCCTTTCGGGGTGGCCGGGCAGGCTCTGAGTGCCTTTCGGGGATGCCGGGGAGGCTCCGAGTGTCTTTTTGGGGCGGCCGGGACGGCTTCGAGCGCCTTTCGGGGCGGCTGGGGAGGCTCCGAGTGCCTTTGTGGACGGCCGGGGAGGCTCCGAGTGCCTTTCGGGGCGGCCGGGGAGGCTGCGAGTGCCTTTTGGGGCGCCCGGGGCGGTTCCGAGTGCCTTTCGGGGCGGCCTGGCCGGCTCCGAGTGCCTTTCGGGGTGGCCAGTCGCCTCCGAGTGCCTTTCGGGGCGGTCGGGGAGGCTCGGAGTGCCTTTGGGGGAGGCCGGGCAGGCTCCGAGTGCCTTTCGGGGAGGCTGGGCCGCCTCCGAGTGCCTTTTTGGGCGGCCAGGGAGGCTCCGAGTGCCTTTCGGGGTGGCTGGGGAGGCTCCGAGTGCCTTTCGGGGTGGCCGGGGAGGCTCCGAGTGCCTTTCGGGGTGGCCGGGCCGCCTACGAGTGCCTTTTTGGGCGGTCGGCGAGGCTCCGAGTGCCTTTCGGGGTGGCCATGGAGGCTCTGAGTGCCTTTCGGGGTGGCTGGGCAGGCTCCGAGTGCCTTTTGGGGCGGCCGGGGAGGCTCCGAGTGCCTTTCGGGGCGGCCGGGGGGGCTATGAGTGCCTTTCGAGGCGGCCGGGGAGGCTCCGAGTGCCTTTTGGGGTGGCCGGGCCTTCTCCGAGTGCCTTTCGGGGCGGCCAGGCTACCTCTGAGTGCCCTTTGGGGCGTCCAGCGAGGCTCCGAGTGCCTTTGTGGGCGGCCGGGCCGGCTCCGAGTGCCTTTTGGGGCAGCTGGGGAGGCTCCGAGTGCCTTTTCGGGCAGCTGGGGAGGCTCCGAGTGCCTTTCGGGGCAGCTGGGAAGGCTCCGAGTACCTTTGTCGGCGGCCGGGGAGGCTCCGAGTGCCTTTCAGGGCGTCTGGGGAGGCTCCGAGTGCCTTTCGGGGCAGCCCTTCCCCCTCCGAGTGCCTTTCGGGGCGTCAGAGCCGGTCCCAGTGCCTTTCGGGGAGGCCGGGCAGCCTCTCAGTGCCTTTCGGGGAGGCCGGGCCGGCTCCGAGTGCCTTTCGGGGCGGCCGGGCAGGCTCCGAGTGCCTTTGGGGGCAGCCGTTCCCCCTCCGAGTGCCTTTCGGGGAGGCCGGGCTGCCTCCCAGAGCCTTTCGGGGCAGCCGGCGAGGCTCTGACTGCCTTTCGGGGAGGCCGGGCCGCCTCCGAGTGCCTTTCGGGGCGGCCGGACCGCCTCCCAGTGCCTTTGGGGGCGGCTGGGCCGGCTCCGAGTGCCTTTTGGGGTGGCCGGGCAGGCTCCGAGTGCCTTTCGGGGCGGCCGGTCGCCTCCGAGTGCCTTTCGGGGCGGTCGGGGAGGCTCCGAGTGCCTTTTGGGGCGGCCAGGGAGGCTCCGAGTGCCTTTCGGGGCGGCCGGGGAGGCTCCGAGTGCCTTTGTGGGTGGCCACGGAGGCTCCGAGTGCCTTTCGGGGCATCCGGGGAGGCTCCGAGTGCCTTTGTGGACGGCCGGGGAGGCTCCGAGTGCCTTTCGGGGCGGCCGTTCACCTCCGAGTGCCTTTCGGGGTGGTCGGGGAGGCTCCGAGTGCCTTTGGGGGAGGCTGGGCCGCCTCTGAGTGCCTTTCGGGGAGGCTGGGCCGCCTCCGAGTGCCTTTCGGGGTGGCCGGGGAGGCTCCGAGTGCCTTTTGGGGCAGGCGGGCCGCCTACGAGTGCCTTTTTGGGCGGCCAGGGAGGCTCCGAGTGCCTTTTGGGGTGGCCGGGCAGGCTCCAAGTGCCTTTTGGGGCGGCCGGGCAGGCTCTGAGTGCCTTTCGGGGCGGCCGGGGAGGCTCCGAGTGCCTTTCGGGGCGGCCGGGGAGGCTCCGAGTGCCTTTGTGGGCGGCCGGGCCGCCTCCGAGTGCCTTTCGGGGCGGCCGGGCAGGCTCCGAGTGCCTTTTGGGGAGGCCGTGTCGCCTCCCAGTGCCTTTCGGGTCAGCCGGACCGCCTCCAAGTGCCTTTCGGGGCGCCCAGGGAGGCTCTGAGTGCCTTTTGGGGCAGCCGGGAAGCCTCCGAGTCCCTTTCAGGGCGGTCGCGCTGCCTCCGAGTGCCTTTTGGGGCGGCCGGCGAGGCTCTGAGTGCCTTTGTGGGCGGCCGGGGAGGCTCCGAGTGCCTTTTTGGGGCGGCTGGCGAGGCTCCGAGTGCCTTTCGGGGAGGCCAGGGAGGCTCTGAGTACCTTTCGGGGCGGACGGGCCGGCTCCGAGTGCCTTTCGGGGCGGCCGGGGAGGCTCCGAGTGCCTTTCGGGGCGGCCAGGACGGCTCCGAGTGCCTTTCGGGGCGGCCGGTCTGCCTCCGAGTGCCTTTCGGGGCAGCCGGGTTGCCTCTGAGTGCCTTTCGGGGCGGCCGGGGAGGCTCCGAGTGCCTTTCGGGGTGGCCGGGCTGCCTCCGAGTGCCTTTCAGGGAGGCCGGTGAGTCTCCGAGTGCCTTTCGGGGCGGCCAGGGAGGCTCTGAGTGCCTTTCGGGGCGGCCAGGGAGGCTCCAAGTGCCTTTCGGAGTGGCCGGGGAGGCTCCGAGTGCCTTTCTGGTAGGCCGTGTCGCCTCCGAGTGCCTTTCGGGGCAGCCGAACCGCCTCCAAGTGCCTTTGGGGGCGGCCGGGGAGGCTCCGAGTGCCTTTGGGGGCGGCCGGGGAGGCTCCGAGTGCCTTTCGGGGCGGCCGGGCCGGCTCCGAGTGCCTTTCGGGGCGGCCGGTCGCCTCCGAGTGCCTTTCGGAGTGGTCGGGGAGGCTCCGAGTGCCTTTGGGGGAGGCCGGGGCGGTCCGAGTGCCTTTCGGGGCGGCCTGGCCGGCTTCGAGTGCCTTTCGGGGCGGCCGGTCTGCCTCCGAGTGCCTTTCGGGGCGGTCGGGGAGGCTCCGAGTGCCTTTGGGGGAGGCCGGGCCGCCTCTGAGTGCCTTTCGGGGAGGCTGGGCCGCCTCCGAGTGCCTTTCGGGGTGGCCGGGGAGGCTCTGAGTGCCTTTTGGGGCAGGCGGGCCGCCTACGAGTGCCTTTTTGGGCGGCCAGGGAGGCTCCGAGTGCCTTTTGGGGTGGCCGGGCAGGCTCCAAGTGGCTTTCGGGGCGGCCGGGCAGGCTCTGAGTGCCTTTCGGGGCGGCCGGGGAGGCTCCGAGTGCCTTTCGGGGCGGCCGGGGAGGCTCCGAGTGCCTTTGTGGGCGGCCGGGCCGCCTCCGAGTGCCTTTCGGGGCGGCCGGGCAGGCTCCGAGTGCCTTTTGGGGAGGCCGTGTCGCCTCCCAGTGCCTTTCGGGTCAGCCGGACCGCCTCCAAGTGCCTTTGGGGGCGCCCAGGGAGGCTCTGAGTGCCTTTTGGGGCAGCCGGGAAGCCTCCGAGTCCCTTTCAGGGCGGTCGCGCTGCCTCCGAGTGCCTTTTGGGGCGGCCGGCGAGGCTCTGAGTGCCTTTGTGGGCGGCCGGGGAGGCTCCGAGTGCCTTTTTGGGGCGGCTGGCGAGGCTCCGAGTGCCTTTCGGGGAGGCCGGGGAGGCTCTGAGCACCTTTCGGGGCGGACGGAGAGGCTCCGAGTGCCTTTCGGGGCGGCCGGGGAGGCTCCGAGTGCCTTTCGGGGCGGCCAGGACGGCTCCGAGTGCCTTTCGGGGCGGCCGGTCTGCCTCCGAGTGCCTTTCGGGGCGGCCGGTCTGCCTCCGAGTGCCTTTCGGGGCGCCTGGGTCGCCTCCGAGTGCCTTTCGGGGCGGCCGGCGAGGCTCTGAATGCCTTTCGGGGAGGCCGGCGAGGCTCCGAGTGCCTTTCGAGGTGGCTGTTTCCCCTCAAAGTGCATTTCGAGGCGGCCTGGCTGGCTCCGAGTGCCTTTTAGGGTGGCTGGGGAGGCTCCGAGTGCCTTTCGGGGCGGCCGGGGAGGCTCCGAGTGCCTTTCGGGGAGGCTGGGCAGGCTCCGAGTGTCTTTCGGGGCGGCCAGGGAGGCTCCGAGTGCCTTTCGGGGCGGCCGTGCAGGCTCCGACTGCCTTTGTGGGTGGCCACGGAGGCTCCGAGTGCCTTTCGGGGTGGCTGGGGAAGCTCCGAGTGCCTTTCGGGGCGGCCGTGGAGGCTCTGAGTGCCTTTCGGGGCGGCCGGCGAGGCTCCGAGTGCCTTTCGGGGCGTCCGGGGAGGCTCCGAGTGCCTTTTAGGGAGGCCGGGCCGCCTCCGAGTGCCTTTCGGGGAGGCCGGTCTGCCTCCGAGTGCCTTTCGGGGCAGCCGGGTTGCCTCTGAGTGCCTTTCGGGGCGGCCGGGGAGGCTCTGAGTGCCTTTCGGGGTGGCCGGGCTGCCTCCGAGTGCCTTTCAGGGAGGCCGGTGAGTCTCCGAGTGCCTTTCGGGGTGGCCGGGGAGGCTCCGAGTGCCTTTCGGGGCGGCCGGGGAGGCTCCAAGTGCCTTTCGGAGTGGCCGGGGAGGCTCCGAGTGCCTTTCTGGTAGGCCGTGTCGCCTCCGAGTGCCTTTCGGGGCAGCCGAACCGCCTCCAAGTGCCTTTGGGGGCGGCCGGGGAGGCTCCGAGTGCCTTTGGGGGCGGCCGGGGAGGCTCCGAGTACCTTTCGGGGCGGCTGGGCAGGCTCCAAGTGCCTTTTGGGGATGCCGGGGAGGCTCCGAGTGTCTTTTTCGGGCGGCCGGGACGGCTTCGAGCGCCTTTCGGGGCGGCCGGGGAGGCTCCGAGTGCCTTTGTGGACGGCCAGGGAGGCTCCGAGTGCCTTTCGGGGAGGCCGGGGAGGCTGCGAGTGCCTTTCGGGGCGGCCGGGCTGCCTCCGAGTGCCTTTCGGGGAGGCCGGGGAGGCTCCGAGTGCCTTTGTGGGTGGCCACGGAGGCTCTGAGTGCCTTTCGGGGCAGCCGAACCGCCTCCAAGTGCCTTTGGGGGCGGCCGGGGAGGCTCCGAGTGCCTTTGGGGGCGGCCGGGGAGGCTCCGAGTGCCTTTCGGGGCGGCCGGTCGCCTCCGAGTGCCTTTCGGAGTGGTCGGGGAGGCTCCGAGTGCCTTTGGGGGAGGCCGGGGCGGTCCGAGTGCCTTTCGGGGCGGCCTGGCCGGCTTCGAGTGCCTTTCGGGGCGGCCGGTCTGCCTCCGAGTGCCTTTCGGGGCGGTCGGGGAGGCTCCGAGTGCCTTTGGGGGAGGCCGGGCCGCCTCTGAGTGCCTTTCGGGGAGGCTGGGCCGCCTCCGACTGCCTTTCGGGGTGGCCGGGGAGGCTCTGAGTGCCTTTTGGGGCAGGCGGGCCGCCTACGAGTGCCTTTTTGGGCGGCCAGGGAGGCTCCGAGTGCCTTTTGGGGTGGCCGGGCAGGCTCCAAGTGGCTTTCGGGGCGGCCGGGCAGGCTCTGAGTGCCTTTCGGGGCGGCCGGGGAGGCTCCGAGTGCCTTTCGGGGCGGCCGGGGAGGCTCCGAGTGCCTTTCAGGGAGGCCGGCGAGGCTCCGAGTGCCTTTCGAGGTGGCTGTTTCCCCTCAAAGTGCATTTCGAGGCGGCCTGGCTGGCTCCGAGTGCCTTTTAGGGTGGCTGGGGAGGCTCCGAGTGCCTTTCGGGGCGGCCGGGGAGGCTCCGAGTGCCTTTCGGGGAGGCTGGGCAGGCTCCGAGTGTCTTTCGGGGCGGCCAGGGAGGCTCCGAGTGCCTTTCGGGGCGGCCGTGCAGGCTCCGACTGCCTTTGTGGGTGGCCACGGAGGCTCCGAGTGCCTTTCGGGGTGGCTGGGGAAGCTCCGAGTGCCTTTCGGGGCGGCCGTGGAGGCTCTGAGTGCCTTTCGGGGCGGCCGGCGAGGCTCCGAGTGCCTTTCGGGGCGTCCGGGGAGGCTCCGAGTGCCTTTTAGGGAGGCCGGGCCGCCTCCGAGTGCCTTTCGGGGAGGCCGGTCTGCCTCCGAGTGCCTTTCGGGGCAGCCGGGTTGCCTCTGAGTGCCTTTCGGGGCGGCCGGGGAGGCTCTGAGTGCCTTTCGGGGTGGCCGGGCTGCCTCCGAGTGCCTTTCAGGGAGGCCGGTGAGTCTCCGAGTGCCTTTCGGGGTGGCCGGGGAGGCTCCGAGTGCCTTTCGGGGCGGCCGGGGAGGCTCCAAGTGCCTTTCGGAGTGGCCGGGGAGGCTCCGAGTGCCTTTCTGGTAGGCCGTGTCGCCTCCGAGTGCCTTTCGGGGCAGCCGAACCGCCTCCAAGTGCCTTTGGGGGCGGCCGGGGAGGCTCCGAGTGCCTTTGGGGGCGGCCGGGGAGGCTCCGAGTACCTTTCGGGGCGGCTGGGCAGGCTCCAAGTGCCTTTTGGGGATGCCGGGGAGGCTCCGAGTGTCTTTTTCGGGCGGCCGGGACGGCTTCGAGCGCCTTTCGGGGCGGCCGGGGAGGCTCCGAGTGCCTTTGTGGACGGCCAGGGAGGCTCCGAGTGCCTTTCGGGGAGGCCGGGGAGGCTGCGAGTGCCTTTCGGGGCGGCCGGGCTGCCTCCGAGTGCCTTTCGGGGAGGCCGGGGAGGCTCCGAGTGCCTTTGTGGGTGGCCACGGAGGCTCTGAGTGCCTTTCGGGGAGGCCGGGGAGGCTCCGAGTGCCTTTCGGGGCGGCCGGTGAGGCTCCGAGTGCCTTTCGGGGCGGCCGGCCCTCCCGAGTGCCTTTCGAGGTGGCCGGGCCGCCTCCGAGTGCCTTTCGGGGCGGCCGATGAGGCTCCGAATGCCTTTCGGGGCGGCCGGGCCGCCTCCGAGTGCCTTTTGGGGAGGTCGGGGAGGCTCCGAGTGCCTTTCGGGGAGGCCGGGGAGGCTCCGAGTGCCTTTGTGGGCGGCCGGGGAGGCTCTGAGTACCTTTCGGGGCGTCCGGGGAGTCTCCGAGTGCCTTTTGGGGCGGCCAGGGAGGCTCTGAGTGCCTTTGGGGGAGGCTGGGCCGCCTCCGAGTGCCTTTTGGGGCGGCCAGGGAGGCTCCGAGTGCCTTTCGGGGCAGCTGGGCAGGCTCCGAGTGCCTTTTGGGGTCTTCGGGCCGGCTCCGAGTGCCTTTTGGGGTGGCCGGGCAGGCTCTGAGTGCCTTTCGGGGATGCCGGGGAGGCTCCGAGTGTCTTTTTGGGGCGGCCGGGACGGCTTCGAGCGCCTTTCGGGGCGGCTGGGGAGGCTCCGAGTGCCTTTGTGGACGGCCGGGGAGGCTCCGAGTGCCTTTCGGGGCGGCCGGGGAGGCTGCGAGTGCCTTTCGGGGCTCCCGGGGCAGTTCCGAGTGCCTTTCGGGGCGGCCTGGCCGGCTCCGAGTGCCTTTCGGGGTGGCCAGTCGCCTCCGAGTGCCTTTCGGGGCGGTCGGGGAGGCTCGGAGTGCCTTTGGGGGAGGCCGGGCAGGCTCCGAGTGCCTTTCGGGGAGGCTGGGCCGCCTCCGAGTGCCTTTTTGGGCGGCCAGGGAGGCTCCGAGTGCCTTTTGGGGTGGCCGGGGAGGCTCCGAGTGCCTTTCGGGGTGGCCGGGCCGCCTACGAGTGCCTTTTTGGGGGGCCAGGGAGGCTCCGAGTGCCTTTGTGGGCGGTCGGCGAGGCTCCGAGTGCCTTTCAGGGAGACCGGTCCGCCTCCGAGTGCCTTTCGGGGCGTCCGTGCAGGCTCCGAGTGCCTTTCGGGGTGGCCATGGAGGCTCTGAGTGCCTTTCGGGGTGGCTGGGGAGGCTCCGAGTGCCTTTCGGGGCGGCCGGGGAGGCTCCGAGTGCCTTTCGGGGCGGCCGGGGGGGCTATGAGTGCCTTTCGAGGCGGCCGGGGAGGCTCCGAGTGCCTTTTGGGGTGGCCGGGCCTTCTCCGAGTGCCTTTCGGGGCGGCCAGGCTACCTCTGAGTGCCCTTTGGGGCGTCCAGCGAGGCTCCGAGTGCCTTTGTGGGCGGCCGGGCCGGCTCCGAGTGCCTTTTGGGGCAGCTGGGGAGGCTCCGAGTGCCTTTTCGGGCAGCTGGGGAGGCTCCGAGTGCCTTTCGGGGCGGCCGGAGAGGCTCCGAGTGCCTTTCGGGGCAGCTGGGAAGGCTCCGAGTGCCTTTTGGCGCGGCCAGGGAGGCTCCGAGTGCCTTTCGGGGCGGCCAGGGAGGCTCCGAGTTCCTTTGTCGGCGGCCGGGGAGGCTCCGAGTGCCTTTCAGGGCGTCTGGGGAGGCTCCGAGTGCCTTTCGGGGCAGCCCTTCCCCCTCCGAGTGCCTTTCGGGGCGTCAGAGCCGGTCCCAGTGCCTTTCGGGGAGGCCGGGCAGCCTCTCAGTGCCTTTCGGGGAGGCCGGGCCGGCTCCGAGTGCCTTTCGGGGCGGCCGGGCAGGCTCCGAGTGCCTTTGGGGGCAGCCGTTCCCCCTCCGAGTGCCTTTCGGGGAGGCCGGGCTGCCTCCCAGAGCCTTTCGGGGCAGCCGGCGAGGCTCTGACTGCCTTTCGGGGAGGCCGGGCCGCCTCCGAGTGCCTTTCGGGGCGGCCGGACCGCCTCCCAGTGCCTTTGGGGGCGGCTGGGCCGGCTCCGAGTGCCTTTTGGGGTGGCCGGGCAGGCTCCGAGTGCCTTTCGGGGCGGCCGGTCGCCTCCGAGTGCCTTTCGGGGCGGTCGGGGAGGCTCCGAGTGCCTTTGGGGGAGGCCGGGCCGCCTCCGAGTGCCTTTCGGGGAGGCTGGGCCGCCTCCGAGTGCCTTTTGGGGCGGCCAGGGAGGCTCCGAGTGCCTTTCGGGGCGGCCGGGGAGGCTCCGAGTGCCTTTGTGGGTGGCCACGGAGGCTCCGAGTGCCTTTCGGGGTGGCTGGGGAAGCTCCGAGTGCCTTTCGGGGCGGCCAGGGAGGCTCCGAGTGCCTTTGTGGGCGGCCGGGGAGGCTCTGAGTGCCTTTCGGGGCGGCCGGGCAGGCTCCGAGTGCCTTTGGGGGCGGCTGGCGAGGCTCCGAGTGCCTTTCGGGGCAGCCGGGCAGGCTCCGAGTGCCTTTCGGGGCGCCCGGGGAGGCTCCGAGTGCCTTTCGGGGCGGCCGGCCCTCCCGAGTGCCTTTCGGGGCAGCCGAACCGCCTCCAAGTGCCTTTGGGGGCGGCCGGGGAGGCTCCGAGTGCCTTTGGGGGCGGCCGGGGAGGCTCCGAGTACCTTTCGGGGCGGCCGGGCTGCCTCCGAGTGCCTTTCGGGGATGCCGGGGAGGCTCCGAGTGTCTTTTTGGGGCGGCCGGGACGGCTTCGAACGCCTTTCGGGGCGGCCGGGGAGGCTCCGAGTGCCTTTGTGGACGGCCGGGGAGGCTCCGAGTGCGTTTCGGGGCGCCTGGGGCGGTTCCGAGTGCCTTTCGGGGCGGCCGGGGAGGCTCCGAGTGCCTTTCGGGGCAGCCGGTCGCCTCCGAGTGCCTTTCGGGGTGGTCGGGGAGGCTCCGAGTGCCTTTGGGGGAGGCCGGGCCGCCTCTGAGTGCCTTTCGGGGAGGCTGGGCCGCCTCCGAGTGCCTTTGGGGGAGGCTGGGCCGCCTCCGAGTGCCTTTCGGGGTGGCCGGGGAGGCTCCAAGTGCCTTTTTGGGCAGGTGGGCCGCCTACGAGTGCCTTTTTGGGCGGCCAGGGAGGCTCCGAGTGCCTTTTGGGGTGGCCGGGCAGGCTCCGAGTGCCTTTCGGGGCGGCCGGGCAGGCTCTGAGTGCCTTTCGGGGCGGCCGGGGAGGCTCCGAGTGCCTTTCGGGGCGGCCGGGGAGGCTCCGAGTGCCTTTGTGGGCGGTCGGGCAGGCTCCGAGTGCCTTTTGGGGAGGCCGTGTCGCCTCCCAGTGCCTTTCGGGTCAGCCGGACCGCCTCCAAGTGCCTTTGGGGGCGCCCAGGGAGGCTCTGAGTGCCTTTTGGGGCAGCCGGGAAGCCTCCGAGTCCCTTTCAGGGCGGTCGCGCTGCCTCCGAGTGCCTTTTGGGGCGGCCGGCGAGGCTCTGAGTGCCTTTGTGGGCGGCCGGGGAGGCTCCGAGTGCCTTTTTGGGGCGGCTGGGGAGGCTCCGAGTGCCTTTCGGGGAGGCCGGGGAGGCTCCGAGTGCCTTTGTGGGTGGCCGGGGAGGCTCTGAGTACCTTTCGGGGCGGCCGGTGAGGCTCCGAGTGCCTTTCGGGGCGGCCGGGGAGGCTCCGAGTGCCTTTGGGAGCGGCCAGGACGGCTCCGAGTGCCTTTCGGGGCGGCCGGGCCGCCTCCGAGTGCCTTTCGGGGCGGCCGGGCCGTATCCGAGTGCCTTTCGGGGCGGCTGGGTCGCCTCCGAGTGCCTTTCGGGGCGGCCGGCGAGGCTCTGAATGCCTTTCGGGGAGGCCGGCGAGGCTCTGAATGCCTTTCGGGGAGGCCGGCGAGGCTCCGAGTGCCTTTCGAGGTGGCTGTTTCCCCTCAAAGTGCATTTCGAGGCGTCCTGCCTGGCTCCGAGTGCCTTTCGGGGCGGCCGGGGAGGCTCCGAGTGCCTTTCGGGGAGGCTGGGCAGGCTCCGAGTGTCTTTCGGGGCGGCCAGGGAGGCTCCGAGTGCCTTTCGGGGCGGCCGTGCAGGCTCCGACTGCCTTTGTGGGTGGCCACGTAGGCTCTGAGTGCCTTTCGGGGCGGCTGGGGAAGCTCCGAGTGCCTTTCGGGGCGGCCGTGGAGGCTCTGAGTGCCTTTCGGGGCGGCCGGCGAGGCTCCGAGTGCCTTTTGGGGCGGCCGGGGAGTCTCCGAGTGCCTTTTAGGGAGGCCGGGCCGCCTCCGAGTGCCTTTCGGGGAGGCCGGTCTGCCTCCGAGTGCCTTTCGGGGCAGCCGGGTCGCCTCTGAGTGCCTTTCGGGGCGGCCGGGGAGGCTCCGAGTGCCTTTCGGGGTGGCCGGGCTGCCTCCGAGTGCCTTTCAGGGAGGCCGGTGAGTCTCCGAGTGCCTTTTGGGGCGGCCAGGGAGGCTCTGAGTGCCTTTCGGGGCGGCCGGGCCGGCTCCGAGTGCCTTTCGGGGCGGCCAGGGAGGCTCCAAGTGCCTTTCGGAGTGGCCGGGGAGGCTCCGAGTGCCTTTCTGGTAGGCCGTGTCGCCTCCGAGTGCCTTTCGGGGCAGCCGAACCGCCTCCAAGTGCCTTTGGGGGCGGCCGGGGAGGCTCCGAGTGCCTTTGGGGGCGGCCGGGGAGGCTCCGAGTACCTTTCGGGGCGGCCGGGCTGCCTCCGAGTGCCTTTCGGAACGGCCGGGGAGGCTCCGAGTGCCTTTTGGGGATGCCGGGGAGGCTCCGAGTGTCTTTTTCGGGTGGCCGGGACGGCTTCGAGCGCCTTTCGGGGCGGCCGGGGAGGCTCCGAGTGCCTTTGTGGACGGCCAGGGAGGCTCCGAGTGCCTTTCGGGGAGGCCGGGGAGGCTGCGAGTGCCTTTCGGGGCGGCCGGGCTGCCTCCGAGTGCCTTTCGGGGCGTCTGGGGAGGCTCCGAGTGCCTTTGTGGGTGGCCACGGAGGCTCTGAGTGCCTTTCGGGGTGGCCGGGCAGGCTTCAAGTGCCTTTTGGGGTGGCCGGTGAGGCTCCGAGTGCCTTTTGGGGTGGCCGGGGAGGCTCCGAGTGCCTTTTGGGGAGGCCGGGGAGGCTCCGAGTGCCTTTTGGGGCGGCCGGGACGGCTCCGAGTGCCTTTTGGGGTGGCCAGGGAGGCTCCGAGTGCCTTTGTGGGCGGCCGGGGAGGCTCCGAGTGCCTTTGTGTACGGCCGGGCCGGCTCCGAGTGCCTTTCGGGGCAGCCGGGCCGCCTCCGAGTGCCTTTCGGGGAGGCTGGGCAGGCTCCGAGTGCCTTTCGGGGCAGCCCTTTCCCCTCCGAGTGCCTTTCGGGGTGTTAGGGCCGGTCCCAGTGCCTTTCGGGGCGGCCGGGCGGCCTCTCAGTGCCTTTCGGGGTGGCCGGGCCGGCTCCGAGTGCCTTTCGGGGCAGCCGGGCAGGCTCCGAGTGCCTTTCGGGGCGGCCGAGGAGGCTCCGAGTGCCTTTCGGGGCGGCCGGCGAGGCTCCGAGTGCCTTTGTGGGCAGCCAGGCCACCTCCGAGTGCCTTTCGGGGAGGCCGGTCTGCCTCCGAGTGCCTTTCGGGGCAGCCGGGTCGCCTCTGAGTGCCTCTCGGGGCGGCCGGGGAGGCTCCGAGTGCCTTTCGGGGTGGCCGGGCTGCCTCCGAGTGCCTTTCAGGGAGGCCGGTGAGTCTCTGAGTGCCTTTCGGGGCAGCCGTGGAGGCTCCGAGTGCCTTTTGGGGCGGCCGGGGAGGCTCCGAGTGCCTTTCGGGGCGGCCGGGACGGCTCCGAGTGCCTTTTGGGGCGGCCAGGACGGCTCCGAGTGCCTTTTGGGGTGGCCGGGCCGCCTCCGAGTGCCTTTTGGGGCAGCTAGGGAGGCTCCGAGTGCCTTTCGGGGCGGCCGGGGAGGCTCCGAGTGCCTTTTGGGGTGGCCGGGCAGGCTCCGAGTGCCTTTCGGGGCGGTCGGGGAGGCTCCGAGTGCCTTTGTGGACGGCCAGGGAGGCTCCAAGTGCCTTTCGGAGTGGCCGGGGAGGCTCCGAGTGCCTTTGGGGGCGGCCAGGGAGGCTCCAAGTGCCTTTCGGAGTGGCCGGGGAGGCTCCGAGTGCCTTTCTGGTAGGCCGTGTCGCCTCCGAGTGCCTTTCGGGGCAGCCGAACCGCCTCCAAGTGCCTTTCGGGGCGGCCGGGGAGGCTCCGAGTGCCTTTGGGGGCGGCCGGGGAGGCTCCGAGTACCTTTCGGGGCGGCCGGGCAGGCTCCAAGTGCCTTTTGGGGATGCCGGGGAGGCTCCGAGTGTCTTTTTCGGGCGGCCGGGACGGCTTCGAGCGCCTTTCGGGGCGGCCGGGGAGGCTCCGAGTGCCTTTGTGGACGGCCAGGGAGGCTCCGAGTGCCTTTCGGGGAGGCCGGGGAGGCTGCGAGTGCCTTTGTGGGTGGCCACGGAGGCTCTGAGTGCCTTTCGGGGAGGCCGGGCAGGCTCCGAGTGCCTTTCGGGGCGGCCGGTGAGGCTCCGAGTGCCTTTCGGGGTGGCCGGCCCTCCCGAGTGCCTTTCGAGGTGGCCGGGCCGCCTCCGAGTGCCTTTGTGGGCGGCCGATGAGGCTCCGAATGCCTTTCGGGGAGGCCGGGCCGCCTCCGAGTGCCTTTTGGGGAGGTCGGGGAGGCTCCGAGTGCCTTTCGGGGTGGCCGGGCCGCCTCCGAGTGCCTTTTGGGGAGGCCGGGGAGGCTCCGAGTGCCTTTGTGGGCAGCCGGGGAGGCTCCGAGTGCCTTTTCGGGGAGGCCGGGGAGGCTCCGAGTGCCTTTCGGGGCGGCCGGCGAGGCTCCGAGTGCCTTTCGGGGCAGCCGTTCCCCCTCCGAGTGCCTTTCGGGGCGGCTGGGCCGGTCCCACTGCCTTTCGGGGCGGCCGGGCCGGCTCTGTGTGCCTTTCGGGGAGGCCGGGGAGCCTCCGAGTGCCTTTCAGGGAGGCCGGGTCGCCTCCCAGTGCCTTTCGGGACGGCCAGGGAGGCTCCGAGTGCCTTTGGGGGCAGCCGGCGAGGCTCCGAGTGCCTTTCGGGGAGGCCGGGGAGGCTCCGAGTGCTTTTCGGGGCGGCCGGGCTGCCTCCGAGTGCCTTTCGGGGCAGCCGGTCGCCTCCGAGTGCCTTTTGGGGCGGCCAGGGAGGCTCTGAGTGCCTTTGGGGGAGGCCGGGCCGCCTCCGAGTGCCTTTCGGGGAGGCTGGGCCGCCTCCGAGTGCCTTTTGGGGCGGCCAGGGAGGCTCCGAGTGCCTTTCGGGGCAGCTGGGCAGGCTCCGAGTGCCTTTTGGGGTCTTCGGGCCGGCTCCGAGTGCCTTTCGGGGTGGCCGGGCAGGCTCTGAGTGCCTTTCGGGGATGCCGGGGAGGCTCCGAGTGTCTTTTTGGGGCGGCCGGGACGGCTTCGAGCGCCTTTCGGGGCGGCTGGGGAGGCTCCGAGTGCCTTTGTGGACGGCCGGGGAGGCTCCGAGTGCCTTTCGGGGTGGCCGGGGAGGCTGCGAGTGCCTTTTGGGGCGCCCGGGGCGGTTCCGAGTGCCTTTCGGGGCGGCCTGGCCGGCTCCGAGTGCCTTTCGGGGTGGCCAGTCGCCTCCGAGTGCCTTTCGGGGCGGTCGGGGAGGCTCCGAGTGCCTTTGGGGGAGGCCGGGCAGGCTCCGAGTGCCTTTCGGGGAGGCTGGGCCGCCTCCGAGTGCCTTTTTGGGCGGCCAGGGAGGCTCCGAGTGCCTTTCGGGGTGGCTGGGGAGGCTCCGAGTGCCTTTCGGGGTGGCCGGGGAGGCTCCGAGTGCCTTTCGGGGTGGCCGGGCCGCCTACGAGTGCCTTTTTGGGCGGTCGGCGAGGCTCCGAGTGCCTTTCGGGGTGGCCATGGAGGCTCTGAGTGCCTTTCGGGGTGGCTGGGCAGGCTCCGAGTGCCTTTTGGGGCGTCCGTGCAGGCTCCGAGTGCCTTTCGGGGCGGCCGGGGGGGCTATGAGTGCCTTTCGAGGCGGCCGGGGAGGCTCCGAGTGCCTTTTGGGGTGGCCGGGCCTTCTCCGAGTGCCTTTCGGGGCGGCCAGGCTACCTCTGAGTGCCCTTTGGGGCGTCCAGCGAGGCTCCGAGTGCCTTTGTGGGCGGCCGGGCCGGCTCCGAGTGCCTTTTGGGGCAGCTGGGGAGGCTCCGAGTGCCTTTTCGGGCAGCTGGGGAGGCTCCGAGTGCCTTTCGGGGCAGCTGGGAAGGCTCCGAGTACCTTTGTCGGCGGCCGGGGAGGCTCCGAGTGCCTTTCAGGGCGTCTGGGGAGGCTCCGAGTGCCTTTCGGGGCAGCCCTTCCCCCTCCGAGTGCCTTTCGGGGCGTCAGAGCCGGTCCCAGTGCCTTTCGGGGAGGCCGGGCAGCCTCTCAGTGCCTTTCGGGGAGGCCGGGCCGGCTCCGAGTGCCTTTCGGGGCGGCCGGGCAGGCTCCGAGTGCCTTTGGGGGCAGCCGTTCCCCCTCCGAGTGCCTTTCGGGGAGGCCGGGCTGCCTCCCAGAGCCTTTCGGGGCAGCCGGCGAGGCTCTGACTGCCTTTCGGGGAGCCCGGGCCGCCTCCGAGTGCCTTTCGGGGCGGCCGGACCGCCTCCCAGTGCCTTTGGGGGCGGCTGGGCCGGCTCCGAGTGCCTTTTGGGGTGGCCGGGCAGGCTCCGAGTGCCTTTCGGGGCGGCCGGTCGCCTCCGAGTGCCTTTCGGGGCGGTCGGGGAGGCTCCGAGTGCCTTTGGGGGAGGCCGGGCCGCCTCCGAGTGCCTTTCGGGGAGGCTGGGCCGCCTCCGAGTGCCTTTCGGGGCGGCCAGGGAGGCTCCGAGTGCCTTTCGGGGCGGCCGGGGAGGCTCCGAGTGCCTTTGTGGGTGGCCACGGAGGCTCCGAGTGCCTTTCGGGGCATCCGGGGAGGCTCCGAGTGCCTTTGTGGACGGCCGGGGAGGCTCCGAGTGCCTTTCGGGGCGGCCGTTCACCTCCGAGTGCCTTTCGGGGTGGTCGGGGAGGCTCCGAGTGCCTTTGGGGGAGGCTGGGCCGCCTCTGAGTGCCTTTCGGGGAGGCTGGGCCGCCTCCGAGTGCCTTTCGGGGTGGCCGGGGAGGCTCCGAGTGCCTTTTGGGGCAGGCGGGCCGCCTACGAGTGCCTTTTTGGGCGGCCAGGGAGGCTCCGAGTGCCTTTTGGGGTGGCCGGGCAGGCTCCAAGTGCCTTTTGGGGCGGCCGGGCAGGCTCTGAGTGCCTTTCGGGGCGGCTGGGGAGGCTCCGAGTGCCTTTCGGGGCGGCCGGGGAGGCTCCGAGTGCCTTTGTGGGCGGCCGGGCCGCCTCCGAGTGCCTTTCGGGGCGGCCGGGCAGGCTCCGAGTGCCTTTTGGGGAGGCCGTGTCGCCTCCCAGTGCCTTTCGGGTCAGCCGGACCGCCTCCAAGTGCCTTTCGGGGCGCCCAGGGAGGCTCTGAGTGCCTTTTGGGGCAGCCGGGAAGCCTCCGAGTCCCTTTCAGGGCGGTCGCGCTGCCTCCGAGTGCCTTTTGGGGCGGCCGGCGAGGCTCTGAGTGCCTTTGTGGGCGGCCGGGGAGGCTCCGAGTGCCTTTTTGGGGCGGCTGGCGAGGCTCCGAGTGCCTTTCGGGGAGGCCAGGGAGGCTCTGAGTACCTTTCGGGGCGGACGGGCCGGCTCCGAGTGCCTTTCGGGGCGGCCGGGGAGGCTCCGAGTGCCTTTCGGGGCGGCCAGGACGGCTCCGAGTGCCTTTCGGGGCGGCCGGTCTGCCTCCGAGTGCCTTTCGGGGCAGCCGGGTTGCCTCTGAGTGCCTTTCGGGGCGGCCGGGGAGGCTCCGAGTGCCTTTCGGGGTGGCCGGGCTGCCTCCGAGTGCCTTTCAGGGAGGCCGGTGAGTCTCCGAGTGCCTTTTGGGGCGGCCAGGGAGGCTCTGAGTGCCTTTCGGGGCGGCCAGGGAGGCTCCAAGTGCCTTTCGGAGTGGCCGGGGAGGCTCCGAGTGCCTTTCTGGTAGGCCGTGTCGCCTCCGAGTGCCTTTCGGGGCAGCCGAACCGCCTCCAAGTGCCTTTGGGGGCGGCCGGGGAGGCTCCGAGTGCCTTTGGGGGCGGCCGGGGAGGCTCCGAGTGCCTTTCGGGGCGGCCGGGCCGGCTCCGAGTGCCTTTCGGGGCGGCCGGTCGCCTCCGAGTGCCTTTCGGAGTGGTCGGGGAGGCTCCGAGTGCCTTTGGGGGAGGCCGGGGCGGTCCGAGTGCCTTTCGGGGCGGCCTGGCCGGCTTCGAGTGCCTTTCGGGGCGGCCGGTCTGCCTCCGAGTGCCTTTCGGGGCGGTCGGGGAGGCTCCGAGTGCCTTTGGGGGAGGCCGGGCCGCCTCTGAGTGCCTTTCGGGGAGGCTGGGCCGCCTCCGACTGCCTTTCGGGGTGGCCGGGGAGGCTCTGAGTGCCTTTTGGGGCAGGCGGGCCGCCTACGAGTGCCTTTTTGGGCGGCCAGGGAGGCTCCGAGTGCCTTTTGGGGTGGCCGGGCAGGCTCCAAGTGGCTTTCGGGGCGGCCGGGCAGGCTCTGAGTGCCTTTCGGGGCGGCCGGGGAGGCTCCGAGTGCCTTTCGGGGCGGCCGGGGAGGCTCCGAGTGCCTTTGTGGGCGGCCGGGCCGCCTCCGAGTGCCTTTCGGGGCGGCCGGGCAGGCTCCGAGTGCCTTTTGGGGAGGCCGTGTCGCCTCCCAGTGCCTTTCGGGTCAGCTGGACCGCCTCCAAGTGCCTTTCGGGGCGCCCAGGGAGGCTCTGAGTGCCTTTTGGGGCAGCCGGGAAGCCTCCGAGTCCCTTTCAGGGCGGTCGCGCTGCCTCCGAGTGCCTTTTGGGGCGGCCGGCGAGGCTCTGAGTGCCTTTGTGGGCGGCCGGGGAGGCTCCGAGTGCCTTTTTGGGGCGGCTGGCGAGGCTCCGAGTGCCTTTCGGGGAGGCCGGGGAGGCTCTGAGCACCTTTCGGGGCGGACGGAGAGGCTCCGAGTGCCTTTCGGGGCGGCCGGGGAGGCTCCGAGTGCCTTTCGGGGCGGCCAGGACGGCTCCGAGTGCCTTTCGGGGCGGCCGGTCTGCCTCCGAGTGCCTTTCGGGGCGGCCGGTCTGCCTCCGAGTGCCTTTCGGGGCGCCTGGGTCGCCTCCGAGTGCCTTTCGGGGCGGCCGGCGAGGCTCTGAATGCCTTTCGGGGAGGCCGGCGAGGCTCCGAGTGCCTTTCGAGGTGGCTGTTTCCCCTCAAAGTGCATTTCGAGGCGGCCTGGCTGGCTCCGAGTGCCTTTTAGGGTGGCTGGGGAGGCTCCGAGTGCCTTTCGGGGCGGCCGGGGAGGCTCCGAGTGCCTTTCGGGGAGGCTGGGCAGGCTCCGAGTGTCTTTCGGGGCGGCCAGGGAGGCTCCGAGTGCCTTTCGGGGCGGCCGTGCAGGCTCCGACTGCCTTTGTGGGTGGCCACGGAGGCTCCGAGTGCCTTTCGGGGTGGCTGGGGAAGCTCCGAGTGCCTTTCGGGGCGGCCGTGGAGGCTCTGAGTGCCTTTCGGGGCGGCCGGCGAGGCTCCGAGTGCCTTTCGGGGCGGCCGGGGAGGCTCCGAGTGCCTTTGTGGGCGGCCGGGCCGCCTCCGAGTGCCTTTGGGGGCGGCCGGTCTGCCTCCGAGTGCCTTTTGGGGAGGCCGTGTCGCCTCCCAGTGCCTTTCGGGTCAGCCGGACCGCCTCCAAGTGCCTTTGGGGGCGCCCAGGGAGGCTCTGAGTGCCTTTCGGGGCAGCCGGGAAGCCTCCGAGTCCCTTTCAGGGCGGTCGCGCTGCCTCCGAGTGCCTTTTGGGGCGGCCGGCGAGGCTCTGAGTGCCTTTGTGGGCGGCCGGGGAGGCTCCGAGTGCCTTTTTGGGGCGGCTGGCGAGGCTCCGAGTGCCTTTCGGGGAGGCCGGGGAGGCTCCGAGTGCCTTTGGGGGCGGCCGGGGAGGCTCCGAGTGCCTTTGGGAGCGGCCAGGACGGCTCCGAGTGCCTTTCGGGGCGGCCGGGCCGCCTCCGAGTGCCTTTCGGGGCGGCCGGGGAGGCTCCGAGTGCCTTTCGGGGCGGCTGGGTCGCCTCCGAGTGCCTTTCGGGGCGGCCGGCGAGGCTCTGAATGCCTTTCGGGGAGGCCGGCGAGGCTCCGAGTGCCTTTCGAGGTGGCTGTTTCCCCTCAAAGTGCATTTCGAGGCGGCCTGGCTGGCTCCGAGTGCCTTTTAGGGTGGCTGGGGAGGCTCCGAGTGCCTTTCGGGGCGGCCGGGGAGGCTCCGAGTGCCTTTCGGGGAGGCTGGGCAGGCTCCGAGTGTCTTTCGGGGCGGCCAGGGAGGCTCCGAGTGCCTTTCGGGGCGGCCGTGCAGGCTCCGACTGCCTTTGTGGGTGGCCACGGAGGCTCCGAGTGCCTTTCGGGGTGGCTGGGGAAGCTCCGAGTGCCTTTCGGGGCGGCCGTGGAGGCTCCGAGTGCCTTTTAGGGAGGCCGGTCTGCCTCCGAGTGCCTTTCGGGGCAGCCGGGTTGCCTCTGAGTGCCTTTCGGGGCGGCCGGGAAGGCTCTGAGTGCCTTTCGGGGTGGCCGGGCTGCCTCCGAGTGCCTTTCAGGGAGGCCGGTGAGTCTCCGAGTGCCTTTCGGGGCGGCCAGGGAGGCTCCGAGTGCCTTTGGGGGCGGCCAGGGAGGCTCCAAGTGCCTTTCGGAGTGGCCGGGGAGGCTCCGAGTGCCTTTCTGGTAGGCCGTGTCGCCTCCGAGTGCCTTTCGGGGCAGCCGAACCGCCTCCAAGTGCCTTTCGGGGCGGCCGGGGAGGCTCCGAGTGCCTTTGGGGGCGGCCGGGGAGGCTCCGAGTACCTTTCGGGGCGGCCGGGCAGGCTCCAAGTGCCTTTTGGGGATGCCGGGGAGGCTCCGAGTGTCTTTTTCGGGCGGCCGGGACGGCTTCGAGCGCCTTTCGGGGCGGCCGGGGAGGCTCCGAGTGCCTTTGTGGACGGCCAGGGAGGCTCCGAGTGCCTTTCGGGGAGGCCGGGGAGGCTGCGAGTGCCTTTGTGGGTGGCCACGGAGGCTCTGAGTGCCTTTCGGGGAGGCCGGGCAGGCTCCGAGTGCCTTTCGGGGCGGCCGGTGAGGCTCCGAGTGCCTTTCGGGGTGGCCGGCCCTCCCGAGTGCCTTTCGAGGTGGCCGGGCCGCCTCCGAGTGCCTTTGTGGGCGGCCGATGAGGCTCCGAATGCCTTTCGGGGAGGCCGGGCCGCCTCCGAGTGCCTTTTGGGGAGGTCGGGGAGGCTCCGAGTGCCTTTCGGGGTGGCCGGGCCGCCTCCGAGTGCCTTTTGGGGAGGCCGGGGAGGCTCCGAGTGCCTTTGTGGGCAGCCGGGGAGGCTCCGAGTGCCTTTTCGGGGAGGCCGGGGAGGCTCCGAGTGCCTTTCGGGGCGGCCGGCGAGGCTCCGAGTGCCTTTCGGGGCAGCCGTTCCCCCTCCGAGTGCCTTTCGGGGCGGCTGGGCCGGTCCCACTGCCTTTCGGGGCGGCCGGGCCGGCTCTGTGTGCCTTTCGGGGAGGCCGGGGAGCCTCCGAGTGCCTTTCAGGGAGGCCGGGTCGCCTCCCAGTGCCTTTCGGGACGGCCAGGGAGGCTCCGAGTGCCTTTGGGGGCAGCCGGCGAGGCTCCGAGTGCCTTTCGGGGAGGCCGGGGAGGCTCCGAGTGCTTTTCGGGGCGGCCGGGCTGCCTCCGAGTGCCTTTCGGGGCAGCCGGTCGCCTCCGAGTGCCTTTTGGGGCGGCCAGGGAGGCTCTGAGTGCCTTTGGGGGAGGCCGGGCCGCCTCCGAGT
This sequence comes from Struthio camelus, assembly GCF_040807025.1. Taxonomy (NCBI): domain Eukaryota; kingdom Metazoa; phylum Chordata; class Aves; order Struthioniformes; family Struthionidae; genus Struthio; species Struthio camelus. The sequence continues at coordinate 1,742,288 of NC_090974.1, read as the reverse complement.
GCCTTTCGGGGAGGCTGGGCCGCCTCCGAGTGCCTTTTGGGGCGGCCAGGGAGGCTCCGAGTGCCTTTCGGGGCAGCTGGGCAGGCTCCGAGTGCCTTTTGGGGTCTTCGGGCCGGCTCCGAGTGCCTTTCGGGGTGGCCGGGCAGGCTCTGAGTGCCTTTCGGGGATGCCGGGGAGGCTCCGAGTGTCTTTTTGGGGCGGCCGGGACGGCTTCGAGCGCCTTTCGGGGCGGCTGGGGAGGCTCCGAGTGCCTTTGTGGACGGCCGGGGAGGCTCCGAGTGCCTTTCGGGGCGGCCGGGGAGGCTGCGAGTGCCTTTTGGGGCGCCCGGGGCGGTTCCGAGTGCCTTTCGGGGCGGCCTGGCCGGCTCCGAGTGCCTTTCGGGGTGGCCAGTCGCCTCCGAGTGCCTTTCGGGGCGGTCGGGGAGGCTCGGAGTGCCTTTGGGGGAGGCCGGGCAGGCTCCGAGTGCCTTTCGGGGAGGCTGGGCCGCCTCCGAGTGCCTTTTTGGGCGGCCAGGGAGGCTCCGAGTGCCTTTCGGGGTGGCTGGGGAGGCTCCGAGTGCCTTTCGGGGTGGCCGGGGAGGCTCCGAGTGCCTTTCGGGGTGGCCGGGCCGCCTACGAGTGCCTTTTTGGGCGGTCGGCGAGGCTCCGAGTGCCTTTCGGGGTGGCCATGGAGGCTCTGAGTGCCTTTCGGGGTGGCTGGGCAGGCTCCGAGTGCCTTTTGGGGCGGCCGGGGAGGCTCCGAGTGCCTTTCGGGGCGGCCGGGGGGGCTATGAGTGCCTTTCGAGGCGGCCGGGGAGGCTCCGAGTGCCTTTTGGGGTGGCCGGGCCTTCTCCGAGTGCCTTTCGGGGCGGCCAGGCTACCTCTGAGTGCCCTTTGGGGCGTCCAGCGAGGCTCCGAGTGCCTTTGTGGGCGGCCGGGCCGGCTCCGAGTGCCTTTTGGGGCAGCTGGGGAGGCTCCGAGTGCCTTTTCGGGCAGCTGGGGAGGCTCCGAGTGCCTTTCGGGGCAGCTGGGAAGGCTCCGAGTACCTTTGTCGGCGGCCGGGGAGGCTCCGAGTGCCTTTCAGGGCGTCTGGGGAGGCTCCGAGTGCCTTTCGGGGCAGCCCTTCCCCCTCCGAGTGCCTTTCGGGGCGTCAGAGCCGGTCCCAGTGCCTTTCGGGGAGGCCGGGCAGCCTCTCAGTGCCTTTCGGGGAGGCCGGGCCGGCTCCGAGTGCCTTTCGGGGTGGCCGGGCAGGCTCCGAGTGCCTTTGGGGGCAGCCGTTCCCCCTCCGAGTGCCTTTCGGGGAGGCCGGGCTGCCTCCCAGAGCCTTTCGGGGCAGCCGGCGAGGCTCTGACTGCCTTTCGGGGAGGCCGGGCCGCCTCCGAGTGCCTTTCGGGGCGGCCGGACCGCCTCCCAGTGCCTTTGGGGGCGGCTGGGCCGGCTCCGAGTGCCTTTTGGGGTGGCCGGGCAGGCTCCGAGTGCCTTTCGGGGCGGCCGGTCGCCTCCGAGTGCCTTTCGGGGCGGTCGGGGAGGCTCCGAGTGCCTTTTGGGGCGGCCAGGGAGGCTCCGAGTGCCTTTCGGGGCGGCCGGGGAGGCTCCGAGTGCCTTTGTGGGTGGCCACGGAGGCTCCGAGTGCCTTTCGGGGCATCCGGGGAGGCTCCGAGTGCCTTTGTGGACGGCCGGGGAGGCTCCGAGTGCCTTTCGGGGCGGCCGTTCACCTCCGAGTGCCTTTCGGGGTGGTCGGGGAGGCTCCGAGTGCCTTTGGGGGAGGCTGGGCCGCCTCTGAGTGCCTTTCGGGGAGGCTGGGCCGCCTCCGAGTGCCTTTCGGGGTGGCCGGGGAGGCTCCGAGTGCCTTTTGGGGCAGGCGGGCCGCCTACGAGTGCCTTTTTGGGCGGCCAGGGAGGCTCCGAGTGCCTTTTGGGGTGGCCGGGCAGGCTCCAAGTGCCTTTTGGGGCGGCCGGGCAGGCTCTGAGTGCCTTTCGGGGCGGCCGGGGAGGCTCCGAGTGCCTTTCGGGGCGGCCGGGGAGGCTCCGAGTGCCTTTGTGGGCGGCCGGGCCGCCTCCGAGTGCCTTTCGGGGCGGCCGGGCAGGCTCCGAGTGCCTTTTGGGGAGGCCGTGTCGCCTCCCAGTGCCTTTCGGGTCAGCCGGACCGCCTCCAAGTGCCTTTCGGGGCGCCCAGGGAGGCTCTGAGTGCCTTTTGGGGCAGCCGGGAAGCCTCCGAGTCCCTTTCAGGGCGGTCGCGCTGCCTCCGAGTGCCTTTTGGGGCGGCCGGCGAGGCTCTGAGTGCCTTTGTGGGCGGCCGGGGAGGCTCCGAGTGCCTTTTTGGGGCGGCTGGCGAGGCTCCGAGTGCCTTTCGGGGAGGCCAGGGAGGCTCTGAGTACCTTTCGGGGCGGACGGGCCGGCTCCGAGTGCCTTTCGGGGCGGCCGGGGAGGCTCCGAGTGCCTTTCGGGGCGGCCAGGACGGCTCCGAGTGCCTTTCGGGGCGGCCGGTCTGCCTCCGAGTGCCTTTCGGGGCAGCCGGGTTGCCTCTGAGTGCCTTTCGGGGCGGCCGGGGAGGCTCCGAGTGCCTTTCGGGGTGGCCGGGCTGCCTCCGAGTGCCTTTCAGGGAGGCCGGTGAGTCTCCGAGTGCCTTTCGGGGCGGCCAGGGAGGCTCTGAGTGCCTTTCGGGGCGGCCAGGGAGGCTCCAAGTGCCTTTCGGAGTGGCCGGGGAGGCTCCGAGTGCCTTTCTGGTAGGCCGTGTCGCCTCCGAGTGCCTTTCGGGGCAGCCGAACCGCCTCCAAGTGCCTTTGGGGGCGGCCGGGGAGGCTCCGAGTGCCTTTGGGGGCGGCCGGGGAGGCTCCGAGTGCCTTTCGGGGCGGCCGGGCCGGCTCCGAGTGCCTTTCGGGGCGGCCGGTCGCCTCCGAGTGCCTTTCGGAGTGGTCGGGGAGGCTCCGAGTGCCTTTGGGGGAGGCCGGGGCGGTCCGAGTGCCTTTCGGGGCGGCCTGGCCGGCTTCGAGTGCCTTTCGGGGCGGCCGGTCTGCCTCCGAGTGCCTTTCGGGGCGGTCGGGGAGGCTCCGAGTGCCTTTGGGGGAGGCCGGGCCGCCTCTGAGTGCCTTTCGGGGAGGCTGGGCCGCCTCCGACTGCCTTTCGGGGTGGCCGGGGAGGCTCTGAGTGCCTTTTGGGGCAGGCGGGCCGCCTACGAGTGCCTTTTTGGGCGGCCAGGGAGGCTCCGAGTGCCTTTTGGGGTGGCCGGGCAGGCTCCAAGTGGCTTTCGGGGCGGCCGGGCAGGCTCTGAGTGCCTTTCGGGGCGGCCGGGGAGGCTCCGAGTGCCTTTCGGGGCGGCCGGGGAGGCTCCGAGTGCCTTTGTGGGCGGCCGGGCCGCCTCCGAGTGCCTTTCGGGGCGGCCGGGCAGGCTCCGAGTGCCTTTTGGGGAGGCCGTGTCGCCTCCCAGTGCCTTTCGGGTCAGCCGGACCGCCTCCAAGTGCCTTTGGGGGCGCCCAGGGAGGCTCTGAGTGCCTTTTGGGGCAGCCGGGAAGCCTCCGAGTCCCTTTCAGGGCGGTCGCGCTGCCTCCGAGTGCCTTTTGGGGCGGCCGGCGAGGCTCTGAGTGCCTTTGTGGGCGGCCGGGGAGGCTCCGAGTGCCTTTTTGGGGCGGCTGGCGAGGCTCCGAGTGCCTTTCGGGGAGGCCGGGGAGGCTCTGAGCACCTTTCGGGGCGGACGGAGAGGCTCCGAGTGCCTTTCGGGGCGGCCGGGGAGGCTCCGAGTGCCTTTCGGGGCGGCCAGGACGGCTCCGAGTGCCTTTCGGGGCGGCCGGTCTGCCTCCGAGTGCCTTTCGGGGCGGCCGGTCTGCCTCCGAGTGCCTTTCGGGGCGGCCGGTCTGCCTCCGAGTGCCTTTCGGGGCGGCCGGTCTGCCTCCGAGTGCCTTTCGGGGCGCCTGGGTCGCCTCCGAGTGCCTTTCGGGGCGGCCGGCGAGGCTCTGAATGCCTTTCGGGGAGGCCGGCGAGGCTCCGAGTGCCTTTCGAGGTGGCTGTTTCCCCTCAAAGTGCATTTCGAGGCGGCCTGGCTGGCTCCGAGTGCCTTTTAGGGTGGCTGGGGAGGCTCCGAGTGCCTTTCGGGGCGGCCGGGGAGGCTCCGAGTGCCTTTCGGGGAGGCTGGGCAGGCTCCGAGTGTCTTTCGGGGCGGCCAGGGAGGCTCCGAGTGCCTTTCGGGGCGGCCGTGCAGGCTCCGACTGCCTTTGTGGGTGGCCACGGAGGCTCCGAGTGCCTTTCGGGGTGGCTGGGGAAGCTCCGAGTGCCTTTCGGGGCGGCCGTGGAGGCTCTGAGTGCCTTTCGGGGCGGCCGGCGAGGCTCCGAGTGCCTTTCGGGGCGGCCGGGGAGGCTCCGAGTGCCTTTTAGGGAGGCCGGGCCGCCTCCGAGTGCCTTTCGGGGAGGCCGGTCTGCCTCCGAGTGCCTTTCGGGGCAGCCGGGTTGCCTCTGAGTGCCTTTCGGGGCGGCCGGGGAGGCTCTGAGTGCCTTTCGGGGTGGCCGGGCTGCCTCCGAGTGCCTTTCAGGGAGGCCGGTGAGTCTCCGAGTGCCTTTCGGGGTGGCCGGGGAGGCTCCGAGTGCCTTTCGGGGCGGCCGGGGAGGCTCCAAGTGCCTTTCGGAGTGGCCGGGGAGGCTCCGAGTGCCTTTCTGGTAGGCCGTGTCGCCTCCGAGTGCCTTTTGGGGCAGCCGAACCGCCTCCAAGTGCCTTTGGGGGCGGCCGGGGAGGCTCCGAGTGCCTTTGGGGGCGGCCGGGGAGGCTCCGAGTACCTTTCGGGGCGGCTGGGCAGGCTCCAAGTGCCTTTTGGGGATGCCGGGGAGGCTCCGAGTGTCTTTTTCGGGCGGCCGGGACGGCTTCGAGCGCCTTTCGGGGCGGCCGGGGAGGCTCCGAGTGCCTTTGTGGACGGCCAGGGAGGCTCCGAGTGCCTTTCGGGGAGGCCGGGGAGGCTGCGAGTGCCTTTCGGGGCGGCCGGGCTGCCTCCGAGTGCCTTTCGGGGAGGCCGGGGAGGCTCCGAGTGCCTTTGTGGGTGGCCACGGAGGCTCTGAGTGCCTTTCGGGGCAGCCGAACCGCCTCCAAGTGCCTTTGGGGGCGGCCGGGGAGGCTCCGAGTGCCTTTGGGGGCGGCCGGGGAGGCTCCGAGTGCCTTTCGGGGCGGCCGGTCGCCTCCGAGTGCCTTTCGGAGTGGTCGGGGAGGCTCCGAGTGCCTTTGGGGGAGGCCGGGGCGGTCCGAGTGCCTTTCGGGGCGGCCTGGCCGGCTTCGAGTGCCTTTCGGGGCGGCCGGTCTGCCTCCGAGTGCCTTTCGGGGCGGTCGGGGAGGCTCCGAGTGCCTTTGGGGGAGGCCGGGCCGCCTCTGAGTGCCTTTCGGGGAGGCTGGGCCGCCTCCGACTGCCTTTCGGGGTGGCCGGGGAGGCTCTGAGTGCCTTTTGGGGCAGGCGGGCCGCCTACGAGTGCCTTTTTGGGCGGCCAGGGAGGCTCCGAGTGCCTTTTGGGGTGGCCGGGCAGGCTCCAAGTGGCTTTCGGGGCGGCCGGGCAGGCTCTGAGTGCCTTTCGGGGCGGCCGGGGAGGCTCCGAGTGCCTTTCGGGGCGGCCGGGGAGGCTCCGAGTGCCTTTCAGGGAGGCCGGCGAGGCTCCGAGTGCCTTTCGAGGTGGCTGTTTCCCCTCAAAGTGCATTTCGAGGCGGCCTGGCTGGCTCCGAGTGCCTTTTAGGGTGGCTGGGGAGGCTCCGAGTGCCTTTCGGGGCGGCCGGGGAGGCTCCGAGTGCCTTTCGGGGAGGCTGGGCAGGCTCCGAGTGTCTTTCGGGGCGGCCAGGGAGGCTCCGAGTGCCTTTCGGGGCGGCCGTGCAGGCTCCGACTGCCTTTGTGGGTGGCCACGGAGGCTCCGAGTGCCTTTCGGGGTGGCTGGGGAAGCTCCGAGTGCCTTTCGGGGCGGCCGTGGAGGCTCTGAGTGCCTTTCGGGGCGGCCGGCGAGGCTCCGAGTGCCTTTCGGGGCGTCCGGGGAGGCTCCGAGTGCCTTTTAGGGAGGCCGGGCCGCCTCCGAGTGCCTTTCGGGGAGGCCGGTCTGCCTCCGAGTGCCTTTCGGGGCAGCCGGGTTGCCTCTGAGTGCCTTTCGGGGCGGCCGGGGAGGCTCTGAGTGCCTTTCGGGGTGGCCGGGCTGCCTCCGAGTGCCTTTCAGGGAGGCCGGTGAGTCTCCGAGTGCCTTTCGGGGTGGCCGGGGAGGCTCCGAGTGCCTTTCGGGGCGGCCGGGGAGGCTCCAAGTGCCTTTCGGAGTGGCCGGGGAGGCTCCGAGTGCCTTTCTGGTAGGCCGTGTCGCCTCCGAGTGCCTTTCGGGGCAGCCGAACCGCCTCCAAGTGCCTTTGGGGGCGGCCGGGGAGGCTCCGAGTGCCTTTGGGGGCGGCCGGGGAGGCTCCGAGTACCTTTCGGGGCGGCTGGGCAGGCTCCAAGTGCCTTTTGGGGATGCCGGGGAGGCTCCGAGTGTCTTTTTCGGGCGGCCGGGACGGCTTCGAGCGCCTTTCGGGGCGGCCGGGGAGGCTCCGAGTGCCTTTGTGGACGGCCAGGGAGGCTCCGAGTGCCTTTCGGGGAGGCCGGGGAGGCTGCGAGTGCCTTTCGGGGCGGCCGGGCTGCCTCCGAGTGCCTTTCGGGGAGGCCGGGGAGGCTCCGAGTGCCTTTGTGGGTGGCCACGGAGGCTCTGAGTGCCTTTCGGGGAGGCCGGGGAGGCTCCGAGTGCCTTTCGGGGCGGCCGGTGAGGCTCCGAGTGCCTTTCGGGGCGGCCGGCCCTCCCGAGTGCCTTTCGAGGTGGCCGGGCCGCCTCCGAGTGCCTTTCGGGGCGGCCGATGAGGCTCCGAATGCCTTTCGGGGCGGCCGGGCCGCCTCCGAGTGCCTTTTGGGGAGGTCGGGGAGGCTCCGAGTGCCTTTCGGGGAGGCCGGGGAGGCTCCGAGTGCCTTTGTGGGCGGCCGGGGAGGCTCTGAGTACCTTTCGGGGCGTCCGGGGAGTCTCCGAGTGCCTTTTGGGGCGGCCAGGGAGGCTCTGAGTGCCTTTGGGGGAGGCTGGGCCGCCTCCGAGTGCCTTTTGGGGCGGCCAGGGAGGCTCCGAGTGCCTTTCGGGGCAGCTGGGCAGGCTCCGAGTGCCTTTTGGGGTCTTCGGGCCGGCTCCGAGTGCCTTTTGGGGTGGCCGGGCAGGCTCTGAGTGCCTTTCGGGGATGCCGGGGAGGCTCCGAGTGTCTTTTTGGGGCGGCCGGGACGGCTTCGAGCGCCTTTCGGGGCGGCTGGGGAGGCTCCGAGTGCCTTTGTGGACGGCCGGGGAGGCTCCGAGTGCCTTTCGGGGCGGCCGGGGAGGCTGCGAGTGCCTTTCGGGGCTCCCGGGGCAGTTCCGAGTGCCTTTCGGGGCGGCCTGGCCGGCTCCGAGTGCCTTTCGGGGTGGCCAGTCGCCTCCGAGTGCCTTTCGGGGCGGTCGGGGAGGCTCGGAGTGCCTTTGGGGGAGGCCGGGCAGGCTCCGAGTGCCTTTCGGGGAGGCTGGGCCGCCTCCGAGTGCCTTTTTGGGCGGCCAGGGAGGCTCCGAGTGCCTTTTGGGGTGGCCGGGGAGGCTCCGAGTGCCTTTCGGGGTGGCCGGGCCGCCTACGAGTGCCTTTTTGGGGGGCCAGGGAGGCTCCGAGTGCCTTTGTGGGCGGTCGGCGAGGCTCCGAGTGCCTTTCAGGGAGACCGGTCCGCCTCCGAGTGCCTTTCGGGGCGTCCGTGCAGGCTCCGAGTGCCTTTCGGGGTGGCCATGGAGGCTCTGAGTGCCTTTCGGGGTGGCTGGGGAGGCTCCGAGTGCCTTTCGGGGCGGCCGGGGAGGCTCCGAGTGCCTTTCGGGGCGGCCGGGGGGGCTATGAGTGCCTTTCGAGGCGGCCGGGGAGGCTCCGAGTGCCTTTTGGGGTGGCCGGGCCTTCTCCGAGTGCCTTTCGGGGCGGCCAGGCTACCTCTGAGTGCCCTTTGGGGCGTCCAGCGAGGCTCCGAGTGCCTTTGTGGGCGGCCGGGCCGGCTCCGAGTGCCTTTTGGGGCAGCTGGGGAGGCTCCGAGTGCCTTTTCGGGCAGCTGGGGAGGCTCCGAGTGCCTTTCGGGGCGGCCGGAGAGGCTCCGAGTGCCTTTCGGGGCAGCTGGGAAGGCTCCGAGTGCCTTTTGGCGCGGCCAGGGAGGCTCCGAGTGCCTTTCGGGGCGGCCAGGGAGGCTCCGAGTTCCTTTGTCGGCGGCCGGGGAGGCTCCGAGTGCCTTTCAGGGCGTCTGGGGAGGCTCCGAGTGCCTTTCGGGGCAGCCCTTCCCCCTCCGAGTGCCTTTCGGGGCGTCAGAGCCGGTCCCAGTGCCTTTCGGGGAGGCCGGGCAGCCTCTCAGTGCCTTTCGGGGAGGCCGGGCCGGCTCCGAGTGCCTTTCGGGGCGGCCGGGCAGGCTCCGAGTGCCTTTGGGGGCAGCCGTTCCCCCTCCGAGTGCCTTTCGGGGAGGCCGGGCTGCCTCCCAGAGCCTTTCGGGGCAGCCGGCGAGGCTCTGACTGCCTTTCGGGGAGGCCGGGCCGCCTCCGAGTGCCTTTCGGGGCAGCCGGACCGCCTCCCAGTGCCTTTGGGGGCGGCTGGGCCGGCTCCGAGTGCCTTTTGGGGTGGCCGGGCAGGCTCCGAGTGCCTTTCGGGGCGGCCGGTCGCCTCCGAGTGCCTTTCGGGGCGGTCGGGGAGGCTCCGAGTGCCTTTGGGGGAGGCCGGGCCGCCTCCGAGTGCCTTTCGGGGAGGCTGGGCCGCCTCCGAGTGCCTTTTGGGGCGGCCAGGGAGGCTCCGAGTGCCTTTCGGGGCGGCCGGGGAGGCTCCGAGTGCCTTTGTGGGTGGCCACGGAGGCTCCGAGTGCCTTTCGGGGTGGCTGGGGAAGCTCCGAGTGCCTTTCGGGGCGGCCAGGGAGGCTCCGAGTGCCTTTGTGGGCGGCCGGGGAGGCTCTGAGTGCCTTTCGGGGCGGCCGGGCAGGCTCCGAGTGCCTTTGGGGGCGGCTGGCGAGGCTCCGAGTGCCTTTCGGGGCAGCCGGGCAGGCTCCGAGTGCCTTTCGGGGCGCCCGGGGAGGCTCCGAGTGCCTTTCGGGGCGGCCGGCCCTCCCGAGTGCCTTTCGGGGCAGCCGAACCGCCTCCAAGTGCCTTTGGGGGCGGCCGGGGAGGCTCCGAGTGCCTTTGGGGGCGGCCGGGGAGGCTCCGAGTACCTTTCGGGGCGGCCGGGCTGCCTCCGAGTGCCTTTCGGGGATGCCGGGGAGGCTCCGAGTGTCTTTTTGGGGCGGCCGGGACGGCTTCGAACGCCTTTCGGGGCGGCCGGGGAGGCTCCGAGTGCCTTTGTGGACGGCCGGGGAGGCTCCGAGTGCGTTTCGGGGCGCCTGGGGCGGTTCCGAGTGCCTTTCGGGGCGGCCGGGGAGGCTCCGAGTGCCTTTCGGGGCAGCCGGTCGCCTCCGAGTGCCTTTCGGGGTGGTCGGGGAGGCTCCGAGTGCCTTTGGGGGAGGCCGGGCCGCCTCTGAGTGCCTTTCGGGGAGGCTGGGCCGCCTCCGAGTGCCTTTGGGGGAGGCTGGGCCGCCTCCGAGTGCCTTTCGGGGTGGCCGGGGAGGCTCCAAGTGCCTTTTTGGGCAGGTGGGCCGCCTACGAGTGCCTTTTTGGGCGGCCAGGGAGGCTCCGAGTGCCTTTTGGGGTGGCCGGGCAGGCTCCGAGTGCCTTTCGGGGCGGCCGGGCAGGCTCTGAGTGCCTTTCGGGGCGGCCGGGGAGGCTCCGAGTGCCTTTCGGGGCGGCCGGGGAGGCTCCGAGTGCCTTTGTGGGCGGTCGGGCAGGCTCCGAGTGCCTTTTGGGGAGGCCGTGTCGCCTCCCAGTGCCTTTCGGGTCAGCCGGACCGCCTCCAAGTGCCTTTGGGGGCGCCCAGGGAGGCTCTGAGTGCCTTTTGGGGCAGCCGGGAAGCCTCCGAGTCCCTTTCAGGGCGGTCGCGCTGCCTCCGAGTGCCTTTTGGGGCGGCCGGCGAGGCTCTGAGTGCCTTTGTGGGCGGCCGGGGAGGCTCCGAGTGCCTTTTTGGGGCGGCTGGGGAGGCTCCGAGTGCCTTTCGGGGAGGCCGGGGAGGCTCCGAGTGCCTTTGTGGGTGGCCGGGGAGGCTCTGAGTACCTTTCGGGGCGGCCGGTGAGGCTCCGAGTGCCTTTCGGGGCGGCCGGGGAGGCTCCGAGTGCCTTTGGGAGCGGCCAGGACGGCTCCGAGTGCCTTTCGGGGCGGCCGGGCCGCCTCCGAGTGCCTTTCGGGGCGGCCGGGCCGTATCCGAGTGCCTTTCGGGGCGGCTGGGTCGCCTCCGAGTGCCTTTCGGGGCGGCCGGCGAGGCTCTGAATGCCTTTCGGGGAGGCCGGCGAGGCTCTGAATGCCTTTCGGGGAGGCCGGCGAGGCTCCGAGTGCCTTTCGAGGTGGCTGTTTCCCCTCAAAGTGCATTTCGAGGCGTCCTGCCTGGCTCCGAGTGCCTTTCGGGGCGGCCGGGGAGGCTCCGAGTGCCTTTCGGGGAGGCTGGGCAGGCTCCGAGTGTCTTTCGGGGCGGCCAGGGAGGCTCCGAGTGCCTTTCGGGGCGGCCGTGCAGGCTCCGACTGCCTTTGTGGGTGGCCACGTAGGCTCTGAGTGCCTTTCGGGGCGGCTGGGGAAGCTCCGAGTGCCTTTCGGGGCGGCCGTGGAGGCTCTGAGTGCCTTTCGGGGCGGCCGGCGAGGCTCCGAGTGCCTTTTGGGGCGGCCGGGGAGTCTCCGAGTGCCTTTTAGGGAGGCCGGGCCGCCTCCGAGTGCCTTTCGGGGAGGCCGGTCTGCCTCCGAGTGCCTTTCGGGGCAGCCGGGTCGCCTCTGAGTGCCTTTCGGGGCGGCCGGGGAGGCTCCGAGTGCCTTTCGGGGTGGCCGGGCTGCCTCCGAGTGCCTTTCAGGGAGGCCGGTGAGTCTCCGAGTGCCTTTTGGGGCGGCCAGGGAGGCTCTGAGTGCCTTTCGGGGCGGCCGGGCCGGCTCCGAGTGCCTTTGGGGGCGGCCAGGGAGGCTCCAAGTGCCTTTCGGAGTGGCCGGGGAGGCTCCGAGTGCCTTTCTGGTAGGCCGTGTCGCCTCCGAGTGCCTTTCGGGGCAGCCGAACCGCCTCCAAGTGCCTTTGGGGGCGGCCGGGGAGGCTCCGAGTGCCTTTGGGGGCGGCCGGGGAGGCTCCGAGTACCTTTCGGGGCGGCCGGGCTGCCTCCGAGTGCCTTTCGGAACGGCCGGGGAGGCTCCGAGTGCCTTTTGGGGATGCCGGGGAGGCTCCGAGTGTCTTTTTCGGGTGGCCGGGACGGCTTCGAGCGCCTTTCGGGGCGGCCGGGGAGGCTCCGAGTGCCTTTGTGGACGGCCAGGGAGGCTCCGAGTGCCTTTCGGGGAGGCCGGGGAGGCTGCGAGTGCCTTTCGGGGCGGCCGGGCTGCCTCCGAGTGCCTTTCGGGGCGTCTGGGGAGGCTCCGAGTGCCTTTGTGGGTGGCCACGGAGGCTCTGAGTGCCTTTCGGGGTGGCCGGGCAGGCTTCAAGTGCCTTTTGGGGTGGCCGGTGAGGCTCCGAGTGCCTTTTGGGGTGGCCGGGGAGGCTCCGAGTGCCTTTTGGGGAGGCCGGGGAGGCTCCGAGTGCCTTTTGGGGCGGCCGGGACGGCTCCGAGTGCCTTTTGGGGTGGCCAGGGAGGCTCCGAGTGCCTTTGTGGGCGGCCGGGGAGGCTCCGAGTGCCTTTGTGTACGGCCGGGCCGGCTCCGAGTGCCTTTCGGGGCAGCCGGGCCGCCTCCGAGTGCCTTTCGGGGAGGCTGGGCAGGCTCCGAGTGCCTTTCGGGGCAGCCCTTTCCCCTCCGAGTGCCTTTCGGGGTGTTAGGGCCGGTCCCAGTGCCTTTCGGGGCGGCCGGGCGGCCTCTCAGTGCCTTTCGGGGTGGCCGGGCCGGCTCCGAGTGCCTTTCGGGGCAGCCGGGCAGGCTCCGAGTGCCTTTCGGGGCGGCCGAGGAGGCTCCGAGTGCCTTTCGGGGCGGCCGGCGAGGCTCCGAGTGCCTTTGTGGGCAGCCAGGCCACCTCCGAGTGCCTTTCGGGGAGGCCGGTCTGCCTCCGAGTGCCTTTCGGGGCAGCCGGGTCGCCTCTGAGTGCCTCTCGGGGCGGCCGGGGAGGCTCCGAGTGCCTTTCGGGGTGGCCGGGCTGCCTCCGAGTGCCTTTCAGGGAGGCCGGTGAGTCTCTGAGTGCCTTTCGGGGCAGCCGTGGAGGCTCCGAGTGCCTTTTGGGGCGGCCGGGGAGGCTCCGAGTGCCTTTCGGGGCGGCCGGGACGGCTCCGAGTGCCTTTTGGGGCGGCCAGGACGGCTCCGAGTGCCTTTTGGGGTGGCCGGGCCGCCTCCGAGTGCCTTTTGGGGCAGCTAGGGAGGCTCCGAGTGCCTTTCGGGGCGGCCGGGGAGGCTCCGAGTGCCTTTTGGGGTGGCCGGGCAGGCTCCGAGTGCCTTTCGGGGCGGTCGGGGAGGCTCCGAGTGCCTTTGTGGACGGCCAGGGAGGCTCCCGAGTGCCTTTCGGGGCGGCCGGTGAGGCTCCGAGTGCCTTTCGGGGAGGCCGGGCCGCCTCCGAGTGCCTTTCGGGGCGGCCGGCCCTCCCGAGTGCCTTTCGGGGTGGCCGGGCCGCCTCCGAGTGCCTTTTGGGGAGGCCGTGCAGGCTCCGAGTGCCTTTCGGGGCGGCTAGGGAGGCTCCGAGTGCCTTTTCGGGGAGGCCGGGGAGGCTCCGAGTGCCTTTCGGGGCGGCCGGCGAGGCTCCGAGTGCCTTTCGGGGCAGCCGTTCCCCCTCCGAGTGCCTTTCGGGGCGGCTGGGCCGGTCCCACTGCCTTTCGGGGCGGCCGGGCCGGCTCTGTGTGCCTTTCGGGGAGGCCGGGGAGCCTCCGAGTGCCTTTCAGGGAGGCCGGGTCGCCTCCCAGTGCCTTTCGGGACGGCCAGGGAGGCTCCGAGTGCCTTTGGGGGCAGCCGGCGAGGCTCCGAGTACCTTTCGGGGTGGCCGGGGAGGCTCCGAGTGCTTTTCGGGGCAGCCGGTCGCCTCCGAGTGCCTTTCGGGGCGGCCGGGCCGGCTCCGAGTGCCTTTTGGGGTGGCCGGGCAGGCTCCGAGTGCCTTTCGGGGCGGCCGGGGAGGCTCCGAGTGCCTTTTTGGGGGGCCAGGGAGGCTCCGAGTGCCTTTTGGGGAGGCCGGGGAGGCTGCGAGTGCCTTTCGGGGCGGCCGGGCTGCCTCCGAGTGCCTTTCGGGGCGTCTGGGGAGGCTCCGAGTGCCTTTGTGGCGGCCAGGGAGGCTCCGAGTGCCTTTCCGGGTGGCCGGGGCGGTTCCGAGTGCCTTTCGGGGCGGCCGGGGAGGCTCCGAGTGCCTTTTGGGGTGGCCGGGCTGCCTCCGAGTACCTTTTGGGGTGGCCAGGCTACCTCCGAGTGCCTTTTGGGACGGCCAGCGAGGCTCCGAGTGCCTTTGTGGGCGGCCGGGTCGCCTCTGAGTGCCTCTCGGGGCGGCCGGGGAGGCTCCGAGTGCCTTTCGGGGTGGCCGGGCTGCCTCCGAGTGCCTTTCAGGGAGGCCGGTGAGTCTCTGAGTGCCTTTCGGGGCAGCCGTGGAGGCTCCGAGTGCCTTTTGGGGCGGCCGGGGAGGCTCCGAGTGCCTTTCGGGGCGGCCGGGACGGCTCCGAGTGCCTTTTGGGGCGGCCAGGACGGCTCCGAGTGCCTTTTGGGGTGGCCGGGCCGCCTCCGAGTGCCTTTTGGGGCAGCTAGGGAGGCTCCGAGTGCCTTTCGGGGCGGCCGGGGAGGCTCCGAGTGCCTTTTGGGGTGGCCGGGCAGGCTCCGAGTGCCTTTCGGGGCGGTCGGGGAGGCTCCGAGTGCCTTTGTGGACGGCCAGGGAGGCTCCCGAGTGCCTTTCGGGGCGGCCGGTGAGGCTCCGAGTGCCTTTCGGGGAGGCCGGGCCGCCTCCGAGTGCCTTTCGGGGCGGCCGGCCCTCCCGAGTGCCTTTCGGGGTGGCCGGGCCGCCTCCGAGTGCCTTTTGGGGAGGCCGTGCAGGCTCCGAGTGCCTTTCGGGGCGGCTAGGGAGGCTCCGAGTGCCTTTTCGGGGAGGCCGGGGAGGCTCCGAGTGCCTTTCGGGGCGGCCGGCGAGGCTCCGAGTGCCTTTCGGGGCAGCCGTTCCCCCTCCGAGTGCCTTTCGGGGCGGCTGGGCCGGTCCCACTGCCTTTCGGGGCGGCCGGGCCGGCTCTGTGTGCCTTTCGGGGAGGCCGGGGAGCCTCCGAGTGCCTTTCAGGGAGGCCGGGTCGCCTCCCAGTGCCTTTCGGGACGGCCAGGGAGGCTCCGAGTGCCTTTGGGGGCAGCCGGCGAGGCTCCGAGTACCTTTCGGGGTGGCCGGGGAGGCTCCGAGTGCTTTTCGGGGCAGCCGGTCGCCTCCGAGTGCCTTTCGGGGCGGCCGGGCCGGCTCCGAGTGCCTTTTGGGGTGGCCGGGCAGGCTCCGAGTGCCTTTCGGGGCGGCCGGGGAGGCTCCGAGTGCCTTTCGGGGACGGCCAGGGAGGCTCCGAGTGCCTTTTGGGGAGGCCGGGGAGGCTGCGAGTGCCTTTCGGGGCGGCCGGGCTGCCTCCGAGTGCCTTTCGGGGCGTCTGGGGAGGCTCCGAGTGCCTTTGTGGCGGCCAGGGAGGCTCCGAGTGCCTTTCCGGGTGGCCGGGGCGGTTCCGAGTGCCTTTCGGGGCGGCCGGGGAGGCTCCGAGTGCCTTTTGGGGTGGCCGGGCTGCCTCCGAGTACCTTTTGGGGTGGCCAGGCTACCTCCGAGTGCCTTTTGGGACGGCCAGCGAGGCTCCGAGTGCCTTTGTGGGCGGCCGGGCCGCCTCCGAGTGCCTTTTGGGGTAGCTGGGGAGGCTCCGAGTGCCTTTTCGGGCAGCTGGAGAGGCTCCGAGTGCCTTTCGGGGTGGCCGGGGAGGCTCCGAGTGCCTTTGTGGGCGGCCGGGGAGGCTCTGAGTGCCTTTCGGGGCGTCCGGGGAGGCTCCGAGTGCCTTTCAGGGAGGCCGTGTCGCCTCCGAGTGCCTTTCGGGGCGTCTGGGGAGGCTCCGAGTGCCTTTCGGGGCAGCCCTTCCCCCTCCGAGTGCCTTTCGGGGCGTCAGGGCCGGTCCGAGTGCCTTTCGGGGCGGCCGGGCGGCCTCTCAGTGCCTTTCGGGGAGGCCGGGCCGGCTCCGAGTGCCTTTTTGGGTGGCCGGCGAGGCTCCGAGTGCCTTTCGGGGAGGCCGGGGAGGCTCCGAGTGCTTTTCGGGGCGGCCGGGCTGCCTCCGAGTGCCTTTCGGGGCAGCCGGTCGCCTCCGAGTGCCTTTCGGGGCGGCCGGGCCGGCTCCGAGTGCCTTTTGGGGTGGCCGGGCAGGCTCCGAGTGCCTTTCGGGGCAGCGGGTCGCCTCCGAGTGCCTTTTGGGGCGGCCAGGGAGGCTCCGAGTGCCTTTCGGGGGAGGCCGGGCCGCCTCTGAGTGCCTTTCGGGGAGGCTGGGCCGCCTCCGAGTGCCTTTTGGAGCGGCCAGGGAGGCTCCGAGTGCCTTTCGGGGCAGCCGGGCAGGCTCCGAGTGCCTTTTGGGGTCTTCGGGCCGGCTCCGAGTGCCTTTCGGGGTGGCCGGTGAGGCTCCGAGGGCCTTTCGGGGTGGTTGGGGAGGCTCCGAGTGCCTTTGGGGGAGGCCGGGCCGCCTCCGACTGCCTTTCGGGGAGGCTGGGCAGGCTCCGAGTGTCTTTCGGGGCGGCCGGGTAGGCTCTGAGTGCCTTTCGGGGAGGCCGGGGAGGCTCCGAGTGTCTTTGTGGACGGCCAGGGAGGCTCCGAGTGCCTTTCGGGGTGGCCAGTCGCCTTCGAGTGCCTTTCGGGGCGGTCGGGGAGGCTCGGAGTGCCTTTGGGGGAGGCCGGTGAGGCTCCGAGTGCCTTTTGGGGAGGCTGGGCCGCCTACGAGTGCCTTTTGGGGCGGCCAGGGAGGCTCCGAGTGCCTTTTGGGGTGGCCGGGGAGGCTCCGAGTGCCTTTCGGGGTGGCCGGGCCGCCTACGAGTGCCTTTTTGGGCGGTCGGCGAGGCTCCGAGTGCCTTTCGGGGAGGCCGGGCAGGCTCCGAGTGCCTTTCGGGGCGGCCGGGGAGGCTCCGAGTGCCTTTGTGGGCGGTCGGCGAGGCTCCGAGTGCCTTTCAGGGAGACCGGTCCGCCTCCGAGTGCCTTTCGGGGCGTCCGTGCAGGCTCCGAGTGCCTTTCGGGGCGTCCGGGCAGGCTCCGAGTGCCTTTCGGGGCGGCCGGGCAGGCTCCGAGTGCCTTTTGGGGTGGCCGGGGAGGCTCCGAGTGCCTTTCGGGGCGGCCGGGGGGGCTCTGAGTGCCTTTCGGGGCGGCCGGGGAGGCTCAGAGTGCCTTTCGGGGAGGCCGGGGAGGCTCCGAGTGCCTTTCGGGGCGGCCGGGCTGCCTCCGAGTGCCTTTCGGGGCAGCTGGGAAGGCTCCGAGTGCCTTTTGGGGCGGCCAGGGAGGCTCCGAGTGCCTTTGTGGGCGGCCGGGGAGGCTCCGAGTGCCTTTCGGGGCAGCTGGGAAGGCTCCGAGTGCCTTTTGGGGCGGCCAGGGAGGCTCCGAGTGCCTTTGTGGGCGGCCGGGGAGGCTCCGAGTGCCTTTCGGGGCGTCTGGGGAGGCTCCGAGTGCCTTTCGGGGCAGCCCTTCCCCCTCCGAGTGCCTTTCGGGGCGGCCGGGGAGGCTCCGAGTGCCTTTCGGGGCGGCCAGGACGGCTCCGAGTGCCTTTCGGGGCGGCCGGTCTGCCTCCGAGTGCCTTTCGGGGCAGCCGGGTTGCCTCTGAGTGCCTTTCGGGGCGGCCGGGGAGGCTCCGAGTGCCTTTCGGGGTGGCCGGGCTGCCTCCGAGTGCCTTTCAGGGAGGCCGGTGAGTCTCCGAGTGCCTTTCGGGGCGGCCAGGGAGGCTCTGAGTGCCTTTCGGGGCGGCCAGGGAGGCTCCAAGTGCCTTTCGGAGTGGCCGGGGAGGCTCCGAGTGCCTTTCTGGTAGGCCGTGTCGCCTCCGAGTGCCTTTCGGGGCAGCCGAACCGCCTCCAAGTGCCTTTGGGGGCGGCCGGGGAGGCTCCGAGTGCCTTTGGGGGCGGCCGGGGAGGCTCCGAGTGCCTTTCGGGGCGGCCGGGCCGGCTCCGAGTGCCTTTCGGGGCGGCCGGTCGCCTCCGAGTGCCTTTCGGAGTGGTCGGGGAGGCTCCGAGTGCCTTTGGGGGAGGCCGGGGCGGTCCGAGTGCCTTTCGGGGCGGCCTGGCCGGCTTCGAGTGCCTTTCGGGGCGGCCGGTCTGCCTCCGAGTGCCTTTCGGGGCGGTCGGGGAGGCTCCGAGTGCCTTTGGGGGAGGCCGGGCCGCCTCTGAGTGCCTTTCGGGGAGGCTGGGCCGCCTCCGACTGCCTTTCGGGGTGGCCGGGGAGGCTCTGAGTGCCTTTTGGGGCAGGCGGGCCGCCTACGAGTGCCTTTTTGGGCGGCCAGGGAGGCTCCGAGTGCCTTTTGGGGTGGCCGGGCAGGCTCCAAGTGGCTTTCGGGGCGGCCGGGCAGGCTCTGAGTGCCTTTCGGGGCGGCCGGGGAGGCTCCGAGTGCCTTTCGGGGCGGCCGGGGAGGCTCCGAGTGCCTTTGTGGGCGGCCGGGCCGGCTCTGTGTGCCTTTCGGGGAGGCCGGGCAGGCTCCGAGTGCCTTTTGGGGAGGCCGTGTCGCCTCCCAGTGCCTTTCGGGTCAGCCGGACCGCCTCCAAGTGCCTTTGGGGGCACCCAGGGAGGCTCTGAGTGCCTTTTGGGGCAGCCGGGAAGCCTCCGAGTCCCTTTCAGGGCGGTCGCGCTGCCTCCGAGTGCCTTTTGGGGCGGCCGGCGAGGCTCTGAGTGCCTTTGTGGGCGGCCGGGGAGGCTCCGAGTGCCTTTTTGGGGCGGCTGGCGAGGCTCCGAGTGCCTTTCGGGGAGGCCGGGGAGGCTCTGAGCACCTTTCGGGGCGGACGGAGAGGCTCCGAGTGCCTTTCGGGGCGGCCGGGGAGGCTCCGAGTGCCTTTCGGGGCGGCCAGGACGGCTCCGAGTGCCTTTCGGGGCGGCCGGTCTGCCTCCGAGTGCCTTTCGGGGCGGCCGGTCTGCCTCCGAGTGCCTTTCGGGGCGGCCGGTCTGCCTCCGAGTGCCTTTCGGGGCGGCCGGTCTGCCTCCGAGTGCCTTTCGGGGCGGCTGGGTCGCCTCCGAGTGCCTTTCGGGGCGGCCGGCGAGGCTCTGAATGCCTTTCGGGGAGGCCGGCGAGGCTCCGAGTGCCTTTCGAGGTGGCTGTTTCCCCTCAAAGTGCATTTCGAGGCGGCCTGGCTGGCTCCGAGTGCCTTTTAGGGTGGCTGGGGAGGCTCCGAGTGCCTTTCGGGGCGGCCGGGGAGGCTCCGAGTGCCTTTCGGGGAGGCTGGGCAGGCTCCGAGTGTCTTTCGGGGCGGCCAGGGAGGCTCCGAGTGCCTTTCGGGGCGGCCGTGCAGGCTCCGACTGCCTTTGTGGGTGGCCACGGAGGCTCCGAGTGCCTTTCGGGGTGGCTGGGGAAGCTCCGAGTGCCTTTCGGGGCGGCCGTGGAGGCTCTGAGTGCCTTTCGGGGCGGCCGGCGAGGCTCCGAGTGCCTTTCGGGGCGGCCGGGGAGGCTCCGAGTGCCTTTTAGGGAGGCCGGGCCGCCTCCGAGTGCCTTTCGGGGAGGCCGGTCTGCCTCCGAGTGCCTTTCGGGGCAGCCGGGTTGCCTCTGAGTGCCTTTCGGGGCGGCCGGGGAGGCTCTGAGTGCCTTTCGGGGTGGCCGGGCTGCCTCCGAGTGCCTTTCAGGGAGGCCGGTGAGTCTCCGAGTGCCTTTCGGGGTGGCCGGGGAGGCTCCGAGTGCCTTTCGGGGCGGCCGGGGAGGCTCCAAGTGCCTTTCGGAGTGGCCGGGGAGGCTCCGAGTGCCTTTCTGGTAGGCCGTGTCGCCTCCGAGTGCCTTTCGGGGCAGCCGAACCGCCTCCAAGTGCCTTTGGGGGCGGCCGGGGAGGCTCCGAGTGCCTTTGGGGGCGGCCGGGGAGGCTCCGAGTACCTTTCGGGGCGGCTGGGCAGGCTCCAAGTGCCTTTTGGGGATGCCGGGGAGGCTCCGAGTGTCTTTTTCGGGCGGCCGGGACGGCTTCGAGCGCCTTTCGGGGCGGCCGGGGAGGCTCCGAGTGCCTTTGTGGACGGCCAGGGAGGCTCCGAGTGCCTTTCGGGGAGGCCGGGGAGGCTGCGAGTGCCTTTCGGGGCGGCCGGGCTGCCTCCGAGTGCCTTTCGGGGAGGCCGGGGAGGCTCCGAGTGCCTTTGTGGGTGGCCACGGAGGCTCTGAGTGCCTTTCGGGGAGGCCGGGGAGGCTCCGAGTGCCTTTGGGGGCGGCCGGTGAGGCTCCGAGTGCCTTTCGGGGCGGCCGGCCCTCCCGAGTGCCTTTCGAGGTGGCCGGGCCGCCTCCGAGTGCCTTTCGGGGCGGCCGATGAGGCTCCGAATGCCTTTCGGGGCGGCCGGGCCGCCTCCGAGTGCCTTTTGGGGAGGTCGGGGAGGCTCCGAGTGCCTTTCGGGGAGGCCGGGGAGGCTCCGAGTGCCTTTGTGGGCGGCCGGGGAGGCTCTGAGTACCTTTCGGGGCGTCCGGGGAGTCTCCGAGTGCCTTTTGGGGCGGCCAGGGAGGCTCTGAGTGCCTTTGGGGGAGGCTGGGCCGCCTCCGAGTGCCTTTTGGGGCGGCCAGGGAGGCTCCGAGTGCCTTTCGGGGCAGCTGGGCAGGCCCCGAGTGCCTTTTGGGGTCTTCGGGCCGGCTCCGAGTGCCTTTCGGGGTGGCCGGGCAGGCTCTGAGTGCCTTTCGGGGATGCCGGGGAGGCTCCGAGTGTCTTTTTGGGGCGGCCGGGACGGCTTCGAGCGCCTTTCGGGGCGGCTGGGGAGGCTCCGAGTGCCTTTGTGGACGGCCGGGGAGGCTCCGAGTGCCTTTCGGGGCGGCCGGGGAGGCTGCGAGTGCCTTTCGGGGCTCCCGGGGCAGTTCCGAGTGCCTTTCGGGGCGGCCTGGCCGGCTCCGAGTGCCTTTCGGGGTGGCCAGTCGCCTCCGAGTGCCTTTCGGGGCGGTCGGGGAGGCTCGGAGTGCCTTTGGGGGAGGCCGGGCAGGCTCCGAGTGCCTTTCGGGGAGGCTGGGCCGCCTCCGAGTGCCTTTTTGGGCGGCCAGGGAGGCTCCGAGTGCCTTTTGGGGTGGCCGGGGAGGCTCCGAGTGCCTTTCGGGGTGGCCGGGCCGCCTACGAGTGCCTTTTTGGGGGGCCAGGGAGGCTCCGAGTGCCTTTGTGGGCGGTCGGCGAGGCTCCGAGTGCCTTTCAGGGAGACCGGTCCGCCTCCGAGTGCCTTTCGGGGCGTCCGTGCAGGCTCCGAGTGCCTTTCGGGGTGGCCATGGAGGCTCTGAGTGCCTTTCGGGGTGGCTGGGGAGGCTCCGAGTGCCTTTCGGGGCGGCCGGGGAGGCTCCGAGTGCCTTTCGGGGCGGCCGGGGGGGCTATGAGTGCCTTTCGAGGCGGCCGGGGAGGCTCCGAGTGCCTTTTGGGGTGGCCGGGCCTTCTCCGAGTGCCTTTCGGGGCGGCCAGGCTACCTCTGAGTGCCCTTTGGGGCGTCCAGCGAGGCTCCGAGTGCCTTTGTGGGCGGCCGGGCCGGCTCCGAGTGCCTTTTGGGGCAGCTGGGGAGGCTCCGAGTGCCTTTTCGGGCAGCTGGGGAGGCTCCGAGTGCCTTTCGGGGCGGCCGGAGAGGCTCCGAGTGCCTTTCGGGGCAGCTGGGAAGGCTCCGAGTGCCTTTTGGCGCGGCCAGGGAGGCTCCGAGTGCCTTTCGGGGCGGCCAGGGAGGCTCCGAGTGCCTTTGTCGGCGGCCGGGGAGGCTCCGAGTGCCTTTCAGGGCGTCTGGGGAGGCTCCGAGTGCCTTTCGGGGCAGCCCTTCCCCCTCCGAGTGCCTTTCGGGGCGTCAGAGCCGGTCCCAGTGCCTTTCGGGGAGGCCGGGCAGCCTCTCAGTGCCTTTCGGGGAGGCCGGGCCGGCTCCGAGTGCCTTTCGGGGCGGCCGGGCAGGCTCCGAGTGCCTTTGGGGGCAGCCGTTCCCCCTCCGAGTGCCTTTCGGGGAGGCCGGGCTGCCTCCCAGAGCCTTTCGGGGCAGCCGGCGAGGCTCTGACTGCCTTTCGGGGAGGCCGGGCCGCCTCCGAGTGCCTTTCGGGGCGGCCGGACCGCCTCCCAGTGCCTTTGGGGGCGGCTGGGCCGGCTCCGAGTGCCTTTTGGGGTGGCCGGGCAGGCTCCGAGTGCCTTTCGGGGCGGCCGGTCGCCTCCGAGTGCCTTTCGGGGTGGTCGGGGAGGCTCCGAGTGCCTTTGGGGGAGGCCGGGCCGCCTCCGAGTGCCTTTCGGGGAGGCTGGGCCGCCTCCGAGTGCCTTTTGGGGCGGCCAGGGAGGCTCCGAGTGCCTTTCGGGGCGGCCGGGGAGGCTCCGAGTGCCTTTGTGGGTGGCCACGGAGGCTCCGAGTGCCTTTCGGGGTGGCTGGGGAAGCTCCGAGTGCCTTTCGGGGCGGCCAGGGAGGCTCCGAGTGCCTTTGTGGGCGGCCGGGGAGGCTCTGAGTGCCTTTCGGGGCGGCCGGGCAGGCTCCGAGTGCCTTTGGGGGCGGCTGGCGAGGCTCCGAGTGCCTTTCGGGGCAGCCGGGCAGGCTCCGAGTGCCTTTCGGGGCGCCCGGGGAGGCTCCGAGTGCCTTTCGGGGCGGCCGGCCCTCCCGAGTGCCTTTCGGGGCAGCCGAACCGCCTCCAAGTGCCTTTGGGGGCGGCCGGGGAGGCTCCGAGTGCCTTTGGGGGCGGCCGGGGAGGCTCCGAGTACCTTTCGGGGCGGCCGGGCTGCCTCCGAGTGCCTTTCGGGGATGCCGGGGAGGCTCCGAGTGTCTTTTTGGGGCGGCCGGGACGGCTTCGAACGCCTTTCGGGGCGGCCGGGGAGGCTCCGAGTGCCTTTGTGGACGGCCGGGGAGGCTCCGAGTGCGTTTCGGGGCGCCTGGGGCGGTTCCGAGTGCCTTTCGGGGTGGCCGGGGAGGCTCCGAGTGCCTTTCGGGGCAGCCGGTCGCCTCCGAGTGCCTTTCGGGGTGGTCGGGGAGGCTCCGAGTGCCTTTGGGGGAGGCCGGGCCGCCTCTGAGTGCCTTTCGGGGAGGCTGGGCCGCCTCCGAGTGCCTTTGGGGGAGGCTGGGCCGCCTCCGAGTGCCTTTCGGGGCGGCCGGGGAGGCTCCAAGTGCCTTTTTGGGCAGGTGGGCCGCCTACGAGTGCCTTTTTGGGCGGCCAGGGAGGCTCCGAGTGCCTTTTGGGGTGGCCGGGCAGGCTCCGAGTGCCTTTCGGGGCGGCCGGGCAGGCTCTGAGTGCCTTTCGGGGCGGCCGGGGAGGCTCCGAGTGCCTTTCGGGGCGGCCGGGGAGGCTCCGAGTGCCTTTGTGGGCGGTCGGGCAGGCTCCGAGTGCCTTTTGGGGAGGCCGTGTCGCCTCCCAGTGCCTTTCGGGTCAGCCGGACCGCCTCCAAGTGCCTTTGGGGGCGCCCAGGGAGGCTCTGAGTGCCTTTTGGGGCAGCCGGGAAGCCTCCGAGTCCCTTTCAGGGCGGTCGCGCTGCCTCCGAGTGCCTTTTGGGGCGGCCGGCGAGGCTCTGAGTGCCTTTGTGGGCGGCCGGGGAGGCTCCGAGTGCCTTTTTGGGGCGGCTGGGGAGGCTCCGAGTGCCTTTCGGGGAGGCCGGGGAGGCTCCGAGTGCCTTTGTGGGTGGCCGGGGAGGCTCTGAGTACCTTTCGGGGCGGCCGGTGAGGCTCCGAGTGCCTTTCGGGGCGGCCGGGGAGGCTCCGAGTGCCTTTGGGAGCGGCCAGGACGGCTCCGAGTGCCTTTCGGGGCGGCCGGGCCGCCTCCGAGTGCCTTTCGGGGCGGCCGGGCCGTATCCGAGTGCCTTTCGGGGCGGCTGGGTCGCCTCCGAGTGCCTTTCGGGGCGGCCGGCGAGGCTCTGAATGCCTTTCGGGGAGGCCGGCGAGGCTCTGAATGCCTTTCGGGGAGGCCGGCGAGGCTCCGAGTGCCTTTCGAGGTGGCTGTTTCCCCTCAAAGTGCATTTCGAGGCGTCCTGCCTGGCTCCGAGTGCCTTTCGGGGCGGCCGGGGAGGCTCCGAGTGCCTTTCGGGGAGGCTGGGCAGGCTCCGAGTGTCTTTCGGGGCGGCCAGGGAGGCTCCGAGTGCCTTTCGGGGCGGCCGTGCAGGCTCCGACTGCCTTTGTGGGTGGCCACGTAGGCTCTGAGTGCCTTTCGGGGCGGCTGGGGAAGCTCCGAGTGCCTTTCGGGGCGGCCGTGGAGGCTCTGAGTGCCTTTCGGGGCGGCCGGCGAGGCTCCGAGTGCCTTTTGGGGCGGCCGGGGAGTCTCCGAGTGCCTTTTAGGGAGGCCGGGCCGCCTCCGAGTGCCTTTCGGGGAGGCCGGTCTGCCTCCGAGTGCCTTTCGGGGCAGCCGGGTCGCCTCTGAGTGCCTTTCGGGGCGGCCGGGGAGGCTCCGAGTGCCTTTCGGGGTGGCCGGGCTGCCTCCGAGTGCCTTTCAGGGAGGCCGGTGAGTCTCCGAGTGCCTTTTGGGGCGGCCAGGGAGGCTCTGAGTGCCTTTCGGGGCGGCCGGGCCGGCTCCGAGTGCCTTTCGGGGCGGCCAGGGAGGCTCCAAGTGCCTTTCGGAGTGGCCGGGGAGGCTCCGAGTGCCTTTCTGGTAGGCCGTGTCGCCTCCGAGTGCCTTTCGGGGCAGCCGAACCGCCTCCAAGTGCCTTTGGGGGCGGCCGGGGAGGCTCCGAGTGCCTTTGGGGGCGGCCGGGGAGGCTCCGAGTACCTTTCGGGGCGGCCGGGCTGCCTCCGAGTGCCTTTCGGAACGGCCGGGGAGGCTCCGAGTGCCTTTTGGGGATGCCGGGGAGGCTCCGAGTGTCTTTTTCGGGTGGCCGGGACGGCTTCGAGCGCCTTTCGGGGCGGCCGGGGAGGCTCCGAGTGCCTTTGTGGACGGCCAGGGAGGCTCCGAGTGCCTTTCGGGGAGGCCGGGGAGGCTGCGAGTGCCTTTCGGGGCGGCCGGGCTGCCTCCGAGTGCCTTTCGGGGCGTCTGGGGAGGCTCCGAGTGCCTTTGTGGGTGGCCACGGAGGCTCTGAGTGCCTTTCGGGGTGGCCGGGCAGGCTTCAAGTGCCTTTTGGGGTGGCCGGTGAGGCTCCGAGTGCCTTTTGGGGTGGCCGGGGAGGCTCCGAGTGCCTTTTGGGGAGGCCGGGGAGGCTCCGAGTGCCTTTTGGGGCGGCCGGGACGGCTCCGAGTGCCTTTTGGGGTGGCCAGGGAGGCTCCGAGTGCCTTTGTGGGCGGCCGGGGAGGCTCCGAGTGCCTTTGTGTACGGCCGGGCCGGCTCCGAGTGCCTTTCGGGGCAGCCGGGCCGCCTCCGAGTGCCTTTCGGGGAGGCTGGGCAGGCTCCGAGTGCCTTTCGGGGCAGCCCTTTCCCCTCCGAGTGCCTTTCGGGGTGTTAGGGCCGGTCCCAGTGCCTTTCGGGGCGGCCGGGCGGCCTCTCAGTGCCTTTCGGGGTGGCCGGGCCGGCTCCGAGTGCCTTTCGGGGCAGCCGGGCAGGCTCCGAGTGCCTTTCGGGGCGGCCGAGGAGGCTCCGAGTGCCTTTCGGGGCGGCCGGCGAGGCTCCGAGTGCCTTTGTGGGCAGCCAGGCCACCTCCGAGTGCCTTTCGGGGAGGCCGGTCTGCCTCCGAGTGCCTTTCGGGGCAGCCGGGTCGCCTCTGAGTGCCTCTCGGGGCGGCCGGGGAGGCTCCGAGTGCCTTTCGGGGTGGCCGGGCTGCCTCCGAGTGCCTTTCAGGGAGGCCGGTGAGTCTCTGAGTGCCTTTCGGGGCAGCCGTGGAGGCTCCGAGTGCCTTTTGGGGCGGCCGGGGAGGCTCCGAGTGCCTTTCGGGGCGTCCGGGGAGTCTCCGAGTGCCTTTCGGGGCGGCCGGGACGGCTCCGAGTGCCTTTTGGGGCGGCCAGGACGGCTCCGAGTGCCTTTTGGGGTGGCCGGGCCGCCTCCGAGTGCCTTTTGGGGCAGCTAGGGAGGCTCCGAGTGCCTTTCGGGGCGGCCGGGGAGGCTCCGAGTGCCTTTTGGGGTGGCCGGGCAGGCTCCGAGTGCCTTTCGGGGCGGTCGGGGAGGCTCCGAGTGCCTTTGTGGACGGCCAGGGAGGCTCCCGAGTGCCTTTCGGGGCGGCCGGTGAGGCTCCGAGTGCCTTTCGGGGAGGCCGGGCCGCCTCCGAGTGCCTTTCGGGGCGGCCGGCCCTCCCGAGTGCCTTTCGGGGTGGCCGGGCCGCCTCCGAGTGCCTTTTGGGGAGGCCGTGCAGGCTCCGAGTGCCTTTCGGGGCGGCTAGGGAGGCTCCGAGTGCCTTTTCGGGGAGGCCGGGGAGGCTCCGAGTGCCTTTCGGGGCGGCCGGCGAGGCTCCGAGTGCCTTTCGGGGCAGCCGTTCCCCCTCCGAGTGCCTTTCGGGGCGGCTGGGCCGGTCCCACTGCCTTTCGGGGCGGCCGGGCCGGCTCTGTGTGCCTTTCGGGGAGGCCGGGGAGCCTCCGAGTGCCTTTCAGGGAGGCCGGGTCGCCTCCCAGTGCCTTTCGGGACGGCCAGGGAGGCTCCGAGTGCCTTTGGGGGCAGCCGGCGAGGCTCCGAGTACCTTTCGGGGTGGCCGGGGAGGCTCCGAGTGCTTTTCGGGGCAGCCGGTCGCCTCCGAGTGCCTTTCGGGGCGGCCGGGCCGGCTCCGAGTGCCTTTTGGGGTGGCCGGGCAGGCTCCGAGTGCCTTTCGGGGCGGCCGGGGAGGCTCCGAGTGCCTTTGTGGACGGCCAGGGAGGCTCCGAGTGCCTTTTGGGGAGGCCGGGGAGGCTGCGAGTGCCTTTCGGGGCGGCCGGGCTGCCTCCGAGTGCCTTTCGGGGCGTCTGGGGAGGCTCCGAGTGCCTTTGTGGCGGCCAGGGAGGCTCCGAGTGCCTTTCCGGGTGGCCGGGGCGGTTCCGAGTGCCTTTCGGGGCGGCCGGGGAGGCTCCGAGTGCCTTTTGGGGTGGCCGGGCTGCCTCCGAGTACCTTTTGGGGTGGCCAGGCTACCTCCGAGTGCCTTTTGGGACGGCCAGCGAGGCTCCGAGTGCCTTTGTGGGCGGCCGGGCCGCCTCCGAGTGCCTTTTGGGGTAGCTGGGGAGGCTCCGAGTGCCTTTTCGGGCAGCTGGAGAGGCTCCGAGTGCCTTTCGGGGTGGCCGGGGAGGCTCCGAGTGCCTTTGTGGGCGGCCGGGGAGGCTCTGAGTGCCTTTCGGGGCGTCCGGGGAGGCTCCGAGTGCCTTTCAGGGAGGCCGTGTCGCCTCCGAGTGCCTTTCGGGGCGTCTGGGGAGGCTCCGAGTGCCTTTCGGGGCAGCCCTTCCCCCTCCGAGTGCCTTTCGGGGCGTCAGGGCCGGTCCGAGTGCCTTTCGGGGCGGCCGGGCGGCCTCTCAGTGCCTTTCGGGGAGGCCGGGCCGGCTCCGAGTGCCTTTTTGGGTGGCCGGCGAGGCTCCGAGTGCCTTTCGGGGAGGCCGGCGAGGCTCTGAATGCCTTTCGGGGCGGCCGGGCTGCCTCCGAGTGCCTTTCGGGGCAGCCGGTCGCCTCCGAGTGCCTTTCGGGGCGGCCGGGCCGGCTCCGAGTGCCTTTTGGGGTGGCCGGGCAGGCTCCGAGTGCCTTTCGGGGCAGCGGGTCGCCTCCGAGTGCCTTTTGGGGCGGCCAGGGAGGCTCCGAGTGCCTTTCGGGGGAGGCCGGGCCGCCTCTGAGTGCCTTTCGGGGAGGCTGGGCCGCCTCCGAGTGCCTTTTGGAGCGGCCAGGGAGGCTCCGAGTGCCTTTCGGGGCAGCCGGGCAGGCTCCGAGTGCCTTTTGGGGTCTTCGGGCCGGCTCCGAGTGCCTTTCGGGGTGGCCGGTGAGGCTCCGAGGGCCTTTCGGGGTGGTTGGGGAGGCTCCGAGTGCCTTTGGGGGAGGCCGGGCCGCCTCCGACTGCCTTTCGGGGAGGCTGGGCAGGCTCCGAGTGTCTTTCGGGGCGGCCGGGTAGGCTCTGAGTGCCTTTCGGGGAGGCCGGGGAGGCTCCGAGTGTCTTTGTGGACGGCCAGGGAGGCTCCGAGTGCCTTTCGGGCTGGCCAGTCGCCTTCGAGTGCCTTTCGGGGCGGTCGGGGAGGCTCGGAGTGCCTTTGGGGGAGGCCGGTGAGGCTCCGAGTGCCTTTTGGGGAGGCTGGGCCGCCTACGAGTGCCTTTTGGGGCGGCCAGGGAGGCTCCGAGTGCCTTTTGGGGTGGCCGGGGAGGCTCCGAGTGCCTTTCGGGGTGGCCGGGCCGCCTACGAGTGCCTTTTTGGGCGGTCGGCGAGGCTCCGAGTGCCTTTCGGGGAGGCCGGGCAGGCTCCGAGTGCCTTTCGGGGCGGCCGGGGAGGCTCCGAGTGCCTTTGTGGGCGGTCGGCGAGGCTCCGAGTGCCTTTCAGGGAGACCGGTCCGCCTCCGAGTGCCTTTCGGGGCGTCCGTGCAGGCTCCGAGTGCCTTTCGGGGCGTCCGGGCAGGCTCCGAGTGCCTTTCGGGGCGGCCGGGCAGGCTCCGAGTGCCTTTTGGGGTGGCCGGGGAGGCTCCGAGTGCCTTTCGGGGCGGCCGGGGAGGCTCTGAGTGCCTTTCGGGGCGGCCGGGGAGGCTCAGAGTGCCTTTCGGGGAGGCCGGGGAGGCTCCGAGTGCCTTTCGGGGCGGCCGGGCTGCCTCCGAGTGCCTTTCGGGGCAGCTGGGAAGGCTCCGAGTGCCTTTTGGGGCGGCCAGGGAGGCTCCGAGTGCCTTTGTGGGCGGCCGGGGAGGCTCCGAGTGCCTTTCGGGGCAGCTGGGAAGGCTCCGAGTGCCTTTTGGGGCGGCCAGGGAGGCTCCGAGTGCCTTTGTGGGCGGCCGGGGAGGCTCCGAGTGCCTTTCGGGGCGTCTGGGGAGGCTCCGAGTGCCTTTCGGGGCAGCCCTTCCCCCTCCGAGTGCCTTTCGGGGCGTCTTGGCCGGTCCCAGTGCCTTTCGGGGCGGCCGGGCAGCCTCTCAGTGCCTTTCGGGGAGGCCGGGCCGGCTCCGAGTGCCTTTCGGGGCGGCCGGGCAGGCTCCGAGTGCCTTTGGGGGCAGCCGTTCCCCCTCCGAGTGACTTTTGGGGAGGCAGGGCTGCCTCCCAGAGCCTTTCGGGGCAGCCGGCGAGGCTCCGAGTGCCTTTCGGGGAGGCCGGGCCGGCTCCGAGTGCCTTTCGGGGCGGCCGGTCGCCTCCGAGTGCCTTTCGGGGAGGCTGGGCAGGCTCCGAGTGTCTTTTGGGGCGGCCGTGCAGGCTCCGACTGCCTTTGTGGGTGGCCACGGAGGCTCTGAGTGCCTTTCGGTGTGGCTGAGGAAGCTCCGAGTGCCTTTCGGGGCGGCCGTGGAGGCTCTGAGTGCCTTTCGGGGCGGCCGGCGATGCTCTGAGTGCCATTGTGGGCGGCCGTGGAGGCTCAGAGTGCCTTTCGGGGCGGCCGGTGAGGCTCCGAGTGCCTTTCGGGGCGGCCGGCCCTCCCGAGTGCTTTTCGAGGTGGCTGGGCTGCCTCCGAGTGCCTTTGTGGGCGGCCGATGAGGCTCCGAATGCCTTTCGGGGCGGCCGGGCCGCCTCCGAGTGCCTTTTGGGGAGGTCGGGGAGGCTCCAAGTGCCTTTCGGGGAGGCCGGGGAGGCTCCGAGTGCCTTTGTGGGCGGCCGGGGAGGCTCTGAGTACCTTTCGGGGCGTCCGGGGAGTCTCCGAGTGCCTTTTGGGGCGGCCAGGGAGGCTCTGAGTGCCTTTGGGGGAGGCCGGGCCGCCTCCGAGTGCCTTTCGGGGAGGCTGGGCCGCCTCCGAGTGCCTTTTGGGGCGGCCAGGGAGGCTCCGAGTGCCTTTCGGGGCAGCTGGGCAGGCTCCGAGTGCCTTTTGGGGTCTTCGGGCCGGCTCCGAGTGCCTTTCGGGGTGGCCGGGCAGGCTCAGAGTGCCTTTCGGGGATGCCGGGGAGGCTCCGAGTGTCTTTTTGGGGCGGCCGGGACGGCTTCGAGCGCCTTTCGGGGCGGCTGGGGAGGCTCCGAGTGCCTTTGTGGACGGCCGGGGAGGCTCCGAGTGCCTTTCGGGGCGGCCGGGGAGGCTGCGAGTGCCTTTCGGGGCTCCCGGGGCGGTTCCGAGTGCCTTTCGGGGCGGCCTGGCCGGCTCCGAGTGCCTTTCGGGGTGGCCAGTCGCCTCCGAGTGCCTTTCGGGGCGGTCGGGGAGGCTCGGAGTGCCTTTGGGGGAGGCCGGGCAGGCTCTGAGTGCCTTTCGGGGCGGCCGGGCCGGCTCCGAGTGCCTTTCGGGGCGGCCAGGGAGGCTCCGAGTGCCTTTTGGGGTGGCCGGGGAGGCTCCGAGTGCCTTTCGGGGTGGCCGGGCCGCCTACGAGTGCCTTTTTGGGGGGCCAGGGAGGCTCCGAGTGCCTTTTGGGGTGGCCGGGCAGGCTCCGAGTGCCTTTCGGGGCGGCCGGGGAGGCTCCGAGTGCCTTTGTGGGCGGTCGGCGAGGCTCCGAGTGCCTTTCAGGGAGACCGGTCCGCCTCCGAGTGCCTTTCGGGGCGTCCGTGCAGGCTCCGAGTGCCTTTCGGGGTGGCCATGGAGGCTCTGAGTGCCTTTCGGGGTGGCTGGGGAGGCTCCGAGTGCCTTTTGGGGCGGCCGGGGAGGCTCCGAGTGCCTTTCGGGGCGGCCGGGGGGGCTATGAGTGCCTTTCGAGGCGGCCGGGGAGGCTCCGAGTGCCTTTTGGGGTGGCCGGGCCTTCTCCGAGTGCCTTTCGGGGCGGCCAGGCTACCTCTGAGTGCCCTTTGGGGCGTCCAGCGAGGCTCCGAGTGCCTTTGTGGGCGGCCGGGCCGGCTCCGAGTGCCTTTTGGGGCAGCTGGGGAGGCTCCGAGTGCCTTTTCGGGCAGCTGAGGAGGCTCCGAGTGCCTTTCGGGGCGGCCGGAGAGGCTCCGAGTGCCTTTCGGGGCAGCTGGGAAGGCTCCGAGTGCCTTTTGGGGCGGCCAGGGAGGCTCCGAGTGCCTTTGTCGGCGGCCGGGGAGGCTCCGAGTGCCTTTCAGGGCGTCTGGGGAGGCTCCGAGTGCCTTTCGGGGCAGCCCTTCCCCCTCCGAGTGCCTTTCGGGGCGTCAGAGCCGGTCCCAGTGCCTTTCGGGGAGGCCGGGCAGCCTCTCAGTGCCTTTCGGGGAGGCCGGGCCGGCTCCGAGTGCCTTTCGGGGCGGCCGGGCAGGCTCCGAGTGCCTTTGGGGGCAGCCGTTCCCCCTCCGAGTGCCTTTCGGGGAGGCCGGGCTGCCTCCCAGAGCCTTTCGGGGCAGCCGGCGAGGCTCTGACTGCCTTTCGGGGAGGCCGGGCCGCCTCCGAGTGCCTTTCGGGGCGGCCGGACCGCCTCCCAGTGCCTTTGGGGGCGGCTGGGCCGGCTCCGAGTGCCTTTTGGGGTGGCCGGGCAGGCTCCGAGTGCCTTTCGGGGCGGCCGGTCGCCTCCGAGTGCCTTTCGGGGCGGTCGGGGAGGCTCCGAGTGCCTTTGGGGGAGGCCGGGCCGCCTCCGAGTGCCTTTCGGGGAGGCTGGGCCGCCTCCGAGTGCCTTTTGGGGCGGCCAGGGAGGCTCCGAGTGCCTTTCGGGGCGGCCGGGGAGGCTCCGAGTGCCTTTGTGGGTGGCCACGGAGGCTCCGAGTGCCTTTCGGGGTGGCTGGGGAAGCTCCGAGTGCCTTTCGGGGCGGCCAGGGAGGCTCCGAGTGCCTTTCGGGGCGGCCGGGGAGGCTCCGAGTGCCTTTCGGGGAGGCCGGGCCGCCTCCAAGTGCCTTTTGGGGCGGCCGGGGAGGCTCCGAGTGCCTTTCGGGGCGGCCGGCCCTCCCGAGTGCCTTTCGGGGCAGCCGAACCGCCTCCAAGTGCCTTTGGGGGTGGCCGGGGAGGCTCCGAGTGCCTTTGGGGGCGGCCGGGGAGGCTCCGAGTACCTTTCGGGGCGGCCGGGCTGCCTCCGAGTGCCTTTCGGGGATGCCGGGGAGGCTCCGAGTGTCTTTTTGGGGCGGCCGGGACGGCTTCGAACGCCTTTCGGGGCGGCCGGGGAGGCTCCGAGTGCCTTTGTGGACGGCCGGGGAGGCTCCGAGTGCGTTTCGGGGCGCCCGGGGCGGTTCCGAGTGCCTTTCGGGGCGGCCGGGGAGGCTCCGAGTGCCTTTCGGGGCAGCCGGTCGCCTCCGAGTGCCTTTCGGGGTGGTCGGAGAGGCTCCGAGTGCCTTTGGGGGAGGCCGGGCCGCCTCTGAGTGCCTTTCGGGGAGGCTGGGCCGCCTCCGAGTGCCTTTGGGGGAGGCTGGGCCGCCTCCGAGTGCCTTTCGGGGCGGCCGGGGAGGCTCCAAGTGCCTTTTTGGGCAGGTGGGCCGCCTACGAGTGCCTTTTTGGGCGGCCAGGGAGGCTCCGAGTGCCTTTTGGGGTGGCCGGGCAGGCTCTGAGTGCCTTTCGGGGCGGCCGGGGAGGCTCCGAGTGCCTTTCGGGGTGGCCGGGGAGGCTCCGAGTGCCTTTGTGGGCGGTCGGGCAGGCTCCGAGTGCCTTTTGGGGAGGCCGTGTCGCCTCCCAGTGCCTTTCGGGTCAGCCGGACCGCCTCCAAGTGCCTTTGGGGGCGCCCAGGGAGGCTCTGAGTGCCTTTTGGGGCAGCCGGGAAGCCTCCGAGTCCCTTTCAGGGCGGTCGCGCTGCCTCCGAGTGCCTTTTGGGGCGGCCGGCGAGGCTCTGAGTGCCTTTGTGGGCGGCCGGGGAGGCTCCGAGTGCCTTTTTGGGGCGGCTGGGGAGGCTCCGAGTGCCTTTCGGGGAGGCCGGGGAGGCTCCGAGTGCCTTTGTGGGTGGCCGGGGAGGCTCTGAGTACCTTTCGGGGCGGCCGGTGAGGCTCCGAGTGCCTTTCGGGGCGGCCGGGGAGGCTCCGAGTGCCTTTGGGAGCGGCCAGGACGGCTCCGAGTGCCTTTCGGGGCGGCCGGGCCGCCTCCGAGTGCCTTTCGGGGCGGCCGGGCCGTATCCGAGTGCCTTTCGGGGCGGCTGGGTCGCCTCCGAGTGCCTTTCGGGGCGGCCGGCGAGGCTCTGAATGCCTTTCGGGGAGGCCGGCGAGGCTCTGAATGCCTTTCGGGGAGGCCGGCGAGGCTCCGAGTGCCTTTCGAGGTGGCTGTTTCCCCTCAAAGTGCATTTCGAGGCGTCCTGCCTGGCTCCGAGTGCCTTTCGGGGCGGCCGGGGAGGCTCCGAGTGCCTTTCGGGGAGGCTGGGCAGGCTCCGAGTGTCTTTCGGGGCGGCCAGGGAGGCTCCGAGTGCCTTTCGGGGCGGCCGTGCAGGCTCCGACTGCCTTTGTGGGTGGCCACGTAGGCTCTGAGTGCCTTTCGGGGCGGCTGGGGAAGCTCCGAGTGCCTTTCGGGGCGGCCGTGGAGGCTCTGAGTGCCTTTCGGGGCGGCCGGCGAGGCTCCGAGTGCCTTTTGGGGCGGCCGGGGAGTCTCCGAGTGCCTTTTAGGGAGGCCGGGCCGCCTCCGAGTGCCTTTCGGGGAGGCCGGTCTGCCTCCGAGTGCCTTTCGGGGCAGCCGGGTCGCCTCTGAGTGCCTTTTGGGGCGGCCGGGGAGGCTCCGAGTGCCTTTCGGGGTGGCCGGGCTGCCTCCGAGTGCCTTTCAGGGAGGCCGGTGAGTCTCCGAGTGCCTTTTGGGGCGGCCAGGGAGGCTCTGAGTGCCTTTCGGGGCGGCCGGGCCGGCTCCGAGTGCCTTTCGGGGCGGCCAGGGAGGCTCCAAGTGCCTTTCGGAGTGGCCGGGGAGGCTCCGAGTGCCTTTCTGGTAGGCCGTGTCGCCTCCGAGTGCCTTTCGGGGCAGCCGAACCGCCTCCAAGTGCCTTTGGGGGCGGCCGGGGAGGCTCCGAGTGCCTTTGGGGGCGGCCGGGGAGGCTCCGAGTACCTTTCGGGGCGGCCGGGCTGCCTCCGAGTGCCTTTCGGAACGGCCGGGGAGGCTCCGAGTGCCTTTTGGGGATGCCGGGGAGGCTCCGAGTGTCTTTTTCGGGTGGCCGGGACGGCTTCGAGCGCCTTTCGGGGCGGCCGGGGAGGCTCCGAGTGCCTTTGTGGACGGCCAGGGAGGCTCCGAGTGCCTTTCGGGGAGGCCGGGGAGGCTGCGAGTGCCTTTCGGGGCGGCCGGGCTGCCTCCGAGTGCCTTTCGGGGCGTCTGGGGAGGCTCCGAGTGCCTTTGTGGGTGGCCACGGAGGCTCTGAGTGCCTTTCGGGGTGGCCGGGCAGGCTTCAAGTGCCTTTTGGGGTGGCCGGTGAGGCTCCGAGTGCCTTTTGGGGTGGCCGGGGAGGCTCCGAGTGCCTTTTGGGGAGGCCGGGGAGGCTCCGAGTGCCTTTTGGGGCGGCCGGGACGGCTCCGAGTGCCTTTTGGGGTGGCCAGGGAGGCTCCGAGTGCCTTTGTGGGCGGCCGGGGAGGCTCCGAGTGCCTTTGTGTACGGCCGGGCCGGCTCCGAGTGCCTTTCGGGGCAGCCGGGCCGCCTCCGAGTGCCTTTCGGGGAGGCTGGGCAGGCTCCGAGTGCCTTTCGGGGCAGCCCTTTCCCCTCCGAGTGCCTTTCGGGGTGTTAGGGCCGGTCCCAGTGCCTTTCGGGGCGGCCGGGCGGCCTCTCAGTGCCTTTCGGGGTGGCCGGGCCGGCTCCGAGTGCCTTTCGAGGTGGCCGGGCCGCCTCCGAGTGCCTTTGTGGGCGGCCGATGAGGCTCCGAATGCCTTTCGGGGAGGCCGGGCCGCCTCCGAGTGCCTTTTGGGGAGGTCGGGGAGGCTCCGAGTGCCTTTCGGGGTGGCCGGGCCGGCTCCGAGTGCCTTTTGGGGAGGCCGGGGAGGCTCCGAGTGCCTTTGTGGGCAGCCGGGGAGGCTCCGAGTGCCTTTTCGGGGAGGCCGGGGAGGCTCCGAGTGCCTTTCGGGGCGGCCGGCGAGGCTCCGAGTGCCTTTCGGGGCAGCCGTTCCCCCTCCGAGTGCCTTTCGGGGCGGCTGGGCCGGTCCCACTGCCTTTCGGGGCGGCCGGGCCGGCTCTGTGTGCCTTTCGGGGAGGCCGGGGAGCCTCCGAGTGCCTTTCAGGGAGGCCGGGTCGCCTCCCAGTGCCTTTCGGGACGGCCGGGGAGGCTCTGAGTGCCTTTGGGGGCAGCCGGCGAGGCTCCAAGTGCCTTTCGGGGAGGCCGGGGAGGCTCCGAGTGCTTTTCGGGGCGGCCGGGCTGCCTCCGAGTGCCTTTCGGGGCAGCCGGTCGCCTCCGAGTGCCTTTTGGGGCGGCCAGGGAGGCTCTGAGTGCCTTTGGGGGAGGCCGGGCCGCCTCCGAGTGCCTTTCGGGGAGGCTGGGCCGCCTCCGAGTGCCTTTTGGGGCGGCCAGGGAGGCTCCGAGTGCCTTTCGGGGCAGCTGGGCAGGCTCCGAGTGCCTTTTGGGGTCTTCGGGCCGGCTCCGAGTGCCTTTCGGGGTGGCCGGGCAGGCTCTGAGTGCCTTTCGGGGATGCCGGGGAGGCTCCGAGTGTCTTTTTGGGGCGGCCGGGACGGCTTCGAGCGCTTTTCGGGGCGGCTGGGGAGGCTCCGAGTGCCTTTGTGGACGGCCGGGGAGGCTCCGAGTGCCTTTCGGGGAGGCCGGGGAGGCTCCGAGTGCCTTTTGGGGCGCCCGGGGCGGTTCCGAGTGCCTTTCGGGGCGGCCTGGCCGGCTCCGAGTGCCTTTCGGGGTGGCCAGTCGCCTCCGAGTGCCTTTCGGGGCGGTCGGGGAGGCTCGGAGTGCCTTTGGGGGAGGCCGGGCAGGCTCCGAGTGCCTTTCGGGGAGGCTGGGCCGCCTCCGAGTGCCTTTTTGGGCGGCCAGGGAGGCTCCGAGTGCCTTTCGGGGTGGCTGGGGAGGCTCCGAGTGCCTTTCGGGGTGGCCGGGGAGGCTCCGAGTGCCTTTCGGGGTGGCCGGGCCGCCTACGAGTGCCTTTTTGGGCGGTCGGCGAGGCTCCGAGTGCCTTTTGGGGTGGCCGGGCAGGCTCCGAGTGCCTTTTGGGGCGGCCGGGGAGGCTCCGAGTGCCTTTGTGGGCGGTCGGCGAGGCTCCGAGTGCCTTTCAGGGAGACCGGTCCGCCTCCGAGTGCCTTTCGGGGCGTCCGTGCAGGCTCCGAGTGCCTTTCGGGGTGGCCATGGAGGCTCTGAGTGCCTTTCGGGGTGGCTGGGGAGGCTCCGAGTGCCTTTTGGGGCGGCCGGGGAGGCTCCGAGTGCCTTTCGGGGAGGCCGGGGAGGCTCTGAGTACCTTTCGGGGCGGACGGAGAGGCTCCGAGTGCCTTTTGGGGTGGCCGGGCCTTCTCCGAGTGCCTTTCGGGGCGGCCAGGCTACCTCTGAGTGCCCTTTGGGGCGTCCAGCGAGGCTCCGAGTGCCTTTGTGGGCGGCCGGGCCGGCTCCGAGTGCCTTTTGGGGCAGCTGGGGAGGCTCCGAGTGCCTTTTCGGGCAGCTGGGGAGGCTCCGAGTGCCTTTCGGGGCGGCCGGAGAGGCTCCGAGTGCCTTTCGGGGCGGCTGGGGAGGCTCCGAGTGCCTTTGTGGACGGCCAGGGAGGCTCCGAGTGCCTTTCGGGGAGGCCGGGGAGGCTGCGAGTGCCTTTCGGGGCGGCCGGGCTGCCTCCGAGTGCCTTTCGGGGCGGCTGGGTCGCCTCCGAGTGCCTTTCGGGGCGGCCGGCGAGGCTCTGAATGCCTTTCGGGGAGGCCGGCGAGGCTCCGAGTGCCTTTCGAGGTGGCTGTTTCCCCTCAAAGTGCATTTCGAGGCGGCCTGGCTGGCTCCGAGTGCCTTTTAGGGTGGCTGGGGAGGCTCCGAGTGCCTTTCGGGGCGGCCGGGGAGGCTCCGAGTGCCTTTCGGGGAGGCTGGGCAGGCTCCGAGTGTCTTTCGGGGCGGCCAGGGAGGCTCCGAGTGCCTTTCGGGGCGGCCGTGCAGGCTCCGACTGCCTTTGTGGGTGGCCACGGAGGCTCCGAGTGCCTTTCGGGGTGGCTGGGGAAGCTCCGAGTGCCTTTCGGGGCGGCCGTGGAGGCTCTGAGTGCCTTTCGGGGCGGCCGGGCAGGCTCCGAGTGCCTTTCGGGGCGGCCGGAGAGGCTCCGAGTGCCTTTTAGGGAGGCCGGGCCGCCTCCGAGTGCCTTTCGGGGAGGCCGGTCTGCCTCCGAGTGCCTTTCGGGGCAGCCGGGTTGCCTCTGAGTGCCTTTCGGGGCGGCCGGGGAGGCTCCGAGTGCCTTTCGGGGTGGCCGGGCTGCCTCCGAGTGCCTTTCAGGGAGGCCGGTGAGTCTCCGAGTGCCTTTCGGGGCGGCCAGGGAGGCTCCGAGTGCCTTTCGGGGCGGCCGTGCAGGCTCCGACTGCCTTTGTGGGTGGCCACGGAGGCTCCGAGTGCCTTTTGGGGTGGCTGGGGAAGCTCCGAGTGCCTTTCGGGGCGGCCGTGGAGGCTCTGAGTGCCTTTCGGGGCGGCCGGGGAGGCTCCGAGTGCCTTTCGGGGCGGCCGGGGAGGCTCCGAGTGCCTTTGGGGGCGGCCGGTCTGCCTCCGAGTGCCTTTTGGGGAGGCCGTGTCGCCTCCCAGTGCCTTTCGGGTCAGCCGGACCGCCTCCAAGTGCCTTTGGGGGCGCC
This sequence comes from Struthio camelus, assembly GCF_040807025.1. Lineage (NCBI taxonomy): Eukaryota > Metazoa > Chordata > Aves > Struthioniformes > Struthionidae > Struthio > Struthio camelus. Next base: position 1,705,790 of record NC_090974.1, on the reverse strand, counting down.
CAGGGAGGCTCTGAGTGCCTTTCGGGGCAGCCGGGAAGCCTCCGAGTCCCTTTCAGGGCGGTCGCGCTGCCTCCGAGTGCCTTTTGGGGCGGCCGGCGAGGCTCTGAGTGCCTTTGTGGGCGGCCGGGGAGGCTCCGAGTGCCTTTTTGGGGCGGCTGGCGAGGCTCCGAGTGCCTTTCGGGGAGGCCGGGGAGGCTCTGAGTACCTTTCGGGGCGGACGGAGAGGCTCCGAGTGCCTTTCGGGGCGGCCGGGGAGGCTCCGAGTGCCTTTGGGAGCGGCCAGGACGGCTCCGAGTGCCTTTCGGGGCGGCCGGGCCGCCTCCGAGTGCCTTTCGGGGCGGCCGGGCCGTATCCGAGTGCCTTTCGGGGCGGCTGGGTCGCCTCCGAGTGCCTTTCGGGGCGGCCGGCGAGGCTCTGAATGCCTTTCGGGGAGGCCGGCGAGGCTCCGAGTGCCTTTCGAGGTGGCTGTTTCCCCTCAAAGTGCATTTCGAGGCGGCCTGGCTGGCTCCGAGTGCCTTTTAGGGTGGCTGGGGAGGCTCCGAGTGCCTTTCGGGGCGGCCGGGGAGGCTCCGAGTGCCTTTCGGGGAGGCTGGGCAGGCTCCGAGTGTCTTTCGGGGCGGCCAGGGAGGCTCCGAGTGCCTTTCGGGGCGGCCGTGCAGGCTCCGACTGCCTTTGTGGGTGGCCACGGAGGCTCCGAGTGCCTTTCGGGGTGGCTGGGGAAGCTCCGAGTGCCTTTCGGGGCGGCCGTGGAGGCTCCGAGTGCCTTTTAGGGAGGCCGGTCTGCCTCCGAGTGCCTTTCGGGGCAGCCGGGTTGCCTCTGAGTGCCTTTCGGGGCGGCCGGGGAGGCTCTGAGTGCCTTTCGGGGTGGCCGGGCTGCCTCCGAGTGCCTTTCAGGGAGGCCGGTGAGTCTCCGAGTGCCTTTCGGGGCGGCCAGGGAGGCTCCGAGTGCCTTTGGGGGCGGCCAGGGAGGCTCCAAGTGCCTTTCGGAGTGGCCGGGGAGGCTCCGAGTGCCTTTCTGGTAGGCCGTGTCGCCTCCGAGTGCCTTTCGGGGCAGCCGAACCGCCTCCAAGTGCCTTTCGGGGCGGCCGGGGAGGCTCCGAGTGCCTTTGGGGGCGGCCGGGGAGGCTCCGAGTACCTTTCGGGGCGGCCGGGCAGGCTCCAAGTGCCTTTTGGGGATGCCGGGGAGGCTCCGAGTGTCTTTTTCGGGCGGCCGGGACGGCTTCGAGCGCCTTTCGGGGCGGCCGGGGAGGCTCCGAGTGCCTTTGTGGACGGCCAGGGAGGCTCCGAGTGCCTTTCGGGGAGGCCGGGGAGGCTGCGAGTGCCTTTGTGGGTGGCCACGGAGGCTCTGAGTGCCTTTCGGGGCGGCCGGGCAGGCTCCGAGTGCCTTTCGGGGCGGCCGGTGAGGCTCCGAGTGCCTTTCGGGGTGGCCGGCCCTCCCGAGTGCCTTTCGAGGTGGCCGGGCCGCCTCCGAGTGCCTTTGTGGGCGGCCGATGAGGCTCCGAATGCCTTTCGGGGAGGCCGGGCCGCCTCCGAGTGCCTTTTGGGGAGGTCGGGGAGGCTCCGAGTGCCTTTCGGGGTGGCCGGGCCGGCTCCGAGTGCCTTTTGGGGAGGCCGGGGAGGCTCCGAGTGCCTTTGTGGGCAGCCGGGGAGGCTCCGAGTGCCTTTTCGGGGAGGCCGGGGAGGCTCCGAGTGCCTTTCGGGGCGGCCGGCGAGGCTCCGAGTGCCTTTCGGGGCAGCCGTTCCCCCTCCGAGTGCCTTTCGGGGCGGCTGGGCCGGTCCCACTGCCTTTCGGGGCGGCCGGGCCGGCTCTGTGTGCCTTTCGGGGAGGCCGGGGAGCCTCCGAGTGCCTTTCAGGGAGGCCGGGTCGCCTCCCAGTGCCTTTCGGGACGGCCAGGGAGGCTCCGAGTGCCTTTGGGGGCAGCCGGCGAGGCTCCGAGTGCCTTTCGGGGAGGCCGGGGAGGCTCCGAGTGCTTTTCGGGGCGGCCGGGCTGCCTCCGAGTGCCTTTCGGGGCAGCCGGTCGCCTCCGAGTGCCTTTTGGGGCGGCCAGGGAGGCTCTGAGTGCCTTTGGGGGAGGCCGGGCCGCCTCCGAGTGCCTTTCGGGGAGGCTGGGCCGCCTCCGAGTGCCTTTTGGGGCGGCCAGGGAGGCTCCGAGTGCCTTTCGGGGCAGCTGGGCAGGCTCCGAGTGCCTTTTGGGGTCTTCGGGCCGGCTCCGAGTGCCTTTCGGGGTGGCCGGGCAGGCTCTGAGTGCCTTTCGGGGATGCCGGGGAGGCTCCGAGTGTCTTTTTGGGGCGGCCGGGACGGCTTCGAGCGCCTTTCGGGGCGGCTGGGGAGGCTCCGAGTGCCTTTGTGGACGGCCGGGGAGGCTCCGAGTGCCTTTCGGGGCGGCCGGGGAGGCTGCGAGTGCCTTTTGGGGCGCCCGGGGCGGTTCCGAGTGCCTTTCGGGGCGGCCTGGCCGGCTCCGAGTGCCTTTCGGGGTGGCCAGTCGCCTCCGAGTGCCTTTCGGGGCGGTCGGGGAGGCTCCGAGTGCCTTTGGGGGAGGCCGGGCAGGCTCCGAGTGCCTTTCGGGGAGGCTGGGCCGCCTCCGAGTGCCTTTTTGGGCGGCCAGGGAGGCTCCGAGTGCCTTTCGGGGTGGCTGGGGAGGCTCCGAGTGCCTTTCGGGGTGGCCGGGGAGGCTCCGAGTGCCTTTCGGGGTGGCCGGGCCGCCTACGAGTGCCTTTTTGGGCGGTCGGCGAGGCTCCGAGTGCCTTTCGGGGTGGCCATGGAGGCTCTGAGTGCCTTTCGGGGTGGCTGGGCAGGCTCCGAGTGCCTTTTGGGGCGGCCGGGGAGGCTCCGAGTGCCTTTCGGGGCGGCCGGGGGGGCTATGAGTGCCTTTCGAGGCGGCCGGGGAGGCTCCGAGTGCCTTTTGGGGTGGCCGGGCCTTCTCCGAGTGCCTTTCGGGGCGGCCAGGCTACCTCTGAGTGCCCTTTGGGGCGTCCAGCGAGGCTCCGAGTGCCTTTGTGGGCGGCCGGGCCGGCTCCGAGTGCCTTTTGGGGCAGCTGGGGAGGCTCCGAGTGCCTTTTCGGGCAGCTGGGGAGGCTCCGAGTGCCTTTCGGGGCAGCTGGGAAGGCTCCGAGTACCTTTGTCGGCGGCCGGGGAGGCTCCGAGTGCCTTTCAGGGCGTCTGGGGAGGCTCCGAGTGCCTTTCGGGGCAGCCCTTCCCCCTCCGAGTGCCTTTCGGGGCGTCAGAGCCGGTCCCAGTGCCTTTCGGGGAGGCCGGGCAGCCTCTCAGTGCCTTTCGGGGAGGCCGGGCCGGCTCCGAGTGCCTTTCGGGGCGGCCGGGCAGGCTCCGAGTGCCTTTGGGGGCAGCCGTTCCCCCTCCGAGTGCCTTTCGGGGAGGCCGGGCTGCCTCCCAGAGCCTTTCGGGGCAGCCGGCGAGGCTCTGACTGCCTTTCGGGGAGGCCGGGCCGCCTCCGAGTGCCTTTCGGGGCGGCCGGACCGCCTCCCAGTGCCTTTGGGGGCGGCTGGGCCGGCTCCGAGTGCCTTTTGGGGTGGCCGGGCAGGCTCCGAGTGCCTTTCGGGGCGGCCGGTCGCCTCCGAGTGCCTTTCGGGGCGGTCGGGGAGGCTCCGAGTGCCTTTGGGGGAGGCCGGGCCGCCTCCGAGTGCCTTTCGGGGAGGCTGGGCCGCCTCCGAGTGCCTTTTGGGGCGGCCAGGGAGGCTCCGAGTGCCTTTCGGGGCGGCCGGGGAGGCTCCGAGTGCCTTTGTGGGTGGCCACGGAGGCTCCGAGTGCCTTTCGGGGCATCCGGGGAGGCTCCGAGTGCCTTTGTGGACGGCCGGGGAGGCTCCGAGTGCCTTTCGGGGCGGCCGTTCACCTCCGAGTGCCTTTGGGGGCGGCCGGGGAGGCTCCGAGTGCCTTTGGGGGCGGCCGGGGAGGCTCCGAGTGCCTTTCGGGGCGGCCGGGCCGGCTCCGAGTGCCTTTCGGGGCGGCCGGTCGCCTCCGAGTGCCTTTCGGAGTGGTCGGGGAGGCTCCGAGTGCCTTTGGGGGAGGCCGGGGCGGTCCGAGTGCCTTTCGGGGCGGCCTGGCCGGCTTCGAGTGCCTTTCGGGGCGGCCGGTCTGCCTCCGAGTGCCTTTCGGGGCGGTCGGGGAGGCTCCGAGTGCCTTTGGGGGAGGCCGGGCCGCCTCTGAGTGCCTTTCGGGGAGGCTGGGCCGCCTCCGACTGCCTTTCGGGGTGGCCGGGGAGGCTCTGAGTGCCTTTTGGGGCAGGCGGGCCGCCTACGAGTGCCTTTTTGGGCGGCCAGGGAGGCTCCGAGTGCCTTTTGGGGTGGCCGGGCAGGCTCCAAGTGCCTTTCGGGGCGGCCGGGCAGGCTCTGAGTGCCTTTCGGGGCGGCCGGGGAGGCTCCGAGTGCCTTTCGGGGCGGCCGGGGAGGCTCCGAGTGCCTTTGTGGGCGGCCGGGCCGCCTCCGAGTGCCTTTCGGGGCGGCCGGGCAGGCTCCGAGTGCCTTTTGGGGAGGCCGTGTCGCCTCCCAGTGCCTTTCGGGTCAGCCGGACCGCCTCCAAGTGCCTTTGGGGGCGCCCAGGGAGGCTCTGAGTGCCTTTTGGGGCAGCCGGGAAGCCTCCGAGTCCCTTTCAGGGCGGTCGCGCTGCCTCCGAGTGCCTTTTGGGGCGGCCGGCGAGGCTCTGAGTGCCTTTGTGGGCGGCCGGGGAGGCTCCGAGTGCCTTTTTGGGGCGGCTGGCGAGGCTCCGAGTGCCTTTCGGGGAGGCCGGGGAGGCTCTGAGCACCTTTCGGGGCGGACGGAGAGGCTCCGAGTGCCTTTCGGGGCGGCCGGGGAGGCTCTGAGTGCCTTTCGGGGCGGCCAGGACGGCTCCGAGTGCCTTTCGGGGCGGCCGGTCTGCCTCCGAGTGCCTTTCGGGGCGGCCGGTCTGCCTCCGAGTGCCTTTCGGGGCGGCTGGGTCGCCTCCGAGTGCCTTTCGGGGCGGCCGGCGAGGCTCTGAATGCCTTTCGGGGAGGCCGGCGAGGCTCCGAGTGCCTTTCGAGGTGGCTGTTTCCCCTCAAAGTGCATTTCGAGGCGGCCTGGCTGGCTCCGAGTGCCTTTTAGGGTGGCTGGGGAGGCTCCGAGTGCCTTTCGGGGCGGCCGGGGAGGCTCCGAGTGCCTTTCGGGGAGGCTGGGCAGGCTCCGAGTGTCTTTCGGGGCGGCCAGGGAGGCTCCGAGTGCCTTTCGGGGCGGCCGTGCAGGCTCCGACTGCCTTTGTGGGTGGCCACGGAGGCTCCGAGTGCCTTTCGGGGTGGCTGGGGAAGCTCCGAGTGCCTTTCGGGGCGGCCGTGGAGGCTCTGAGTGCCTTTCGGGGCGGCCGGCGAGGCTCCGAGTGCCTTTCGGGGCGGCCGGGGAGGCTCCGAGTGCCTTTTAGGGAGGCCGGGCCGCCTCCGAGTGCCTTTCGGGGAGGCCGGTCTGCCTCCGAGTGCCTTTCGGGGCAGCCGGGTTGCCTCTGAGTGCCTTTCGGGGCGGCCGGGGAGGCTCTGAGTGCCTTTCGGGGTGGCCGGGCTGCCTCCGAGTGCCTTTCAGGGAGGCCGGTGAGTCTCCGAGTGCCTTTCGGGGTGGCCGGGGAGGCTCCGAGTGCCTTTCGGGGCGGCCGGGGAGGCTCCAAGTGCCTTTCGGAGTGGCCGGGGAGGCTCCGAGTGCCTTTCTGGTAGGCCGTGTCGCCTCCGAGTGCCTTTCGGGGCAGCCGAACCGCCTCCAAGTGCCTTTCGGGGCGGCCGGGGAGGCTCCGAGTGCCTTTGGGGGCGGCCGGGGAGGCTCCGAGTACCTTTCGGGGCGGCTGGGCAGGCTCCAAGTGCCTTTTGGGGATGCCGGGGAGGCTCCGAGTGTCTTTTTCGGGCGGCCGGGACGGCTTCGAGCGCCTTTCGGGGCGGCCGGGGAGGCTCCGAGTGCCTTTGTGGACGGCCAGGGAGGCTCCGAGTGCCTTTCGGGGAGGCCGGGGAGGCTGCGAGTGCCTTTCGGGGCGGCCGGGCTGCCTCCGAGTGCCTTTCGGGGAGGCCGGGGAGGCTCCGAGTGCCTTTGTGGGTGGCCACGGAGGCTCTGAGTGCCTTTCGGGGAGGCCGGGGAGGCTCCGAGTGCCTTTCGGGGCGGCCGGTGAGGCTCCGAGTGCCTTTCGGGGCGGCCGGCCCTCCCGAGTGCCTTTCGAGGTGGCCGGGCCGCCTCCGAGTGCCTTTCGGGGCGGCCGATGAGGCTCCGAATGCCTTTCGGGGCGGCCGGGCCGCCTCCGAGTGCCTTTTGGGGAGGTCGGGGAGGCTCCGAGTGCCTTTCGGGGAGGCCGGGGAGGCTCCGAGTGCCTTTGTGGGCGGCCGGGGAGGCTCTGAGTACCTTTCGGGGCGTCCGGGGAGTCTCCGAGTGCCTTTTGGGGCGGCCAGGGAGGCTCCGAGTTCCTTTCGGGGCAGCTGGGCAGGCTCCGAGTGCCTTTTGGGGTCTTCGGGCCGGCTCCGAGTTCCTTTCGGGGTGGCCGGGCAGGCTCTGAGTGCCTTTCGGGGATGCCGGGGAGGCTCCGAGTGTCTTTTTGGGGCGGCCGGGACGGCTTCGAGCGCCTTTCGGGGCGGCTGGGGAGGCTCCGAGTGCCTTTGTGGACGGCCGGGGAGGCTCCGAGTGCCTTTCGGGGCGGCCGGGGAGGCTGCGAGTGCCTTTCGGGGCTCCCGGGGCAGTTCCGAGTGCCTTTCGGGGCGGCCTGGCCGGCTCCGAGTGCCTTTCGGGGTGGCCAGTCGCCTCCGAGTGCCTTTCGGGGCGGTCGGGGAGGCTCGGAGTGCCTTTGGGGGAGGCCGGGCAGGCTCCGAGTGCCTTTCGGGGAGGCTGGGCCGCCTCCGAGTGCCTTTTTGGGCGGCCAGGGAGGCTCCGAGTGCCTTTTGGGGTGGCCGGGGAGGCTCCGAGTGCCTTTCGGGGTGGCCGGGCCGCCTACGAGTGCCTTTTTGGGGGGCCAGGGAGGCTCCGAGTGCCTTTGTGGGCGGTCGGCGAGGCTCCGAGTGCCTTTCAGGGAGACCGGTCCGCCTCCGAGTGCCTTTCGGGGCGTCCGTGCAGGCTCCGAGTGCCTTTCGGGGTGGCCATGGAGGCTCTGAGTGCCTTTCGGGGTGGCTGGGGAGGCTCCGAGTGCCTTTCGGGGCGGCCGGGGAGGCTCCGAGTGCCTTTCGGGGCGGCCGGGGGGGCTATGAGTGCCTTTCGAGGCGACCGGGGAGGCTCCGAGTGCCTTTTGGGGTGGCCGGGCCTTCTCCGAGTGCCTTTCGGGGCGGCCAGGCTACCTCTGAGTGCCCTTTGGGGCGTCCAGCGAGGCTCCGAGTGCCTTTGTGGGCGGCCGGGCCGGCTCCGAGTGCCTTTTGGGGCAGCTGGGGAGGCTCCGAGTGCCTTTCGGGGCAGCTGGGAAGGCTCCGAGTGCCTTTTGGCGCGGCCAGGGAGGCTCCGAGTGCCTTTCGGGGCGGCCAGGGAGGCTCCGAGTGCCTTTGTCGGCGGCCGGGGAGGCTCCGAGTGCCTTTCAGGGCGTCTGGGGAGGCTCCGAGTGCCTTTCGGGGCAGCCCTTCCCCCTCCGAGTGCCTTTCGGGGCGTCAGAGCCGGTCCCAGTGCCTTTCGGGGAGGCCGGGCAGCCTCTCAGTGCCTTTCGGGGAGGCCGGGCCGGCTCCGAGTGCCTTTCGGGGCGGCCGGGCAGGCTCCGAGTGCCTTTGGGGGCAGCCGTTCCCCCTCCGAGTGCCTTTCGGGGAGGCCGGGCTGCCTCCCAGAGCCTTTCGGGGCAGCCGGCGAGGCTCTGACTGCCTTTCGGGGAGGCCGGGCCGCCTCCGAGTGCCTTTCGGGGCGGCCGGACCGCCTCCCAGTGCCTTTGGGGGCGGCTGGGCCGGCTCCGAGTGCCTTTTGGGGTGGCCGGGCAGGCTCCGAGTGCCTTTCGGGGCGGCCGGTCGCCTCCGAGTGCCTTTCGGGGTGGTCGGGGAGGCTCCGAGTGCCTTTGGGGGAGGCCGGGCCGCCTCCGAGTGCCTTTCGGGGAGGCTGGGCCGCCTCCGAGTGCCTTTTGGGGCGGCCAGGGAGGCTCCGAGTGCCTTTCGGGGCGGCCGGGGAGGCTCCGAGTGCCTTTGTGGGTGGCCACGGAGGCTCCGAGTGCCTTTCGGGGTGGCTGGGGAAGCTCCGAGTGCCTTTCGGGGCGGCCAGGGAGGCTCCGAGTGCCTTTGTGGGCGGCCGGGGAGGCTCTGAGTGCCTTTCGGGGCGGCCGGGCAGGCTCCGAGTGCCTTTGGGGGCGGCTGGCGAGGCTCCGAGTGCCTTTCGGGGCAGCCGGGCAGGCTCCGAGTGCCTTTCGGGGCGCCCGGGGAGGCTCCGAGTGCCTTTCGGGGCGGCCGGCCCTCCCGAGTGCCTTTCGGGGCAGCCGAACCGCCTCCAAGTGCCTTTGGGGGCGGCCGGGGAGGCTCCGAGTGCCTTTGGGGGCGGCCGGGGAGGCTCCGAGTACCTTTCGGGGCGGCCGGGCTGCCTCCGAGTGCCTTTCGGGGATGCCGGGGAGGCTCCGAGTGTCTTTTTGGGGCGGCCGGGACGGCTTCGAACGCCTTTCGGGGCGGCCGGGGAGGCTCCGAGTGCCTTTGTGGACGGCCGGGGAGGCTCCGAGTGCGTTTCGGGGCGCCTGGGGCGGTTCCGAGTGCCTTTCGGGGCGGCCGGGGAGGCTCCGAGTGCCTTTCGGGGCAGCCGGTCGCCTCCGAGTGCCTTTCGGGGTGGTCGGGGAGGCTCCGAGTGCCTTTGGGGGAGGCCGGGCCGCCTCTGAGTGCCTTTCGGGGAGGCTGGGCCGCCTCCGAGTGCCTTTGGGGGAGGCTGGGCCGCCTCCGAGTGCCTTTCGGGGCGGCCGGGGAGGCTCCAAGTGCCTTTTTGGGCAGGTGGGCCGCCTACGAGTGCCTTTTTGGGCGGCCAGGGAGGCTCCGAGTGCCTTTTGGGGTGGCCGGGCAGGCTCCGAGTGCCTTTCGGGGCGGCCGGGCAGGCTCTGAGTGCCTTTCGGGGCGGCCGGGGAGGCTCCGAGTGCCTTTCGGGGCGGCCGGGGAGGCTCCGAGTGCCTTTGTGGGCGGTCGGGCAGGCTCCGAGTGCCTTTTGGGGAGGCCGTGTCGCCTCCCAGTGCCTTTCGGGTCAGCCGGACCGCCTCCAAGTGCCTTTGGGGGCGCCCAGGGAGGCTCTGAGTGCCTTTTGGGGCAGCCGGGAAGCCTCCGAGTCCCTTTCAGGGCGGTCGCGCTGCCTCCGAGTGCCTTTTGGGGCGGCCGGCGAGGCTCTGAGTGCCTTTGTGGGCGGCCGGGGAGGCTCCGAGTGCCTTTTTGGGGCGGCTGGGGAGGCTCCGAGTGCCTTTCGGGGAGGCCGGGGAGGCTCCGAGTGCCTTTGTGGGTGGCCGGGGAGGCTCTGAGTACCTTTCGGGGCGGCCGGTGAGGCTCCGAGTGCCTTTCGGGGCGGCCGGGGAGGCTCCGAGTGCCTTTGGGAGCGGCCAGGACGGCTCCGAGTGCCTTTCGGGGCGGCCGGGCCGCCTCCGAGTGCCTTTCGGGGCGGCCGGGCCGTATCCGAGTGCCTTTCGGGGCGGCTGGGTCGCCTCCGAGTGCCTTTCGGGGCGGCCGGCGAGGCTCTGAATGCCTTTCGGGGAGGCCGGCGAGGCTCTGAATGCCTTTCGGGGAGGCCGGCGAGGCTCCGAGTGCCTTTCGAGGTGGCTGTTTCCCCTCAAAGTGCATTTCGAGGCGTCCTGCCTGGCTCCGAGTGCCTTTCGGGGCGGCCGGGGAGGCTCCGAGTGCCTTTCGGGGAGGCTGGGCAGGCTCCGAGTGTCTTTCGGGGCGGCCAGGGAGGCTCCGAGTGCCTTTCGGGGCGGCCGTGCAGGCTCCGACTGCCTTTGTGGGTGGCCACGTAGGCTCTGAGTGCCTTTCGGGGCGGCTGGGGAAGCTCCGAGTGCCTTTCGGGGCGGCCGTGGAGGCTCTGAGTGCCTTTCGGGGCGGCCGGCGAGGCTCCGAGTGCCTTTTGGGGCGGCCGGGGAGTCTCCGAGTGCCTTTTAGGGAGGCCGGGCCGCCTCCGAGTGCCTTTCGGGGCGGCCGGGCCAGCTCCGAGTGCCTTTCGGGGCAGCCGGGTCGCCTCTGAGTGCCTTTCGGGGCGGCCGGGGAGGCTCCGAGTGCCTTTCGGGGTGGCCGGGCTGCCTCCGAGTGCCTTTCAGGGAGGCCGGTGAGTCTCCGAGTGCCTTTTGGGGCGGCCAGGGAGGCTCTGAGTGCCTTTCGGGGCGGCCGGGCCGGCTCCGAGTGCCTTTCGGGGCGGCCAGGGAGGCTCCAAGTGCCTTTCGGAGTGGCCGGGGAGGCTCCGAGTGCCTTTCTGGTAGGCCGTGTCGCCTCCGAGTGCCTTTCGGGGCAGCCGAACCGCCTCCAAGTGCCTTTGGGGGCGGCCGGGGAGGCTCCGAGTGCCTTTGGGGGCGGCCGGGGAGGCTCCGAGTACCTTTCGGGGCGGCCGGGCTGCCTCCGAGTGCCTTTCGGAACGGCCGGGGAGGCTCCGAGTGCCTTTTGGGGATGCCGGGGAGGCTCCGAGTGTCTTTTTCGGGTGGCCGGGACGGCTTCGAGCGCCTTTCGGGGCGGCCGGGGAGGCTCCGAGTGCCTTTGTGGACGGCCAGGGAGGCTCCGAGTGCCTTTCGGGGAGGCCGGGGAGGCTGCGAGTGCCTTTCGGGGCGGCCGGGCTGCCTCCGAGTGCCTTTCGGGGCGTCTGGGGAGGCTCCGAGTGCCTTTGTGGGTGGCCACGGAGGCTCTGAGTGCCTTTCGGGGTGGCCGGGCAGGCTTCAAGTGCCTTTTGGGGTGGCCGGTGAGGCTCCGAGTGCCTTTTGGGGTGGCCGGGGAGGCTCCGAGTGCCTTTTGGGGAGGCCGGGGAGGCTCCGAGTGCCTTTTGGGGCGGCCGGGACGGCTCCGAGTGCCTTTTGGGGTGGCCAGGGAGGCTCCGAGTGCCTTTGTGGGCGGCCGGGGAGGCTCCGAGTGCCTTTGTGTACGGCCGGGCCGGCTCCGAGTGCCTTTCGGGGCAGCCGGGCCGCCTCCGAGTGCCTTTCGGGGAGGCTGGGCAGGCTCCGAGTGCCTTTCGGGGCAGCCCTTTCCCCTCCGAGTGCCTTTCGGGGTGTTAGGGCCGGTCCCAGTGCCTTTCGGGGCGGCCGGGCGGCCTCTCAGTGCCTTTCGGGGTGGCCGGGCCGGCTCCGAGTGCCTTTCGGGGCAGCCGGGCAGGCTCCGAGTGCCTTTCGGGGCGGCCGAGGAGGCTCCGAGTGCCTTTCGGGGCGGCCGGCGAGGCTCCGAGTGCCTTTGTGGGCAGCCAGGCCACCTCCGAGTGCCTTTCGGGGAGGCCGGTCTGCCTCCGAGTGCCTTTCGGGGCAGCCGGGTCGCCTCTGAGTGCCTCTCGGGGCGGCCGGGGAGGCTCCGAGTGCCTTTCGGGGTGGCCGGGCTGCCTCCGAGTGCCTTTCAGGGAGGCCGGTGAGTCTCTGAGTGCCTTTCGGGGCAGCCGTGGAGGCTCCGAGTGCCTTTTGGGGCGGCCGGGGAGGCTCCGAGTGCCTTTCGGGGCGTCCGGGGAGTCTCCGAGTGCCTTTCGGGGCGGCCGGGACGGCTCCGAGTGCCTTTTGGGGCGGCCAGGACGGCTCCGAGTGCCTTTTGGGGTGGCCGGGCCGCCTCCGAGTGCCTTTTGGGGCAGCTAGGGAGGCTCCGAGTGCCTTTCGGGGCGGCCGGGGAGGCTCCGAGTGCCTGTCAGGGTGGCCGGGCAGGCTCCGAGTGCCTTTCGGGGCGGTCGGGGAGGCTCCGAGTGCCTTTGTGGACGGCCAGGGAGGCTCCCGAGTGCCTTTCGGGGCGGCCGGTGAGGCTCCGAGTGCCTTTCGGGGAGGCCGGGCCGCCTCCGAGTGCCTTTCGGGGCGGCCGGCCCTCCCGAGTGCCTTTCGGGGTGGCCGGGCCGCCTCCGAGTGCCTTTTGGGGAGGCCGTGCAGGCTCCGAGTGCCTTTCGGGGCGGCTAGGGAGGCTCCGAGTGCCTTTTCGGGGAGGCCGGGGAGGCTCCGAGTGCCTTTCGGGGCGGCCGGCGAGGCTCCGAGTGCCTTTCGGGGCAGCCGTTCCCCCTCCGAGTGCCTTTCGGGGCGGCTGGGCCGGTCCCACTGCCTTTCGGGGCGGCCGGGCCGGCTCTGTGTGCCTTTCGGGGAGGCCGGGGAGCCTCCGAGTGCCTTTCAGGGAGGCCGGGTCGCCTCCCAGTGCCTTTCGGGACGGCCAGGGAGGCTCCGAGTGCCTTTGGGGGCAGCCGGCGAGGCTCCGAGTACCTTTCGGGGTGGCCGGGGAGGCTCCGAGTGCTTTTCGGGGCAGCCGGTCGCCTCCGAGTGCCTTTCGGGGCGGCCGGGCCGGCTCCGAGTGCCTTTTGGGGTGGCCGGGCAGGCTCCGAGTGCCTTTCGGGGCGGCCGGGGAGGCTCCGAGTGCCTTTGTGGACGGCCAGGGAGGCTCCGAGTGCCTTTTGGGGAGGCCGGGGAGGCTGCGAGTGCCTTTCGGGGCGGCCGGGCTGCCTCCGAGTGCCTTTCGGGGCGTCTGGGGAGGCTCCGAGTGCCTTTGTGGCGGCCAGGGAGGCTCCGAGTGCCTTTCCGGGTGGCCGGGGCGGTTCCGAGTGCCTTTCGGGGCGGCCGGGGAGGCTCCGAGTGCCTTTTGGGGTGGCCGGGCTGCCTCCGAGTACCTTTTGGGGTGGCCAGGCTACCTCCGAGTGCCTTTTGGGACGGCCAGCGAGGCTCCGAGTGCCTTTTGGGGTAGCTGGGGAGGCTCCGAGTGCCTTTTCGGGCAGCTGGAGAGGCTCCGAGTGCCTTTCGGGGTGGCCGGGGAGGCTCCGAGTGCCTTTGTGGGCGGCCGGGGAGGCTCTGAGTGCCTTTCGGGGCGTCCGGGGAGGCTCCGAGTGCCTTTCAGGGAGGCCGTGTCGCCTCCGAGTGCCTTTCGGGGCGTCTGGGGAGGCTCCGAGTGCCTTTCGGGGCAGCCCTTCCCCCTCCGAGTGCCTTTCGGGGCGTCAGGGCCGGTCCGAGTGCCTTTCGGGGCGGCCGGGCGGCCTCTCAGTGCCTTTCGGGGAGGCCGGGCCGGCTCCGAGTGCCTTTTTGGGTGGCCGGCGAGGCTCCGAGTGCCTTTCGGGGAGGCCGGGGAGGCTCCGAGTGCTTTTCGGGGCGGCCGGGCTGCCTCCGAGTGCCTTTCGGGGCAGCCGGTCGCCTCCGAGTGCCTTTCGGGGCGGCCGGGCCGGCTCCGAGTGCCTTTTGGGGTGGCCGGGCAGGCTCCGAGTGCCTTTCGGGGCAGCGGGTCGCCTCCGAGTGCCTTTTGGGGCGGCCAGGGAGGCTCCGAGTGCCTTTCGGGGGAGGCCGGGCCGCCTCTGAGTGCCTTTCGGGGAGGCTGGGCCGCCTCCGAGTGCCTTTTGGAGCGGCCAGGGAGGCTCCGAGTGCCTTTCGGGGCAGCCGGGCAGGCTCCGAGTGCCTTTTGGGGTCTTCGGGCCGGCTCCGAGTGCCTTTCGGGGTGGCCGGTGAGGCTCCGAGGGCCTTTCGGGGTGGTTGGGGAGGCTCCGAGTGCCTTTGGGGGAGGCCGGGCCGCCTCCGACTGCCTTTCGGGGAGGCTGGGCAGGCTCCGAGTGTCTTTCGGGGCGGCCGGGTAGGCTCTGAGTGCCTTTCGGGGAGGCCGGGGAGGCTCCGAGTGTCTTTGTGGACGGCCAGGGAGGCTCCGAGTGCCTTTCGGGGTGGCCAGTCGCCTTCGAGTGCCTTTCGGGGCGGTCGGGGAGGCTCGGAGTGCCTTTGGGGGAGGCCGGGCAGGCTCCGAGTGCCTTTTGGGGAGGCTGGGCCGCCTACGAGTGCCTTTTGGGGCGGCCAGGGAGGCTCCGAGTGCCTTTTGGGGTGGCCGGGGAGGCTCCGAGTGCCTTTCGGGGTGGCCGGGCCGCCTACGAGTGCCTTTTTGGGCGGTCGGCGAGGCTCCGAGTGCCTTTCGGGGAGGCCGGGCAGGCTCCGAGTGCCTTTCGGGGCGGCCGGGGAGGCTCCGAGTGCCTTTGTGGGCGGTCGGCGAGGCTCCGAGTGCCTTTCAGGGAGACCGGTCCGCCTCCGAGTGCCTTTCGGGGCGTCCGTGCAGGCTCCGAGTGCCTTTCGGGGCGTCCGGGCAGGCTCCGAGTGCCTTTCGGGGCGGCCGGGCAGGCTCCGAGTGCCTTTTGGGGTGGCCGGGGAGGCTCCGAGTGCCTTTCGGGGCGGCCGGGGGGGCTCTGAGTGCCTTTCGGGGCGGCCGGGGAGGCTCAGAGTGCCTTTCGGGGAGGCCGGGGAGGCTCCGAGTGCCTTTCGGGGCGGCCGGGCTGCCTCCGAGTGCCTTTCGGGGCAGCTGGGAAGGCTCCGAGTGCCTTTTGGGGCGGCCAGGGAGGCTCCGAGTGCCTTTGTGGGCGGCCGGGGAGGCTCCGAGTGCCTTTCGGGGCGTCTGGGGAGGCTCCGAGTGCCTTTCGGGGCAGCCCTTCCCCCTCCGATTGCCTTTCGGGGCGTCTTGGCCGGTCCCAGTGCCTTTTGGGGCGGCCGGGCAGCCTCTCAGTGCCTTTCGGGGCGGCCGGGCCGGCTCCGAGTGCCTTTCGGGGCGGCCGGGCAGGCTCCGAGTGCCTTTGGGGCAGCCGTTCCCCCTCCGAGTGACTTTTGGGGAGGCAGGGCTGCCTCCCAGAGCCTTTCGGGGCAGCCGGCGAGGCTCCGAGTGCCTTTCGGGGAGGCCGGGCCGGCTCCGAGTGCCTTTCGGGGCGGCCGGTCGCCTCCGAGTGCCTTTCGGGGAGGCTGGGCAGGCTCCGAGTGTCTTTTGGGGCGGCCGTGCAGGCTCCGACTGCCTTTGTGGGTGGCCACGGAGGCTCTGAGTGCCTTTCGGTGTGGCTGAGGAAGCTCCGAGTGCCTTTCGGGGCGGCCGTGGAGGCTCTGAGTGCCTTTCGGGGCGGCCGGCGATGCTCTGAGTGCCATTGTGGGCGGCCGTGGAGGCTCAGAGTGCCTTTCGGGGCGGCCGGTGAGGCTCCGAGTGCCTTTCGGGGCGGCCGGCCCTCCCGAGTGCTTTTCGAGGTGGCTGGGCCGCCTCCGAGTGCCTTTGTGGGCGGCCGATGAGGCTCCGAATGCCTTTCGGGGCGGCCGGGCCGCCTCCGAGTGCCTTTTGGGGAGGTCGGGGAGGCTCCGAGTGCCTTTCGGGGAGGCCGGGGAGGCTCCGAGTGCCTTTGTGGGCGGCCGGGGAGGCTCTGAGTACCTTTCGGGGCGTCCGGGGAGTCTCCGAGTGCCTTTTGGGGCGGCCAGGGAGGCTCTGAGTGCCTTTGGGGGAGGCCGGGCCGCCTCCGAGTGCCTTTCGGGGAGGCTGGGCCGCCTCCGAGTGCCTTTTGGGGCGGCCAGGGAGGCTCCGAGTGCCTTTCGGGGCAGCTGGGCAGGCTCCGAGTGCCTTTTGGGGTCTTCGGGCCGGCTCCGAGTGCCTTTCGGGGTGGCCGGGCAGGCTCAGAGTGCCTTTCGGGGATGCCGGGGAGGCTCCGAGTGTCTTTTTGGGGTGGCCGGGACGGCTTCGAGCGCCTTTCGGGGCGGCTGGGGAGGCTCCGAGTGCCTTTGTGGACGGCCGGGGAGGCTCCGAGTGCCTTTCGGGGCGGCCGGGGAGGCTGCGAGTGCCTTTCGGGGCTCCCGGGGCGGTTCCGAGTGCCTTTCGGGGCGGCCTGGCCGGCTCCGAGTGCCTTTCGGGGTGGCCAGTCGCCTCCGAGTGCCTTTCGGGGCGGTCGGGGAGGCTCGGAGTGCCTTTGGGGGAGGCCGGGCAGGCTCTGAGTGCCTTTCGGGGCGGCCGGGCCGGCTCCGAGTGCCTTTCGGGGCGGCCAGGGAGGCTCCGAGTGCCTTTTGGGGTGGCCGGGGAGGCTCCGAGTGCCTTTCGGGGTGGCCGGGCCGCCTACGAGTGCCTTTTTGGGGGGCCAGGGAGGCTCCGAGTGCCTTTTGGGGTGGCCGGGCAGGCTCCGAGTGCCTTTCGGGGCGGCCGGGGAGGCTCCGAGTGCCTTTGTGGGCGGTCGGCGAGGCTCCGAGTGCCTTTCAGGGAGACCGGTCCGCCTCCGAGTGCCTTTCGGGGCGTCCGTGCAGGCTCCGAGTGCCTTTCGGGGTGGCTGGGGAGGCTCCGAGTGCCTTTTGGGGCGGCCGGGGAGGCTCCGAGTGCCTTTCGGGGCGGCCGGGGGGGCTATGAGTGCCTTTCGAGGCGGCCGGGGAGGCTCCGAGTGCCTTTTGGGGTGGCCGGGCCTTCTCCGAGTGCCTTTCGGGGCGGCCAGGCTACCTCTGAGTGCCCTTTGGGGCGTCCAGCGAGGCTCCGAGTGCCTTTGTGGGCGGCCGGGCCGGCTCCGAGTGCCTTTTGGGGCAGCTGGGGAGGCTCCGAGTGCCTTTTCGGGCAGCTGAGGAGGCTCCGAGTGCCTTTCGGGGCGGCCGGAGAGGCTCCGAGTGCCTTTCGGGGCAGCTGGGAAGGCTCCGAGTGCCTTTTGGGGCGGCCAGGGAGGCTCCGAGTGCCTTTGTCGGCGGCCGGGGAGGCTCCGAGTGCCTTTCAGGGCGTCTGGGGAGGCTCCGAGTGCCTTTCGGGGCAGCCCTTCCCCCTCCGAGTGCCTTTCGGGGCGTCAGAGCCGGTCCCAGTGCCTTTCGGGGAGGCCGGGCAGCCTCTCAGTGCCTTTCGGGGAGGCCGGGCCGGCTCCGAGTGCCTTTCGGGGCGGCCGGGCAGGCTCCGAGTGCCTTTGGGGGCAGCCGTTCCCCCTCCGAGTGCCTTTCGGGGAGGCCGGGCTGCCTCCCAGAGCCTTTCGGGGCAGCCGGCGAGGCTCTGACTGCCTTTCGGGGAGGCCGGGCCGCCTCCGAGTGCCTTTCGGGGCGGCCGGACCGCCTCCCAGTGCCTTTGGGGGCGGCTGGGCCGGCTCCGAGTGCCTTTTGGGGTGGCCGGGCAGGCTCCGAGTGCCTTTCGGGGCGGCCGGTCGCCTCCGAGTGCCTTTCGGGGCGGTCGGGGAGGCTCCGAGTGCCTTTGGGGGAGGCCGGGCCGCCTCCGAGTGCCTTTCGGGGAGGCTGGGCCGCCTCCGAGTGCCTTTTGGGGCGGCCAGGGAGGCTCCGAGTGCCTTTCGGGGCGGCCGGGGAGGCTCCGAGTGCCTTTGTGGGTGGCCACGGAGGCTCCGAGTGCCTTTCGGGGTGGCTGGGGAAGCTCCGAGTGCCTTTCGGGGCGGCCAGGGAGGCTCCGAGTGCCTTTCGGGGCGGCCGGGGAGGCTCCGAGTGCCTTTCGGGGAGGCCGGGCCGCCTCCAAGTGCCTTTTGGGGCGGCCGGGGAGGCTCCGAGTGCCTTTCGGGGCGGCCGGCCCTCCCGAGTGCCTTTCGGGGCAGCCGAACCGCCTCCAAGTGCCTTTGGGGGTGGCCGGGGAGGCTCCGAGTGCCTTTGGGGGCGGCCGGGGAGGCTCCGAGTACCTTTCGGGGCGGCCGGGCTGCCTCCGAGTGCCTTTCGGGGATGCCGGGGAGGCTCCGAGTGTCTTTTTGGGGCGGCCGGGACGGCTTCGAACGCCTTTCGGGGCGGCCGGGGAGGCTCCGAGTGCCTTTGTGGACGGCCGGGGAGGCTCCGAGTGCGTTTCGGGGCGCCCGGGGCGGTTCCGAGTGCCTTTCGGGGCGGCCGGGGAGGCTCCGAGTGCCTTTCGGGGCAGCCGGTCGCCTCCGAGTGCCTTTCGGGGTGGTCGGAGAGGCTCCGAGTGCCTTTGGGGGAGGCCGGGCCGCCTCTGAGTGCCTTTCGGGGAGGCTGGGCCGCCTCCGAGTGCCTTTGGGGGAGGCTGGGCCGCCTCCGAGTGCCTTTCGGGGCGGCCGGGGAGGCTCCAAGTGCCTTTTTGGGCAGGTGGGCCGCCTACGAGTGCCTTTTTGGGCGGCCAGGGAGGCTCCGAGTGCCTTTTGGGGTGGCCGGGCAGGCTCTGAGTGCCTTTCGGGGCGGCCGGGGAGGCTCCGAGTGCCTTTCGGGGTGGCCGGGGAGGCTCCGAGTGCCTTTGTGGGCGGTCGGGCAGGCTCCGAGTGCCTTTTGGGGAGGCCGTGTCGCCTCCCAGTGCCTTTCGGGTCAGCCGGACCGCCTCCAAGTGCCTTTGGGGGCGCCCAGGGAGGCTCTGAGTGCCTTTTGGGGCAGCCGGGAAGCCTCCGAGTCCCTTTCAGGGCGGTCGCGCTGCCTCCGAGTGCCTTTTGGGGCGGCCGGCGAGGCTCTGAGTGCCTTTGTGGGCGGCCGGGGAGGCTCCGAGTGCCTTTTTGGGGCGGCTGGGGAGGCTCCGAGTGCCTTTCGGGGAGGCCGGGGAGGCTCCGAGTGCCTTTGTGGGTGGCCGGGGAGGCTCTGAGTACCTTTCGGGGCGGCCGGTGAGGCTCCGAGTGCCTTTCGGGGCGGCCGGGGAGGCTCCGAGTGCCTTTGGGAGCGGCCAGGACGGCTCCGAGTGCCTTTCGGGGCGGCCGGGCCGCCTCCGAGTGCCTTTCGGGGCGGCCGGGCCGTATCCGAGTGCCTTTCGGGGCGGCTGGGTCGCCTCCGAGTGCCTTTCGGGGCGGCCGGCGAGGCTCTGAATGCCTTTCGGGGAGGCCGGCGAGGCTCTGAATGCCTTTCGGGGAGGCCGGCGAGGCTCCGAGTGCCTTTCGAGGTGGCTGTTTCCCCTCAAAGTGCATTTCGAGGCGTCCTGCCTGGCTCCGAGTGCCTTTCGGGGCGGCCGGGGAGGCTCCGAGTGCCTTTCGGGGAGGCTGGGCAGGCTCCGAGTGTCTTTCGGGGCGGCCAGGGAGGCTCCGAGTGCCTTTCGGGGCGGCCGTGCAGGCTCCGACTGCCTTTGTGGGTGGCCACGTAGGCTCTGAGTGCCTTTCGGGGCGGCTGGGGAAGCTCCGAGTGCCTTTCGGGGCGGCCGTGGAGGCTCTGAGTGCCTTTCGGGGCGGCCGGCGAGGCTCCGAGTGCCTTTTGGGGCGGCCGGGGAGTCTCCGAGTGCCTTTTAGGGAGGCCGGGCCGCCTCCGAGTGCCTTTCGGGGAGGCCGGTCTGCCTCCGAGTGCCTTTCGGGGCAGCCGGGTCGCCTCTGAGTGCCTTTTGGGGCGGCCGGGGAGGCTCCGAGTGCCTTTCGGGGTGGCCGGGCTGCCTCCGAGTGCCTTTCAGGGAGGCCGGTGAGTCTCCGAGTGCCTTTTGGGGCGGCCAGGGAGGCTCTGAGTGCCTTTCGGGGCGGCCGGGCCGGCTCCGAGTGCCTTTCGGGGCGGCCAGGGAGGCTCCAAGTGCCTTTCGGAGTGGCCGGGGAGGCTCCGAGTGCCTTTCTGGTAGGCCGTGTCGCCTCCGAGTGCCTTTCGGGGCAGCCGAACCGCCTCCAAGTGCCTTTGGGGGCGGCCGGGGAGGCTCCGAGTGCCTTTGGGGGCGGCCGGGGAGGCTCCGAGTACCTTTCGGGGCGGCCGGGCTGCCTCCGAGTGCCTTTCGGAACGGCCGGGGAGGCTCCGAGTGCCTTTTGGGGATGCCGGGGAGGCTCCGAGTGTCTTTTTCGGGTGGCCGGGACGGCTTCGAGCGCCTTTCGGGGCGGCCGGGGAGGCTCCGAGTGCCTTTGTGGACGGCCAGGGAGGCTCCGAGTGCCTTTCGGGGAGGCCGGGGAGGCTGCGAGTGCCTTTCGGGGCGGCCGGGCTGCCTCCGAGTGCCTTTCGGGGCGGCCGGGGAGGCTCCGAGTGCCTTTGTGGGCGGTCGGCGAGGCTCCGAGTGCCTTTCAGGGAGACCGGTCCGCCTCCGAGTGCCTTTCGGGGCGTCCGTGCAGGCTCCGAGTGCCTTTCGGGGTGGCCGGGCAGGCTCCGAGTGCCTTTCGGGGCGGCCGGGCAGGCTCCGAGTGCCTTTTGGGGCGGCCGGGACGGCTCCGAGTGCCTTTTGGGGTGGCCAGGGAGGCTCCGAGTGCCTTTGTGGGCGGCCGGGGAGGCTCCGAGTGCCTTTGTGTACGGCCGGGCCGGCTCCGAGTGCCTTTCGGGGCAGCCGGGCCGCCTCCGAGTGCCTTTCGGGGCGTCTGGGGAGGCTCCGAGTGCCTTTCGGGGCAGCCCTTTCCCCTCCGAGTGCCTTTCGGGGTGTTAGGGCCGGTCCCAGTGCCTTTCGGGGCGGCCGGGCGGCCTCTCAGTGCCTTTCGGGGTGGCCGGGCCGGCTCCGAGTGCCTTTCGGGGCAGCCGGGCAGGCTCCGAGTGCCTTTCGGGGCGGCCGAGGAGGCTCCGAGTGCCTTTCGGGGCGGCCGGCGAGGCTCCGAGTGCCTTTGTGGGCAGCCAGGCCACCTCCGAGTGCCTTTCGGGGAGGCCGGTCTGCCTCCGAGTGC
Organism: Struthio camelus; assembly: GCF_040807025.1. Classification (NCBI taxonomy): domain Eukaryota; kingdom Metazoa; phylum Chordata; class Aves; order Struthioniformes; family Struthionidae; genus Struthio; species Struthio camelus. The sequence continues at coordinate 1,685,552 of NC_090974.1, read as the reverse complement.
CTTTCGGGGCAGCCGGGTCGCCTCTGAGTGCCTCTCGGGGCGGCCGGGGAGGCTCCGAGTGCCTTTCGGGGTGGCCGGGCTGCCTCCGAGTGCCTTTCAGGGAGGCCGGTGAGTCTCTGAGTGCCTTTCGGGGCAGCCGTGGAGGCTCCGAGTGCCTTTTGGGGCGGCCGGGGAGGCTCCGAGTGCCTTTCGGGGCGTCCGGGGAGTCTCCGAGTGCCTTTCGGGGCGGCCGGGACGGCTCCGAGTGCCTTTTGGGGCAGCCAGGACGGCTCCGAGTGCCTTTTGGGGTGGCCGGGCCGCCTCCGAGTGCCTTTTGGGGCAGCTAGGGAGGCTCCGAGTGCCTTTCGGGGCGGCCGGGGAGGCTCCGAGTGCCTTTTGGGGTGGCCGGGCAGGCTCCGAGTGCCTTTCGGGGCGGTCGGGGGGGCTCCGAGTGCCTTTGTGGACGGCCAGGGAGGCTCCGAGTGCCTTTCGGGGAGGCCGGTGAGGCTCCGAGTGCCTTTTGGGGCGGCCGGGCCGCCTCCGAGTGCCTTTCGGGGCGGCCGGCCCTCCCGAGTGCCTTTCGGGGTGGCCGGGCCGCCTCCGAGTGCCTTTGTGGGCGGCCGGTGAGGCTCCGAATGCCTTTCGGGGAGGCCGGGCCGCCTCCGAGTGCCTTTTGGGGAGGCCGGGGAGGCTCCGAGTGCCTTTTGGGGTGGCCGGGCCGCCTCCGAGTGCCTTTTGGGGCGGCCAGGGAGGCTCCGAGTGCCTTTGTGGGCAGCCGGGGAGGCTCCGAGTGCCTTTCGGGGCATCCGGGGAGGCTCCGAGTGCCTTTTGGGGCGGCCGGGGAGGCTCCGAGTGCCTTTGGGGGCGGCCAGGGAGGCTCCGAGTGCCTTTCGGGGCGGCCGGGCCGCCTCCGAGTGCCTTTTGGGGAGGCCGTGCAGGCTCCGAGTGCCTTTCGGGGCAGCTAGGGAGGCTCCGAGTGCCTTTTCGGGGAGGCCGGGGAGGCTCCGAGTGCCTTTCGGGGCGGCCGGCGAGGCTCCGAGTGCCTTTCGGGGCAGCCGTTCCCCCTCCGAGTGCCTTTCGGGGCGGCTGGGCCGGTCCCACTGCCTTTCGGGGCGGCCGGGCCGGCTCTGTGTGCCTTTCGGGGAGGCCGGGGAGCCTCCGAGTGCCTTTCAGGGAGGCCGGGTCGCCTCCCAGTGCCTTTCGGGACGGCCAGGGAGGCTCCGAGTGCCTTTGGGGGCAGCCGGCGAGGCTCCGAGTACCTTTCGGGGAGGCCGGGGAGGCTCCGAGTGCTTTTCGGGGCAGCCGGTCGCCTCCGAGTGCCTTTCGGGGCGGCCGGGCCGGCTCCGAGTGCCTTTTGGGGTGGCCGGGCAGGCTCCGAGTGCCTTTGTGGGCGGCCGGGGAGGCTCCGAGTGCCTTTGTGGACGGCCAGAGAGGCTCCGAGTGCCTTTTGGGGAGGCCGGGGAGGCTGCGAGTGCCTTTCGGGGCGGCCGGGCTGCCTCCGAGTGCCTTTCGGGGCGTCTGGGGAGGCTCCGAGTGCCTTTGTGGCGGCCAGGGAGGCTCCGAGTGCCTTTCCGGGTGGCCGGGGCGGTTCCGAGTGCCTTTCGGGGCGGCCGGGGAGGCTCCGAGTGCCTTTTGGGGTGGCCGGGCTGCCTCCGAGTACCTTTTGGGGTGGCCAGGCTACCTCCGAGTGCCTTTTGGGACGGCCAGCGAGGCTCCGAGTGCCTTTGTGGGCGGCCGGGCCGCCTCCGAGTGCCTTTTGGGGTAGCTGGGGAGGCTCCGAGTGCCTTTTCGGGCAGCTGGAGAGGCTCCGAGTGCCTTTCGGGGTGGCCGGGGAGGCTCCGAGTGCCTTTGTGGGCGGCCGGGGAGGCTCTGAGTGCCTTTCGGGGCGTCCGGGGAGGCTCCGAGTGCCTTTCAGGGAGGCCGTGTCGCCTCCGAGTGCCTTTCGGGGCGTCTGGGGAGGCTCCGAGTGCCTTTCGGGGCAGCCCTTCCCCCTCCCATTGCCTTTCGGGGCGTCAGGGCCGGTCCGAGTGCCTTTCGGGGCGGCCGGGCGGCCTCTCAGTGCCTTTCGGGGAGGCCGGGCCGGCTCCGAGTGCCTTTTTGGGTGGCCGGCGAGGCTCCGAGTGCCTTTCGGGGAGGCCGGGGAGGCTCCGAGTGCTTTTCGGGGCGGCCGGGCTGCCTCCGAGTGCCTTTCGGGGCAGCCGGTCGCCTCCGAGTGCCTTTGTGGGCGGCCGGGCCGGCTCCGAGTGCCTTTTGGGGCAGCTGGGGAGGCTCCGAGTGCCTTTCGGGGCAGCGGGTCGCCTCCGAGTGCCTTTTGGGGCGGCCAGGGAGGCTCCGAGTGCCTTTGGGGGAGGCCGGGCCGCCTCTGAGTGCCTTTCGGGGAGGCTGGGCCGCCTCCGAGTGCCTTTTGGAGCGGCCAGGGAGGCTCCGAGTGCCTTTCGGGGCAGCCGGGCAGGCTCCGAGTGCCTTTTGGGGTCTTCGGGCCGGCTCCGAGTGCCTTTCGGGGTGGCCGGTGAGGCTCCGAGGGCCTTTCGGGGTGGTTGGGGAGGCTCCGAGTGCCTTTGGGGGAGGCCGGGCCGCCTCCGACTGCCTTTCGGGGAGGCTGGGCAGGCTCCGAGTGTCTTTCGGGGCGGCCGGGTAGGCTCTGAGTGCCTTTCGGGGAGGCCGGGGAGGCTCCGAGTGTCTTTGTGGACGGCCAGGGAGGCTCCGAGTGCCTTTCCGGGTGGCCGGGGCGGTTCCGAGTGCCTTTCGGGGCGGCCGGGGAGGCTCCGAGTGCCTTTTGGGGTGGCCGGGCTGCCTCCGAGTACCTTTTGGGGTGGCCAGGCTACCTCCGAGTGCCTTTTGGGACGGCCAGCGAGGCTCCGAGTGCCTTTGTGGGCGGCCGGGCCGCCTCCGAGTGCCTTTTGGGGTAGCTGGGGAGGCTCCGAGTGCCTTTTCGGGCAGCTGGAGAGGCTCCGAGTGCCTTTCGGGGTGGCCGGGGAGGCTCCGAGTGCCTTTGTGGGCGGCCGGGGAGGCTCTGAGTGCCTTTCGGGGCGTCCGGGGAGGCTCCGAGTGCCTTTCAGGGAGGCCGTGTCGCCTCCGAGTGCCTTTCGGGGCGTCTGGGGAGGCTCCGAGTGCCTTTCGGGGCAGCCCTTCCCCCTCCGAGTGCCTTTCGGGGCGTCAGGGCCGGTCCGAGTGCCTTTCGGGGCGGCCGGGCGGCCTCTCAGTGCCTTTCGGGGAGGCCGGGCCGGCTCCGAGTGCCTTTTTGGGTGGCCGGCGAGGCTCCGAGTGCCTTTCGGGGAGGCCGGGGAGGCTCCGAGTGCTTTTCGGGGCGGCCGGGCTGCCTCCGAGTGCCTTTCAGGGCAGCCGGTCGCCTCCGAGTGCCTTTCGGGGCGGCCGGGCCGGCTCCGAGTGCCTTTTGGGGTGGCCGGGCAGGCTCCGAGTGCCTTTCGGGGCAGCGGGTCGCCTCCGAGTGCCTTTTGGGGCGGCCAGGGAGGCTCCGAGTGCCTTTCGGGGGAGGCCGGGCCGCCTCTGAGTGCCTTTCGGGGAGGCTGGGCCGCCTCCGAGTGCCTTTTGGAGCGGCCAGGGAGGCTCCGAGTGCCTTTCGGGGCAGCCGGGCAGGCTCCGAGTGCCTTTTGGGGTCTTCGGGCCGGCTCCGAGTGCCTTTCGGGGTGGCCGGTGAGGCTCCGAGGGCCTTTCGGGGTGGTTGGGGAGGCTCCGAGTGCCTTTGGGGGAGGCCGGGCCGCCTCCGACTGCCTTTCGGGGAGGCTGGGCAGGCTCCGAGTGTCTTTCGGGGCGGCCGGGTAGGCTCTGAGTGCCTTTCGGGGAGGCCGGGGAGGCTCCGAGTGTCTTTGTGGACGGCCAGGGAGGCTCCGAGTGCCTTTCGGGGTGGCCAGTCGCCTTCGAGTGCCTTTCGGGGCGGTCGGGGAGGCTCCGAGTGCCTTTTGGGGTGGCCGGGGAGGCTCCGAGTGCCTTTCGGGGTGGCCGGGCCGCCTACGAGTGCCTTTTTGGGCGGTCGGCGAGGCTCCGAGTGCCTTTCGGGGAGGCCGGGCAGGCTCCGAGTGCCTTTCGGGGCGGCCGGGGAGGCTCCGAGTGCCTTTGTGGGCGGTCGGCGAGGCTCCGAGTGCCTTTCAGGGAGACCGGTCCGCCTCCGAGTGCCTTTCGGGGCGTCCGTGCAGGCTCCGAGTGCCTTTCGGGGTGGCCGGGCAGGCTCCGAGTGCCTTTCGGGGCGGCCGGGCAGGCTCCGAGTGCCTTTTGGGGTGGCCGGGGAGGCTCCGAGTGCCTTTCGGGGCGGCCGGGGGGGCTCTGAGTGCCTTTCGGGGCGGCCGGGGAGGCTCAGAGTGCCTTTCGGGGAGGCCGGGGAGGCTCCGAGTGCCTTTCGGGGCGGCCGGGCTGCCTCCGAGTGCCTTTCGGGGCAGCTGGGAAGGCTCCGAGTGCCTTTTGGGGCGGCCAGGGAGGCTCCGAGTGCCTTTGTGTACGGCCGGGGAGGCTCCGAGTGCCTTTCGGGGCATCTGGGGAGGCTCCGAGTGCCTTTCAGGGCAGCCCTTCCCCCTCCGAGTGCCTTTCGGGGCGTCAGAGCCGGTCCCAGTGCCTTTCGGGGCGGCCGGGCAGGCTCCGAGTGCCTTTCGGGGAGGCCGGGCCGGCTCCGAGTGCCTTTCGGGGCGGCCGGGCAGGCTCCGAGTGCCTTTGGGGGCAGCCGTTCCCCCTCCGAGTGACTTTTGGGGAGGCAGGGCTGCCTCCCAGAGCCTTTCGGGGCAGCCGGCGAGGCTCCGAGTGCCTTTCGGGGAGGCCGGGCCGGCTCCGAGTGCCTTTCGGGGCGGCCGGTCGCCTCCGAGTGCCTTTCGGGGAGGCTGGGCAGGCTCCGAGTGTCTTTTGGGGCGGCCGTGCAGGCTCCGACTGCCTTTGTGGGTGGCCACGGAGGCTCTGAGTGCCTTTCGGTGTGGCTGAGGAAGCTCCGAGTGCCTTTCGGGGCGGCCGTGGAGGCTCTGAGTGCCTTTCGGGGCGGCCGGCGATGCTCTGAGTGCCATTGTGGGCGGCCGTGGAGGCTCAGAGTGCCTTTCGGGGCGGCCGGTGAGGCTCCGAGTGCCTTTCGGGGCGGCCGGCCCTCCCGAGTGCCTTTCGAGGTGGCCGGGCCGCCTCCGAGTGCCTTTGTGGGCGGCCGATGAGGCTCCGAATGCCTTTCGGGGCGGCCGGGCCGCCTCCGAGTGCCTTTTGGGGAGGTCGGGGAGGCTCCGAGTGCCTTTCGGGGAGGCCGGGGAGGCTCCGAGTGCCTTTGTGGGCGGCCGGGGAGGCTCTGAGTACCTTTCGGGGCGTCCGGGGAGTCTCCGAGTGCCTTTTGGGGCGGCCAGGGAGGCTCTGAGTGCCTTTGGGGGAGGCCGGGCCGCCTCCGAGTGCCTTTCGGGGAGGCTGGGCCGCCTCCGAGTGCCTTTTGGGGCGGCCAGGGAGGCTCCGAGTGCCTTTCGGGGCAGCTGGGCAGGCTCCGAGTGCCTTTTGGGGTCTTCGGGCCGGCTCCGAGTGCCTTTCGGGGTGGCCGGGGAGGCTCCGAGTGCCTTTCGGGGATGCCGGGGAGGCTCCGAGTGTCTTTTTGGGGTGGCCGGGACGGCTTCGAGCGCCTTTCGGGGCGGCTGGGGAGGCTCCGAGTGCCTTTGTGGACGGCCGGGGAGGCTCCGAGTGCCTTTCGGGGCGGCCGGGGAGGCTGCGAGTGCCTTTCGGGGCTCCCGGGGCGGTTCCGAGTGCCTTTCGGGGCGGCCTGGCCGGCTCCGAGTGCCTTTCGGGGTGGCCATTCGCCTCCGAGTGCCTTTCGGGGCGGTCGGGGAGGCTCGGAGTGCCTTTGGGGGAGGCCGGGCAGGCTCTGAGTGCCTTTCGGGGCGGCCGGGCCGGCTCCGAGTGCCTTTTGGGGCGGCCAGGGAGGCTCCGAGTGCCTTTTGGGGTGGCCGGGGAGGCTCCGAGTGCCTTTCGGGGTGGCCGGGCCGCCTACGAGTGCCTTTTTGGGGGGCCAGGGAGGCTCCGAGTGCCTTTTGGGGTGGCCGGGCAGGCTCCGAGTGCCTTTCGGGGCGGCCGGGGAGGCTCCGAGTGCCTTTGTGGGCGGTCGGCGAGGCTCCGAGTGCCTTTCAGGGAGACCGGTCCGCCTCCGAGTGCCTTTCGGGGCGTCCGTGCAGGCTCCGAGTGCCTTTCGGGGTGGCCATGGAGGCTCTGAGTGCCTTTCGGGGTGGCTGGGGAGGCTCCGAGTGCCTTTTGGGGCGGCCGGGGAGGCTCCGAGTGCCTTTCGGGGCGGCCGGGGGGGCTATGAGTGCCTTTCGAGGCGGCCGGGGAGGCTCCGAGTGCCTTTTGGGGTGGCCGGGCCTTCTCCGAGTGCCTTTCGGGGCGGCCAGGCTACCTCTGAGTGCCCTTTGGGGCGTCCAGCGAGGCTCCGAGTGCCTTTGTGGGCGGCCGGGCCGGCTCCGAGTGCCTTTTGGGGCAGCTGGGGAGGCTCCGAGTGCCTTTTCGGGCAGCTGGGGAGGCTCCGAGTGCCTTTCGGGGCGGCCGGAGAGGCTCCGAGTGCCTTTCGGGGCAGCTGGGAAGGCTCCGAGTGCCTTTTGGGGCGGCCAGGGAGGCTCCGAGTGCCTTTGTCGGCGGCCGGGGAGGCTCCGAGTGCCTTTCAGGGCGTCTGGGGAGGCTCCGAGTGCCTTTCGGGGCAGCCCTTCCCCCTCCGAGTGCCTTTCGGGGCGTCAGAGCCGGTCCCAGTGCCTTTCGGGGAGGCCGGGCAGCCTCTCAGTGCCTTTCGGGGAGGCCGGGCCGGCTCCGAGTGCCTTTCGGGGTGGCCGGGCAGGCTCCGAGTGCCTTTGGGGGCAGCCGTTCCCCCTCCGAGTGCCTTTCGGGGAGGCCGGGCTGCCTCCCAGAGCCTTTCGGGGCAGCCGGCGAGGCTCTGACTGCCTTTCGGGGAGGCCGGGCCGCCTCCGAGTGCCTTTCGGGGCGGCCGGACCGCCTCCCAGTGCCTTTGGGGGCGGCTGGGCCGGCTCCGAGTGCCTTTTGGGGTGGCCGGGCAGGCTCCGAGTGCCTTTCGGGGCGGCCGGTCGCCTCCGAGTGCCTTTCGGGGCGGTCGGGGAGGCTCCGAGTGCCTTTTGGGGTGGCCGGGCCTTCTCCGAGTGCCTTTCGGGGCGGCCAGGCTACCTCTGAGTGCCCTTTGGGGCGTCCAGCGAGGCTCCGAGTGCCTTTGTGGGCGGCCGGGCCGGCTCCGAGTGCCTTTTGGGGCAGCTGGGGAGGCTCCGAGTGCCTTTTCGGGCAGCTGGGGAGGCTCCGAGTGCCTTTCGGGGCGGCCGGAGAGGCTCCGAGTGCCTTTCGGGGCAGCTGGGAAGGCTCCGAGTGCCTTTTGGGGCGGCCAGGGAGGCTCCGAGTGCCTTTGTGGGCGGCCGGGGAGGCTCCGAGTGCCTTTCAGGGCGTCTGGGGAGGCTCCGAGTGCCTTTCGGGGCAGCCCTTCCCCCTCCGAGTGCCTTTCGGGGCGTCAGAGCCGGTCCCAGTGCCTTTCGGGGAGGCCGGGCAGCCTCTCAGTGCCTTTCGGGGAGGCCGGGCCGGCTCCGAGTGCCTTTCGGGGCGGCCGGGCAGGCTCCGAGTGCCTTTGGGGGCAGCCGTTCCCCCTCCGAGTGCCTTTCGGGGAGGCCGGGCTGCCTCCCAGAGCCTTTCGGGGCAGCCGGCGAGGCTCTGACTGCCTTTCGGGGAGGCCGGGCCGCCTCCGAGTGCCTTTCGGGGCGGCCGGACCGCCTCCCAGTGCCTTTGGGGGCGGCTGGGCCGGCTCCGAGTGCCTTTTGGGGTGGCCGGGCAGGCTCCGAGTGCCTTTCGGGGCGGCCGGTCGCCTCCGAGTGCCTTTCGGGGCGGTCGGGGAGGCTCCGAGTGCCTTTGGGGGAGGCCGGGCCGCCTCCGAGTGCCTTTCGGGGAGGCTGGGCCGCCTCCGAGTGCCTTTTGGGGCGGCCAGGGAGGCTCCGAGTGCCTTTCGGGGCGGCCGGGGAGGCTCCGAGTGCCTTTGTGGGTGGCCACGGAGGCTCCGAGTGCCTTTCGGGGTGGCTGGGGAAGCTCCGAGTGCCTTTCGGGGCGGCCAGGGAGGCTCCGAGTGCCTTTCGGGGCGGCCGGGGAGGCTCTGAGTGCCTTTCGGGGCGGCCAGGGAGGCTCCAAGTGCCTTTGGGGGCGGCTGGCGAGGCTCCGAGTGCCTTTCGGGGAGGCCGGGCCGCCTCCAAGTGCCTTTTGGGGCGGCCGGGGAGGCTCCGAGTGCCTTTCGGGGCGGCCGGCCCTCCCGAGTGCCTTTCGGGGCAGCCGAACCGCCTCCAAGTGCCTTTGGGGGTGGCCGGGGAGGCTCCGAGTGCCTTTGGGGGCGGCCGGGGAGGCTCCGAGTACCTTTCGGGGCGGCCGGGCTGCCTCCGAGTGCCTTTCGGGGATGCCGGGGAGGCTCCGAGTGTCTTTTTGGGGCGGCCGGGACGGCTTCGAACGCCTTTCGGGGCGGCCGGGGAGGCTCCGAGTGCCTTTGTGGACGGCCGGGGAGGCTCCGAGTGCGTTTCGGGGCGGCCGGGGCGGTTCCGAGTGCCTTTCGGGGCGGCCGGGGAGGCTCCGAGTGCCTTTCGGGGCAGCCGGTCGCCTCCGAGTGCCTTTCGGGGTGGTCGGGGAGGCTCCGAGTGCCTTTGGGGGAGGCCGGGCCGCCTCTGAGTGCCTTTCGGGGAGGCTGGGCCGCCTCCGAGTGCCTTTGGGGGAGGCTGGGCCGCCTCCGAGTGCCTTTCGGGGCGGCCGGGGAGGCTCCAAGTGCCTTTTTGGGCAGGTGGGCCGCCTACGAGTGCCTTTTTGGGCGGCCAGGGAGGCTCCGAGTGCCTTTTGGGGTGGCCGGGCAGGCTCCGAGTGCCTTTCGGGGCGGCCGGGCAGGCTCTGAGTGCCTTTCGGGGCGGCCGGGGAGGCTCCGAGTGCCTTTCGGGGTGGCCGGGGAGGCTCCGAGTGCCTTTGTGGGCGGTCGGGCAGGCTCCGAGTGCCTTTTGGGGAGGCCGTGTCGCCTCCCAGTGCCTTTCGGGTCAGCCGGACCGCCTCCAAGTGCCTTTGGGGGCGCCCAGGGAGGCTCTGAGTGCCTTTTGGGGCAGCCGGGAAGCCTCCGAGTCCCTTTCAGGGCGGTCGCGCTGCCTCCGAGTGCCTTTTGGGGCGGCCGGCGAGGCTCTGAGTGCCTTTGTGGGCGGCCGGGGAGGCTCCGAGTGCCTTTTTGGGGCGGCTGGGGAGGCTCCGAGTGCCTTTCGGGGAGGCCGGGGAGGCTCCGAGTGCCTTTGTGGGTGGCCGGGGAGGCTCTGAGTACCTTTCGGGGCGGCCGGTGAGGCTCCGAGTGCCTTTCGGGGCGGCCGGGGAGGCTCCGAGTGCCTTTGGGAGCGGCCAGGACGGCTCCGAGTGCCTTTCGGGGCGGCCGGGCCGCCTCCGAGTGCCTTTCGGGGCGGCCGGGCCGTATCCGAGTGGCTTTCGGGGCGGCTGGGTCGCCTCCGAGTGCCTTTCGGGGCAGCCGGCGAGGCTCTGAATGCCTTTCGGGGAGGCCGGCGAGGCTCTGAATGCCTTTCGGGGAGGCCGGCGAGGCTCCGAGTGCCTTTCGAGGTGGCTGTTTCCCCTCAAAGTGCATTTCGAGGCGTCCTGCCTGGCTCCGAGTGCCTTTCGGGGCGGCCGGGGAGGCTCCGAGTGCCTTTCGGGGAGGCTGGGCAGGCTCCGAGTGTCTTTCGGGGCGGCCAGGGAGGCTCCGAGTGCCTTTCGGGGCGGCCGTGCAGGCTCCGACTGCCTTTGTGGGTGGCCACGTAGGCTCTGAGTGCCTTTCGGGGCGGCTGGGGAAGCTCCGAGTGCCTTTCGGGGCGGCCGTGGAGGCTCTGAGTGCCTTTCGGGGCGGCCGGCGAGGCTCCGAGTGCCTTTTGGGGCGGCCGGGGAGTCTCCGAGTGCCTTTTAGGGAGGCCGGGCCGCCTCCGAGTGCCTTTCGGGGAGGCCGGTCTGCCTCCGAGTGCCTTTCGGGGCAGCCGGGTCGCCTCTGAGTGCCTTTCGGGGCGGCCGGGGAGGCTCCGAGTGCCTTTCGGGGTGGCCGGGCTGCCTCCGAGTGCCTTTCAGGGAGGCCGGTGAGTCTCCGAGTGCCTTTTGGGGCGGCCAGGGAGGCTCTGAGTGCCTTTCGGGACGGCCGGGCCGGCTCCGAGTGCCTTTCGGGGCGGCCAGGGAGGCTCCAAGTGCCTTTCGGAGTGGCCGGGGAGGCTCCGAGTGCCTTTCTGGTAGGCCGTGTCGCCTCCGAGTGCCTTTCGGGGCAGCCGAACCGCCTCCAAGTGCCTTTGGGGGCGGCCGGGGAGGCTCCGAGTGCCTTTGGGGGCGGCCGGGGAGGCTCCGAGTACCTTTCGGGGCGGCCGGGCTGCCTCCGAGTGCCTTTCGGAACGGCCGGGGAGGCTCCGAGTGCCTTTTGGGGATGCCGGGGAGGCTCCGAGTGTCTTTTTCGGGTGGCCGGGACGGCTTCGAGCGCCTTTCGGGGCGGCCGGGGAGGCTCCGAGTGCCTTTGTGGACGGCCAGGGAGGCTCCGAGTGCCTTTCGGGGAGGCCGGGGAGGCTGCGAGTGCCTTTGTGGGCGGCCGGGCTGCCTCCGAGTGCCTTTCGGGGCGGCCGGGGAGGCTCCGAGTGCCTTTGTGGGCGGTCGGCGAGTCTCCGAGTGCCTTTCAGGGAGACCGGTCCGCCTCCGAGTGCCTTTTGGGGTGGCCGGTGAGGCTCCGAGTGCCTTTTGGGGTGGCCGGGGAGGCTCCGAGTGCCTTTTGGGGCGGCCGGGCAGGCTCCGAGTGCCTTTTGGGGCGGCCGGGACGGCTCCGAGTGCCTTTTGGGGTGGCCAGGGAGGCTCCGAGTGCCTTTGTGGGCGGCCGGGGAGGCTCCGAGTGCCTTTGTGTACGGCCGGGCCGGCTCCGAGTGCCTTTCGGGGCAGCCGGGCCGCCTCCGAGTGCCTTTGGGGGCGTCTGGGGAGGCTCCGAGTGCCTTTCGGGGCAGCCCTTTCCCCTCCGAGTGCCTTTCGGGGTGTTAGGGCCGGTCCCAGTGCCTTTCGGGGCGGCCGGGCGGCCTCTCAGTGCCTTTCGGGGTGGCCGGGCCGGCTCCGAGTGCCTTTCGGGGCAGCCGGGCAGGCTCCGAGTGCCTTTCGGGGCGGCCGAGGAGGCTCCGAGTGCCTTTCGGGGCGGCCGGCGAGGCTCCGAGTGCCTTTGTGGGCAGCCAGGCCACCTCCGAGTGCCTTTCGGGGAGGCCGGTCTGCCTCCGAGTGCCTTTCGGGGCAGCCGGGTCGCCTCTGAGTGCCTCTCGGGGCGGCCGGGGAGGCTCCGAGTGCCTTTCGGGGTGGCCGGGCTGCCTCCGAGTGCCTTTCAGGGAGGCCGGTGAGTCTCTGAGTGCCTTTCGGGGCAGCCGTGGAGGCTCCGAGTGCCTTTTGGGGCGGCCGGGGAGGCTCCGAGTGCCTTTCGGGGCGTCCGGGGAGTCTCCGAGTGCCTTTCGGGGCGGCCGGGACGGCTCCGAGTGCCTTTTGGGGCGGCCAGGACGGCTCCGAGTGCCTTTTGGGGTGGCCGGGCCGCCTCCGAGTGCCTTTTGGGGCAGCTAGGGAGGCTCCGAGTGCCTTTCGGGGCGGCCGGGGAGGCTCCGAGTGCCTTTTGGGGTGGCCGGGCAGGCTCCGAGTGCCTTTCGGGGCGGTCGGGGGGGCTCCGAGTGCCTTTGTGGACGGCCAGGGAGGCTCCGAGTGCCTTTCGGGGAGGCCGGTGAGGCTCCGAGTGCCTTTCGGGGAGGCCGGGCCGCCTCCGAGTGCCTTTCGGGGCGGCCGGCCCTCCCGAGTGCCTTTCGGGGTGGCCGGGCCGCCTCCGAGTGCCTTTGTGGGCGGCCGGTGAGGCTCCGAATGCCTTTCGGGGAGGCCGGGCCGCCTCCGAGTGCCTTTTCTGGAGGCCGGGGAGGCTCCGAGTGCCTTTTGGGGTGGCCGGGCCGCCTCCGAGTGCCTTTTGGGGCGGCCAGGGAGGCTCCGAGTGCCTTTGTGGGCAGCCGGGGAGGCTCCGAGTGCCTTTCGGGGCATCCGGGGAGGCTCCGAGTGCCTTTTGGGGCGGCCGGGGAGGCTCCGAGTGCCTTTGGGGGCGGCCAGGGAGGCTCCCAGTGCCTTTTGGGGTGGCCGGGCCGCCTCCGAGTGCCTTTTGGGGAGGCCGGGGAGGCTCCGAGTGCCTTTCGGGCAGCTAGGGAGGCTCCGAGTGCCTTTTCGGGGAGGCCGGGGAGGCTCCGAGTGCCTTTCGGGGCGGCCGGCGAGGCTCCGAGTGCCTTTCGGGGCAGCCGTTCCCCCTCCGAGTGCCTTTCGGGGCGGCTGGGCCGGTCCCACTGCCTTTCGGGGCGGCCGGGCCGGCTCTGTGTGCCTTTCGGGGAGGCCGGGGAGCCTCCGAGTGCCTTTCAGGGAGGCCGGGTCGCCTCCCAGTGCCTTTCGGGACGGCCAGGGAGGCTCCGAGTGCCTTTGGGGGCAGCTGGCGAGGCTCCGAGTACCTTTCGGGGAGGCCGGGGAGGCTCCGAGTGCTTTTCGGGGCAGCCGGTCGCCTCCGAGTGCCTTTCGGGGCGGCCGGGCCGGCTCCGAGTGCCTTTTGGGGTGGCCGGGCAGGCTCCGAGTGCCTTTCGGGGTGGCCGGGGAGGCTCCGAGTGCCTTTCGGGACGGCCAGGGAGGCTCCGAGTGCCTTTTGGGGAGGCCGGGGAGGCTGCGAGTGCCTTTCGGGGCGGCCGGGCTGCCTCCGAGTGCCTTTCGGGGCGTCTGGGGAGGCTCCGAGTGCCTTTGTGGCGGCCAGGGAGGCTCCGAGTGCCTTTCCGGGTGGCCGGGGCGGTTCCGAGTGCCTTTCGGGGCGGCCGGGGAGGCTCCGAGTGCCTTTCGGGGAGGCCGGGCTGCCTCCGAGTACCTTTTGGGGCGGCCAGGCTACCTCCGAGTGCCTTTTGGGACGGCCAGCGAGGCTCCGAGTGCCTTTGTGGGCGGCCGGGCCGCCTCCGAGTGCCTTTTGGGGTAGCTGGGGAGGCTCCGAGTGCCTTTTCGGGCAGCTGGAGAGGCTCCGAGTGCCTTTGTGGGCGGCCGGGGAGGCTCTGAGTGCCTTTCGGGGCGTCCGTGCAGGCTCCGAGTGCCTTTCGGGGTGGCCATGGAGGCTCTGAGTGCCTTTCGGGGTGGCTGGGGAGGCTCCGAGTGCCTTTTGGGGCGGCCGGGCAGGCTCCGAGTGCCTTTCGGGGCGGCCGGGGGGGCTATGAGTGCCTTTCGAGGCGGCCGGGGAGGCTCCGAGTGCCTTTTGGGGTGGCCGGGCCTTCTCCGAGTGCCTTTCGGGGCGGCCAGGCTACCTCTGAGTGCCCTTTGGGGCGTCCAGCGAGGCTCCGAGTGCCTTTGTGGGCGGCCGGGCCGGCTCCGAGTGCCTTTTGGGGCAGCTGGGGAGGCTCCGAGTGCCTTTTCGGGCAGCTGGGGAGGCTCCGAGTGCCTTTCGGGGCGGCCGGAGAGGCTCCGAGTGCCTTTCGGGGCAGCTGGGAAGGCTCCGAGTGCCTTTTGGGGCGGCCAGGGAGGCTCCGAGTGCCTTTGTCGGCGGCCGGGGAGGCTCCGAGTGCCTTTCAGGGCGTCTGGGGAGGCTCCGAGTGCCTTTCGGGGTAGCCCTTCCCCCTCCGAGTGCCTTTCGGGGCGTCAGAGCCGGTCCCAGTGCCTTTCGGGGAGGCCGGGCAGCCTCTCAGTGCCTTTCGGGGAGGCCGGGCCGGCTCCGAGTGCCTTTCGGGGTGGCCGGGCAGGCTCCGAGTGCCTTTGGGGGCAGCCGTTCCCCCTCCGAGTGCCTTTCGGGGAGGCCGGGCTGCCTCCCAGAGCCTTTCGGGGCAGCCGGCGAGGCTCTGACTGCCTTTCGGGGAGGCCGGGCCGCCTCCGAGTGCCTTTCGGGGCGGCCGGACCGCCTCCCAGTGCCTTTGGGGGCGGCTGGGCCGGCTCCGAGTGCCTTTTGGGGTGGCCGGGCAGGCTCCGAGTGCCTTTCGGGGCGGCCGGTCGCCTCCGAGTGCCTTTCGGGGCGGTCGGGGAGGCTCCGAGTGCCTTTGGGGGAGGCCGGGCCGCCTCCGAGTGCCTTTCGGGGAGGCTGGGCCGCCTCCGAGTGCCTTTTGGGGCGGCCAGGGAGGCTCCGAGTGCCTTTCGGGGCGGCCGGGGAGGCTCCGAGTGCCTTTGTGGGTGGCCACGGAGGCTCCGAGTGCCTTTCGGGGCATCCGGGGAGGCTCCGAGTGCCTTTCGGGGCGGCCGTTCACCTCCGAGTGCCTTTCGGGGTGGTCGGGGAGGCTCCGAGTGCCTTTGTGGACGGCCAGGGAGGCTCCGAGTGCCTTTCGGGGCGGCCGGGGAGGCTCCGAGTGCCTTTGTGGGTGGCCACGGAGGCTCCGAGTGCCTTTCGGGGTGGCTGGGGAAGCTCCGAGTGCCTTTCGGGGCGGCCAGGGAGGCTCCGAGTGCCTTTCGGGGCGGCCGGGGAGGCTCTGAGTGCCTTTCGGGGCGGCCGGGCAGGCTCCGAGTGCCTTTGGGGGCGGCTGGCGAGGCTCCGAGTGCCTTTCGGGGAGGCCGGGCCGCCTCCGAGTGCCTTTCGGGGCGGCCGGGGAGGCTCCAAGTGCCTTTTTGGGCAGGTGGGCCGCCTACGAGTGCCTTTTTGGGCGGCCGGGGAGGCTCCGAGTGCCTTTTGGGGTGGCCGGGCAGGCTCCGAGTGCCTTTCGGGGCGGCCGGGCAGGCTCTGAGTGCCTTTCGGGGCGGCCGGGGAGGCTCCGAGTGCCTTTCGGGGTGGCCGGGGAGGCTCCGAGTGCCTTTGTGGGCGGTCGGGCAGGCTCCGAGTGCCTTTTGGGGAGGCCGTGTCGCCTCCCAGTGCCTTTCGGGTCAGCCGGACCGCCTCCAAGTGCCTTTGGGGGCGCCCAGGGAGGCTCTGAGTGCCTTTTGGGGCAGCCGGGAAGCCTCCGAGTCCCTTTCAGGGCGGTCGCGCTGCCTCCGAGTGCCTTTTGGGGCGGCCGGCGAGGCTCTGAGTGCCTTTGTGGGCGGCCGGGGAGGCTCCGAGTGCCTTTTTGGGGCGGCTGGGGAGGCTCCGAGTGCCTTTCGGGGAGGCCGGGGAGGCTCCGAGTGCCTTTGTGGGTGGCCGGGGAGGCTCTGAGTACCTTTCGGGGCGGCCGGTGAGGCTCCGAGTGCCTTTCGGGGCGGCCGGGGAGGCTCCGAGTGCCTTTGGGAGCGGCCAGGACGGCTCCGAGTGCCTTTCGGGGCGGCCGGGCCGCCTCCGAGTGCCTTTCGGGGCGGCCGGGCCGTATCCGAGTGCCTTTCGGGGCGGCTGGGTCGCCTCCGAGTGCCTTTCGGGGCGGCCGGCGAGGCTCTGAATGCCTTTCGGGGAGGCCGGCGAGGCTCTGAATGCCTTTCGGGGAGGCCGGCGAGGCTCCGAGTGCCTTTCGAGGTGGCTGTTTCCCCTCAAAGTGCATTTCGAGGCGTCCTGCCTGGCTCCGAGTGCCTTTCGGGGCGGCCGGGGAGGCTCCGAGTGCCTTTCGGGGAGGCTGGGCAGGCTCCGAGTGTCTTTCGGGGCGGCCAGGGAGGCTCCGAGTGCCTTTCGGGGCGGCCGTGCAGGCTCCGACTGCCTTTGTGGGTGGCCACGTAGGCTCTGAGTGCCTTTCGGGGCGGCTGGGGAAGCTCCGAGTGCCTTTCGGGGCGGCCGTGGAGGCTCTGAGTGCCTTTCGGGGCGGCCGGCGAGGCTCCGAGTGCCTTTTGGGGCGGCCGGGGAGTCTCCGAGTGCCTTTTAGGGAGGCCGGGCCGCCTCCGAGTGCCTTTCGGGGAGGCCGGTCTGCCTCCGAGTGCCTTTCGGGGCAGCCGGGTCGCCTCTGAGTGCCTTTCGGGGCGGCCGGGGAGGCTCCGAGTGCCTTTCGGGGTGGCCGGGCTGCCTCCGAGTGCCTTTCAGGGAGGCCGGTGAGTCTCCGAGTGCCTTTTGGGGCGGCCAGGGAGGCTCTGAGTGCCTTTCGGGGCGGCCGGGCCGGCTCCGAGTGCCTTTCGGGGCGGCCAGGGAGGCTCCAAGTGCCTTTCGGAGTGGCCGGGGAGGCTCCGAGTGCCTTTCTGGTAGGCCGTGTCGCCTCCGAGTGCCTTTCGGGGCAGCCGAACCGCCTCCAAGTGCCTTTGGGGGCGGCCGGGGAGGCTCCGAGTGCCTTTGGGGGCGGCCGGGGAGGCTCCGAGTACCTTTCGGGGCGGCCGGGCTGCCTCCGAGTGCCTTTCGGAACGGCCGGGGAGGCTCCGAGTGCCTTTTGGGGATGCCGGGGAGGCTCCGAGTGTCTTTTTCGGGTGGCCGGGACGGCTTCGAGCGCCTTTCGGGGCGGCCGGGGAGGCTCCGAGTGCCTTTGTGGACGGCCAGGGAGGCTCCGAGTGCCTTTCGGGGAGGCCGGGGAGGCTGCGAGTGCCTTTCGGGGCGGCCGGGCTGCCTCCGAGTGCCTTTCGGGGCGGCCGGGGAGGCTCCGAGTGCCTTTGTGGGCGGTCGGCGAGTCTCCGAGTGCCTTTCAGGGAGACCGGTCCGCCTCCGAGTGCCTTTTGGGGTGGCCGGTGAGGCTCCGAGTGCCTTTTGGGGTGGCCGGGGAGGCTCCGAGTGCCTTTTGGGGCGGCCGGGCAGGCTCCGAGTGCCTTTTGGGGCGGCCGGGACGGCTCCGAGTGCCTTTTGGGGTGGCCAGGGAGGCTCCGAGTGCCTTTGTGGGCGGCCGGGGAGGCTCCGAGTGCCTTTGTGTACGGCCGGGCCGGCTCCGAGTGCCTTTCGGGGCAGCCGGGCCGCCTCCGAGTGCCTTTGGGGGCGTCTGGGGAGGCTCCGAGTGCCTTTCGGGGCAGCCCTTTCCCCTCCGAGTGCCTTTCGGGGTGTTAGGGCCGGTCCCAGTGCCTTTCGGGGCGGCCGGGCGGCCTCTCAGTGCCTTTCGGGGTGGCCGGGCCGGCTCCGAGTGCCTTTCGGGGCAGCCGGGCAGGCTCCGAGTGCCTTTCGGGGCGGCCGAGGAGGCTCCGAGTGCCTTTCGGGGCGGCCGGCGAGGCTCCGAGTGCCTTTGTGGGCAGCCAGGCCACCTCCGAGTGCCTTTCGGGGAGGCCGGTCTGCCTCCGAGTGCCTTTCGGGGCAGCCGGGTCGCCTCTGAGTGCCTCTCGGGGCGGCCGGGGAGGCTCCGAGTGCCTTTCGGGGTGGCCGGGCTGCCTCCGAGTGCCTTTCAGGGAGGCCGGTGAATCTCTGAGTGCCTTTCGGGGCAGCCGTGGAGGCTCCGAGTGCCTTTTGGGGCGGCCGGGGAGGCTCCGAGTGCCTTTCGGGGCGTCCGGGGAGTCTCCGAGTGCCTTTCGGGGCGGCCGGGACGGCTCCGAGTGCCTTTTGGGGCGGCCAGGACGGCTCCGAGTGCCTTTTGGGGTGGCCGGGCCGCCTCCGAGTGCCTTTTGGGGCAGCTAGGGAGGCTCCGAGTGCCTTTCGGGGCGGCCGGGGAGGCTCCGAGTGCCTTTTGGGGTGGCCGGGCAGGCTCCGAGTGCCTTTCGGGGCGGTCGGGGGGGCTCCGAGTGCCTTTGTGGACGGCCAGGGAGGCTCCGAGTGCCTTTCGGGGAGGCCGGTGAGGCTCCGAGTGCCTTTCGGGGAGGCCGGGCCGCCTCCGAGTGCCTTTCGGGGCGGCCGGCCCTCCCGAGTGCCTTTCGGGGTGGCCGGGCCGCCTCCGAGTGCCTTTGTGGGCGGCCGGTGAGGCTCCGAATGCCTTTCGGGGAGGCCGGGCTGCCTCCGAGTGCCTTTTGTGGAGGCCGGGGAGGCTCCGAGTGCCTTTTGGGGTGGCCGGGCCGCCTCCGAGTGCCTTTTGGGGCGGCCAGGGAGGCTCCGAGTGCCTTTGTGGGCAGCCGGGGAGGCTCCGAGTGCCTTTCGGGGCATCCGGGGAGGCTCCGAGTGCCTTTTGGGGCGGCCGGGGAGGCTCCGAGTGCCTTTGGGGGCGGCCAGGGAGGCTCCGAGTGCCTTTTGGGGTGGCCGGGCCGCCTCCGAGTGCCTTTTGGGGAGGCCGTGCAGGCTCCGAGTGCCTTTTGGGGCAGCTAGGGAGGCTCCGAGTGCCTTTTCGGGGAGGCCGGGGAGGCTCCGAGTGCCTTTCGGGGCGGCCGGCGAGGCTCCGAGTGCCTTTCGGGGCAGCCGTTCCCCCTCCGAGTGCCTTTTGGGGCAGCTAGGGAGGCTCCGAGTGCCTTTCGGGGCGGCCGGGGAGGCTCCGAGTGCCTTTTGGGGTGGCCGGGCAGGCTCCGAGTGCCTTTCGGGGCGGTCGGGGGGGCTCCGAGTGCCTTTGTGGACGGCCAGGGAGGCTCCGAGTGCCTTTCGGGGAGGCCGGTGAGGCTCCGAGTGCCTTTCGGGGAGGCCGGGCCGCCTCCGAGTGCCTTTCGGGGCGGCCGGCCCTCCCGAGTGCCTTTCGGGGTGGCCGGGCCGCCTCCGAGTGCCTTTGTGGGCGGCCGGTGAGGCTCCGAATGCCTTTCGGGGAGGCCGGGCCGCCTCCGAGTGCCTTTTCTGGAGGCCGGGGAGGCTCCGAGTGCCTTTTGGGGTGGCCGGGCCGCCTCCGAGTGCCTTTTGGGGCGGCCAGGGAGGCTCCGAGTGCCTTTGTGGGCAGCCGGGGAGGCTCCGAGTGCCTTTCGGGGCATCCGGGGAGGCTCCGAGTGCCTTTTGGGGCGGCCGGGGAGGCTCCGAGTGCCTTTCGGGGCATCCGGGGAGGCTCCCAGTGCCTTTTGGGGTGGCCGGGCCGCCTCCGAGTGCCTTTTGGGGAGGCCGTGCAGGCTCCGAGTGCCTTTCGGGCAGCTAGGGAGGCTCCGAGTGCCTTTTCGGGGAGGCCGGGGAGGCTCCGAGTGCCTTTCGGGGCGGCCGGCGAGGCTCCGAGTGCCTTTCGGGGCAGCCGTTCCCCCTCCGAGTGCCTTTCGGGGCGGCTGGGCCGGTCCCACTGCCTTTCGGGGCGGCCGGGCCGGCTCTGTGTGCCTTTCGGGGAGGCCGGGGAGCCTCCGAGTGCCTTTCAGGGAGGCCGGGTCGCCTCCCAGTGCCTTTCGGGACGGCCAGGGAGGCTCCGAGTGCCTTTGGGGGCAGCCGGCGAGGCTCCGAGTACCTTTCGGGGAGGCCGGGGAGGCTCCGAGTGCTTTTCGGGGCAGCCGGTCGCCTCCGAGTGCCTTTCGGGGCGGCCGGGCCGGCTCCGAGTGCCTTTTGGGGTGGCCGGGCAGGCTCCGAGTGCCTTTCGGGGCGGCCGGGGAGGCTCCGAGTGCCTTTGTGGACGGCCAGGGAGGCTCCGAGTGCCTTTTGGGGAGGCCGGGGAGGCTGCGAGTGCCTTTCGGGGCGGCCGGGCTGCCTCCGAGTGCCTTTCGGGGCGTCTGGGGAGGCTCCGAGTGCCTTTGTGGCGGCCAGGGAGGCTCCGAGTGCCTTTCCGGGTGGCCGGGGCGGTTCCGAGTGCCTTTCGGGGCGGCCGGGGAGGCTCCGAGTGCCTTTCGGGGAGGCCGGGCTGCCTCCGAGTACCTTTTGGGGCGGCCAGGCTACCTCCGAGTGCCTTTTGGGACGGCCAGCGAGGCTCCGAGTGCCTTTGTGGGCGGCCGGGCCGCCTCCGAGTGCCTTTTGGGGTAGCTGGGGAGGCTCCGAGTGCCTTTTCGGGCAGCTGGAGAGGCTCCGAGTGCCTTTGTGGGCGGCCGGGGAGGCTCTGAGTGCCTTTCGGGGCGTCCGTGCAGGCTCCGAGTGCCTTTCGGGGTGGCCATGGAGGCTCTGAGTGCCTTTCGGGGTGGCTGGGGAGGCTCCGAGTGCCTTTTGGGGCGGCCGGGGAGGCTCCGAGTGCCTTTCGGGGCGGCCGGGGGGGCTATGAGTGCCTTTCGAGGCGGCCGGGGAGGCTCCGAGTGCCTTTTGGGGTGGCCGGGCCTTCTCCGAGTGCCTTTCGGGGCGGCCAGGCTACCTCTGAGTGCCCTTTGGGGCGTCCAGCGAGGCTCCGAGTGCCTTTGTGGGCGGCCGGGCCGGCTCCGAGTGCCTTTTGGGGCAGCTGGGGAGGCTCCGAGTGCCTTTTCGGGCAGCTGGGGAGGCTCCGAGTGCCTTTCGGGGCGGCCGGAGAGGCTCCGAGTGCCTTTCGGGGCAGCTGGGAAGGCTCCGAGTGCCTTTTGGGGCGGCCAGGGAGGCTCCGAGTGCCTTTGTCGGCGGCCGGGGAGGCTCCGAGTGCCTTTCAGGGCGTCTGGGGAGGCTCCGAGTGCCTTTCGGGGCAGCCCTTCCCCCTCCGAGTGCCTTTCGGGGCGTCAGAGCCGGTCCCAGTGCCTTTCGGGGAGGCCGGGCAGCCTCTCAGTGCCTTTCGGGGAGGCCGGGCCGGCTCCGAGTGCCTTTCGGGGCGGCCGGGCAGGCTCCGAGTGCCTTTGGGGGCAGCCGTTCCCCCTCCGAGTGCCTTTCGGGGAGGCCGGGCTGCCTCCCAGAGCCTTTCGGGGCAGCCGGCGAGGCTCTGACTGCCTTTCGGGGAGGCCGGGCCGCCTCCGAGTGCCTTTCGGGGCGGCCGGACCGCCTCCCAGTGCCTTTGGGGGCGGCTGGGCCGGCTCCGAGTGCCTTTTGGGGTGGCCGGGCAGGCTCCGAGTGCCTTTCGGGGCGGCCAGTCGCCTCCGAGTGCCTTTCGGGGTGGTCGGGGAGGCTCCGAGTGCCTTTGGGGGAGGCCGGGCCGCCTCCGAGTGCCTTTCGGGGAGGCTGGGCCGCCTCCGAGTGCCTTTTGGGGCGGCCAGGGAGGCTCCGAGTGCCTTTCGGGGCGGCCGGGGAGGCTCCGAGTGCCTTTGTGGGTGGCCACGGAGGCTCCGAGTGCCTTTCGGGGCATCCGGGGAGGCTCCGAGTGCCTTTCGGGGCGGCCGTTCACCTCCGAGTGCCTTTCGGGGTGGTCGGGGAGGCTCCGAGTGCCTTTGTGGACGGCCAGGGAGGCTCCGAGTGCCTTTCGGGGCGGCCGGGGAGGCTCCGAGTGCCTTTGTGGGTGGCCACGGAGGCTCCGAGTGCCTTTCGGGGTGGCTGGGGAAGCTCCGAGTGCCTTTCGGGGCGGCCAGGGAGGCTCCGAGTGCCTTTCGGGGCGGCCGGGGAGGCTCTGAGTGCCTTTCGGGGCGGCCGGGCAGGCTCCGAGTGCCTTTGGGGGCGGCTGGCGAGGCTCCGAGTGCCTTTCGGGGAGGCCGGGCCGCCTCCGAGTGCCTTTCGGGGCGGCCGGGGAGGCTCCAAGTGCCTTTTTGGGCAGGTGGGCCGCCTACGAGTGCCTTTTTGGGCGGCCAGGGAGGCTCCGAGTGCCTTTTGGGGTGGCCGGGCAGGCTCCGAGTGCCTTTCGGGGCGGCCGGGCAGGCTCTGAGTGCCTTTCGGGGCGGCCGGGGAGGCTCCGAGTGCCTTTCGGGGTGGCCGGGGAGGCTCCGAGTGCCTTTGTGGGCGGTCGGGCAGGCTCCGAGTGCCTTTTGGGGAGGCCGTGTCGCCTCCCAGTGCCTTTCGGGTCAGCCGGACCGCCTCCAAGTGCCTTTGGGGGCGCCCAGGGAGGCTCTGAGTGCCTTTTGGGGCAGCCGGGAAGCCTCCGAGTGCCTTTCAGGGCGGTCGCGCTGCCTCCGAGTGCCTTTTGGGGCGGCCGGCGAGGCTCTGAGTGCCTTTGTGGGCGGCCGGGGAGGCTCCGAGTGCCTTTTTGGGGCGGCTGGGGAGGCTCCGAGTGCCTTTCGGGGAGGCCGGGGAGGCTCCGAGTGCCTTTGTGGGTGGCCGGGGAGGCTCTGAGTACCTTTCGGGGCGGCCGGTGAGGCTCCGAGTGCCTTTCGGGGCGGCCGGGGAGGCTCCGAGTGCCTTTGGGAGCGGCCAGGACGGCTCCGAGTGCCTTTCGGGGCGGCCGGGCCACCTCCGAGTGCCTTTCGGGGCGGCCGGGCCGTATCCGAGTGCCTTTCGGGGCGGCTGGGTCGCCTCCGAGTGCCTTTCGGGGCGGCCGGCGAGGCTCTGAATGCCTTTCGGGGAGGCCGGCGAGGCTCTGAATGCCTTTCGGGGAGGCCGGCGAGGCTCCGAGTGCCTTTCGAGGTGGCTGTTTCCCCTCAAAGTGCATTTCGAGGCGTCCTGCCTGGCTCCGAGTGCCTTTCGGGGCGGCCGGGGAGGCTCCGAGTGCCTTTCGGGGAGGCTGGGCAGGCTCCGAGTGTCTTTCGGGGCGGCCAGGGAGGCTCCGAGTGCCTTTCGGGGCGGCCGTGCAGGCTCCGACTGCCTTTGTGGGTGGCCACGTAGGCTCTGAGTGCCTTTCGGGGCGGCTGGGGAAGCTCCGAGTGCCTTTCGGGGCGGCCGTGGAGGCTCTGAGTGCCTTTCGGGGCGGCCGGCGAGGCTCCGAGTGCCTTTTGGGGCGGCCGGGGAGTCTCCGAGTGCCTTTTAGGGAGGCCGGGCCGCCTCCGAGTGCCTTTCGGGGAGGCCGGTCTGCCTCCGAGTGCCTTTCGGGGCAGCCGGGTCGCCTCTGAGTGCCTTTCGGGGCGGCCGGGGAGGCTCCGAGTGCCTTTCGGGGTGGCCGGGCTGCCTCCGAGTGCCTTTCAGGGAGGCCGGTGAGTCTCCGAGTGCCTTTTGGGGCGGCCAGGGAGGCTCTGAGTGCCTTTCGGGGCGGCCGGGCCGGCTCCGAGTGCCTTTTGGGGCGGCCAGGGAGGCTCCAAGTGCCTTTCGGAGTGGCCGGGGAGGCTCCGAGTGCCTTTCTGGTAGGCCGTGTCGCCTCCGAGTGCCTTTCGGGGCAGCCGAACCGCCTCCAAGTGCCTTTGGGGGCGGCCGGGGAGGCTCCGAGTGCCTTTGGGGGCGGCCGGGGAGGCTCCGAGTACCTTTCGGGGCGGCCGGGCTGCCTCCGAGTGCCTTTCGGAACGGCCGGGGAGGCTCCGAGTGCCTTTTGGGGATGCCGGGGAGGCTCCGAGTGTCTTTTTCGGGTGGCCGGGACGGCTTCGAGCGCCTTTCGGGGCGGCCGGGGAGGCTCCGAGTGCCTTTGTGGACGGCCAGGGAGGCTCCGAGTGCCTTTCGGGGAGGCCGGGGAGGCTGCGAGTGCCTTTCGGGGCGGCCGGGCTGCCTCCGAGTGCCTTTCGGGGAGGCCGGGGAGGCTCCGAGTGCCTTTGTGGGCGGTCGGCGAGGCTCCGAGTGCCTTTCAGGGAGACCGGTCCGCCTCCGAGTGCCTTTCGGGGCGTCCGTGCAGGCTCCGAGTGCCTTTCGGGGTGGCCGGGCAGGCTCCGAGTGCCTTTCGGGGCGGCCGGGCAGGCTCCGAGTGCCTTTTGGGGCGGCCGGGACGGCTCCGAGTGCCTTTTGGGGTGGCCAGGGAGGCTCCGAGTGCCTTTGTGGGCGGCCGGGGAGGCTCCGAGTGCCTTTGTGTACGGCCGGGCCGGCTCCGAGTGCCTTTCGGGGCAGCCGGGCCGCCTCCGAGTGCCTTTGGGGGCGTCTGGGGAGGCTCCGAGTGCCTTTCGGGGCAGCCCTTTCCCCTCCGAGTGCCTTTCGGGGTGTTAGGGCCGGTCCCAGTGCCTTTCGGGGCGGCCGGGCGGCCTCTCAGTGCCTTTCGGGGTGGCCGGGCCGGCTCCGAGTGCCTTTCGGGGCAGCCGGGCAGGCTCCGAGTGCCTTTCGGGGCGGCCGAGGAGGCTCCGAGTGCCTTTCGGGGCGGCCGGCGAGGCTCCGAGTGCCTTTGTGGGCAGCCAGGCCACCTCCGAGTGCCTTTCGGGGAGGCCGGTCTGCCTCCGAGTGCCTTTCGGGGCAGCCGGGTCGCCTCTGAGTGCCTCTCGGGGCGGCCGGGGAGGCTCCGAGTGCCTTTCGGGGTGGCCGGGCTGCCTCCGAGTGCCTTTCAGGGAGGCCGGTGAGTCTCTGAGTGCCTTTCGGGGCAGCCGTGGAGGCTCCGAGTGCCTTTTGGGGCGGCCGGGGAGGCTCCGAGTGCCTTTCGGGGCGTCCGGGGAGTCTCCGAGTGCCTTTCGGGGCGGCCGGGACGGCTCCGAGTGCCTTTTGGGGCGGCCAGGACGGCTCCGAGTGCCTTTTGGGGTGGCCGGGCCGCCTCCGAGTGCCTTTTGGGGCAGCTAGGGAGGCTCCGAGTGCCTTTCGGGGCGGCCGGGGAGGCTCCGAGTGCCTTTTGGGGTGGCCGGGCAGGCTCCGAGTGCCTTTCGGGGCGGTCGGGGGGGCTCCGAGTGCCTTTGTGGACGGCCAGGGAGGCTCCGAGTGCCTTTCGGGGAGGCCGGTGAGGCTCCGAGTGCCTTTCGGGGAGGCCGGGCCGCCTCCGAGTGCCTTTCGGGGCGGCCGGCCCTCCCGAGTGCCTTTCGGGGTGGCCGGGCCGCCTCCGAGTGCCTTTGTGGGCGGCCGGTGAGGCTCCGAATGCCTTTCGGGGAGGCCGGGCCGCCTCCGAGTGCCTTTTGTGGAGGCCGGGGAGGCTCCGAGTGCCTTTTGGGGTGGCCGGGCCGCCTCCGAGTGCCTTTTGGGGCGGCCAGGGAGGCTCCGAGTGCCTTTGTGGGCAGCCGGGGAGGCTCCGAGTGCCTTTCGGGGCATCCGGGGAGGCTCCGAGTGCCTTTTGGGGCGGCCGGGGAGGCTCCGAGTGCCTTTGGGGGCGGCCAGGGAGGCTCCGAGTGCCTTTTGGGGTGGCCGGGCCGCCTCCGAGTGCCTTTTGGGGAGGCCGTGCAGGCTCCGAGTGCCTTTCGGGGCAGCTAGGGAGGCTCCGAGTGCCTTTTCGGGGAGGCCGGGGAGGCTCCGAGTGCCTTTCGGGGCGGCCGGCGAGGCTCCGAGTGCCTTTCGGGGCAGCCGTTCCCCCTCCGAGTGCCTTTCGGGGCGGCTGGGCCGGTCCCACTGCCTTTCGGGGCGGCCGGGCCGGCTCTGTGTGCCTTTCGGGGAGGCCGGGGAGCCTCCGAGTGCCTTTCAGGGAGGCCGGGTCGCCTCCCAGTGCCTTTCGGGACGGCCAGGGAGGCTCCGAGTGCCTTTGGGGGCAGCCGGCGAGGCTCCGAGTACCTTTCGGGGAGGCCGGGGAGGCTCCGAGTGCTTTTCGGGGCAGCCGGTCGCCTCCGAGTGCCTTTTGGGGTGGCCGGGCTGCCTCCGAGTACCTTTTGGGGCGGCCAGGCTACCTCCGAGTGCCTTTTGGGACGGCCAGCGAGGCTCCGAGTGCCTTTGTGGGCGGCCGGGCCGCCTCCGAGTGCCTTTTGGGGTAGCTGGGGAGGCTCCGAGTGCCTTTTCGGGCAGCTGGAGAGGCTCCGAGTGCCTTTCGGGGTGGCCGGGGAGGCTCCGAGTGCCTTTGTGGGCGGCCGGGGAGGCTCTGAGTGCCTTTCGGGGCGTCCGTGCAGGCTCCGAGTGCCTTTCGGGGTGGCCATGGAGGCTCTGAGTGCCTTTCGGGGTGGCTGGGGAGGCTCCGAGTGCCTTTTGGGGCGGCCGGGGAGGCTCCGAGTGCCTTTCGGGGCGGCCGGGGGGGCTATGAGTGCCTTTCGAGGCGGCCGGGGAGGCTCCGAGTGCCTTTTGGGGTGGCCGGGCCTTCTCCGAGTGCCTTTCGGGGCGGCCAGGCTACCTCTGAGTGCCCTTTGGGGCGTCCAGCGAGGCTCCGAGTGCCTTTGTGGGCGGCCGGGCCGGCTCCGAGTGCCTTTTGGGGCAGCTGGGGAGGCTCCGAGTGCCTTTGTGGGCAGCTGGGGAGGCTCCGAGTGCCTTTCGGGGCGGCCGGAGAGGCTCCGAGTGCCTTTCGGGGCAGCTGGGAAGGCTCCGAGTGCCTTTTGGGGCGGCCAGGGAGGCTCCGAGTGCCTTTGTCGGCGGCCGGGGAGGCTC
Organism: Struthio camelus; assembly: GCF_040807025.1. Lineage (NCBI taxonomy): Eukaryota > Metazoa > Chordata > Aves > Struthioniformes > Struthionidae > Struthio > Struthio camelus. Next base: position 1,659,928 of record NC_090974.1, on the reverse strand, counting down.
CGAGTGCCTTTCAGGGCGTCTGGGGAGGCTCCGAGTGCCTTTCGGGGCAGCCCTTCCCCCTCCGAGTGCCTTTCGGGGCGTCAGAGCCGGTCCCAGTGCCTTTCGGGGAGGCCGGGCAGCCTCTCAGTGCCTTTCGGGGAGGCCGGGCCGGCTCCGAGTGCCTTTCGGGGCGGCCGGGCAGGCTCCGAGTGCCTTTGGGGGCAGCCGTTCCCCCTCCGAGTGCCTTTCGGGGAGGCCGGGCTGCCTCCCAGAGCCTTTCGGGGCAGCCGGCGAGGCTCTGACTGCCTTTCGGGGAGGCCGGGCCGCCTCCGAGTGCCTTTCGGGGCGGCCGGACCGCCTCCCAGTGCCTTTGGGGGCGGCTGGGCCGGCTCCGAGTGCCTTTTGGGGTGGCCGGGCAGGCTCCGAGTGCCTTTCGGGGCGGCCGGTCGCCTCCGAGTGCCTTTCGGGGCGGTCGGGGAGGCTCCGAGTGCCTTTGGGGGAGGCCGGGCCGCCTCCGAGTGCCTTTCGGGGAGGCTGGGCCGCCTCCGAGTGCCTTTTGGGGCGGCCAGGGAGGCTCCGAGTGCCTTTCGGGGCGGCCGGGGAGGCTCCGAGTGCCTTTGTGGGTGGCCACGGAGGCTCCGAGTGCCTTTCGGGGTGGCTGGGGAAGCTCCGAGTGCCTTTCGGGGCGGCCAGGGAGGCTCCGAGTGCCTTTCGGGGCGGCCGGGGAGGCTCCGAGTGCCTTTCGGGGAGGCCGGGCCGCCTCCAAGTGCCTTTTGGGGCGGCCGGGGAGGCTCCGAGTGCCTTTCGGGGCGGCCGGCCCTCCCGAGTGCCTTTCGGGGCAGCCGAACCGCCTCCAAGTGCCTTTGGGGGTGGCCGGGGAGGCTCCGAGTGCCTTTGGGGGCGGCCGGGGAGGCTCCGAGTACCTTTCGGGGCGGCCGGGCTGCCTCCGAGTGCCTTTCGGGGATGCCGGGGAGGCTCCGAGTGTCTTTTTGGGGCGGCCGGGACGGCTTCGAACGCCTTTCGGGGCGGCCGGGGAGGCTCCGAGTGCCTTTGTGGACGGCCGGGGAGGCTCCGAGTGCGTTTCGGGGCGCCCGGGGCGGTTCCGAGTGCCTTTCGGGGCGGCCGGGGAGGCTCCGAGTGCCTTTCGGGGCAGCCGGTCGCCTCCGAGTGCCTTTCGGGGTGGTCGGAGAGGCTCCGAGTGCCTTTGGGGGAGGCCGGGCCGCCTCTGAGTGCCTTTCGGGGAGGCTGGGCCGCCTCCGAGTGCCTTTGGGGGAGGCTGGGCCGCCTCCGAGTGCCTTTCGGGGCGGCCGGGGAGGCTCCAAGTGCCTTTTTGGGCAGGTGGGCCGCCTACGAGTGCCTTTTTGGGCGGCCAGGGAGGCTCCGAGTGCCTTTTGGGGTGGCCGGGCAGGCTCTGAGTGCCTTTCGGGGCGGCCGGGGAGGCTCCGAGTGCCTTTCGGGGTGGCCGGGGAGGCTCCGAGTGCCTTTGTGGGCGGTCGGGCAGGCTCCGAGTGCCTTTTGGGGAGGCCGTGTCGCCTCCCAGTGCCTTTCGGGTCAGCCGGACCGCCTCCAAGTGCCTTTGGGGGCGCCCAGGGAGGCTCTGAGTGCCTTTTGGGGCAGCCGGGAAGCCTCCGAGTCCCTTTCAGGGCGGTCGCGCTGCCTCCGAGTGCCTTTTGGGGCGGCCGGCGAGGCTCTGAGTGCCTTTGTGGGCGGCCGGGGAGGCTCCGAGTGCCTTTTTGGGGCGGCTGGGGAGGCTCCGAGTGCCTTTCGGGGAGGCCGGGGAGGCTCCGAGTGCCTTTGTGGGTGGCCGGGGAGGCTCTGAGTACCTTTCGGGGCGGCCGGTGAGGCTCCGAGTGCCTTTCGGGGCGGCCGGGGAGGCTCCGAGTGCCTTTGGGAGCGGCCAGGACGGCTCCGAGTGCCTTTCGGGGCGGCCGGGCCGCCTCCGAGTGCCTTTCGGGGCGGCCGGGCCGTATCCGAGTGCCTTTCGGGGCGGCTGGGTCGCCTCCGAGTGCCTTTCGGGGCGGCCGGCGAGGCTCTGAATGCCTTTCGGGGAGGCCGGCGAGGCTCTGAATGCCTTTCGGGGAGGCCGGCGAGGCTCCGAGTGCCTTTCGAGGTGGCTGTTTCCCCTCAAAGTGCATTTCGAGGCGTCCTGCCTGGCTCCGAGTGCCTTTCGGGGCGGCCGGGGAGGCTCCGAGTGCCTTTCGGGGAGGCTGGGCAGGCTCCGAGTGTCTTTCGGGGCGGCCAGGGAGGCTCCGAGTGCCTTTCGGGGCGGCCGTGCAGGCTCCGACTGCCTTTGTGGGTGGCCACGTAGGCTCTGAGTGCCTTTCGGGGCGGCTGGGGAAGCTCCGAGTGCCTTTCGGGGCGGCCGTGGAGGCTCTGAGTGCCTTTCGGGGCGGCCGGCGAGGCTCCGAGTGCCTTTTGGGGCGGCCGGGGAGTCTCCGAGTGCCTTTTAGGGAGGCCGGGCCGCCTCCGAGTGCCTTTCGGGGAGGCCGGTCTGCCTCCGAGTGCCTTTCGGGGCAGCCGGGTCGCCTCTGAGTGCCTTTTGGGGCGGCCGGGGAGGCTCCGAGTGCCTTTCGGGGTGGCCGGGCTGCCTCCGAGTGCCTTTCAGGGAGGCCGGTGAGTCTCCGAGTGCCTTTTGGGGCGGCCAGGGAGGCTCTGAGTGCCTTTCGGGGCGGCCGGGCCGGCTCCGAGTGCCTTTCGGGGCGGCCAGGGAGGCTCCAAGTGCCTTTCGGAGTGGCCGGGGAGGCTCCGAGTGCCTTTCTGGTAGGCCGTGTCGCCTCCGAGTGCCTTTCGGGGCAGCCGAACCGCCTCCAAGTGCCTTTGGGGGCGGCCGGGGAGGCTCCGAGTGCCTTTGGGGGCGGCCGGGGAGGCTCCGAGTACCTTTCGGGGCGGCCGGGCTGCCTCCGAGTGCCTTTCGGAACGGCCGGGGAGGCTCCGAGTGCCTTTTGGGGATGCCGGGGAGGCTCCGAGTGTCTTTTTCGGGTGGCCGGGACGGCTTCGAGCGCCTTTCGGGGCGGCCGGGGAGGCTCCGAGTGCCTTTGTGGACGGCCAGGGAGGCTCCGAGTGCCTTTCGGGGAGGCCGGGGAGGCTGCGAGTGCCTTTCGGGGCGGCCGGGCTGCCTCCGAGTGCCTTTCGGGGCGGCCGGGGAGGCTCCGAGTGCCTTTGTGGGCGGTCGGCGAGGCTCCGAGTGCCTTTCAGGGAGACCGGTCCGCCTCCGAGTGCCTTTCGGGGCGTCCGTGCAGGCTCCGAGTGCCTTTCGGGGTGGCCGGGCAGGCTCCGAGTGCCTTTCGGGGCGGCCGGGCAGGCTCCGAGTGCCTTTTGGGGCGGCCGGGACGGCTCCGAGTGCCTTTTGGGGTGGCCAGGGAGGCTCCGAGTGCCTTTGTGGGCGGCCGGGGAGGCTCCGAGTGCCTTTGTGTACGGCCGGGCCGGCTCCGAGTGCCTTTCGGGGCAGCCGGGCCGCCTCCGAGTGCCTTTCGGGGCGTCTGGGGAGGCTCCGAGTGCCTTTCGGGGCAGCCCTTTCCCCTCCGAGTGCCTTTCGGGGTGTTAGGGCCGGTCCCAGTGCCTTTCGGGGCGGCCGGGCGGCCTCTCAGTGCCTTTCGGGGTGGCCGGGCCGGCTCCGAGTGCCTTTCGGGGCAGCCGGGCAGGCTCCGAGTGCCTTTCGGGGCGGCCGAGGAGGCTCCGAGTGCCTTTCGGGGCGGCCGGCGAGGCTCCGAGTGCCTTTGTGGGCAGCCAGGCCACCTCCGAGTGCCTTTCGGGGAGGCCGGTCTGCCTCCGAGTGCCTTTCGGGGCAGCCGGGTCGCCTCTGAGTGCCTCTCGGGGCGGCCGGGGAGGCTCCGAGTGCCTTTCGGGGTGGCCGGGCTGCCTCCGAGTGCCTTTCAGGGAGGCCGGTGAGTCTCTGAGTGCCTTTCGGGGCAGCCGTGGAGGCTCCGAGTGCCTTTTGGGGCGGCCGGGGAGGCTCCGAGTGCCTTTCGGGGCGTCCGGGGAGTCTCCGAGTGCCTTTCGGGGCGGCCGGGACGGCTCCGAGTGCCTTTTGGGGCAGCCAGGACGGCTCCGAGTGCCTTTTGGGGTGGCCGGGCCGCCTCCGAGTGCCTTTTGGGGCAGCTAGGGAGGCTCCGAGTGCCTTTCGGGGCGGCCGGGGAGGCTCCGAGTGCCTTTTGGGGTGGCCGGGCAGGCTCCGAGTGCCTTTCGGGGCGGTCGGGGGGGCTCCGAGTGCCTTTGTGGACGGCCAGGGAGGCTCCGAGTGCCTTTCGGGGAGGCCGGTGAGGCTCCGAGTGCCTTTTGGGGCGGCCGGGCCGCCTCCGAGTGCCTTTCGGGGCGGCCGGCCCTCCCGAGTGCCTTTCGGGGTGGCCGGGCCGCCTCCGAGTGCCTTTGTGGGCGGCCGGTGAGGCTCCGAATGCCTTTCGGGGAGGCCGGGCCGCCTCCGAGTGCCTTTTGGGGAGGCCGGGGAGGCTCCGAGTGCCTTTTGGGGTGGCCGGGCCGCCTCCGAGTGCCTTTTGGGGCGGCCAGGGAGGCTCCGAGTGCCTTTGTGGGCAGCCGGGGAGGCTCCGAGTGCCTTTCGGGGCATCCGGGGAGGCTCCGAGTGCCTTTTGGGGCGGCCGGGGAGGCTCCGAGTGCCTTTGGGGGCGGCCAGGGAGGCTCCGAGTGCCTTTCGGGGCGGCCGGGCCGCCTCCGAGTGCCTTTTGGGGAGGCCGTGCAGGCTCCGAGTGCCTTTCGGGGCAGCTAGGGAGGCTCCGAGTGCCTTTTCGGGGAGGCCGGGGAGGCTCCGAGTGCCTTTCGGGGCGGCCGGCGAGGCTCCGAGTGCCTTTCGGGGCAGCCGTTCCCCCTCCGAGTGCCTTTCGGGGCGGCTGGGCCGGTCCCACTGCCTTTCGGGGCGGCCGGGCCGGCTCTGTGTGCCTTTCGGGGAGGCCGGGGAGCCTCCGAGTGCCTTTCAGGGAGGCCGGGTCGCCTCCCAGTGCCTTTCGGGACGGCCAGGGAGGCTCCGAGTGCCTTTGGGGGCAGCCGGCGAGGCTCCGAGTACCTTTCGGGGAGGCCGGGGAGGCTCCGAGTGCTTTTCGGGGCAGCCGGTCGCCTCCGAGTGCCTTTCGGGGCGGCCGGGCCGGCTCCGAGTGCCTTTTGGGGTGGCCGGGCAGGCTCCGAGTGCCTTTGTGGGCGGCCGGGGAGGCTCCGAGTGCCTTTGTGGACGGCCAGAGAGGCTCCGAGTGCCTTTTGGGGAGGCCGGGGAGGCTGCGAGTGCCTTTCGGGGCGGCCGGGCTGCCTCCGAGTGCCTTTCGGGGCGTCTGGGGAGGCTCCGAGTGCCTTTGTGGCGGCCAGGGAGGCTCCGAGTGCCTTTCCGGGTGGCCGGGGCGGTTCCGAGTGCCTTTCGGGGCGGCCGGGGAGGCTCCGAGTGCCTTTTGGGGTGGCCGGGCTGCCTCCGAGTACCTTTTGGGGTGGCCAGGCTACCTCCGAGTGCCTTTTGGGACGGCCAGCGAGGCTCCGAGTGCCTTTGTGGGCGGCCGGGCCGCCTCCGAGTGCCTTTTGGGGTAGCTGGGGAGGCTCCGAGTGCCTTTTCGGGCAGCTGGAGAGGCTCCGAGTGCCTTTCGGGGTGGCCGGGGAGGCTCCGAGTGCCTTTGTGGGCGGCCGGGGAGGCTCTGAGTGCCTTTCGGGGCGTCCGGGGAGGCTCCGAGTGCCTTTCAGGGAGGCCGTGTCGCCTCCGAGTGCCTTTCGGGGCGTCTGGGGAGGCTCCGAGTGCCTTTCGGGGCAGCCCTTCCCCCTCCCATTGCCTTTCGGGGCGTCAGGGCCGGTCCGAGTGCCTTTCGGGGCGGCCGGGCGGCCTCTCAGTGCCTTTCGGGGAGGCCGGGCCGGCTCCGAGTGCCTTTTTGGGTGGCCGGCGAGGCTCCGAGTGCCTTTCGGGGAGGCCGGGGAGGCTCCGAGTGCTTTTCGGGGCGGCCGGGCTGCCTCCGAGTGCCTTTCGGGGCAGCCGGTCGCCTCCGAGTGCCTTTGTGGGCGGCCGGGCCGGCTCCGAGTGCCTTTTGGGGCAGCTGGGGAGGCTCCGAGTGCCTTTCGGGGCAGCGGGTCGCCTCCGAGTGCCTTTTGGGGCGGCCAGGGAGGCTCCGAGTGCCTTTGGGGGAGGCCGGGCCGCCTCTGAGTGCCTTTCGGGGAGGCTGGGCCGCCTCCGAGTGCCTTTTGGAGCGGCCAGGGAGGCTCCGAGTGCCTTTCGGGGCAGCCGGGCAGGCTCCGAGTGCCTTTTGGGGTCTTCGGGCCGGCTCCGAGTGCCTTTCGGGGTGGCCGGTGAGGCTCCGAGGGCCTTTCGGGGTGGTTGGGGAGGCTCCAAGTGCCTTTGGGGGAGGCCGGGCCGCCTCCGACGGCCTTTCGGGGAGGCTGGGCAGGCTCCGAGTGTCTTTCGGGGCGGCCGGGTAGGCTCTGAGTGCCTTTCGGGGAGGCCGGGGAGGCTCCGAGTGTCTTTGTGGACGGCCAGGGAGGCTCCGAGTGCCTTTCCGGGTGGCCGGGGCGGTTCCGAGTGCCTTTCGGGGCGGCCGGGGAGGCTCCGAGTGCCTTTTGGGGTGGCCGGGCTGCCTCCGAGTACCTTTTGGGGTGGCCAGGCTACCTCCGAGTGCCTTTTGGGACGGCCAGCGAGGCTCCGAGTGCCTTTGTGGGCGGCCGGGCCGCCTCCGAGTGCCTTTTGGGGTAGCTGGGGAGGCTCCGAGTGCCTTTTCGGGCAGCTGGAGAGGCTCCGAGTGCCTTTCGGGGTGGCCGGGGAGGCTCCGAGTGCCTTTGTGGGCGGCCGGGGAGGCTCTGAGTGCCTTTCGGGGCGTCCGGGGAGGCTCCGAGTGCCTTTCAGGGAGGCCGTGTCGCCTCCGAGTGCCTTTCGGGGCGTCTGGGGAGGCTCCGAGTGCCTTTCGGGGCAGCCCTTCCCCCTCCGAGTGCCTTTCGGGGCGTCAGGGCCGGTCCGAGTGCCTTTCGGGGCGGCCGGGCGGCCTCTCAGTGCCTTTCGGGGAGGCCGGGCCGGCTCCGAGTGCCTTTTTGGGTGGCCGGCGAGGCTCCGAGTGCCTTTCGGGGAGGCCGGGGAGGCTCCGAGTGCTTTTCGGGGCGGCCGGGCTGCCTCCGAGTGCCTTTCAGGGCAGCCGGTCGCCTCCGAGTGCCTTTCGGGGCGGCCGGGCCGGCTCCGAGTGCCTTTTGGGGTGGCCGGGCAGGCTCCGAGTGCCTTTCGGGGCAGCGGGTCGCCTCCGAGTGCCTTTTGGGGCGGCCAGGGAGGCTCCGAGTGCCTTTCGGGGGAGGCCGGGCCGCCTCTGAGTGCCTTTCGGGGAGGCTGGGCCGCCTCCGAGTGCCTTTTGGAGCGGCCAGGGAGGCTCCGAGTGCCTTTCGGGGCAGCCGGGCAGGCTCCGAGTGCCTTTTGGGGTCTTCGGGCCGGCTCCGAGTGCCTTTCGGGGTGGCCGGTGAGGCTCCGAGGGCCTTTCGGGGTGGTTGGGGAGGCTCCGAGTGCCTTTGGGGGAGGCCGGGCCGCCTCCGACTGCCTTTCGGGGAGGCTGGGCAGGCTCCGAGTGTCTTTCGGGGCGGCCGGGTAGGCTCTGAGTGCCTTTCGGGGAGGCCGGGGAGGCTCCGAGTGTCTTTGTGGACGGCCAGGGAGGCTCCGAGTGCCTTTCGGGGTGGCCAGTCGCCTTCGAGTGCCTTTCGGGGCGGTCGGGGAGGCTCCGAGTGCCTTTTGGGGTGGCCGGGGAGGCTCCGAGTGCCTTTCGGGGTGGCCGGGCCGCCTACGAGTGCCTTTTTGGGCGGTCGGCGAGGCTCCGAGTGCCTTTCGGGGAGGCCGGGCAGGCTCCGAGTGCCTTTCGGGGCGGCCGGGGAGGCTCCGAGTGCCTTTGTGGGCGGTCGGCGAGGCTCCGAGTGCCTTTCAGGGAGACCGGTCCGCCTCCGAGTGCCTTTCGGGGCGTCCGTGCAGGCTCCGAGTGCCTTTCGGGGTGGCCGGGCAGGCTCCGAGTGCCTTTCGGGGCGGCCGGGCAGGCTCCGAGTGCCTTTTGGGGTGGCCGGGGAGGCTCCGAGTGCCTTTCGGGGCGGCCGGGGGGGCTCTGAGTGCCTTTCGGGGCGGCCGGGGAGGCTCAGAGTGCCTTTCGGGGAGGCCGGGGAGGCTCCGAGTGCCTTTCGGGGCGGCCGGGCTGCCTCCGAGTGCCTTTCGGGGCAGCTGGGAAGGCTCCGAGTGCCTTTTGGGGCGGCCAGGGAGGCTCCGAGTGCCTTTCGGGGCATCTGGGGAGGCTCCGAGTGCCTTTCAGGGCAGCCCTTCCCCCTCCGAGTGCCTTTCGGGGCGTCAGAGCCGGTCCCAGTGCCTTTCGGGGCGGCCGGGCAGGCTCCGAGTGCCTTTCGGGGAGGCCGGGCCGGCTCCGAGTGCCTTTCGGGGCGGCCGGGCAGGCTCCGAGTGCCTTTGGGGGCAGCCGTTCCCCCTCCGAGTGACTTTTGGGGAGGCAGGGCTGCCTCCCAGAGCCTTTCGGGGCAGCCGGCGAGGCTCCGAGTGCCTTTCGGGGAGGCCGGGCCGGCTCCGAGTGCCTTTCGGGGCGGCCGGTCGCCTCCGAGTGCCTTTCGGGGAGGCTGGGCAGGCTCCGAGTGTCTTTTGGGGCGGCCGTGCAGGCTCCGACTGCCTTTGTGGGTGGCCACGGAGGCTCTGAGTGCCTTTCGGTGTGGCTGAGGAAGCTCCGAGTGCCTTTCGGGGCGGCCGTGGAGGCTCTGAGTGCCTTTCGGGGCGGCCGGCGATGCTCTGAGTGCCATTGTGGGCGGCCGTGGAGGCTCAGAGTGCCTTTCGGGGCGGCCGGTGAGGCTCCGAGTGCCTTTCGGGGCGGCCGGCCCTCCCGAGTGCCTTTCGAGGTGGCCGGGCCGCCTCCGAGTGCCTTTGTGGGCGGCCGATGAGGCTCCGAATGCCTTTCGGGGCGGCCGGGCCGCCTCCGAGTGCCTTTTGGGGAGGTCGGGGAGGCTCCGAGTGCCTTTCGGGGAGGCCGGGGAGGCTCCGAGTGCCTTTGTGGGCGGCCGGGGAGGCTCTGAGTACCTTTCGGGGCGTCCGGGGAGTCTCCGAGTGCCTTTTGGGGCGGCCAGGGAGGCTCTGAGTGCCTTTGGGGGAGGCCGGGCCGCCTCCGAGTGCCTTTCGGGGAGGCTGGGCCGCCTCCGAGTGCCTTTTGGGGCGGCCAGGGAGGCTCCGAGTGCCTTTCGGGGCAGCTGGGCAGGCTCCGAGTGCCTTTTGGGGTCTTCGGGCCGGCTCCGAGTGCCTTTCGGGGTGGCCGGGGAGGCTCCGAGTGCCTTTCGGGGATGCCGGGGAGGCTCCGAGTGTCTTTTTGGGGCGGCCGGGACGGCTTCGAGCGCCTTTCGGGGCGGCTGGGGAGGCTCCGAGTGCCTTTGTGGACGGCCGGGGAGGCTCCGAGTGCCTTTCGGGGCGGCCGGGGAGGCTGCGAGTGCCTTTCGGGGCTCCCGGGGCGGTTCCGAGTGCCTTTCGGGGCGGCCTGGCCGGCTCCGAGTGCCTTTCGGGGTGGCCATTCGCCTCCGAGTGCCTTTCGGGGCGGTCGGGGAGGCTCGGAGTGCCTTTGGGGGAGGCCGGGCAGGCTCTGAGTGCCTTTCGGGGCGGCCGGGCCGGCTCCGAGTGCCTTTTGGGGCGGCCAGGGAGGCTCCGAGTGCCTTTTGGGGTGGCCGGGGAGGCTCCGAGTGCCTTTCGGGGTGGCCGGGCCGCCTACGAGTGCCTTTTTGGGGGGCCAGGGAGGCTCCGAGTGCCTTTTGGGGTGGCCGGGCAGGCTCCGAGTGCCTTTCGGGGCGGCCGGGGAGGCTCCGAGTGCCTTTGTGGGCGGTCGGCGAGGCTCCGAGTGCCTTTCAGGGAGACCGGTCCGCCTCCGAGTGCCTTTCGGGGCGTCCGTGCAGGCTCCGAGTGCCTTTCGGGGTGGCCATGGAGGCTCTGAGTGCCTTTCGGGGTGGCTGGGGAGGCTCCGAGTGCCTTTTGGGGCGGCCGGGGAGGCTCCGAGTGCCTTTCGGGGCGGCCGGGGGGGCTATGAGTGCCTTTCGAGGCGGCCGGGGAGGCTCCGAGTGCCTTTTGGGGTGGCCGGGCCTTCTCCGAGTGCCTTTCGGGGCGGCCAGGCTACCTCTGAGTGCCCTTTGGGGCGTCCAGCGAGGCTCCGAGTGCCTTTGTGGGCGGCCGGGCCGGCTCCGAGTGCCTTTTGGGGCAGCTGGGGAGGCTCCGAGTGCCTTTTCGGGCAGCTGGGGAGGCTCCGAGTGCCTTTCGGGGCGGCCGGAGAGGCTCCGAGTGCCTTTCGGGGCAGCTGGGAAGGCTCCGAGTGCCTTTTGGGGCGGCCAGGGAGGCTCCGAGTGCCTTTGTCGGCGGCCGGGGAGGCTCCGAGTGCCTTTCAGGGCGTCTGGGGAGGCTCCGAGTGCCTTTCGGGGCAGCCCTTCCCCCTCCGAGTGCCTTTCGGGGCGTCAGAGCCGGTCCCAGTGCCTTTCGGGGAGGCCGGGCAGCCTCTCAGTGCCTTTCGGGGAGGCCGGGCCGGCTCCGAGTGCCTTTCGGGGTGGCCGGGCAGGCTCCGAGTGCCTTTGGGGGCAGCCGTTCCCCCTCCGAGTGCCTTTCGGGGAGGCCGGGCTGCCTCCCAGAGCCTTTCGGGGCAGCCGGCGAGGCTCTGACTGCCTTTCGGGGAGGCCGGGCCGCCTCCGAGTGCCTTTCGGGGCGGCCGGACCGCCTCCCAGTGCCTTTGGGGGCGGCTGGGCCGGCTCCGAGTGCCTTTTGGGGTGGCCGGGCAGGCTCCGAGTGCCTTTCGGGGCGGCCGGTCGCCTCCGAGTGCCTTTCGGGGCGGTCGGGGAGGCTCCGAGTGCCTTTTGGGGTGGCCGGGCCTTCTCCGAGTGCCTTTCGGGGCGGCCAGGCTACCTCTGAGTGCCCTTTGGGGCGTCCAGCGAGGCTCCGAGTGCCTTTGTGGGCGGCCGGGCCGGCTCCGAGTGCCTTTTGGGGCAGCTGGGGAGGCTCCGAGTGCCTTTTCGGGCAGCTGGGGAGGCTCCGAGTGCCTTTCGGGGCGGCCGGAGAGGCTCCGAGTGCCTTTCGGGGCAGCTGGGAAGGCTCCGAGTGCCTTTTGGGGCGGCCAGGGAGGCTCCGAGTGCCTTTGTGGGCGGCCGGGGAGGCTCCGAGTGCCTTTCAGGGCGTCTGGGGAGGCTCCGAGTGCCTTTCGGGGCAGCCCTTCCCCCTCCGAGTGCCTTTCGGGGCGTCAGAGCCGGTCCCAGTGCCTTTCGGGGAGGCCGGGCAGCCTCTCAGTGCCTTTCGGGGAGGCCGGGCCGGCTCCGAGTGCCTTTCGGGGCGGCCGGGCAGGCTCCGAGTGCCTTTGGGGGCAGCCGTTCCCCCTCCGAGTGCCTTTCGGGGAGGCCGGGCTGCCTCCCAGAGCCTTTCGGGGCAGCCGGCGAGGCTCTGACTGCCTTTCGGGGAGGCCGGGCCGCCTCCGAGTGCCTTTCGGGGCGGCCGGACCGCCTCCCAGTGCCTTTGGGGGCGGCTGGGCCGGCTCCGAGTGCCTTTTGGGGTGGCCGGGCAGGCTCCGAGTGCCTTTCGGGGCGGCCGGTCGCCTCCGAGTGCCTTTCGGGGCGGTCGGGGAGGCTCCGAGTGCCTTTGGGGGAGGCCGGGCCGCCTCCGAGTGCCTTTCGGGGAGGCTGGGCCGCCTCCGAGTGCCTTTTGGGGCGGCCAGGGAGGCTCCGAGTGCCTTTCGGGGCGGCCGGGGAGGCTCCGAGTGCCTTTGTGGGTGGCCACGGAGGCTCCGAGTGCCTTTCGGGGTGGCTGGGGAAGCTCCGAGTGCCTTTCGGGGCGGCCAGGGAGGCTCCGAGTGCCTTTCGGGGCGGCCGGGGAGGCTCTGAGTGCCTTTCGGGGCGGCCAGGGAGGCTCCAAGTGCCTTTGGGGGCGGCTGGCGAGGCTCCGAGTGCCTTTCGGGGAGGCCGGGCCGCCTCCAAGTGCCTTTTGGGGCGGCCGGGGAGGCTCCGAGTGCCTTTCGGGGCGGCCGGCCCTCCCGAGTGCCTTTCGGGGCAGCCGAACCGCCTCCAAGTGCCTTTGGGGGTGGCCGGGGAGGCTCCGAGTGCCTTTGGGGGCGGCCGGGGAGGCTCCGAGTACCTTTCGGGGCGGCCGGGCTGCCTCCGAGTGCCTTTCGGGGATGCCGGGGAGGCTCCGAGTGTCTTTTTGGGGCGGCCGGGACGGCTTCGAACGCCTTTCGGGGCGGCCGGGGAGGCTCCGAGTGCCTTTGTGGACGGCCGGGGAGGCTCCGAGTGCGTTTCGGGGCGGCCGGGGCGGTTCCGAGTGCCTTTCGGGGCGGCCGGGGAGGCTCCGAGTGCCTTTCGGGGCAGCCGGTCGCCTCCGAGTGCCTTTCGGGGTGGTCGGGGAGGCTCCGAGTGCCTTTGGGGGAGGCCGGGCCGCCTCTGAGTGCCTTTCGGGGAGGCTGGGCCGCCTCCGAGTGCCTTTGGGGGAGGCTGGGCCGCCTCCGAGTGCCTTTCGGGGCGGCCGGGGAGGCTCCAAGTGCCTTTTTGGGCAGGTGGGCCGCCTACGAGTGCCTTTTTGGGCGGCCAGGGAGGCTCCGAGTGCCTTTTGGGGTGGCCGGGCAGGCTCCGAGTGCCTTTCGGGGCGGCCGGGCAGGCTCTGAGTGCCTTTCGGGGCGGCCGGGGAGGCTCCGAGTGCCTTTCGGGGTGGCCGGGGAGGCTCCGAGTGCCTTTGTGGGCGGTCGGGCAGGCTCCGAGTGCCTTTTGGGGAGGCCGTGTCGCCTCCCAGTGCCTTTCGGGTCAGCCGGACCGCCTCCAAGTGCCTTTGGGGGCGCCCAGGGAGGCTCTGAGTGCCTTTTGGGGCAGCCGGGAAGCCTCCGAGTCCCTTTCAGGGCGGTCGCGCTGCCTCCGAGTGCCTTTTGGGGCGGCCGGCGAGGCTCTGAGTGCCTTTGTGGGCGGCCGGGGAGGCTCCGAGTGCCTTTTTGGGGCGGCTGGGGAGGCTCCGAGTGCCTTTCGGGGAGGCCGGGGAGGCTCCGAGTGCCTTTGTGGGTGGCCGGGGAGGCTCTGAGTACCTTTCGGGGCGGCCGGTGAGGCTCCGAGTGCCTTTCGGGGCGGCCGGGGAGGCTCCGAGTGCCTTTGGGAGCGGCCAGGACGGCTCCGAGTGCCTTTCGGGGCGGCCGGGCCGCCTCCGAGTGCCTTTCGGGGCGGCCGGGCCGTATCCGAGTGGCTTTCGGGGCGGCTGGGTCGCCTCCGAGTGCCTTTCGGGGCAGCCGGCGAGGCTCTGAATGCCTTTCGGGGAGGCCGGCGAGGCTCTGAATGCCTTTCGGGGAGGCCGGCGAGGCTCCGAGTGCCTTTCGAGGTGGCTGTTTCCCCTCAAAGTGCATTTCGAGGCGTCCTGCCTGGCTCCGAGTGCCTTTCGGGGCGGCCGGGGAGGCTCCGAGTGCCTTTCGGGGAGGCTGGGCAGGCTCCGAGTGTCTTTCGGGGCGGCCAGGGAGGCTCCGAGTGCCTTTCGGGGCGGCCGTGCAGGCTCCGACTGCCTTTGTGGGTGGCCACGTAGGCTCTGAGTGCCTTTCGGGGCGGCTGGGGAAGCTCCGAGTGCCTTTCGGGGCGGCCGTGGAGGCTCTGAGTGCCTTTCGGGGCGGCCGGCGAGGCTCCGAGTGCCTTTTGGGGCGGCCGGGGAGTCTCCGAGTGCCTTTTAGGGAGGCCGGGCCGCCTCCGAGTGCCTTTCGGGGAGGCCGGTCTGCCTCCGAGTGCCTTTCGGGGCAGCCGGGTCGCCTCTGAGTGCCTTTCGGGGCGGCCGGGGAGGCTCCGAGTGCCTTTCGGGGTGGCCGGGCTGCCTCCGAGTGCCTTTCAGGGAGGCCGGTGAGTCTCCGAGTGCCTTTTGGGGCGGCCAGGGAGGCTCTGAGTGCCTTTCGGGACGGCCGGGCCGGCTCCGAGTGCCTTTCGGGGCGGCCAGGGAGGCTCCAAGTGCCTTTCGGAGTGGCCGGGGAGGCTCCGAGTGCCTTTCTGGTAGGCCGTGTCGCCTCCGAGTGCCTTTCGGGGCAGCCGAACCGCCTCCAAGTGCCTTTGGGGGCGGCCGGGGAGGCTCCGAGTGCCTTTGGGGGCGGCCGGGGAGGCTCCGAGTACCTTTCGGGGCGGCCGGGCTGCCTCCGAGTGCCTTTCGGAACGGCCGGGGAGGCTCCGAGTGCCTTTTGGGGATGCCGGGGAGGCTCCGAGTGTCTTTTTCGGGTGGCCGGGACGGCTTCGAGCGCCTTTCGGGGCGGCCGGGGAGGCTCCGAGTGCCTTTGTGGACGGCCAGGGAGGCTCCGAGTGCCTTTCGGGGAGGCCGGGGAGGCTGCGAGTGCCTTTGTGGGCGGCCGGGCTGCCTCCGAGTGCCTTTCGGGGCGGCCGGGGAGGCTCCGAGTGCCTTTGTGGGCGGTCGGCGAGTCTCCGAGTGCCTTTCAGGGAGACCGGTCCGCCTCCGAGTGCCTTTTGGGGTGGCCGGTGAGGCTCCGAGTGCCTTTTGGGGTGGCCGGGGAGGCTCCGAGTGCCTTTTGGGGCGGCCGGGCAGGCTCCGAGTGCCTTTTGGGGCGGCCGGGACGGCTCCGAGTGCCTTTTGGGGTGGCCAGGGAGGCTCCGAGTGCCTTTGTGGGCGGCCGGGGAGGCTCCGAGTGCCTTTGTGTACGGCCGGGCCGGCTCCGAGTGCCTTTCGGGGCAGCCGGGCCGCCTCCGAGTGCCTTTGGGGGCGTCTGGGGAGGCTCCGAGTGCCTTTCGGGGCAGCCCTTTCCCCTCCGAGTGCCTTTCGGGGTGTTAGGGCCGGTCCCAGTGCCTTTCGGGGCGGCCGGGCGGCCTCTCAGTGCCTTTCGGGGTGGCCGGGCCGGCTCCGAGTGCCTTTCGGGGCAGCCGGGCAGGCTCCGAGTGCCTTTCGGGGCGGCCGAGGAGGCTCCGAGTGCCTTTCGGGGCGGCCGGCGAGGCTCCGAGTGCCTTTGTGGGCAGCCAGGCCACCTCCGAGTGCCTTTCGGGGAGGCCGGTCTGCCTCCGAGTGCCTTTCGGGGCAGCCGGGTCGCCTCTGAGTGCCTCTCGGGGCGGCCGGGGAGGCTCCGAGTGCCTTTCGGGGTGGCCGGGCTGCCTCCGAGTGCCTTTCAGGGAGGCCGGTGAGTCTCTGAGTGCCTTTCGGGGCAGCCGTGGAGGCTCCGAGTGCCTTTTGGGGCGGCCGGGGAGGCTCCGAGTGCCTTTCGGGGCGTCCGGGGAGTCTCCGAGTGCCTTTCGGGGCGGCCGGGACGGCTCCGAGTGCCTTTTGGGGCGGCCAGGACGGCTCCGAGTGCCTTTTGGGGTGGCCGGGCCGCCTCCGAGTGCCTTTTGGGGCAGCTAGGGAGGCTCCGAGTGCCTTTCGGGGCGGCCGGGGAGGCTCCGAGTGCCTTTTGGGGTGGCCGGGCAGGCTCCGAGTGCCTTTCGGGGCGGTCGGGGGGGCTCCGAGTGCCTTTGTGGACGGCCAGGGAGGCTCCGAGTGCCTTTCGGGGAGGCCGGTGAGGCTCCGAGTGCCTTTCGGGGAGGCCGGGCCGCCTCCGAGTGCCTTTCGGGGCGGCCGGCCCTCCCGAGTGCCTTTCGGGGTGGCCGGGCCGCCTCCGAGTGCCTTTGTGGGCGGCCGGTGAGGCTCCGAATGCCTTTCGGGGAGGCCGGGCCGCCTCCGAGTGCCTTTTCTGGAGGCCGGGGAGGCTCCGAGTGCCTTTTGGGGTGGCCGGGCCGCCTCCGAGTGCCTTTTGGGGCGGCCAGGGAGGCTCCGAGTGCCTTTGTGGGCAGCCGGGGAGGCTCCGAGTGCCTTTCGGGGCATCCGGGGAGGCTCCGAGTGCCTTTTGGGGCGGCCGGGGAGGCTCCGAGTGCCTTTGGGGGCGGCCAGGGAGGCTCCCAGTGCCTTTTGGGGTGGCCGGGCCGCCTCCGAGTGCCTTTTGGGGAGGCCGGGGAGGCTCCGAGTGCCTTTCGGGCAGCTAGGGAGGCTCCGAGTGCCTTTTCGGGGAGGCCGGGGAGGCTCCGAGTGCCTTTCGGGGCGGCCGGCGAGGCTCCGAGTGCCTTTCGGGGCAGCCGTTCCCCCTCCGAGTGCCTTTCGGGGCGGCTGGGCCGGTCCCACTGCCTTTCGGGGCGGCCGGGCCGGCTCTGTGTGCCTTTCGGGGAGGCCGGGGAGCCTCCGAGTGCCTTTCAGGGAGGCCGGGTCGCCTCCCAGTGCCTTTCGGGACGGCCAGGGAGGCTCCGAGTGCCTTTGGGGGCAGCTGGCGAGGCTCCGAGTACCTTTCGGGGAGGCCGGGGAGGCTCCGAGTGCTTTTCGGGGCAGCCGGTCGCCTCCGAGTGCCTTTCGGGGCGGCCGGGCCGGCTCCGAGTGCCTTTTGGGGTGGCCGGGCAGGCTCCGAGTGCCTTTCGGGGTGGCCGGGGAGGCTCCGAGTGCCTTTCGGGACGGCCAGGGAGGCTCCGAGTGCCTTTTGGGGAGGCCGGGGAGGCTGCGAGTGCCTTTCGGGGCGGCCGGGCTGCCTCCGAGTGCCTTTCGGGGCGTCTGGGGAGGCTCCGAGTGCCTTTGTGGCGGCCAGGGAGGCTCCGAGTGCCTTTCCGGGTGGCCGGGGCGGTTCCGAGTGCCTTTCGGGGCGGCCGGGGAGGCTCCGAGTGCCTTTCGGGGAGGCCGGGCTGCCTCCGAGTACCTTTTGGGGCGGCCAGGCTACCTCCGAGTGCCTTTTGGGACGGCCAGCGAGGCTCCGAGTGCCTTTGTGGGCGGCCGGGCCGCCTCCGAGTGCCTTTTGGGGTAGCTGGGGAGGCTCCGAGTGCCTTTTCGGGCAGCTGGAGAGGCTCCGAGTGCCTTTGTGGGCGGCCGGGGAGGCTCTGAGTGCCTTTCGGGGCGTCCGTGCAGGCTCCGAGTGCCTTTCGGGGTGGCCATGGAGGCTCTGAGTGCCTTTCGGGGTGGCTGGGGAGGCTCCGAGTGCCTTTTGGGGCGGCCGGGGAGGCTCCGAGTGCCTTTCGGGGCGGCCGGGGGGGCTATGAGTGCCTTTCGAGGCGGCCGGGGAGGCTCCGAGTGCCTTTTGGGGTGGCCGGGCCTTCTCCGAGTGCCTTTCGGGGCGGCCAGGCTACCTCTGAGTGCCCTTTGGGGCGTCCAGCGAGGCTCCGAGTGCCTTTGTGGGCGGCCGGGCCGGCTCCGAGTGCCTTTTGGGGCAGCTGGGGAGGCTCCGAGTGCCTTTTCGGGCAGCTGGGGAGGCTCCGAGTGCCTTTCGGGGCGGCCGGAGAGGCTCCGAGTGCCTTTCGGGGCAGCTGGGAAGGCTCCGAGTGCCTTTTGGGGCGGCCAGGGAGGCTCCGAGTGCCTTTGTCGGCGGCCGGGGAGGCTCCGAGTGCCTTTCAGGGCGTCTGGGGAGGCTCCGAGTGCCTTTCGGGGTAGCCCTTCCCCCTCCGAGTGCCTTTCGGGGCGTCAGAGCCGGTCCCAGTGCCTTTCGGGGAGGCCGGGCAGCCTCTCAGTGCCTTTCGGGGAGGCCGGGCCGGCTCCGAGTGCCTTTCGGGGTGGCCGGGCAGGCTCCGAGTGCCTTTGGGGGCAGCCGTTCCCCCTCCGAGTGCCTTTCGGGGAGGCCGGGCTGCCTCCCAGAGCCTTTCGGGGCAGCCGGCGAGGCTCTGACTGCCTTTCGGGGAGGCCGGGCCGCCTCCGAGTGCCTTTCGGGGCGGCCGGACCGCCTCCCAGTGCCTTTGGGGGCGGCTGGGCCGGCTCCGAGTGCCTTTTGGGGTGGCCGGGCAGGCTCCGAGTGCCTTTCGGGGCGGCCGGTCGCCTCCGAGTGCCTTTCGGGGCGGTCGGGGAGGCTCCGAGTGCCTTTGGGGGAGGCCGGGCCGCCTCCGAGTGCCTTTCGGGGAGGCTGGGCCGCCTCCGAGTGCCTTTTGGGGCGGCCAGGGAGGCTCCGAGTGCCTTTCGGGGCGGCCGGGGAGGCTCCGAGTGCCTTTGTGGGTGGCCACGGAGGCTCCGAGTGCCTTTCGGGGCATCCGGGGAGGCTCCGAGTGCCTTTCGGGGCGGCCGTTCACCTCCGAGTGCCTTTCGGGGTGGTCGGGGAGGCTCCGAGTGCCTTTGTGGACGGCCAGGGAGGCTCCGAGTGCCTTTCGGGGCGGCCGGGGAGGCTCCGAGTGCCTTTGTGGGTGGCCACGGAGGCTCCGAGTGCCTTTCGGGGTGGCTGGGGAAGCTCCGAGTGCCTTTCGGGGCGGCCAGGGAGGCTCCGAGTGCCTTTCGGGGCGGCCGGGGAGGCTCTGAGTGCCTTTCGGGGCGGCCGGGCAGGCTCCGAGTGCCTTTGGGGGCGGCTGGCGAGGCTCCGAGTGCCTTTCGGGGAGGCCGGGCCGCCTCCGAGTGCCTTTCGGGGCGGCCGGGGAGGCTCCAAGTGCCTTTTTGGGCAGGTGGGCCGCCTACGAGTGCCTTTTTGGGCGGCCGGGGAGGCTCCGAGTGCCTTTTGGGGTGGCCGGGCAGGCTCCGAGTGCCTTTCGGGGCGGCCGGGCAGGCTCTGAGTGCCTTTCGGGGCGGCCGGGGAGGCTCCGAGTGCCTTTCGGGGTGGCCGGGGAGGCTCCGAGTGCCTTTGTGGGCGGTCGGGCAGGCTCCGAGTGCCTTTTGGGGAGGCCGTGTCGCCTCCCAGTGCCTTTCGGGTCAGCCGGACCGCCTCCAAGTGCCTTTGGGGGCGCCCAGGGAGGCTCTGAGTGCCTTTTGGGGCAGCCGGGAAGCCTCCGAGTCCCTTTCAGGGCGGTCGCGCTGCCTCCGAGTGCCTTTTGGGGCGGCCGGCGAGGCTCTGAGTGCCTTTGTGGGCGGCCGGGGAGGCTCCGAGTGCCTTTTTGGGGCGGCTGGGGAGGCTCCGAGTGCCTTTCGGGGAGGCCGGGGAGGCTCCGAGTGCCTTTGTGGGTGGCCGGGGAGGCTCTGAGTACCTTTCGGGGCGGCCGGTGAGGCTCCGAGTGCCTTTCGGGGCGGCCGGGGAGGCTCCGAGTGCCTTTGGGAGCGGCCAGGACGGCTCCGAGTGCCTTTCGGGGCGGCCGGGCCGCCTCCGAGTGCCTTTCGGGGCGGCCGGGCCGTATCCGAGTGCCTTTCGGGGCGGCTGGGTCGCCTCCGAGTGCCTTTCGGGGCGGCCGGCGAGGCTCTGAATGCCTTTCGGGGAGGCCGGCGAGGCTCTGAATGCCTTTCGGGGAGGCCGGCGAGGCTCCGAGTGCCTTTCGAGGTGGCTGTTTCCCCTCAAAGTGCATTTCGAGGCGTCCTGCCTGGCTCCGAGTGCCTTTCGGGGCGGCCGGGGAGGCTCCGAGTGCCTTTCGGGGAGGCTGGGCAGGCTCCGAGTGTCTTTCGGGGCGGCCAGGGAGGCTCCGAGTGCCTTTCGGGGCGGCCGTGCAGGCTCCGACTGCCTTTGTGGGTGGCCACGTAGGCTCTGAGTGCCTTTCGGGGCGGCTGGGGAAGCTCCGAGTGCCTTTCGGGGCGGCCGTGGAGGCTCTGAGTGCCTTTCGGGGCGGCCGGCGAGGCTCCGAGTGCCTTTTGGGGCGGCCGGGGAGTCTCCGAGTGCCTTTTAGGGAGGCCGGGCCGCCTCCGAGTGCCTTTCGGGGAGGCCGGTCTGCCTCCGAGTGCCTTTCGGGGCAGCCGGGTCGCCTCTGAGTGCCTTTCGGGGCGGCCGGGGAGGCTCCGAGTGCCTTTCGGGGTGGCCGGGCTGCCTCCGAGTGCCTTTCAGGGAGGCCGGTGAGTCTCCGAGTGCCTTTTGGGGCGGCCAGGGAGGCTCTGAGTGCCTTTCGGGGCGGCCGGGCCGGCTCCGAGTGCCTTTCGGGGCGGCCAGGGAGGCTCCAAGTGCCTTTCGGAGTGGCCGGGGAGGCTCCGAGTGCCTTTCTGGTAGGCCGTGTCGCCTCCGAGTGCCTTTCGGGGCAGCCGAACCGCCTCCAAGTGCCTTTGGGGGCGGCCGGGGAGGCTCCGAGTGCCTTTGGGGGCGGCCGGGGAGGCTCCGAGTACCTTTCGGGGCGGCCGGGCTGCCTCCGAGTGCCTTTCGGAACGGCCGGGGAGGCTCCGAGTGCCTTTTGGGGATGCCGGGGAGGCTCCGAGTGTCTTTTTCGGGTGGCCGGGACGGCTTCGAGCGCCTTTCGGGGCGGCCGGGGAGGCTCCGAGTGCCTTTGTGGACGGCCAGGGAGGCTCCGAGTGCCTTTCGGGGAGGCCGGGGAGGCTGCGAGTGCCTTTCGGGGCGGCCGGGCTGCCTCCGAGTGCCTTTCGGGGCGGCCGGGGAGGCTCCGAGTGCCTTTGTGGGCGGTCGGCGAGTCTCCGAGTGCCTTTCAGGGAGACCGGTCCGCCTCCGAGTGCCTTTTGGGGTGGCCGGTGAGGCTCCGAGTGCCTTTTGGGGTGGCCGGGGAGGCTCCGAGTGCCTTTTGGGGCGGCCGGGCAGGCTCCGAGTGCCTTTTGGGGCGGCCGGGACGGCTCCGAGTGCCTTTTGGGGTGGCCAGGGAGGCTCCGAGTGCCTTTGTGGGCGGCCGGGGAGGCTCCGAGTGCCTTTGTGTACGGCCGGGCCGGCTCCGAGTGCCTTTCGGGGCAGCCGGGCCGCCTCCGAGTGCCTTTGGGGGCGTCTGGGGAGGCTCCGAGTGCCTTTCGGGGCAGCCCTTTCCCCTCCGAGTGCCTTTCGGGGTGTTAGGGCCGGTCCCAGTGCCTTTCGGGGCGGCCGGGCGGCCTCTCAGTGCCTTTCGGGGTGGCCGGGCCGGCTCCGAGTGCCTTTCGGGGCAGCCGGGCAGGCTCCGAGTGCCTTTCGGGGCGGCCGAGGAGGCTCCGAGTGCCTTTCGGGGCGGCCGGCGAGGCTCCGAGTGCCTTTGTGGGCAGCCAGGCCACCTCCGAGTGCCTTTCGGGGAGGCCGGTCTGCCTCCGAGTGCCTTTCGGGGCAGCCGGGTCGCCTCTGAGTGCCTCTCGGGGCGGCCGGGGAGGCTCCGAGTGCCTTTCGGGGTGGCCGGGCTGCCTCCGAGTGCCTTTCAGGGAGGCCGGTGAATCTCTGAGTGCCTTTCGGGGCAGCCGTGGAGGCTCCGAGTGCCTTTTGGGGCGGCCGGGGAGGCTCCGAGTGCCTTTCGGGGCGTCCGGGGAGTCTCCGAGTGCCTTTCGGGGCGGCCGGGACGGCTCCGAGTGCCTTTTGGGGCGGCCAGGACGGCTCCGAGTGCCTTTTGGGGTGGCCGGGCCGCCTCCGAGTGCCTTTTGGGGCAGCTAGGGAGGCTCCGAGTGCCTTTCGGGGCGGCCGGGGAGGCTCCGAGTGCCTTTTGGGGTGGCCGGGCAGGCTCCGAGTGCCTTTCGGGGCGGTCGGGGGGGCTCCGAGTGCCTTTGTGGACGGCCAGGGAGGCTCCGAGTGCCTTTCGGGGAGGCCGGTGAGGCTCCGAGTGCCTTTCGGGGAGGCCGGGCCGCCTCCGAGTGCCTTTCGGGGCGGCCGGCCCTCCCGAGTGCCTTTCGGGGTGGCCGGGCCGCCTCCGAGTGCCTTTGTGGGCGGCCGGTGAGGCTCCGAATGCCTTTCGGGGAGGCCGGGCTGCCTCCGAGTGCCTTTTGTGGAGGCCGGGGAGGCTCCGAGTGCCTTTTGGGGTGGCCGGGCCGCCTCCGAGTGCCTTTTGGGGCGGCCAGGGAGGCTCCGAGTGCCTTTGTGGGCAGCCGGGGAGGCTCCGAGTGCCTTTCGGGGCATCCGGGGAGGCTCCGAGTGCCTTTTGGGGCGGCCGGGGAGGCTCCGAGTGCCTTTGGGGGCGGCCAGGGAGGCTCCGAGTGCCTTTTGGGGTGGCCGGGCCGCCTCCGAGTGCCTTTTGGGGAGGCCGTGCAGGCTCCGAGTGCCTTTTGGGGCAGCTAGGGAGGCTCCGAGTGCCTTTTCGGGGAGGCCGGGGAGGCTCCGAGTGCCTTTCGGGGCGGCCGGCGAGGCTCCGAGTGCCTTTCGGGGCAGCCGTTCCCCCTCCGAGTGCCTTTTGGGGCAGCTAGGGAGGCTCCGAGTGCCTTTCGGGGCGGCCGGGGAGGCTCCGAGTGCCTTTTGGGGTGGCCGGGCAGGCTCCGAGTGCCTTTCGGGGCGGTCGGGGGGGCTCCGAGTGCCTTTGTGGACGGCCAGGGAGGCTCCGAGTGCCTTTCGGGGAGGCCGGTGAGGCTCCGAGTGCCTTTCGGGGAGGCCGGGCCGCCTCCGAGTGCCTTTCGGGGCAGCCGGCCCTCCCGAGTGCCTTTCGGGGTGGCCGGGCCGCCTCCGAGTGCCTTTGTGGGCGGCCGGTGAGGCTCCGAATGCCTTTCGGGGAGGCCGGGCCGCCTCCGAGTGCCTTTTCTGGAGGCCGGGGAGGCTCCGAGTGCCTTTTGGGGTGGCCGGGCCGCCTCCGAGTGCCTTTTGGGGCGGCCAGGGAGGCTCCGAGTGCCTTTGTGGGCAGCCGGGGAGGCTCCGAGTGCCTTTCGGGGCATCCGGGGAGGCTCCGAGTGCCTTTTGGGGCGGCCGGGGAGGCTCCGAGTGCCTTTCGGGGCATCCGGGGAGGCTCCCAGTGCCTTTTGGGGTGGCCGGGCCGCCTCCGAGTGCCTTTTGGGGAGGCCGTGCAGGCTCCGAGTGCCTTTCGGGCAGCTAGGGAGGCTCCGAGTGCCTTTTCGGGGAGGCCGGGGAGGCTCCGAGTGCCTTTCGGGGCGGCCGGCGAGGCTCCGAGTGCCTTTCGGGGCAGCCGTTCCCCCTCCGAGTGCCTTTCGGGGCGGCTGGGCCGGTCCCACTGCCTTTCGGGGCGGCCGGGCCGGCTCTGTGTGCCTTTCGGGGAGGCCGGGGAGCCTCCGAGTGCCTTTCAGGGAGGCCGGGTCGCCTCCCAGTGCCTTTCGGGACGGCCAGGGAGGCTCCGAGTGCCTTTGGGGGCAGCCGGCGAGGCTCCGAGTACCTTTCGGGGAGGCCGGGGAGGCTCCGAGTGCTTTTCGGGGCAGCCGGTCGCCTCCGAGTGCCTTTCGGGGCGGCCGGGCCGGCTCCGAGTGCCTTTTGGGGTGGCCGGGCAGGCTCCGAGTGCCTTTCGGGGCGGCCGGGGAGGCTCCGAGTGCCTTTGTGGACGGCCAGGGAGGCTCCGAGTGCCTTTTGGGGAGGCCGGGGAGGCTGCGAGTGCCTTTCGGGGCGGCCGGGCTGCCTCCGAGTGCCTTTCGGGGCGTCTGGGGAGGCTCCGAGTGCCTTTGTGGCGGCCAGGGAGGCTCCGAGTGCCTTTCCGGGTGGCCGGGGCGGTTCCGAGTGCCTTTCGGGGCGGCCGGGGAGGCTCCGAGTGCCTTTCGGGGAGGCCGGGCTGCCTCCGAGTACCTTTTGGGGCGGCCAGGCTACCTCCGAGTGCCTTTTGGGACGGCCAGCGAGGCTCCGAGTGCCTTTGTGGGCGGCCGGGCCGCCTCCGAGTGCCTTTTGGGGTAGCTGGGGAGGCTCCGAGTGCCTTTTCGGGCAGCTGGAGAGGCTCCGAGTGCCTTTGTGGGCGGCCGGGGAGGCTCTGAGTGCCTTTCGGGGCGTCCGTGCAGGCTCCGAGTGCCTTTCGGGGTGGCCATGGAGGCTCTGAGTGCCTTTCGGGGTGGCTGGGGAGGCTCCGAGTGCCTTTTGGGGCGGCCGGGGAGGCTCCGAGTGCCTTTCGGGGCGGCCGGGGGGGCTATGAGTGCCTTTCGAGGCGGCCGGGGAGGCTCCGAGTGCCTTTTGGGGTGGCCGGGCCTTCTCCGAGTGCCTTTCGGGGCGGCCAGGCTACCTCTGAGTGCCCTTTGGGGCGTCCAGCGAGGCTCCGAGTGCCTTTGTGGGCGGCCGGGCCGGCTCCGAGTGCCTTTTGGGGCAGCTGGGGAGGCTCCGAGTGCCTTTTCGGGCAGCTGGGGAGGCTCCGAGTGCCTTTCGGGGCGGCCGGAGAGGCTCCGAGTGCCTTTCGGGGCAGCTGGGAAGGCTCCGAGTGCCTTTTGGGGCGGCCAGGGAGGCTCCGAGTGCCTTTGTCGGCGGCCGGGGAGGCTCCGAGTGCCTTTCAGGGCGTCTGGGGAGGCTCCGAGTGCCTTTCGGGGCAGCCCTTCCCCCTCCGAGTGCCTTTCGGGGCGTCAGAGCCGGTCCCAGTGCCTTTCGGGGAGGCCGGGCAGCCTCTCAGTGCCTTTCGGGGAGGCCGGGCCGGCTCCGAGTGCCTTTCGGGGCGGCCGGGCAGGCTCCGAGTGCCTTTGGGGGCAGCCGTTCCCCCTCCGAGTGCCTTTCGGGGAGGCCGGGCTGCCTCCCAGAGCCTTTCGGGGCAGCCGGCGAGGCTCTGACTGCCTTTCGGGGAGGCCGGGCCGCCTCCGAGTGCCTTTCGGGGCGGCCGGACCGCCTCCCAGTGCCTTTGGGGGCGGCTGGGCCGGCTCCGAGTGCCTTTTGGGGTGGCCGGGCAGGCTCCGAGTGCCTTTCGGGGCGGCCAGTCGCCTCCGAGTGCCTTTCGGGGTGGTCGGGGAGGCTCCGAGTGCCTTTGGGGGAGGCCGGGCCGCCTCCGAGTGCCTTTCGGGGAGGCTGGGCCGCCTCCGAGTGCCTTTTGGGGCGGCCAGGGAGGCTCCGAGTGCCTTTCGGGGCGGCCGGGGAGGCTCCGAGTGCCTTTGTGGGTGGCCACGGAGGCTCCGAGTGCCTTTCGGGGCATCCGGGGAGGCTCCGAGTGCCTTTCGGGGCGGCCGTTCACCTCCGAGTGCCTTTCGGGGTGGTCGGGGAGGCTCCGAGTGCCTTTGTGGACGGCCAGGGAGGCTCCGAGTGCCTTTCGGGGCGGCCGGGGAGGCTCCGAGTGCCTTTGTGGGTGGCCACGGAGGCTCCGAGTGCCTTTCGGGGTGGCTGGGGAAGCTCCGAGTGCCTTTCGGGGCGGCCAGGGAGGCTCCGAGTGCCTTTCGGGGCGGCCGGGGAGGCTCTGAGTGCCTTTCGGGGCGGCCGGGCAGGCTCCGAGTGCCTTTGGGGGCGGCTGGCGAGGCTCCGAGTGCCTTTCGGGGAGGCCGGGCCGCCTCCGAGTGCCTTTCGGGGCGGCCGGGGAGGCTCCAAGTGCCTTTTTGGGCAGGTGGGCCGCCTACGAGTGCCTTTTTGGGCGGCCAGGGAGGCTCCGAGTGCCTTTTGGGGTGGCCGGGCAGGCTCCGAGTGCCTTTCGGGGCGGCCGGGCAGGCTCTGAGTGCCTTTCGGGGCGGCCGGGGAGGCTCCGAGTGCCTTTCGGGGTGGCCGGGGAGGCTCCGAGTGCCTTTGTGGGCGGTCGGGCAGGCTCCGAGTGCCTTTTGGGGAGGCCGTGTCGCCTCCCAGTGCCTTTCGGGTCAGCCGGACCGCCTCCAAGTGCCTTTGGGGGCGCCCAGGGAGGCTCTGAGTGCCTTTTGGGGCAGCCGGGAAGCCTCCGAGTGCCTTTCAGGGCGGTCGCGCTGCCTCCGAGTGCCTTTTGGGGCGGCCGGCGAGGCTCTGAGTGCCTTTGTGGGCGGCCGGGGAGGCTCCGAGTGCCTTTTTGGGGCGGCTGGGGAGGCTCCGAGTGCCTTTCGGGGAGGCCGGGGAGGCTCCGAGTGCCTTTGTGGGTGGCCGGGGAGGCTCTGAGTACCTTTCGGGGCGGCCGGTGAGGCTCCGAGTGCCTTTCGGGGCGGCCGGGGAGGCTCCGAGTGCCTTTGGGAGCGGCCAGGACGGCTCCGAGTGCCTTTCGGGGCGGCCGGGCCACCTCCGAGTGCCTTTCGGGGCGGCCGGGCCGTATCCGAGTGCCTTTCGGGGCGGCTGGGTCGCCTCCGAGTGCCTTTCGGGGCGGCCGGCGAGGCTCTGAATGCCTTTCGGGGAGGCCGGCGAGGCTCTGAATGCCTTTCGGGGAGGCCGGCGAGGCTCCGAGTGCCTTTCGAGGTGGCTGTTTCCCCTCAAAGTGCATTTCGAGGCGTCCTGCCTGGCTCCGAGTGCCTTTCGGGGCGGCCGGGGAGGCTCCGAGTGCCTTTCGGGGAGGCTGGGCAGGCTCCGAGTGTCTTTCGGGGCGGCCAGGGAGGCTCCGAGTGCCTTTCGGGGCGGCCGTGCAGGCTCCGACTGCCTTTGTGGGTGGCCACGTAGGCTCTGAGTGCCTTTCGGGGCGGCTGGGGAAGCTCCGAGTGCCTTTCGGGGCGGCCGTGGAGGCTCTGAGTGCCTTTCGGGGCGGCCGGCGAGGCTCCGAGTGCCTTTTGGGGCGGCCGGGGAGTCTCCGAGTGCCTTTTAGGGAGGCCGGGCCGCCTCCGAGTGCCTTTCGGGGAGGCCGGTCTGCCTCCGAGTGCCTTTCGGGGCAGCCGGGTCGCCTCTGAGTGCCTTTCGGGGCGGCCGGGGAGGCTCCGAGTGCCTTTCGGGGTGGCCGGGCTGCCTCCGAGTGCCTTTCAGGGAGGCCGGTGAGTCTCCGAGTGCCTTTTGGGGCGGCCAGGGAGGCTCTGAGTGCCTTTCGGGGCGGCCAGGGAGGCTCCAAGTGCCTTTCGGAGTGGCCGGGGAGGCTCCGAGTGCCTTTCTGGTAGGCCGTGTCGCCTCCGAGTGCCTTTCGGGGCAGCCGAACCGCCTCCAAGTGCCTTTGGGGGCGGCCGGGGAGGCTCCGAGTGCCTTTGGGGGCGGCCGGGGAGGCTCCGAGTACCTTTCGGGGCGGCCGGGCTGCCTCCGAGTGCCTTTCGGAACGGCCGGGGAGGCTCCGAGTGCCTTTTGGGGATGCCGGGGAGGCTCCGAGTGTCTTTTTCGGGTGGCCGGGACGGCTTCGAGCGCCTTTCGGGGCGGCCGGGGAGGCTCCGAGTGCCTTTGTGGACGGCCAGGGAGGCTCCGAGTGCCTTTCGGGGAGGCCGGGGAGGCTGCGAGTGCCTTTCGGGGCGGCCGGGCTGCCTCCGAGTGCCTTTCGGGGAGGCCGGGGAGGCTCCGAGTGCCTTTGTGGGCGGTCGGCGAGGCTCCGAGTGCCTTTCAGGGAGACCGGTCCGCCTCCGAGTGCCTTTCGGGGCGTCCGTGCAGGCTCCGAGTGCCTTTCGGGGTGGCCGGGCAGGCTCCGAGTGCCTTTCGGGGCGGCCGGGCAGGCTCCGAGTGCCTTTTGGGGCGGCCGGGACGGCTCCGAGTGCCTTTTGGGGTGGCCAGGGAGGCTCCGAGTGCCTTTGTGGGCGGCCGGGGAGGCTCCGAGTGCCTTTGTGTACGGCCGGGCCGGCTCCGAGTGCCTTTCGGGGCAGCCGGGCCGCCTCCGAGTGCCTTTGGGGGCGTCTGGGGAGGCTCCGAGTGCCTTTCGGGGCAGCCCTTTCCCCTCCGAGTGCCTTTCGGGGTGTTAGGGCCGGTCCCAGTGCCTTTCGGGGCGGCCGGGCGGCCTCTCAGTGCCTTTCGGGGTGGCCGGGCCGGCTCCGAGTGCCTTTCGGGGCAGCCGGGCAGGCTCCGAGTGCCTTTCGGGGCGGCCGAGGAGGCTCCGAGTGCCTTTCGGGGCGGCCGGCGAGGCTCCGAGTGCCTTTGTGGGCAGCCAGGCCACCTCCGAGTGCCTTTCGGGGAGGCCGGTCTGCCTCCGAGTGCCTTTCGGGGCAGCCGGGTCGCCTCTGAGTGCCTCTCGGGGCGGCCGGGGAGGCTCCGAGTGCCTTTCGGGGTGGCCGGGCTGCCTCCGAGTGCCTTTCAGGGAGGCCGGTGAGTCTCTGAGTGCCTTTCGGGGCAGCCGTGGAGGCTCCGAGTGCCTTTTGGGGCGGCCGGGGAGGCTCCGAGTGCCTTTCGGGGCGTCCGGGGAGTCTCCGAGTGCCTTTCGGGGCGGCCGGGACGGCTCCGAGTGCCTTTTGGGGCGGCCAGGACGGCTCCGAGTGCCTTTTGGGGTGGCCGGGCCGCCTCCGAGTGCCTTTTGGGGCAGCTAGGGAGGCTCCGAGTGCCTTTCGGGGCGGCCGGGGAGGCTCCGAGTGCCTTTTGGGGTGGCCGGGCAGGCTCCGAGTGCCTTTCGGGGCGGTCGGGGGGGCTCCGAGTGCCTTTGTGGACGGCCAGGGAGGCTCCGAGTGCCTTTCG
Source organism: Struthio camelus (assembly GCF_040807025.1). NCBI lineage: Eukaryota > Metazoa > Chordata > Aves > Struthioniformes > Struthionidae > Struthio > Struthio camelus. The sequence goes on along the minus strand of NC_090974.1, from coordinate 1,632,176 downwards.
GGGAGGCCGGTGAGGCTCCGAGTGCCTTTCGGGGAGGCCGGGCCGCCTCCGAGTGCCTTTCGGGGCGGCCGGCCCTCCCGAGTGCCTTTCGGGGTGGCCGGGCCGCCTCCGAGTGCCTTTGTGGGCGGCCGGTGAGGCTCCGAATGCCTTTCGGGGAGGCCGGGCCGCCTCCGAGTGCCTTTTGTGGAGGCCGGGGAGGCTCCGAGTGCCTTTTGGGGTGGCCGGGCCGCCTCCGAGTGCCTTTTGGGGCGGCCAGGGAGGCTCCGAGTGCCTTTGTGGGCAGCCGGGGAGGCTCCGAGTGCCTTTCGGGGCATCCGGGGAGGCTCCGAGTGCCTTTTGGGGCGGCCGGGGAGGCTCCGAGTGCCTTTGGGGGCGGCCAGGGAGGCTCCGAGTGCCTTTTGGGGTGGCCGGGCCGCCTCCGAGTGCCTTTTGGGGAGGCCGTGCAGGCTCCGAGTGCCTTTCGGGGCAGCTAGGGAGGCTCCGAGTGCCTTTTCGGGGAGGCCGGGGAGGCTCCGAGTGCCTTTCGGGGCGGCCGGCGAGGCTCCGAGTGCCTTTCGGGGCAGCCGTTCCCCCTCCGAGTGCCTTTCGGGGCGGCTGGGCCGGTCCCACTGCCTTTCGGGGCGGCCGGGCCGGCTCTGTGTGCCTTTCGGGGAGGCCGGGGAGCCTCCGAGTGCCTTTCAGGGAGGCCGGGTCGCCTCCCAGTGCCTTTCGGGACGGCCAGGGAGGCTCCGAGTGCCTTTGGGGGCAGCCGGCGAGGCTCCGAGTACCTTTCGGGGAGGCCGGGGAGGCTCCGAGTGCTTTTCGGGGCAGCCGGTCGCCTCCGAGTGCCTTTTGGGGTGGCCGGGCTGCCTCCGAGTACCTTTTGGGGCGGCCAGGCTACCTCCGAGTGCCTTTTGGGACGGCCAGCGAGGCTCCGAGTGCCTTTGTGGGCGGCCGGGCCGCCTCCGAGTGCCTTTTGGGGTAGCTGGGGAGGCTCCGAGTGCCTTTTCGGGCAGCTGGAGAGGCTCCGAGTGCCTTTCGGGGTGGCCGGGGAGGCTCCGAGTGCCTTTGTGGGCGGCCGGGGAGGCTCTGAGTGCCTTTCGGGGCGTCCGTGCAGGCTCCGAGTGCCTTTCGGGGTGGCCATGGAGGCTCTGAGTGCCTTTCGGGGTGGCTGGGGAGGCTCCGAGTGCCTTTTGGGGCGGCCGGGGAGGCTCCGAGTGCCTTTCGGGGCGGCCGGGGGGGCTATGAGTGCCTTTCGAGGCGGCCGGGGAGGCTCCGAGTGCCTTTTGGGGTGGCCGGGCCTTCTCCGAGTGCCTTTCGGGGCGGCCAGGCTACCTCTGAGTGCCCTTTGGGGCGTCCAGCGAGGCTCCGAGTGCCTTTGTGGGCGGCCGGGCCGGCTCCGAGTGCCTTTTGGGGCAGCTGGGGAGGCTCCGAGTGCCTTTGTGGGCAGCTGGGGAGGCTCCGAGTGCCTTTCGGGGCGGCCGGAGAGGCTCCGAGTGCCTTTCGGGGCAGCTGGGAAGGCTCCGAGTGCCTTTTGGGGCGGCCAGGGAGGCTCCGAGTGCCTTTGTCGGCGGCCGGGGAGGCTCCGAGTGCCTTTCAGGGCGTCTGGGGAGGCTCCGAGTGCCTTTCGGGGCAGCCCTTCCCCCTCCGAGTGCCTTTCGGGGCGTCAGAGCCGGTCCCAGTGCCTTTCGGGGAGGCCGGGCAGCCTCTCAGTGCCTTTCGGGGAGGCCGGGCCGGCTCCGAGTGCCTTTCGGGGCGGCCGGGCAGGCTCCGAGTGCCTTTGGGGGCAGCCGTTCCCCCTCCGAGTGCCTTTCGGGGAGGCCGGGCTGCCTCCCAGAGCCTTTCGGGGCAGCCGGCGAGGCTCTGACTGCCTTTCGGGGAGGCCGGGCCGCCTCCGAGTGCCTTTCGGGGCGGCCGGACCGCCTCCCAGTGCCTTTGGGGGCGGCTGGGCCGGCTCCGAGTGCCTTTTGGGGTGGCCGGGCAGGCTCCGAGTGCCTTTCGGGGCGGCCGGTCGCCTCCGAGTGCCTTTCGGGGCGGTCGGGGAGGCTCCGAGTGCCTTTGGGGGAGGCCGGGCCGCCTCCGAGTGCCTTTCGGGGAGGCTGGGCCGCCTCCGAGTGCCTTTTGGGGCGGCCAGGGAGGCTCCGAGTGCCTTTCGGGGCGGCCGGGGAGGCTCCGAGTGCCTTTGTGGGTGGCCACGGAGGCTCCGAGTACCTTTCGGGGCATCCGGGGAGGCTCCGAGTGCCTTTCGGGGCGGCCGGAGAGGCTCCGAGTGCCTTTCGGGGCAGCTGGGAAGGCTCCGAGTGCCTTTTGGGGCGGCCAGGGAGGCTCCGAGTGCCTTTGTCGGCGGCCGGGGAGGCTCCGAGTGCCTTTCAGGGCGTCTGGGGAGGCTCCGAGTGCCTTTCGGGGCAGCCCTTCCCCCTCCGAGTGCCTTTCGGGGCGTCAGAGCCGGTCCCAGTGCCTTTCGGGGAGGCCGGGCAGCCTCTCAGTGCCTTTCGGGGAGGCCGGGCCGGCTCCGAGTGCCTTTCGGGGCGGCCGGGCAGGCTCCGAGTGCCTTTGGGGGCAGCCGTTCCCCCTCCGAGTGCCTTTCGGGGAGGCCGGGCTGCCTCCCAGAGCCTTTCGGGGCAGCCGGCGAGGCTCTGACTGCCTTTCGGGGAGGCCGGGCCGCCTCCGAGTGCCTTTCGGGGCGGCCGGACCGCCTCCCAGTGCCTTTGGGGGCGGCTGGGCCGGCTCCGAGTGCCTTTTGGGGTGGCCGGGCAGGCTCCGAGTGCCTTTCGGGGCGGCCAGTCGCCTCCGAGTGCCTTTCGGGGTGGTCGGGGAGGCTCCGAGTGCCTTTGGGGGAGGCCGGGCCGCCTCCGAGTGCCTTTCGGGGAGGCTGGGCCGCCTCCGAGTGCCTTTTGGGGCGGCCAGGGAGGCTCCGAGTGCCTTTCGGGGCGGCCGGGGAGGCTCCGAGTGCCTTTGTGGGTGGCCACGGAGGCTCCGAGTGCCTTTCGGGGCATCCGGGGAGGCTCCGAGTGCCTTTCGGGGCGGCCGTTCACCTCCGAGTGCCTTTCGGGGTGGTCGGGGAGGCTCCGAGTGCCTTTGTGGACGGCCAGGGAGGCTCCGAGTGCCTTTCGGGGCGGCCGGGGAGGCTCCGAGTGCCTTTGTGGGTGGCCACGGAGGCTCCGAGTGCCTTTCGGGGTGGCTGGGGAAGCTCCGAGTGCCTTTCGGGGCGGCCAGGGAGGCTCCGAGTGCCTTTCGGGGCGGCCGGGGAGGCTCTGAGTGCCTTTCGGGGCGGCCGGGCAGGCTCCGAGTGCCTTTGGGGGCGGCTGGCGAGGCTCCGAGTGCCTTTCGGGGAGGCCGGGCCGCCTCCGAGTGCCTTTCGGGGCGGCCGGGGAGGCTCCAAGTGCCTTTTTGGGCAGGTGGGCCGCCTACGAGTGCCTTTTTGGGCGGCCAGGGAGGCTCCGAGTGCCTTTTGGGGTGGCCGGGCAGGCTCCGAGTGCCTTTCGGGGCGGCCGGGCAGGCTCTGAGTGCCTTTCGGGGCGGCCGGGGAGGCTCCGAGTGCCTTTCGGGGTGGCCGGGGAGGCTCCGAGTGCCTTTGTGGGCGGTCGGGCAGGCTCCGAGTGCCTTTTGGGGAGGCCGTGTCGCCTCCCAGTGCCTTTCGGGTCAGCCGGACCGCCTCCAAGTGCCTTTGGGGGCGCCCAGGGAGGCTCTGAGTGCCTTTTGGGGCAGCCGGGAAGCCTCCGAGTGCCTTTCAGGGCGGTCGCGCTGCCTCCGAGTGCCTTTTGGGGCGGCCGGCGAGGCTCTGAGTGCCTTTGTGGGCGGCCGGGGAGGCTCCGAGTGCCTTTTTGGGGCGGCTGGGGAGGCTCCGAGTGCCTTTCGGGGAGGCCGGGGAGGCTCCGAGTGCCTTTGTGGGTGGCCGGGGAGGCTCTGAGTACCTTTCGGGGCGGCCGGTGAGGCTCCGAGTGCCTTTCGGGGCGGCCGGGGAGGCTCCGAGTGCCTTTGGGAGCGGCCAGGACGGCTCCGAGTGCCTTTCGGGGCGGCCGGGCCACCTCCGAGTGCCTTTCGGGGCGGCCGGGCCGTATCCGAGTGCCTTTCGGGGCGGCTGGGTCGCCTCCGAGTGCCTTTCGGGGCGGCCGGCGAGGCTCTGAATGCCTTTCGGGGAGGCCGGCGAGGCTCTGAATGCCTTTCGGGGAGGCCGGCGAGGCTCCGAGTGCCTTTCGAGGTGGCTGTTTCCCCTCAAAGTGCATTTCGAGGCGTCCTGCCTGGCTCCGAGTGCCTTTCGGGGCGGCCGGGGAGGCTCCGAGTGCCTTTCGGGGAGGCTGGGCAGGCTCCGAGTGTCTTTCGGGGCGGCCAGGGAGGCTCCGAGTGCCTTTCGGGGCGGCCGTGCAGGCTCCGACTGCCTTTGTGGGTGGCCACGTAGGCTCTGAGTGCCTTTCGGGGCGGCTGGGGAAGCTCCGAGTGCCTTTCGGGGCGGCCGTGGAGGCTCTGAGTGCCTTTCGGGGCGGCCGGCGAGGCTCCGAGTGCCTTTTGGGGCGGCCGGGGAGTCTCCGAGTGCCTTTTAGGGAGGCCGGGCCGCCTCCGAGTGCCTTTCGGGGAGGCCGGTCTGCCTCCGAGTGCCTTTCGGGGCAGCCGGGTCGCCTCTGAGTGCCTTTCGGGGCGGCCGGGGAGGCTCCGAGTGCCTTTCGGGGTGGCCGGGCTGCCTCCGAGTGCCTTTCAGGGAGGCCGGTGAGTCTCCGAGTGCCTTTTGGGGCGGCCAGGGAGGCTCTGAGTGCCTTTCGGGGCGGCCGGGCCGGCTCCGAGTGCCTTTTGGGGCGGCCAGGGAGGCTCCAAGTGCCTTTCGGAGTGGCCGGGGAGGCTCCGAGTGCCTTTCTGGTAGGCCGTGTCGCCTCCGAGTGCCTTTCGGGGCAGCCGAACCGCCTCCAAGTGCCTTTGGGGGCGGCCGGGGAGGCTCCGAGTGCCTTTGGGGGCGGCCGGGGAGGCTCCGAGTACCTTTCGGGGCGGCCGGGCTGCCTCCGAGTGCCTTTCGGAACGGCCGGGGAGGCTCCGAGTGCCTTTTGGGGATGCCGGGGAGGCTCCGAGTGTCTTTTTCGGGTGGCCGGGACGGCTTCGAGCGCCTTTCGGGGCGGCCGGGGAGGCTCCGAGTGCCTTTGTGGACGGCCAGGGAGGCTCCGAGTGCCTTTCGGGGAGGCCGGGGAGGCTGCGAGTGCCTTTCGGGGCGGCCGGGCTGCCTCCGAGTGCCTTTCGGGGAGGCCGGGGAGGCTCCGAGTGCCTTTGTGGGCGGTCGGCGAGGCTCCGAGTGCCTTTCAGGGAGACCGGTCCGCCTCCGAGTGCCTTTCGGGGCGTCCGTGCAGGCTCCGAGTGCCTTTCGGGGTGGCCGGGCAGGCTCCGAGTGCCTTTCGGGGCGGCCGGGCAGGCTCCGAGTGCCTTTTGGGGCGGCCGGGACGGCTCCGAGTGCCTTTTGGGGTGGCCAGGGAGGCTCCGAGTGCCTTTGTGGGCGGCCGGGGAGGCTCCGAGTGCCTTTGTGTACGGCCGGGCCGGCTCCGAGTGCCTTTCGGGGCAGCCGGGCCGCCTCCGAGTGCCTTTGGGGGCGTCTGGGGAGGCTCCGAGTGCCTTTCGGGGCAGCCCTTTCCCCTCCGAGTGCCTTTCGGGGTGTTAGGGCCGGTCCCAGTGCCTTTCGGGGCGGCCGGGCGGCCTCTCAGTGCCTTTCGGGGTGGCCGGGCCGGCTCCGAGTGCCTTTCGGGGCAGCCGGGCAGGCTCCGAGTGCCTTTCGGGGCGGCCGAGGAGGCTCCGAGTGCCTTTCGGGGCGGCCGGCGAGGCTCCGAGTGCCTTTGTGGGCAGCCAGGCCACCTCCGAGTGCCTTTCGGGGAGGCCGGTCTGCCTCCGAGTGCCTTTCGGGGCAGCCGGGTCGCCTCTGAGTGCCTCTCGGGGCGGCCGGGGAGGCTCCGAGTGCCTTTCGGGGTGGCCGGGCTGCCTCCGAGTGCCTTTCAGGGAGGCCGGTGAGTCTCTGAGTGCCTTTCGGGGCAGCCGTGGAGGCTCCGAGTGCCTTTTGGGGCGGCCGGGGAGGCTCCGAGTGCCTTTCGGGGCGTCCGGGGAGTCTCCGAGTGCCTTTCGGGGCGGCCGGGACGGCTCCGAGTGCCTTTTGGGGCGGCCAGGACGGCTCCGAGTGCCTTTTGGGGTGGCCGGGCCGCCTCCGAGTGCCTTTTGGGGCAGCTAGGGAGGCTCCGAGTGCCTTTCGGGGCGGCCGGGGAGGCTCCGAGTGCCTTTTGGGGTGGCCGGGCAGGCTCCGAGTGCCTTTCGGGGCGGTCGGGGGGGCTCCGAGTGCCTTTGTGGACGGCCAGGGAGGCTCCGAGTGCCTTTCGGGGAGGCCGGTGAGGCTCCGAGTGCCTTTCGGGGAGGCCGGGCCGCCTCCGAGTGCCTTTCGGGGCGGCCGGCCCTCCCGAGTGCCTTTCGGGGTGGCCGGGCCGCCTCCGAGTGCCTTTGTGGGCGGCCGGTGAGGCTCCGAATGCCTTTCGGGGAGGCCGGGCCGCCTCCGAGTGCCTTTTGTGGAGGCCGGGGAGGCTCCGAGTGCCTTTTGGGGTGGCCGGGCCGCCTCCGAGTGCCTTTTGGGGCGGCCAGGGAGGCTCCGAGTGCCTTTGTGGGCAGCCGGGGAGGCTCCGAGTGCCTTTCGGGGCATCCGGGGAGGCTCCGAGTGCCTTTTGGGGCGGCCGGGGAGGCTCCGAGTGCCTTTGGGGGCGGCCAGGGAGGCTCCGAGTGCCTTTTGGGGTGGCCGGGCCGCCTCCGAGTGCCTTTTGGGGAGGCCGTGCAGGCTCCGAGTGCCTTTCGGGGCAGCTAGGGAGGCTCCGAGTGCCTTTTCGGGGAGGCCGGGGAGGCTCCGAGTGCCTTTCGGGGCGGCCGGCGAGGCTCCGAGTGCCTTTCGGGGCAGCCGTTCCCCCTCCGAGTGCCTTTCGGGGCGGCTGGGCCGGTCCCACTGCCTTTCGGGGCGGCCGGGCCGGCTCTGTGTGCCTTTCGGGGAGGCCGGGGAGCCTCCGAGTGCCTTTCAGGGAGGCCGGGTCGCCTCCCAGTGCCTTTCGGGACGGCCAGGGAGGCTCCGAGTGCCTTTGGGGGCAGCCGGCGAGGCTCCGAGTACCTTTCGGGGAGGCCGGGGAGGCTCCGAGTGCTTTTCGGGGCAGCCGGTCGCCTCCGAGTGCCTTTTGGGGTGGCCGGGCTGCCTCCGAGTACCTTTTGGGGCGGCCAGGCTACCTCCGAGTGCCTTTTGGGACGGCCAGCGAGGCTCCGAGTGCCTTTGTGGGCGGCCGGGCCGCCTCCGAGTGCCTTTTGGGGTAGCTGGGGAGGCTCCGAGTGCCTTTTCGGGCAGCTGGAGAGGCTCCGAGTGCCTTTCGGGGTGGCCGGGGAGGCTCCGAGTGCCTTTGTGGGCGGCCGGGGAGGCTCTGAGTGCCTTTCGGGGCGTCCGTGCAGGCTCCGAGTGCCTTTCGGGGTGGCCATGGAGGCTCTGAGTGCCTTTCGGGGTGGCTGGGGAGGCTCCGAGTGCCTTTTGGGGCGGCCGGGGAGGCTCCGAGTGCCTTTCGGGGCGGCCGGGGGGGCTATGAGTGCCTTTCGAGGCGGCCGGGGAGGCTCCGAGTGCCTTTTGGGGTGGCCGGGCCTTCTCCGAGTGCCTTTCGGGGCGGCCAGGCTACCTCTGAGTGCCCTTTGGGGCGTCCAGCGAGGCTCCGAGTGCCTTTGTGGGCGGCCGGGCCGGCTCCGAGTGCCTTTTGGGGCAGCTGGGGAGGCTCCGAGTGCCTTTGTGGGCAGCTGGGGAGGCTCCGAGTGCCTTTCGGGGCGGCCGGAGAGGCTCCGAGTGCCTTTCGGGGCAGCTGGGAAGGCTCCGAGTGCCTTTTGGGGCGGCCAGGGAGGCTCCGAGTGCCTTTGTCGGCGGCCGGGGAGGCTCCGAGTGCCTTTCAGGGCGTCTGGGGAGGCTCCGAGTGCCTTTCGGGGCAGCCCTTCCCCCTCCGAGTGCCTTTCGGGGCGTCAGAGCCGGTCCCAGTGCCTTTCGGGGAGGCCGGGCAGCCTCTCAGTGCCTTTCGGGGAGGCCGGGCCGGCTCCGAGTGCCTTTCGGGGCGGCCGGGCAGGCTCCGAGTGCCTTTGGGGGCAGCCGTTCCCCCTCCGAGTGCCTTTCGGGGAGGCCGGGCTGCCTCCCAGAGCCTTTCGGGGCAGCCGGCGAGGCTCTGACTGCCTTTCGGGGAGGCCGGGCCGCCTCCGAGTGCCTTTCGGGGCGGCCGGACCGCCTCCCAGTGCCTTTGGGGGCGGCTGGGCCGGCTCCGAGTGCCTTTTGGGGTGGCCGGGCAGGCTCCGAGTGCCTTTCGGGGCGGCCGGTCGCCTCCGAGTGCCTTTCGGGGCGGTCGGGGAGGCTCCGAGTGCCTTTGGGGGAGGCCGGGCCGCCTCCGAGTGCCTTTCGGGGAGGCTGGGCCGCCTCCGAGTGCCTTTTGGGGCGGCCAGGGAGGCTCCGAGTGCCTTTCGGGGCGGCCGGGGAGGCTCCGAGTGCCTTTGTGGGTGGCCACGGAGGCTCCGAGTACCTTTCGGGGCATCCGGGGAGGCTCCGAGTGCCTTTCGGGGCGGCCGTTCACCTCCGAGTGCCTTTCGGGGTGGTCGGGGAGGCTCCGAGTGCCTTTGTGGACGGCCAGGGAGGCTCCGAGTGCCTTTCGGGGCGGCCGGGGAGGCTCCGAGTGCCTTTGTGGGTGGCCACGGAGGCTCCGAGTGCCTTTCGGGGTGGCTGGGGAAGCTCCGAGTGCCTTTCGGGGCGGCCAGGGAGGCTCCGAGTGCCTTTCGGGGCGGCCGGGGAGGCTCTGAGTGCCTTTCGGGGCGGCCGGGCAGGCTCCGAGTGCCTTTGGGGGCGGCTGGCGAGGCTCCGAGTGCCTTTCGGGGAGGCCGGGCCGCCTCCGAGTGCCTTTCGGGGCGGCCGGGGAGGCTCCAAGTGCCTTTTTGGGCAGGTGGGCCGCCTACGAGTGCCTTTTTGGGCGGCCGGGGAGGCTCCGAGTGCCTTTTGGGGTGGCCGGGCAGGCTCCGAGTGCCTTTCGGGGCGGCCGGGCAGGCTCTGAGTGCCTTTCGGGGCGGCCGGGGAGGCTCCGAGTGCCTTTCGGGGTGGCCGGGGAGGCTCCGAGTGCCTTTGTGGGCGGTCGGGCAGGCTCCGAGTGCCTTTTGGGGAGGCCGTGTCGCCTCCCAGTGCCTTTCGGGTCAGCCGGACCGCCTCCAAGTGCCTTTGGGGGCGCCCAGGGAGGCTCTGAGTGCCTTTTGGGGCAGCCGGGAAGCCTCCGAGTGCCTTTCAGGGCGGTCGCGCTGCCTCCGAGTGCCTTTTGGGGCGGCCGGCGAGGCTCTGAGTGCCTTTGTGGGCGGCCGGGGAGGCTCCGAGTGCCTTTTTGGGGCGGCTGGGGAGGCTCCGAGTGCCTTTCGGGGAGGCCGGGGAGGCTCCGAGTGCCTTTGTGGGTGGCCGGGGAGGCTCTGAGTACCTTTCGGGGCGGCCGGTGAGGCTCCGAGTGCCTTTCGGGGCGGCCGGGGAGGCTCCGAGTGCCTTTGGGAGCGGCCAGGACGGCTCCGAGTGCCTTTCGGGGCGGCCGGGCCGCCTCCGAGTGCCTTTCGGGGCGGCTGGGGAGGCTCCGAGTGCCTTTCGGGGAGGCCGGGGAGGCTCCGAGTGCCTTTGTGGGCGGTCGGCGAGGCTCCGAGTGCCTTTCAGGGAGACCGGTCCGCCTCCGAGTGCCTTTCGGGGCGTCCGTGCAGGCTCCGAGTGCCTTTCGGGGTGGCCGGGCAGGCTCCGAGTGCCTTTCGGGGCGGCCGGGCAGGCTCCGAGTGCCTTTTGGGGCGGCCGGGACGGCTCCGAGTGCCTTTTGGGGTGGCCAGGGAGGCTCCGAGTGCCTTTGTGGGCGGCCGGGGAGGCTCCGAGTGCCTTTGTGTACGGCCGGGCCGGCTCCGAGTGCCTTTCGGGGCAGCCGGGCCGCCTCCGAGTGCCTTTGGGGGCGTCTGGGGAGGCTCCGAGTGCCTTTCGGGGCAGCCCTTTCCCCTCCGAGTGCCTTTCGGGGTGTTAGGGCCGGTCCCAGTGCCTTTCGGGGCGGCCGGGCGGCCTCTCAGTGCCTTTCGGGGTGGCCGGGCCGGCTCCGAGTGCCTTTCGGGGCAGCCGGGCAGGCTCCGAGTGCCTTTCGGGGCGGCCGGCGAGGCTCCGAGTGCCTTTCGGGGCGGCCGGGGAGGCTCCGAGTGCCTTTGTGGGCGGTCGGCGAGGCTCCGAGTGCCTTTCAGGGAGACCGGTCCGCCTCCGAGTGCCTTTCGGGGCGTCCGTGCAGGCTCCGAGTGCCTTTCGGGGTGGCCGGGCAGGCTCCGAGTGCCTTTCGGGGCGGCCGGGCAGGCTCCGAGTGCCTTTTGGGGCGGCCGGGACGGCTCCGAGTGCCTTTTGGGGTGGCCAGGGAGGCTCCGAGTGCCTTTCGGGGTGGCCGGGGAGGCTCCGAGTGCCTTTGTGGGCGGTCGGGCAGGCTCCGAGTGCCTTTTGGGGAGGCCGTGTCGCCTCCCAGTGCCTTTCGGGTCAGCCGGACCGCCTCCAAGTGCCTTTGGGGGCGCCCAGGGAGGCTCTGAGTGCCTTTTGGGGCAGCCGGGAAGCCTCCGAGTCCCTTTCAGGGCGGTCGCGCTGCCTCCGAGTGCCTTTTGGGGCGGCCGGCGAGGCTCTGAGTGCCTTTGTGGGCGGCCGGGGAGGCTCCGAGTGCCTTTTTGGGGCGGCTGGGGAGGCTCCGAGTGCCTTTCGGGGAGGCCGGGGAGGCTCCGAGTGCCTTTGTGGGTGGCCGGGGAGGCTCTGAGTACCTTTCGGGGCGGCCGGTGAGGCTCCGAGTGCCTTTCGGGGCGGCCGGGGAGGCTCCGAGTGCCTTTGGGAGCGGCCAGGACGGCTCCGAGTGCCTTTCGGGGCGGCCGGGCCGCCTCCGAGTGCCTTTCGGGGCGGCCGGGCCGTATCCGAGTGCCTTTCGGGGCGGCTGGGTCGCCTCCGAGTGCCTTTCGGGGCGGCCGGCGAGGCTCTGAATGCCTTTCGGGGAGGCCGGCGAGGCTCTGAATGCCTTTCGGGGAGGCCGGCGAGGCTCCGAGTGCCTTTCGAGGTGGCTGTTTCCCCTCAAAGTGCATTTCGAGGCGTCCTGCCTGGCTCCGAGTGCCTTTCGGGGCGGCCGGGGAGGCTCCGAGTGCCTTTCGGGGAGGCTGGGCAGGCTCCGAGTGTCTTTCGGGGCGGCCAGGGAGGCTCCGAGTGCCTTTCGGGGCGGCCGTGCAGGCTCCGACTGCCTTTGTGGGTGGCCACGTAGGCTCTGAGTGCCTTTCGGGGCGGCTGGGGAAGCTCCGAGTGCCTTTCGGGGCGGCCGTGGAGGCTCTGAGTGCCTTTCGGGGCGGCCGGCGAGGCTCCGAGTGCCTTTTGGGGCGGCCGGGGAGTCTCCGAGTGCCTTTTAGGGAGGCCGGGCCGCCTCCGAGTGCCTTTCGGGGAGGCCGGTCTGCCTCCGAGTGCCTTTCGGGGCAGCCGGGTCGCCTCTGAGTGCCTTTCGGGGCGGCCGGGGAGGCTCCGAGTGCCTTTCGGGGTGGCCGGGCTGCCTCCGAGTGCCTTTCAGGGAGGCCGGTGAGTCTCCGAGTGCCTTTTGGGGCGGCCAGGGAGGCTCTGAGTGCCTTTCGGGACGGCCGGGCCGGCTCCGAGTGCCTTTCGGGGCGGCCAGGGAGGCTCCAAGTGCCTTTCGGAGTGGCCGGGGAGGCTCCGAGTGCCTTTCTGGTAGGCCGTGTCGCCTCCGAGTGCCTTTCGGGGCAGCCGAACCGCCTCCAAGTGCCTTTGTGGGCGGCCGGGCCGGCTCCGAGTGCCTTTTGGGGCAGCTGGGGAGGCTCCGAGTGCCTTTCGGGGCAGCGGGTCGCCTCCGAGTGCCTTTTGGGGCGGCCAGGGAGGCTCCGAGTGCCTTTGGGGGAGGCCGGGCCGCCTCTGAGTGCCTTTCGGGGAGGCTGGGCCGCCTCCGAGTGCCTTTTGGAGCGGCCAGGGAGGCTCCGAGTGCCTTTCGGGGCAGCCGGGCAGGCTCCGAGTGCCTTTTGGGGTCTTCGGGCCGGCTCCGAGTGCCTTTCGGGGTGGCCGGTGAGGCTCCGAGGGCCTTTCGGGGTGGTTGGGGAGGCTCCAAGTGCCTTTGGGGGAGGCCGGGCCGCCTCCGACTGCCTTTCGGGGAGGCTGGGCAGGCTCCGAGTGTCTTTCGGGGCGGCCGGGTAGGCTCTGAGTGCCTTTCGGGGAGGCCGGGGAGGCTCCGAGTGTCTTTGTGGACGGCCAGGGAGGCTCCGAGTGCCTTTCCGGGTGGCCGGGGCGGTTCCGAGTGCCTTTCGGGGCGGCCGGGGAGGCTCCGAGTGCCTTTTGGGGTGGCCGGGCTGCCTCCGAGTACCTTTTGGGGTGGCCAGGCTACCTCCGAGTGCCTTTTGGGACGGCCAGCGAGGCTCCGAGTGCCTTTGTGGGCGGCCGGGCCGCCTCCGAGTGCCTTTTGGGGTAGCTGGGGAGGCTCCGAGTGCCTTTTCGGGCAGCTGGAGAGGCTCCGAGTGCCTTTCGGGGTGGCCGGGGAGGCTCCGAGTGCCTTTGTGGGCGGCCGGGGAGGCTCTGAGTGCCTTTCGGGGCGTCCGGGGAGGCTCCGAGTGCCTTTCAGGGAGGCCGTGTCGCCTCCGAGTGCCTTTCGGGGCGTCTGGGGAGGCTCCGAGTGCCTTTCGGGGCAGCCCTTCCCCCTCCGAGTGCCTTTCGGGGCGTCAGGGCCGGTCCGAGTGCCTTTCGGGGCGGCCGGGCGGCCTCTCAGTGCCTTTCGGGGAGGCCGGGCCGGCTCCGAGTGCCTTTTTGGGTGGCCGGCGAGGCTCCGAGTGCCTTTCGGGGAGGCCGGGGAGGCTCCGAGTGCTTTTCGGGGCGGCCGGGCTGCCTCCGAGTGCCTTTCAGGGCAGCCGGTCGCCTCCGAGTGCCTTTCGGGGCGGCCGGGCCGCCTCCGAGTGCCTTTTGGGGTGGCCGGGCAGGCTCCGAGTGCCTTTCGGGGCAGCGGGTCGCCTCCGAGTGCCTTTTGGGGCGGCCAGGGAGGCTCCGAGTGCCTTTCGGGGGAGGCCGGGCCGCCTCTGAGTGCCTTTCGGGGAGGCTGGGCCGCCTCCGAGTGCCTTTTGGAGCGGCCAGGGAGGCTCCGAGTGCCTTTCGGGGCAGCCGGGCAGGCTCCGAGTGCCTTTTGGGGTCTTCGGGCCGGCTCCGAGTGCCTTTCGGGGTGGCCGGTGAGGCTCCGAGGGCCTTTCGGGGTGGTTGGGGAGGCTCCGAGTGCCTTTGGGGGAGGCCGGGCCGCCTCCGACTGCCTTTCGGGGAGGCTGGGCAGGCTCCGAGTGTCTTTCGGGGCGGCCGGGTAGGCTCTGAGTGCCTTTCGGGGAGGCCGGGGAGGCTCCGAGTGTCTTTGTGGACGGCCAGGGAGGCTCCGAGTGCCTTTCGGGGTGGCCAGTCGCCTTCGAGTGCCTTTCGGGGCGGTCGGGGAGGCTCCGAGTGCCTTTTGGGGTGGCCGGGGAGGCTCCGAGTGCCTTTCGGGGTGGCCGGGCCGCCTACGAGTGCCTTTTTGGGCGGTCGGCGAGGCTCCGAGTGCCTTTCGGGGAGGCCGGGCAGGCTCCGAGTGCCTTTCGGGGCGGCCGGGGAGGCTCCGAGTGCCTTTGTGGGCGGTCGGCGAGGCTCCGAGTGCCTTTCAGGGAGACCGGTCCGCCTCCGAGTGCCTTTCGGGGCGTCCGTGCAGGCTCCGAGTGCCTTTCGGGGTGGCCGGGCAGGCTCCGAGTGCCTTTCGGGGCGGCCGGGCAGGCTCCGAGTGCCTTTTGGGGTGGCCGGGGAGGCTCCGAGTGCCTTTCGGGGCGGCCGGGGGGGCTCTGAGTGCCTTTCGGGGCGGCCGGGGAGGCTCAGAGTGCCTTTCGGGGAGGCCGGGGAGGCTCCGAGTGCCTTTCGGGGCGGCCGGGCTGCCTCCGAGTGCCTTTCGGGGCAGCTGGGAAGGCTCCGAGTGCCTTTTGGGGCGGCCAGGGAGGCTCCGAGTGCCTTTGTGTACGGCCGGGGAGGCTCCGAGTGCCTTTCGGGGCATCTGGGGAGGCTCCGAGTGCCTTTCAGGGCAGCCCTTCCCCCTCCGAGTGCCTTTCGGGGCGTCAGAGCCGGTCCCAGTGCCTTTCGGGGCGGCCGGGCAGGCTCCGAGTGCCTTTCGGGGAGGCCGGGCCGGCTCCGAGTGCCTTTCGGGGCGGCCGGGCAGGCTCCGAGTGCCTTTGGGGGCAGCCGTTCCCCCTCCGAGTGACTTTTGGGGAGGCAGGGCTGCCTCCCAGAGCCTTTCGGGGCAGCCGGCGAGGCTCCGAGTGCCTTTCGGGGAGGCCGGGCCGGCTCCGAGTGCCTTTCGGGGCGGCCGGTCGCCTCCGAGTGCCTTTCGGGGAGGCTGGGCAGGCTCCGAGTGTCTTTTGGGGCGGCCGTGCAGGCTCCGACTGCCTTTGTGGGTGGCCACGGAGGCTCTGAGTGCCTTTCGGTGTGGCTGAGGAAGCTCCGAGTGCCTTTCGGGGCGGCCGTGGAGGCTCTGAGTGCCTTTCGGGGCGGCCGGCGATGCTCTGAGTGCCATTGTGGGCGGCCGTGGAGGCTCAGAGTGCCTTTCGGGGCGGCCGGTGAGGCTCCGAGTGCCTTTCGGGGCGGCCGGCCCTCCCGAGTGCCTTTCGAGGTGGCCGGGCCGCCTCCGAGTGCCTTTGTGGGCGGCCGATGAGGCTCCGAATGCCTTTCGGGGCGGCCGGGCCGCCTCCGAGTGCCTTTTGGGGAGGTCGGGGAGGCTCCGAGTGCCTTTCGGGGAGGCCGGGGAGGCTCCGAGTGCCTTTGTGGGCGGCCGGGGAGGCTCTGAGTACCTTTCGGGGCGTCCGGGGAGTCTCCGAGTGCCTTTTGGGGCGGCCAGGGAGGCTCTGAGTGCCTTTGGGGGAGGCCGGGCCGCCTCCGAGTGCCTTTCGGGGAGGCTGGGCCGCCTCCGAGTGCCTTTTGGGGCGGCCAGGGAGGCTCCGAGTGCCTTTCGGGGCAGCTGGGCAGGCTCCGAGTGCCTTTTGGGGTCTTCGGGCCGGCTCCGAGTGCCTTTCGGGGTGGCCGGGGAGGCTCCGAGTGCCTTTCGGGGATGCCGGGGAGGCTCCGAGTGTCTTTTTGGGGCGGCCGGGACGGCTTCGAGCGCCTTTCGGGGCGGCTGGGGAGGCTCCGAGTGCCTTTGTGGACGGCCGGGGAGGCTCCGAGTGCCTTTCGGGGCGGCCGGGGAGGCTGCGAGTGCCTTTCGGGGCTCCCGGGGCGGTTCCGAGTGCCTTTCGGGGCGGCCTGGCCGGCTCCGAGTGCCTTTCGGGGTGGCCATTCGCCTCCGAGTGCCTTTCGGGGCGGTCGGGGAGGCTCGGAGTGCCTTTGGGGGAGGCCGGGCAGGCTCTGAGTGCCTTTCGGGGCGGCCGGGCCGGCTCCGAGTGCCTTTTGGGGCGGCCAGGGAGGCTCCGAGTGCCTTTTGGGGTGGCCGGGGAGGCTCCGAGTGCCTTTCGGGGTGGCCGGGCCGCCTACGAGTGCCTTTTTGGGGGGCCAGGGAGGCTCCGAGTGCCTTTTGGGGTGGCCGGGCAGGCTCCGAGTGCCTTTCGGGGCGGCCGGGGAGGCTCCGAGTGCCTTTGTGGGCGGTCGGCGAGGCTCCGAGTGCCTTTCAGGGAGACCGGTCCGCCTCCGAGTGCCTTTCGGGGCGTCCGTGCAGGCTCCGAGTGCCTTTCGGGGTGGCCATGGAGGCTCTGAGTGCCTTTCGGGGTGGCTGGGGAGGCTCCGAGTGCCTTTTGGGGCGGCCGGGGAGGCTCCGAGTGCCTTTCGGGGCGGCCGGGGGGGCTATGAGTGCCTTTCGAGGCGGCCGGGGAGGCTCCGAGTGCCTTTTGGGGTGGCCGGGCCTTCTCCGAGTGCCTTTCGGGGCGGCCAGGCTACCTCTGAGTGCCCTTTGGGGCGTCCAGCGAGGCTCCGAGTGCCTTTGTGGGCGGCCGGGCCGGCTCCGAGTGCCTTTTGGGGCAGCTGGGGAGGCTCCGAGTGCCTTTTCGGGCAGCTGGGGAGGCTCCGAGTGCCTTTCGGGGCGGCCGGAGAGGCTCCGAGTGCCTTTCGGGGCAGCTGGGAAGGCTCCGAGTGCCTTTTGGGGCGGCCAGGGAGGCTCCGAGTGCCTTTGTGGGCGGCCGGGGAGGCTCCGAGTGCCTTTCAGGGCGTCTGGGGAGGCTCCGAGTGCCTTTCGGGGCAGCCCTTCCCCCTCCGAGTGCCTTTCGGGGCGTCAGAGCCGGTCCCAGTGCCTTTCGGGGAGGCCGGGCAGCCTCTCAGTGCCTTTCGGGGAGGCCGGGCCGGCTCCGAGTGCCTTTCGGGGTGGCCGGGCAGGCTCCGAGTGCCTTTGGGGGCAGCCGTTCCCCCTCCGAGTGCCTTTCGGGGAGGCCGGGCTGCCTCCCAGAGCCTTTCGGGGCAGCCGGCGAGGCTCTGACTGCCTTTCGGGGAGGCCGGGCCGCCTCCGAGTGCCTTTCGGGGCGGCCGGACCGCCTCCCAGTGCCTTTGGGGGCGGCTGGGCCGGCTCCGAGTGCCTTTTGGGGTGGCCGGGCAGGCTCCGAGTGCCTTTCGGGGCGGCCGGTCGCCTCCGAGTGCCTTTCGGGGCGGTCGGGGAGGCTCCGAGTGCCTTTTGGGGTGGCCGGGCCTTCTCCGAGTGCCTTTCGGGGCGGCCAGGCTACCTCTGAGTGCCCTTTGGGGCGTCCAGCGAGGCTCCGAGTGCCTTTGTGGGCGGCCGGGCCGGCTCCGAGTGCCTTTTGGGGCAGCTGGGGAGGCTCCGAGTGCCTTTTTGGGCAGCTGGGGAGGCTCCGAGTGCCTTTCGGGGCGGCCGGAGAGGCTCCGAGTGCCTTTCGGGGCAGCTGGGAAGGCTCCGAGTGCCTTTTGGGGCGGCCAGGGAGGCTCCGAGTGCCTTTGTGGGCGGCCGGGGAGGCTCCGAGTGCCTTTCAGGGCGTCTGGGGAGGCTCCGAGTGCCTTTCGGGGCAGCCCTTCCCCCTCCGAGTGCCTTTCGGGGCGTCAGAGCCGGTCCCAGTGCCTTTCGGGGAGGCCGGGCAGCCTCTCAGTGCCTTTCGGGGAGGCCGGGCCGGCTCCGAGTGCCTTTCGGGGCGGCCGGGCAGGCTCCGAGTGCCTTTGGGGGCAGCCGTTCCCCCTCCGAGTGCCTTTCGGGGAGGCCGGGCTGCCTCCCAGAGCCTTTCGGGGCAGCCGGCGAGGCTCTGACTGCCTTTCGGGGAGGCCGGGCCGCCTCCGAGTGCCTTTCGGGGCGGCCGGACCGCCTCCCAGTGCCTTTGGGGGCGGCTGGGCCGGCTCCGAGTGCCTTTTGGGGTGGCCGGGCAGGCTCCGAGTGCCTTTCGGGGCGGCCGGTCGCCTCCGAGTGCCTTTCGGGGCGGTCGGGGAGGCTCCGAGTGCCTTTGGGGGAGGCCGGGCCGCCTCCGAGTGCCTTTCGGGGAGGCTGGGCCGCCTCCGAGTGCCTTTTGGGGCGGCCAGGGAGGCTCCGAGTGCCTTTCGGGGCGGCCGGGGAGGCTCCGAGTGCCTTTGTGGGTGGCCACGGAGGCTCCGAGTGCCTTTCGGGGTGGCTGGGGAAGCTCCGAGTGCCTTTCGGGGCGGCCAGGGAGGCTCCGAGTGCCTTTCGGGGCGGCCGGGGAGGCTCTGAGTGCCTTTCGGGGCGGCCAGGGAGGCTCCAAGTGCCTTTGGGGGCGGCTGGCGAGGCTCCGAGTGCCTTTCGGGGAGGCCGGGCCGCCTCCAAGTGCCTTTTGGGGCGGCCGGGGAGGCTCCGAGTGCCTTTCGGGGCGGCCGGCCCTCCCGAGTGCCTTTCGGGGCAGCCGAACCGCCTCCAAGTGCCTTTGGGGGTGGCCGGGGAGGCTCCGAGTGCCTTTGGGGGCGGCCGGGGAGGCTCCGAGTACCTTTCGGGGCGGCCGGGCTGCCTCCGAGTGCCTTTCGGGGATGCCGGGGAGGCTCCGAGTGTCTTTTTGGGGCGGCCGGGACGGCTTCGAACGCCTTTCGGGGCGGCCGGGGAGGCTCCGAGTGCCTTTGTGGACGGCCGGGGAGGCTCCGAGTGCGTTTCGGGGCGGCCGGGGCGGTTCCGAGTGCCTTTCGGGGCGGCCGGGGAGGCTCCGAGTGCCTTTCGGGGCAGCCGGTCGCCTCCGAGTGCCTTTCGGGGTGGTCGGGGAGGCTCCGAGTGCCTTTGGGGGAGGCCGGGCCGCCTCTGAGTGCCTTTCGGGGAGGCTGGGCCGCCTCCGAGTGCCTTTGGGGGAGGCTGGGCCGCCTCCGAGTGCCTTTCGGGGCGGCCGGGGAGGCTCCAAGTGCCTTTTTGGGCAGGTGGGCCGCCTACGAGTGCCTTTTTGGGCGGCCAGGGAGGCTCCGAGTGCCTTTTGGGGTGGCCGGGCAGGCTCCGAGTGCCTTTCGGGGCGGCCGGGCAGGCTCTGAGTGCCTTTCGGGGCGGCCGGGGAGGCTCCGAGTGCCTTTCGGGGTGGCCGGGGAGGCTCCGAGTGCCTTTGTGGGCGGTCGGGCAGGCTCCGAGTGCCTTTTGGGGAGGCCGTGTCGCCTCCCAGTGCCTTTCGGGTCAGCCGGACCGCCTCCAAGTGCCTTTGGGGGCGCCCAGGGAGGCTCTGAGTGCCTTTTGGGGCAGCCGGGAAGCCTCCGAGTCCCTTTCAGGGCGGTCGCGCTGCCTCCGAGTGCCTTTTGGGGCGGCCGGCGAGGCTCTGAGTGCCTTTGTGGGCGGCCGGGGAGGCTCCGAGTGCCTTTTTGGGGCGGCTGGGGAGGCTCCGAGTGCCTTTCGGGGAGGCCGGGGAGGCTCCGAGTGCCTTTGTGGGTGGCCGGGGAGGCTCTGAGTACCTTTCGGGGCGGCCGGTGAGGCTCCGAGTGCCTTTCGGGGCGGCCGGGGAGGCTCCGAGTGCCTTTGGGAGCGGCCAGGACGGCTCCGAGTGCCTTTCGGGGCGGCCGGGCCGCCTCCGAGTGCCTTTCGGGGCGGCCGGGCCGTATCCGAGTGGCTTTCGGGGCGGCTGGGTCGCCTCCGAGTGCCTTTCGGGGCAGCCGGCGAGGCTCTGAATGCCTTTCGGGGAGGCCGGCGAGGCTCTGAATGCCTTTCGGGGAGGCCGGCGAGGCTCCGAGTGCCTTTCGAGGTGGCTGTTTCCCCTCAAAGTGCATTTCGAGGCGTCCTGCCTGGCTCCGAGTGCCTTTCGGGGCGGCCGGGGAGGCTCCGAGTGCCTTTCGGGGAGGCTGGGCAGGCTCCGAGTGTCTTTCGGGGCGGCCAGGGAGGCTCCGAGTGCCTTTCGGGGCGGCCGTGCAGGCTCCGACTGCCTTTGTGGGTGGCCACGTAGGCTCTGAGTGCCTTTCGGGGCGGCTGGGGAAGCTCCGAGTGCCTTTCGGGGCGGCCGTGGAGGCTCTGAGTGCCTTTCGGGGCGGCCGGCGAGGCTCCGAGTGCCTTTTGGGGCGGCCGGGGAGTCTCCGAGTGCCTTTTAGGGAGGCCGGGCCGCCTCCGAGTGCCTTTCGGGGAGGCCGGTCTGCCTCCGAGTGCCTTTCGGGGCAGCCGGGTCGCCTCTGAGTGCCTTTCGGGGCGGCCGGGGAGGCTCCGAGTGCCTTTCGGGGTGGCCGGGCTGCCTCCGAGTGCCTTTCAGGGAGGCCGGTGAGTCTCCGAGTGCCTTTTGGGGCGGCCAGGGAGGCTCTGAGTGCCTTTCGGGACGGCCGGGCCGGCTCCGAGTGCCTTTCGGGGCGGCCAGGGAGGCTCCAAGTGCCTTTCGGAGTGGCCGGGGAGGCTCCGAGTGCCTTTCTGGTAGGCCGTGTCGCCTCCGAGTGCCTTTCGGGGCAGCCGAACCGCCTCCAAGTGCCTTTGGGGGCGGCCGGGGAGGCTCCGAGTGCCTTTGGGGGCGGCCGGGGAGGCTCCGAGTACCTTTCGGGGCGGCCGGGCTGCCTCCGAGTGCCTTTCGGAACGGCCGGGGAGGCTCCGAGTGCCTTTTGGGGATGCCGGGGAGGCTCCGAGTGTCTTTTTCGGGTGGCCGGGACGGCTTCGAGCGCCTTTCGGGGCGGCCGGGGAGGCTCCGAGTGCCTTTGTGGACGGCCAGGGAGGCTCCGAGTGCCTTTCGGGGAGGCCGGGGAGGCTGCGAGTGCCTTTGTGGGCGGCCGGGCTGCCTCCGAGTGCCTTTCGGGGCGGCCGGGGAGGCTCCGAGTGCCTTTGTGGGCGGTCGGCGAGTCTCCGAGTGCCTTTCAGGGAGACCGGTCCGCCTCCGAGTGCCTTTTGGGGTGGCCGGTGAGGCTCCGAGTGCCTTTTGGGGTGGCCGGGGAGGCTCCGAGTGCCTTTTGGGGCGGCCGGGCAGGCTCCGAGTGCCTTTTGGGGCGGCCGGGACGGCTCCGAGTGCCTTTTGGGGTGGCCAGGGAGGCTCCGAGTGCCTTTGTGGGCGGCCGGGGAGGCTCCGAGTGCCTTTGTGTACGGCCGGGCCGGCTCCGAGTGCCTTTCGGGGCAGCCGGGCCGCCTCCGAGTGCCTTTGGGGGCGTCTGGGGAGGCTCCGAGTGCCT
This sequence comes from Struthio camelus, assembly GCF_040807025.1. NCBI lineage: Eukaryota > Metazoa > Chordata > Aves > Struthioniformes > Struthionidae > Struthio > Struthio camelus. Next base: position 1,611,682 of record NC_090974.1, on the reverse strand, counting down.
TTCGGGGCAGCCCTTTCCCCTCCGAGTGCCTTTCGGGGTGTTAGGGCCGGTCCCAGTGCCTTTCGGGGCGGCCGGGCGGCCTCTCAGTGCCTTTCGGGGTGGCCGGGCCGGCTCCGAGTGCCTTTCGGGGCAGCCGGGCAGGCTCCGAGTGCCTTTCGGGGCGGCCGAGGAGGCTCCGAGTGCCTTTCGGGGCGGCCGGCGAGGCTCCGAGTGCCTTTGTGGGCAGCCAGGCCACCTCCGAGTGCCTTTCGGGGAGGCCGGTCTGCCTCCGAGTGCCTTTCGGGGCAGCCGGGTCGCCTCTGAGTGCCTCTCGGGGCGGCCGGGGAGGCTCCGAGTGCCTTTCGGGGTGGCCGGGCTGCCTCCGAGTGCCTTTCAGGGAGGCCGGTGAGTCTCTGAGTGCCTTTCGGGGCAGCCGTGGAGGCTCCGAGTGCCTTTTGGGGCGGCCGGGGAGGCTCCGAGTGCCTTTCGGGGCGTCCGGGGAGTCTCCGAGTGCCTTTCGGGGCGGCCGGGACGGCTCCGAGTGCCTTTTGGGGCGGCCAGGACGGCTCCGAGTGCCTTTTGGGGTGGCCGGGCCGCCTCCGAGTGCCTTTTGGGGCAGCTAGGGAGGCTCCGAGTGCCTTTCGGGGCGGCCGGGGAGGCTCCGAGTGCCTTTTGGGGTGGCCGGGCAGGCTCCGAGTGCCTTTCGGGGCGGTCGGGGGGGCTCCGAGTGCCTTTGTGGACGGCCAGGGAGGCTCCGAGTGCCTTTCGGGGAGGCCGGTGAGGCTCCGAGTGCCTTTCGGGGAGGCCGGGCCGCCTCCGAGTGCCTTTCGGGGCGGCCGGCCCTCCCGAGTGCCTTTCGGGGTGGCCGGGCCGCCTCCGAGTGCCTTTGTGGGCGGCCGGTGAGGCTCCGAATGCCTTTCGGGGAGGCCGGGCCGCCTCCGAGTGCCTTTTCTGGAGGCCGGGGAGGCTCCGAGTGCCTTTTGGGGTGGCCGGGCCGCCTCCGAGTGCCTTTTGGGGCGGCCAGGGAGGCTCCGAGTGCCTTTGTGGGCAGCCGGGGAGGCTCCGAGTGCCTTTCGGGGCATCCGGGGAGGCTCCGAGTGCCTTTTGGGGCGGCCGGGGAGGCTCCGAGTGCCTTTGGGGGCGGCCAGGGAGGCTCCCAGTGCCTTTTGGGGTGGCCGGGCCGCCTCCGAGTGCCTTTTGGGGAGGCCGGGGAGGCTCCGAGTGCCTTTCGGGCAGCTAGGGAGGCTCCGAGTGCCTTTTCGGGGAGGCCGGGGAGGCTCCGAGTGCCTTTCGGGGCGGCCGGCGAGGCTCCGAGTGCCTTTCGGGGCAGCCGTTCCCCCTCCGAGTGCCTTTCGGGGCGGCTGGGCCGGTCCCACTGCCTTTCGGGGCGGCCGGGCCGGCTCTGTGTGCCTTTCGGGGAGGCCGGGGAGCCTCCGAGTGCCTTTCAGGGAGGCCGGGTCGCCTCCCAGTGCCTTTCGGGACGGCCAGGGAGGCTCCGAGTGCCTTTGGGGGCAGCTGGCGAGGCTCCGAGTACCTTTCGGGGAGGCCGGGGAGGCTCCGAGTGCTTTTCGGGGCAGCCGGTCGCCTCCGAGTGCCTTTCGGGGCGGCCGGGCCGGCTCCGAGTGCCTTTTGGGGTGGCCGGGCAGGCTCCGAGTGCCTTTCGGGGTGGCCGGGGAGGCTCCGAGTGCCTTTCGGGACGGCCAGGGAGGCTCCGAGTGCCTTTTGGGGAGGCCGGGGAGGCTGCGAGTGCCTTTCGGGGCGGCCGGGCTGCCTCCGAGTGCCTTTCGGGGCGTCTGGGGAGGCTCCGAGTGCCTTTGTGGCGGCCAGGGAGGCTCCGAGTGCCTTTCCGGGTGGCCGGGGCGGTTCCGAGTGCCTTTCGGGGCGGCCGGGGAGGCTCCGAGTGCCTTTCGGGGAGGCCGGGCTGCCTCCGAGTACCTTTTGGGGCGGCCAGGCTACCTCCGAGTGCCTTTTGGGACGGCCAGCGAGGCTCCGAGTGCCTTTGTGGGCGGCCGGGCCGCCTCCGAGTGCCTTTTGGGGTAGCTGGGGAGGCTCCGAGTGCCTTTTCGGGCAGCTGGAGAGGCTCCGAGTGCCTTTGTGGGCGGCCGGGGAGGCTCTGAGTGCCTTTCGGGGCGTCCGTGCAGGCTCCGAGTGCCTTTCGGGGTGGCCATGGAGGCTCTGAGTGCCTTTCGGGGTGGCTGGGGAGGCTCCGAGTGCCTTTTGGGGCGGCCGGGGAGGCTCCGAGTGCCTTTCGGGGCGGCCGGGGGGGCTATGAGTGCCTTTCGAGGCGGCCGGGGAGGCTCCGAGTGCCTTTTGGGGTGGCCGGGCCTTCTCCGAGTGCCTTTCGGGGCGGCCAGGCTACCTCTGAGTGCCCTTTGGGGCGTCCAGCGAGGCTCCGAGTGCCTTTGTGGGCGGCCGGGCCGGCTCCGAGTGCCTTTTGGGGCAGCTGGGGAGGCTCCGAGTGCCTTTTCGGGCAGCTGGGGAGGCTCCGAGTGCCTTTCGGGGCGGCCGGAGAGGCTCCGAGTGCCTTTCGGGGCAGCTGGGAAGGCTCCGAGTGCCTTTTGGGGCGGCCAGGGAGGCTCCGAGTGCCTTTGTCGGCGGCCGGGGAGGCTCCGAGTGCCTTTCAGGGCGTCTGGGGAGGCTCCGAGTGCCTTTCGGGGTAGCCCTTCCCCCTCCGAGTGCCTTTCGGGGCGTCAGAGCCGGTCCCAGTGCCTTTCGGGGAGGCCGGGCAGCCTCTCAGTGCCTTTCGGGGAGGCCGGGCCGGCTCCGAGTGCCTTTCGGGGTGGCCGGGCAGGCTCCGAGTGCCTTTGGGGGCAGCCGTTCCCCCTCCGAGTGCCTTTCGGGGAGGCCGGGCTGCCTCCCAGAGCCTTTCGGGGCAGCCGGCGAGGCTCTGACTGCCTTTCGGGGAGGCCGGGCCGCCTCCGAGTGCCTTTCGGGGCGGCCGGACCGCCTCCCAGTGCCTTTGGGGGCGGCTGGGCCGGCTCCGAGTGCCTTTTGGGGTGGCCGGGCAGGCTCCGAGTGCCTTTCGGGGCGGCCGGTCGCCTCCGAGTGCCTTTCGGGGCGGTCGGGGAGGCTCCGAGTGCCTTTGGGGGAGGCCGGGCCGCCTCCGAGTGCCTTTCGGGGAGGCTGGGCCGCCTCCGAGTGCCTTTTGGGGCGGCCAGGGAGGCTCCGAGTGCCTTTCGGGGCGGCCGGGGAGGCTCCGAGTGCCTTTGTGGGTGGCCACGGAGGCTCCGAGTGCCTTTCGGGGCATCCGGGGAGGCTCCGAGTGCCTTTCGGGGCGGCCGTTCACCTCCGAGTGCCTTTCGGGGTGGTCGGGGAGGCTCCGAGTGCCTTTGTGGACGGCCAGGGAGGCTCCGAGTGCCTTTCGGGGCGGCCGGGGAGGCTCCGAGTGCCTTTGTGGGTGGCCACGGAGGCTCCGAGTGCCTTTCGGGGTGGCTGGGGAAGCTCCGAGTGCCTTTCGGGGCGGCCAGGGAGGCTCCGAGTGCCTTTCGGGGCGGCCGGGGAGGCTCTGAGTGCCTTTCGGGGCGGCCGGGCAGGCTCCGAGTGCCTTTGGGGGCGGCTGGCGAGGCTCCGAGTGCCTTTCGGGGAGGCCGGGCCGCCTCCGAGTGCCTTTCGGGGCGGCCGGGGAGGCTCCAAGTGCCTTTTTGGGCAGGTGGGCCGCCTACGAGTGCCTTTTTGGGCGGCCGGGGAGGCTCCGAGTGCCTTTTGGGGTGGCCGGGCAGGCTCCGAGTGCCTTTCGGGGCGGCCGGGCAGGCTCTGAGTGCCTTTCGGGGCGGCCGGGGAGGCTCCGAGTGCCTTTCGGGGTGGCCGGGGAGGCTCCGAGTGCCTTTGTGGGCGGTCGGGCAGGCTCCGAGTGCCTTTTGGGGAGGCCGTGTCGCCTCCCAGTGCCTTTCGGGTCAGCCGGACCGCCTCCAAGTGCCTTTGGGGGCGCCCAGGGAGGCTCTGAGTGCCTTTTGGGGCAGCCGGGAAGCCTCCGAGTCCCTTTCAGGGCGGTCGCGCTGCCTCCGAGTGCCTTTTGGGGCGGCCGGCGAGGCTCTGAGTGCCTTTGTGGGCGGCCGGGGAGGCTCCGAGTGCCTTTTTGGGGCGGCTGGGGAGGCTCCGAGTGCCTTTCGGGGAGGCCGGGGAGGCTCCGAGTGCCTTTGTGGGTGGCCGGGGAGGCTCTGAGTACCTTTCGGGGCGGCCGGTGAGGCTCCGAGTGCCTTTCGGGGCGGCCGGGGAGGCTCCGAGTGCCTTTGGGAGCGGCCAGGACGGCTCCGAGTGCCTTTCGGGGCGGCCGGGCCGCCTCCGAGTGCCTTTCGGGGCGGCCGGGCCGTATCCGAGTGCCTTTCGGGGCGGCTGGGTCGCCTCCGAGTGCCTTTCGGGGCGGCCGGCGAGGCTCTGAATGCCTTTCGGGGAGGCCGGCGAGGCTCTGAATGCCTTTCGGGGAGGCCGGCGAGGCTCCGAGTGCCTTTCGAGGTGGCTGTTTCCCCTCAAAGTGCATTTCGAGGCGTCCTGCCTGGCTCCGAGTGCCTTTCGGGGCGGCCGGGGAGGCTCCGAGTGCCTTTCGGGGAGGCTGGGCAGGCTCCGAGTGTCTTTCGGGGCGGCCAGGGAGGCTCCGAGTGCCTTTCGGGGCGGCCGTGCAGGCTCCGACTGCCTTTGTGGGTGGCCACGTAGGCTCTGAGTGCCTTTCGGGGCGGCTGGGGAAGCTCCGAGTGCCTTTCGGGGCGGCCGTGGAGGCTCTGAGTGCCTTTCGGGGCGGCCGGCGAGGCTCCGAGTGCCTTTTGGGGCGGCCGGGGAGTCTCCGAGTGCCTTTTAGGGAGGCCGGGCCGCCTCCGAGTGCCTTTCGGGGAGGCCGGTCTGCCTCCGAGTGCCTTTCGGGGCAGCCGGGTCGCCTCTGAGTGCCTTTCGGGGCGGCCGGGGAGGCTCCGAGTGCCTTTCGGGGTGGCCGGGCTGCCTCCGAGTGCCTTTCAGGGAGGCCGGTGAGTCTCCGAGTGCCTTTTGGGGCGGCCAGGGAGGCTCTGAGTGCCTTTCGGGGCGGCCGGGCCGGCTCCGAGTGCCTTTCGGGGCGGCCAGGGAGGCTCCAAGTGCCTTTCGGAGTGGCCGGGGAGGCTCCGAGTGCCTTTCTGGTAGGCCGTGTCGCCTCCGAGTGCCTTTCGGGGCAGCCGAACCGCCTCCAAGTGCCTTTGGGGGCGGCCGGGGAGGCTCCGAGTGCCTTTGGGGGCGGCCGGGGAGGCTCCGAGTACCTTTCGGGGCGGCCGGGCTGCCTCCGAGTGCCTTTCGGAACGGCCGGGGAGGCTCCGAGTGCCTTTTGGGGATGCCGGGGAGGCTCCGAGTGTCTTTTTCGGGTGGCCGGGACGGCTTCGAGCGCCTTTCGGGGCGGCCGGGGAGGCTCCGAGTGCCTTTGTGGACGGCCAGGGAGGCTCCGAGTGCCTTTCGGGGAGGCCGGGGAGGCTGCGAGTGCCTTTCGGGGCGGCCGGGCTGCCTCCGAGTGCCTTTCGGGGCGGCCGGGGAGGCTCCGAGTGCCTTTGTGGGCGGTCGGCGAGTCTCCGAGTGCCTTTCAGGGAGACCGGTCCGCCTCCGAGTGCCTTTTGGGGTGGCCGGTGAGGCTCCGAGTGCCTTTTGGGGTGGCCGGGGAGGCTCCGAGTGCCTTTTGGGGCGGCCGGGCAGGCTCCGAGTGCCTTTTGGGGCGGCCGGGACGGCTCCGAGTGCCTTTTGGGGTGGCCAGGGAGGCTCCGAGTGCCTTTGTGGGCGGCCGGGGAGGCTCCGAGTGCCTTTGTGTACGGCCGGGCCGGCTCCGAGTGCCTTTCGGGGCAGCCGGGCCGCCTCCGAGTGCCTTTGGGGGCGTCTGGGGAGGCTCCGAGTGCCTTTCGGGGCAGCCCTTTCCCCTCCGAGTGCCTTTCGGGGTGTTAGGGCCGGTCCCAGTGCCTTTCGGGGCGGCCGGGCGGCCTCTCAGTGCCTTTCGGGGTGGCCGGGCCGGCTCCGAGTGCCTTTCGGGGCAGCCGGGCAGGCTCCGAGTGCCTTTCGGGGCGGCCGAGGAGGCTCCGAGTGCCTTTCGGGGCGGCCGGCGAGGCTCCGAGTGCCTTTGTGGGCAGCCAGGCCACCTCCGAGTGCCTTTCGGGGAGGCCGGTCTGCCTCCGAGTGCCTTTCGGGGCAGCCGGGTCGCCTCTGAGTGCCTCTCGGGGCGGCCGGGGAGGCTCCGAGTGCCTTTCGGGGTGGCCGGGCTGCCTCCGAGTGCCTTTCAGGGAGGCCGGTGAATCTCTGAGTGCCTTTCGGGGCAGCCGTGGAGGCTCCGAGTGCCTTTGGGGGCGGCCGGGGAGGCTCCGAGTACCTTTCGGGGCGGCCGGGGAGTCTCCGAGTGCCTTTCGGGGCGGCCGGGACGGCTCCGAGTGCCTTTTGGGGCGGCCAGGACGGCTCCGAGTGCCTTTTGGGGTGGCCGGGCCGCCTCCGAGTGCCTTTTGGGGCAGCTAGGGAGGCTCCGAGTGCCTTTCGGGGCGGCCGGGGAGGCTCCGAGTGCCTTTTGGGGTGGCCGGGCAGGCTCCGAGTGCCTTTCGGGGCGGTCGGGGGGGCTCCGAGTGCCTTTGTGGACGGCCAGGGAGGCTCCGAGTGCCTTTCGGGGAGGCCGGTGAGGCTCCGAGTGCCTTTCGGGGAGGCCGGGCCGCCTCCGAGTGCCTTTCGGGGCGGCCGGCCCTCCCGAGTGCCTTTCGGGGTGGCCGGGCCGCCTCCGAGTGCCTTTGTGGGCGGCCGGTGAGGCTCCGAATGCCTTTCGGGGAGGCCGGGCTGCCTCCGAGTGCCTTTTGTGGAGGCCGGGGAGGCTCCGAGTGCCTTTTGGGGTGGCCGGGCCGCCTCCGAGTGCCTTTTGGGGCGGCCAGGGAGGCTCCGAGTGCCTTTGTGGGCAGCCGGGGAGGCTCCGAGTGCCTTTCGGGGCATCCGGGGAGGCTCCGAGTGCCTTTTGGGGCGGCCGGGGAGGCTCCGAGTGCCTTTGGGGGCGGCCAGGGAGGCTCCGAGTGCCTTTTGGGGTGGCCGGGCCGCCTCCGAGTGCCTTTTGGGGAGGCCGTGCAGGCTCCGAGTGCCTTTTGGGGCAGCTAGGGAGGCTCCGAGTGCCTTTTCGGGGAGGCCGGGGAGGCTCCGAGTGCCTTTCGGGGCGGCCGGCGAGGCTCCGAGTGCCTTTCGGGGCAGCCGTTCCCCCTCCGAGTGCCTTTTGGGGCAGCTAGGGAGGCTCCGAGTGCCTTTCGGGGCGGCCGGGGAGGCTCCGAGTGCCTTTTGGGGTGGCCGGGCAGGCTCCGAGTGCCTTTCGGGGCGGTCGGGGGGGCTCCGAGTGCCTTTGTGGACGGCCAGGGAGGCTCCGAGTGCCTTTCGGGGAGGCCGGTGAGGCTCCGAGTGCCTTTCGGGGAGGCCGGGCCGCCTCCGAGTGCCTTTCGGGGCAGCCGGCCCTCCCGAGTGCCTTTCGGGGTGGCCGGGCCGCCTCCGAGTGCCTTTGTGGGCGGCCGGTGAGGCTCCGAATGCCTTTCGGGGAGGCCGGGCCGCCTCCGAGTGCCTTTTCTGGAGGCCGGGGAGGCTCCGAGTGCCTTTTGGGGTGGCCGGGCCGCCTCCGAGTGCCTTTTGGGGCGGCCAGGGAGGCTCCGAGTGCCTTTGTGGGCAGCCGGGGAGGCTCCGAGTGCCTTTCGGGGCATCCGGGGAGGCTCCGAGTGCCTTTTGGGGCGGCCGGGGAGGCTCCGAGTGCCTTTCGGGGCATCCGGGGAGGCTCCCAGTGCCTTTTGGGGTGGCCGGGCCGCCTCCGAGTGCCTTTTGGGGAGGCCGTGCAGGCTCCGAGTGCCTTTCGGGCAGCTAGGGAGGCTCCGAGTGCCTTTTCGGGGAGGCCGGGGAGGCTCCGAGTGCCTTTCGGGGCGGCCGGCGAGGCTCCGAGTGCCTTTCGGGGCAGCCGTTCCCCCTCCGAGTGCCTTTCGGGGCGGCTGGGCCGGTCCCACTGCCTTTCGGGGCGGCCGGGCCGGCTCTGTGTGCCTTTCGGGGAGGCCGGGGAGCCTCCGAGTGCCTTTCAGGGAGGCCGGGTCGCCTCCCAGTGCCTTTCGGGACGGCCAGGGAGGCTCCGAGTGCCTTTGGGGGCAGCCGGCGAGGCTCCGAGTACCTTTCGGGGAGGCCGGGGAGGCTCCGAGTGCTTTTCGGGGCAGCCGGTCGCCTCCGAGTGCCTTTCGGGGCGGCCGGGCCGGCTCCGAGTGCCTTTTGGGGTGGCCGGGCAGGCTCCGAGTGCCTTTCGGGGCGGCCGGGGAGGCTCCGAGTGCCTTTGTGGACGGCCAGGGAGGCTCCGAGTGCCTTTTGGGGAGGCCGGGGAGGCTGCGAGTGCCTTTCGGGGCGGCCGGGCTGCCTCCGAGTGCCTTTCGGGGCGTCTGGGGAGGCTCCGAGTGCCTTTGTGGCGGCCAGGGAGGCTCCGAGTGCCTTTCCGGGTGGCCGGGGCGGTTCCGAGTGCCTTTCGGGGCGGCCGGGGAGGCTCCGAGTGCCTTTCGGGGAGGCCGGGCTGCCTCCGAGTACCTTTTGGGGCGGCCAGGCTACCTCCGAGTGCCTTTTGGGACGGCCAGCGAGGCTCCGAGTGCCTTTGTGGGCGGCCGGGCCGCCTCCGAGTGCCTTTTGGGGTAGCTGGGGAGGCTCCGAGTGCCTTTTCGGGCAGCTGGAGAGGCTCCGAGTGCCTTTGTGGGCGGCCGGGGAGGCTCTGAGTGCCTTTCGGGGCGTCCGTGCAGGCTCCGAGTGCCTTTCGGGGTGGCCATGGAGGCTCTGAGTGCCTTTCGGGGTGGCTGGGGAGGCTCCGAGTGCCTTTTGGGGCGGCCGGGGAGGCTCCGAGTGCCTTTCGGGGCGGCCGGGGGGGCTATGAGTGCCTTTCGAGGCGGCCGGGGAGGCTCCGAGTGCCTTTTGGGGTGGCCGGGCCTTCTCCGAGTGCCTTTCGGGGCGGCCAGGCTACCTCTGAGTGCCCTTTGGGGCGTCCAGCGAGGCTCCGAGTGCCTTTGTGGGCGGCCGGGCCGGCTCCGAGTGCCTTTTGGGGCAGCTGGGGAGGCTCCGAGTGCCTTTTCGGGCAGCTGGGGAGGCTCCGAGTGCCTTTCGGGGCGGCCGGAGAGGCTCCGAGTGCCTTTCGGGGCAGCTGGGAAGGCTCCGAGTGCCTTTTGGGGCGGCCAGGGAGGCTCCGAGTGCCTTTGTCGGCGGCCGGGGAGGCTCCGAGTGCCTTTCAGGGCGTCTGGGGAGGCTCCGAGTGCCTTTCGGGGCAGCCCTTCCCCCTCCGAGTGCCTTTCGGGGCGTCAGAGCCGGTCCCAGTGCCTTTCGGGGAGGCCGGGCAGCCTCTCAGTGCCTTTCGGGGAGGCCGGGCCGGCTCCGAGTGCCTTTCGGGGCGGCCGGGCAGGCTCCGAGTGCCTTTGGGGGCAGCCGTTCCCCCTCCGAGTGCCTTTCGGGGAGGCCGGGCTGCCTCCCAGAGCCTTTCGGGGCAGCCGGCGAGGCTCTGACTGCCTTTCGGGGAGGCCGGGCCGCCTCCGAGTGCCTTTCGGGGCGGCCGGACCGCCTCCCAGTGCCTTTGGGGGCGGCTGGGCCGGCTCCGAGTGCCTTTTGGGGTGGCCGGGCAGGCTCCGAGTGCCTTTCGGGGCGGCCAGTCGCCTCCGAGTGCCTTTCGGGGTGGTCGGGGAGGCTCCGAGTGCCTTTGGGGGAGGCCGGGCCGCCTCCGAGTGCCTTTCGGGGAGGCTGGGCCGCCTCCGAGTGCCTTTTGGGGCGGCCAGGGAGGCTCCGAGTGCCTTTCGGGGCGGCCGGGGAGGCTCCGAGTGCCTTTGTGGGTGGCCACGGAGGCTCCGAGTGCCTTTCGGGGCATCCGGGGAGGCTCCGAGTGCCTTTCGGGGCGGCCGTTCACCTCCGAGTGCCTTTCGGGGTGGTCGGGGAGGCTCCGAGTGCCTTTGTGGACGGCCAGGGAGGCTCCGAGTGCCTTTCGGGGCGGCCGGGGAGGCTCCGAGTGCCTTTGTGGGTGGCCACGGAGGCTCCGAGTGCCTTTCGGGGTGGCTGGGGAAGCTCCGAGTGCCTTTCGGGGCGGCCAGGGAGGCTCCGAGTGCCTTTCGGGGCGGCCGGGGAGGCTCTGAGTGCCTTTCGGGGCGGCCGGGCAGGCTCCGAGTGCCTTTGGGGGCGGCTGGCGAGGCTCCGAGTGCCTTTCGGGGAGGCCGGGCCGCCTCCGAGTGCCTTTCGGGGCGGCCGGGGAGGCTCCAAGTGCCTTTTTGGGCAGGTGGGCCGCCTACGAGTGCCTTTTTGGGCGGCCAGGGAGGCTCCGAGTGCCTTTTGGGGTGGCCGGGCAGGCTCCGAGTGCCTTTCGGGGCGGCCGGGCAGGCTCTGAGTGCCTTTCGGGGCGGCCGGGGAGGCTCCGAGTGCCTTTCGGGGTGGCCGGGGAGGCTCCGAGTGCCTTTGTGGGCGGTCGGGCAGGCTCCGAGTGCCTTTTGGGGAGGCCGTGTCGCCTCCCAGTGCCTTTCGGGTCAGCCGGACCGCCTCCAAGTGCCTTTGGGGGCGCCCAGGGAGGCTCTGAGTGCCTTTTGGGGCAGCCGGGAAGCCTCCGAGTGCCTTTCAGGGCGGTCGCGCTGCCTCCGAGTGCCTTTTGGGGCGGCCGGCGAGGCTCTGAGTGCCTTTGTGGGCGGCCGGGGAGGCTCCGAGTGCCTTTTTGGGGCGGCTGGGGAGGCTCCGAGTGCCTTTCGGGGAGGCCGGGGAGGCTCCGAGTGCCTTTGTGGGTGGCCGGGGAGGCTCTGAGTACCTTTCGGGGCGGCCGGTGAGGCTCCGAGTGCCTTTCGGGGCGGCCGGGGAGGCTCCGAGTGCCTTTGGGAGCGGCCAGGACGGCTCCGAGTGCCTTTCGGGGCGGCCGGGCCACCTCCGAGTGCCTTTCGGGGCGGCCGGGCCGTATCCGAGTGCCTTTCGGGGCGGCTGGGTCGCCTCCGAGTGCCTTTCGGGGCGGCCGGCGAGGCTCTGAATGCCTTTCGGGGAGGCCGGCGAGGCTCTGAATGCCTTTCGGGGAGGCCGGCGAGGCTCCGAGTGCCTTTCGAGGTGGCTGTTTCCCCTCAAAGTGCATTTCGAGGCGTCCTGCCTGGCTCCGAGTGCCTTTCGGGGCGGCCGGGGAGGCTCCGAGTGCCTTTCGGGGAGGCTGGGCAGGCTCCGAGTGTCTTTCGGGGCGGCCAGGGAGGCTCCGAGTGCCTTTCGGGGCGGCCGTGCAGGCTCCGACTGCCTTTGTGGGTGGCCACGTAGGCTCTGAGTGCCTTTCGGGGCGGCTGGGGAAGCTCCGAGTGCCTTTCGGGGCGGCCGTGGAGGCTCTGAGTGCCTTTCGGGGCGGCCGGCGAGGCTCCGAGTGCCTTTTGGGGCGGCCGGGGAGTCTCCGAGTGCCTTTTAGGGAGGCCGGGCCGCCTCCGAGTGCCTTTCGGGGAGGCCGGTCTGCCTCCGAGTGCCTTTCGGGGCAGCCGGGTCGCCTCTGAGTGCCTTTCGGGGCGGCCGGGGAGGCTCCGAGTGCCTTTCGGGGTGGCCGGGCTGCCTCCGAGTGCCTTTCAGGGAGGCCGGTGAGTCTCCGAGTGCCTTTTGGGGCGGCCAGGGAGGCTCTGAGTGCCTTTCGGGGCGGCCGGGCCGGCTCCGAGTGCCTTTTGGGGCGGCCAGGGAGGCTCCAAGTGCCTTTCGGAGTGGCCGGGGAGGCTCCGAGTGCCTTTCTGGTAGGCCGTGTCGCCTCCGAGTGCCTTTCGGGGCAGCCGAACCGCCTCCAAGTGCCTTTGGGGGCGGCCGGGGAGGCTCCGAGTGCCTTTGGGGGCGGCCGGGGAGGCTCCGAGTACCTTTCGGGGCGGCCGGGCTGCCTCCGAGTGCCTTTCGGAACGGCCGGGGAGGCTCCGAGTGCCTTTTGGGGATGCCGGGGAGGCTCCGAGTGTCTTTTTCGGGTGGCCGGGACGGCTTCGAGCGCCTTTCGGGGCGGCCGGGGAGGCTCCGAGTGCCTTTGTGGACGGCCAGGGAGGCTCCGAGTGCCTTTCGGGGAGGCCGGGGAGGCTGCGAGTGCCTTTCGGGGCGGCCGGGCTGCCTCCGAGTGCCTTTCGGGGAGGCCGGGGAGGCTCCGAGTGCCTTTGTGGGCGGTCGGCGAGGCTCCGAGTGCCTTTCAGGGAGACCGGTCCGCCTCCGAGTGCCTTTCGGGGCGTCCGTGCAGGCTCCGAGTGCCTTTCGGGGTGGCCGGGCAGGCTCCGAGTGCCTTTCGGGGCGGCCGGGCAGGCTCCGAGTGCCTTTTGGGGCGGCCGGGACGGCTCCGAGTGCCTTTTGGGGTGGCCAGGGAGGCTCCGAGTGCCTTTGTGGGCGGCCGGGGAGGCTCCGAGTGCCTTTGTGTACGGCCGGGCCGGCTCCGAGTGCCTTTCGGGGCAGCCGGGCCGCCTCCGAGTGCCTTTGGGGGCGTCTGGGGAGGCTCCGAGTGCCTTTCGGGGCAGCCCTTTCCCCTCCGAGTGCCTTTCGGGGTGTTAGGGCCGGTCCCAGTGCCTTTCGGGGCGGCCGGGCGGCCTCTCAGTGCCTTTCGGGGTGGCCGGGCCGGCTCCGAGTGCCTTTCGGGGCAGCCGGGCAGGCTCCGAGTGCCTTTCGGGGCGGCCGAGGAGGCTCCGAGTGCCTTTCGGGGCGGCCGGCGAGGCTCCGAGTGCCTTTGTGGGCAGCCAGGCCACCTCCGAGTGCCTTTCGGGGAGGCCGGTCTGCCTCCGAGTGCCTTTCGGGGCAGCCGGGTCGCCTCTGAGTGCCTCTCGGGGCGGCCGGGGAGGCTCCGAGTGCCTTTCGGGGTGGCCGGGCTGCCTCCGAGTGCCTTTCAGGGAGGCCGGTGAGTCTCTGAGTGCCTTTCGGGGCAGCCGTGGAGGCTCCGAGTGCCTTTTGGGGCGGCCGGGGAGGCTCCGAGTGCCTTTCGGGGCGTCCGGGGAGTCTCCGAGTGCCTTTCGGGGCGGCCGGGACGGCTCCGAGTGCCTTTTGGGGCGGCCAGGACGGCTCCGAGTGCCTTTTGGGGTGGCCGGGCCGCCTCCGAGTGCCTTTTGGGGCAGCTAGGGAGGCTCCGAGTGCCTTTCGGGGCGGCCGGGGAGGCTCCGAGTGCCTTTTGGGGTGGCCGGGCAGGCTCCGAGTGCCTTTCGGGGCGGTCGGGGGGGCTCCGAGTGCCTTTGTGGACGGCCAGGGAGGCTCCGAGTGCCTTTCGGGGAGGCCGGTGAGGCTCCGAGTGCCTTTCGGGGAGGCCGGGCCGCCTCCGAGTGCCTTTCGGGGCGGCCGGCCCTCCCGAGTGCCTTTCGGGGTGGCCGGGCCGCCTCCGAGTGCCTTTGTGGGCGGCCGGTGAGGCTCCGAATGCCTTTCGGGGAGGCCGGGCCGCCTCCGAGTGCCTTTTGTGGAGGCCGGGGAGGCTCCGAGTGCCTTTTGGGGTGGCCGGGCCGCCTCCGAGTGCCTTTTGGGGCGGCCAGGGAGGCTCCGAGTGCCTTTGTGGGCAGCCGGGGAGGCTCCGAGTGCCTTTCGGGGCATCCGGGGAGGCTCCGAGTGCCTTTTGGGGCGGCCGGGGAGGCTCCGAGTGCCTTTGGGGGCGGCCAGGGAGGCTCCGAGTGCCTTTTGGGGTGGCCGGGCCGCCTCCGAGTGCCTTTTGGGGAGGCCGTGCAGGCTCCGAGTGCCTTTCGGGGCAGCTAGGGAGGCTCCGAGTGCCTTTTCGGGGAGGCCGGGGAGGCTCCGAGTGCCTTTCGGGGCGGCCGGCGAGGCTCCGAGTGCCTTTCGGGGCAGCCGTTCCCCCTCCGAGTGCCTTTCGGGGCGGCTGGGCCGGTCCCACTGCCTTTCGGGGCGGCCGGGCCGGCTCTGTGTGCCTTTCGGGGAGGCCGGGGAGCCTCCGAGTGCCTTTCAGGGAGGCCGGGTCGCCTCCCAGTGCCTTTCGGGACGGCCAGGGAGGCTCCGAGTGCCTTTGGGGGCAGCCGGCGAGGCTCCGAGTACCTTTCGGGGAGGCCGGGGAGGCTCCGAGTGCTTTTCGGGGCAGCCGGTCGCCTCCGAGTGCCTTTTGGGGTGGCCGGGCTGCCTCCGAGTACCTTTTGGGGCGGCCAGGCTACCTCCGAGTGCCTTTTGGGACGGCCAGCGAGGCTCCGAGTGCCTTTGTGGGCGGCCGGGCCGCCTCCGAGTGCCTTTTGGGGTAGCTGGGGAGGCTCCGAGTGCCTTTTCGGGCAGCTGGAGAGGCTCCGAGTGCCTTTCGGGGTGGCCGGGGAGGCTCCGAGTGCCTTTGTGGGCGGCCGGGGAGGCTCTGAGTGCCTTTCGGGGCGTCCGTGCAGGCTCCGAGTGCCTTTCGGGGTGGCCATGGAGGCTCTGAGTGCCTTTCGGGGTGGCTGGGGAGGCTCCGAGTGCCTTTTGGGGCGGCCGGGGAGGCTCCGAGTGCCTTTCGGGGCGGCCGGGGGGGCTATGAGTGCCTTTCGAGGCGGCCGGGGAGGCTCCGAGTGCCTTTTGGGGTGGCCGGGCCTTCTCCGAGTGCCTTTCGGGGCGGCCAGGCTACCTCTGAGTGCCCTTTGGGGCGTCCAGCGAGGCTCCGAGTGCCTTTGTGGGCGGCCGGGCCGGCTCCGAGTGCCTTTTGGGGCAGCTGGGGAGGCTCCGAGTGCCTTTGTGGGCAGCTGGGGAGGCTCCGAGTGCCTTTCGGGGCGGCCGGAGAGGCTCCGAGTGCCTTTCGGGGCAGCTGGGAAGGCTCCGAGTGCCTTTTGGGGCGGCCAGGGAGGCTCCGAGTGCCTTTGTCGGCGGCCGGGGAGGCTCCGAGTGCCTTTCAGGGCGTCTGGGGAGGCTCCGAGTGCCTTTCGGGGCAGCCCTTCCCCCTCCGAGTGCCTTTCGGGGCGTCAGAGCCGGTCCCAGTGCCTTTCGGGGAGGCCGGGCAGCCTCTCAGTGCCTTTCGGGGAGGCCGGGCCGGCTCCGAGTGCCTTTCGGGGCGGCCGGGCAGGCTCCGAGTGCCTTTGGGGGCAGCCGTTCCCCCTCCGAGTGCCTTTCGGGGAGGCCGGGCTGCCTCCCAGAGCCTTTCGGGGCAGCCGGCGAGGCTCTGACTGCCTTTCGGGGAGGCCGGGCCGCCTCCGAGTGCCTTTCGGGGCGGCCGGACCGCCTCCCAGTGCCTTTGGGGGCGGCTGGGCCGGCTCCGAGTGCCTTTTGGGGTGGCCGGGCAGGCTCCGAGTGCCTTTCGGGGCGGCCGGTCGCCTCCGAGTGCCTTTCGGGGCGGTCGGGGAGGCTCCGAGTGCCTTTGGGGGAGGCCGGGCCGCCTCCGAGTGCCTTTCGGGGAGGCTGGGCCGCCTCCGAGTGCCTTTTGGGGCGGCCAGGGAGGCTCCGAGTGCCTTTCGGGGCGGCCGGGGAGGCTCCGAGTGCCTTTGTGGGTGGCCACGGAGGCTCCGAGTACCTTTCGGGGCATCCGGGGAGGCTCCGAGTGCCTTTCGGGGCGGCCGTTCACCTCCGAGTGCCTTTCGGGGTGGTCGGGGAGGCTCCGAGTGCCTTTGTGGACGGCCAGGGAGGCTCCGAGTGCCTTTCGGGGCGGCCGGGGAGGCTCCGAGTGCCTTTGTGGGTGGCCACGGAGGCTCCGAGTGCCTTTCGGGGTGGCTGGGGAAGCTCCGAGTGCCTTTCGGGGCGGCCAGGGAGGCTCCGAGTGCCTTTCGGGGCGGCCGGGGAGGCTCTGAGTGCCTTTCGGGGCGGCCGGGCAGGCTCCGAGTGCCTTTGGGGGCGGCTGGCGAGGCTCCGAGTGCCTTTCGGGGAGGCCGGGCCGCCTCCGAGTGCCTTTCGGGGCGGCCGGGGAGGCTCCAAGTGCCTTTTTGGGCAGGTGGGCCGCCTACGAGTGCCTTTTTGGGCGGCCGGGGAGGCTCCGAGTGCCTTTTGGGGTGGCCGGGCAGGCTCCGAGTGCCTTTCGGGGCGGCCGGGCAGGCTCTGAGTGCCTTTCGGGGCGGCCGGGGAGGCTCCGAGTGCCTTTCGGGGTGGCCGGGGAGGCTCCGAGTGCCTTTGTGGGCGGTCGGGCAGGCTCCGAGTGCCTTTTGGGGAGGCCGTGTCGCCTCCCAGTGCCTTTCGGGTCAGCCGGACCGCCTCCAAGTGCCTTTGGGGGCGCCCAGGGAGGCTCTGAGTGCCTTTTGGGGCAGCCGGGAAGCCTCCGAGTGCCTTTCAGGGCGGTCGCGCTGCCTCCGAGTGCCTTTTGGGGCGGCCGGCGAGGCTCTGAGTGCCTTTGTGGGCGGCCGGGGAGGCTCCGAGTGCCTTTTTGGGGCGGCTGGGGAGGCTCCGAGTGCCTTTCGGGGAGGCCGGGGAGGCTCCGAGTGCCTTTGTGGGTGGCCGGGGAGGCTCTGAGTACCTTTCGGGGCGGCCGGTGAGGCTCCGAGTGCCTTTCGGGGCGGCCGGGGAGGCTCCGAGTGCCTTTGGGAGCGGCCAGGACGGCTCCGAGTGCCTTTCGGGGCGGCCGGGCCGCCTCCGAGTGCCTTTCGGGGCGGCTGGGGAGGCTCCGAGTGCCTTTCGGGGAGGCCGGGGAGGCTCCGAGTGCCTTTGTGGGCGGTCGGCGAGGCTCCGAGTGCCTTTCAGGGAGACCGGTCCGCCTCCGAGTGCCTTTCGGGGCGTCCGTGCAGGCTCCGAGTGCCTTTCGGGGTGGCCGGGCAGGCTCCGAGTGCCTTTCGGGGCGGCCGGGCAGGCTCCGAGTGCCTTTTGGGGCGGCCGGGACGGCTCCGAGTGCCTTTTGGGGTGGCCAGGGAGGCTCCGAGTGCCTTTGTGGGCGGCCGGGGAGGCTCCGAGTGCCTTTGTGTACGGCCGGGCCGGCTCCGAGTGCCTTTCGGGGCAGCCGGGCCGCCTCCGAGTGCCTTTGGGGGCGTCTGGGGAGGCTCCGAGTGCCTTTCGGGGCAGCCCTTTCCCCTCCGAGTGCCTTTCGGGGTGTTAGGGCCGGTCCCAGTGCCTTTCGGGGCGGCCGGGCGGCCTCTCAGTGCCTTTCGGGGTGGCCGGGCCGGCTCCGAGTGCCTTTCGGGGCAGCCGGGCAGGCTCCGAGTGCCTTTCGGGGCGGCCGAGGAGGCTCCGAGTGCCTTTCGGGGCAGCCGGGCAGGCTCCGAGTGCCTTTCGGGGCGGCCGGCGAGGCTCCGAGTGCCTTTCGGGGCGGCCGGGGAGGCTCCGAGTGCCTTTGTGGGCGGTCGGCGAGGCTCCGAGTGCCTTTCAGGGAGACCGGTCCGCCTCCGAGTGCCTTTCGGGGCGTCCGTGCAGGCTCCGAGTGCCTTTCGGGGTGGCCGGGCAGGCTCCGAGTGCCTTTCGGGGCGGCCGGGCAGGCTCCGAGTGCCTTTTGGGGCGGCCGGGACGGCTCCGAGTGCCTTTTGGGGTGGCCAGGGAGGCTCCGAGTGCCTTTCGGGGTGGCCGGGGAGGCTCCGAGTGCCTTTGTGGGCGGTCGGGCAGGCTCCGAGTGCCTTTTGGGGAGGCCGTGTCGCCTCCCAGTGCCTTTCGGGTCAGCCGGACCGCCTCCAAGTGCCTTTGGGGGCGCCCAGGGAGGCTCTGAGTGCCTTTTGGGGCAGCCGGGAAGCCTCCGAGTCCCTTTCAGGGCGGTCGCGCTGCCTCCGAGTGCCTTTTGGGGCGGCCGGCGAGGCTCTGAGTGCCTTTGTGGGCGGCCGGGGAGGCTCCGAGTGCCTTTTTGGGGCGGCTGGGGAGGCTCCGAGTGCCTTTCGGGGAGGCCGGGGAGGCTCCGAGTGCCTTTGTGGGTGGCCGGGGAGGCTCTGAGTACCTTTCGGGGCGGCCGGTGAGGCTCCGAGTGCCTTTCGGGGCGGCCGGGGAGGCTCCGAGTGCCTTTGGGAGCGGCCAGGACGGCTCCGAGTGCCTTTCGGGGCGGCCGGGCCGCCTCCGAGTGCCTTTCGGGGCGGCCGGGCCGTATCCGAGTGCCTTTCGGGGCGGCTGGGTCGCCTCCGAGTGCCTTTCGGGGCGGCCGGCGAGGCTCTGAATGCCTTTCGGGGAGGCCGGCGAGGCTCTGAATGCCTTTCGGGGAGGCCGGCGAGGCTCCGAGTGCCTTTCGAGGTGGCTGTTTCCCCTCAAAGTGCATTTCGAGGCGTCCTGCCTGGCTCCGAGTGCCTTTCGGGGCGGCCGGGGAGGCTCCGAGTGCCTTTCGGGGAGGCTGGGCAGGCTCCGAGTGTCTTTCGGGGCGGCCAGGGAGGCTCCGAGTGCCTTTCGGGGCGGCCGTGCAGGCTCCGACTGCCTTTGTGGGTGGCCACGTAGGCTCTGAGTGCCTTTCGGGGCGGCTGGGGAAGCTCCGAGTGCCTTTCGGGGCGGCCGTGGAGGCTCTGAGTGCCTTTCGGGGCGGCCGGCGAGGCTCCGAGTGCCTTTTGGGGCGGCCGGGGAGTCTCCGAGTGCCTTTTAGGGAGGCCGGGCCGCCTCCGAGTGCCTTTCGGGGAGGCCGGTCTGCCTCCGAGTGCCTTTCGGGGCAGCCGGGTCGCCTCTGAGTGCCTTTCGGGGCGGCCGGGGAGGCTCCGAGTGCCTTTCGGGGTGGCCGGGCTGCCTCCGAGTGCCTTTCAGGGAGGCCGGTGAGTCTCCGAGTGCCTTTTGGGGCGGCCAGGGAGGCTCTGAGTGCCTTTCGGGGCGGCCGGGCCGGCTCCGAGTGCCTTTCGGGGCGGCCAGGGAGGCTCCAAGTGCCTTTCGGAGTGGCCGGGGAGGCTCCGAGTGCCTTTCTGGTAGGCCGTGTCGCCTCCGAGTGCCTTTCGGGGCAGCCGAACCGCCTCCAAGTGCCTTTGGGGGCGGCCGGGGAGGCTCCGAGTGCCTTTGGGGGCGGCCGGGGAGGCTCCGAGTACCTTTCGGGGCGGCCGGGCTGCCTCCGAGTGCCTTTCGGAACGGCCGGGGAGGCTCCGAGTGCCTTTTGGGGATGCCGGGGAGGCTCCGAGTGTCTTTTTCGGGTGGCCGGGACGGCTTCGAGCGCCTTTCGGGGCGGCCGGGGAGGCTCCGAGTGCCTTTGTGGACGGCCAGGGAGGCTCCGAGTGCCTTTCGGGGAGGCCGGGGAGGCTGCGAGTGCCTTTCGGGGCGGCCGGGCTGCCTCCGAGTGCCTTTCGGGGCGGCCGGGGAGGCTCCGAGTGCCTTTGTGGGCGGTCGGCGAGTCTCCGAGTGCCTTTCAGGGAGACCGGTCCGCCTCCGAGTGCCTTTTGGGGTGGCCGGTGAGGCTCCGAGTGCCTTTTGGGGTGGCCGGGGAGGCTCCGAGTGCCTTTTGGGGCGGCCGGGCAGGCTCCGAGTGCCTTTTGGGGCGGCCGGGACGGCTCCGAGTGCCTTTTGGGGTGGCCAGGGAGGCTCCGAGTGCCTTTGTGGGCGGCCGGGGAGGCTCCGAGTGCCTTTGTGTACGGCCGGGCCGGCTCCGAGTGCCTTTCGGGGCAGCCGGGCCGCCTCCGAGTGCCTTTGGGGGCGTCTGGGGAGGCTCCGAGTGCCTTTCGGGGCAGCCCTTTCCCCTCCGAGTGCCTTTCGGGGTGTTAGGGCCGGTCCCAGTGCCTTTCGGGGCGGCCGGGCGGCCTCTCAGTGCCTTTCGGGGTGGCCGGGCCGGCTCCGAGTGCCTTTCGGGGCAGCCGGGCAGGCTCCGAGTGCCTTTCGGGGCGGCCGAGGAGGCTCCGAGTGCCTTTCGGGGCGGCCGGCGAGGCTCCGAGTGCCTTTGTGGGCAGCCAGGCCACCTCCGAGTGCCTTTCGGAGAGGCCGGTCTGCCTCCGAGTGCCTTTCGGGGCAGCCGGGTCGCCTCTGAGTGCCTCTCGGGGCGGCCGGGGAGGCTCCGAGTGCCTTTCGGGGTGGCCGGGCTGCCTCCGAGTGCCTTTCAGGGAGGCCGGTGAATCTCTGAGTGCCTTTCGGGGCAGCCGTGGAGGCTCCGAGTGCCTTTTGGGGCGGCCGGGGAGGCTCCGAGTGCCTTTCGGGGCGTCCGGGGAGTCTCCGAGTGCCTTTCGGGGCGGCCGGGACGGCTCCGAGTGCCTTTTGGGGCGGCCAGGACGGCTCCGAGTGCCTTTTGGGGTGGCCGGGCCGCCTCCGAGTGCCTTTTGGGGCAGCTAGGGAGGCTCCGAGTGCCTTTCGGGGCGGCCGGGGAGGCTCCGAGTGCCTTTTGGGGTGGCCGGGCAGGCTCCGAGTGCCTTTCGGGGCGGTCGGGGGGGCTCCGAGTGCCTTTGTGGACGGCCAGGGAGGCTCCGAGTGCCTTTCGGGGAGGCCGGTGAGGCTCCGAGTGCCTTTCGGGGAGGCCGGGCCGCCTCCGAGTGCCTTTCGGGGCGGCCGGCCCTCCCGAGTGCCTTTCGGGGTGGCCGGGCCGCCTCCGAGTGCCTTTGTGGGCGGCCGGTGAGGCTCCGAATGCCTTTCGGGGAGGCCGGGCCGCCTCCGAGTGCCTTTCAGGGAGGCCGGGGAGGCTCCGAGTGCCTTTTGGGGTGGCCGGGCCGCCTCCGAGTGCCTTTTGGGGCGGCCAGGGAGGCTCCGAGTGCCTTTGTGGGCAGCCGGGGAGGCTCCGAGTGCCTTTCGGGGCATCCGGGGAGGCTCCGAGTGCCTTTTGGGGCGGCCGGGGAGGCTCCGAGTGCCTTTGGGGGCGGCCAGGGAGGCTCCGAGTGCCTTTTGGGGTGGCCGGGCCGCCTCCGAGTGCCTTTTGGGGAGGCCGTGCAGGCTCCGAGTGCCTTTTGGGGCAGCTAGGGAGGCTCCGAGTGCCTTTTCGGGGAGGCCGGGGAGGCTCCGAGTGCCTTTCGGGGCGGCCGGCGAGGCTCCGAGTGCCTTTCGGGGCAGCCGTTCCCCCTCCGAGTGCCTTTTGGGGCAGCTAGGGAGGCTCCGAGTGCCTTTCGGGGCGGCCGGGGAGGCTCCGAGTGCCTTTTGGGGTGGCCGGGCAGGCTCCGAGTGCCTTTCGGGGCGGTCGGGGGGGCTCCGAGTGCCTTTGTGGACGGCCAGGGAGGCTCCGAGTGCCTTTCGGGGAGGCCGGTGAGGCTCCGAGTGCCTTTCGGGGAGGCCGGGCCGCCTCCGAGTGCCTTTCGGGGCGGCCGGCCCTCCCGAGTGCCTTTCGGGGTGGCCGGGCCGCCTCCGAGTGCCTTTGTGGGCGGCCGGTGAGGCTCCGAATGCCTTTCGGGGAGGCCGGGCCGCCTCCGAGTGCCTTTTCTGGAGGCCGGGGAGGCTCCGAGTGCCTTTTGGGGTGGCCGGGCCGCCTCCGAGTGCCTTTTGGGGCGGCCAGGGAGGCTCCGAATGCCTTTGTGGGCAGCCGGGGAGGCTCCGAGTGCCTTTCGGGGCATCCGGGGAGGCTCCGAGTGCCTTTTGGGGCGGCCGGGGAGGCTCCGAGTGCCTTTCGGGGCATCCGGGGAGGCTCCCAGTGCCTTTTGGGGTGGCCGGGCCGCCTCCGAGTGCCTTTTGGGGAGGCCGTGCAGGCTCCGAGTGCCTTTCGGGCAGCTAGGGAGGCTCCGAGTGCCTTTTCGGGGAGGCCGGGGAGGCTCCGAGTGCCTTTCGGGGCGGCCGGCGAGGCTCCGAGTGCCTTTCGGGGCAGCCGTTCCCCCTCCGAGTGCCTTTCGGGGCGGCTGGGCCGGTCCCACTGCCTTTCGGGGCGGCCGGGCCGGCTCTGTGTGCCTTTCGGGGAGGCCGGGGAGCCTCCGAGTGCCTTTCAGGGAGGCCGGGTCGCCTCCCAGTGCCTTTCGGGACGGCCAGGGAGGCTCCGAGTGCCTTTGGGGGCAGCCGGCGAGGCTCCGAGTACCTTTCGGGGAGGCCGGGGAGGCTCCGAGTGCTTTTCGGGGCAGCCGGTCGCCTCCGAGTGCCTTTCGGGGCGGCCGGGCCGGCTCCGAGTGCCTTTTGGGGTGGCCGGGCAGGCTCCGAGTGCCTTTCGGGGCGGCCGGGGAGGCTCCGAGTGCCTTTGTGGACGGCCAGGGAGGCTCCGAGTGCCTTTTGGGGAGGCCGGGGAGGCTGCGAGTGCCTTTCGGGGCGGCCGGGCTGCCTCCGAGTGCCTTTCGGGGCGTCTGGGGAGGCTCCGAGTGCCTTTGTGGCGGCCAGGGAGGCTCCGAGTGCCTTTCCGGGTGGCCGGGGCGGTTCCGAGTGCCTTTCGGGGCGGCCGGGGAGGCTCCGAGTGCCTTTCGGGGAGGCCGGGCTGCCTCCGAGTACCTTTTGGGGCGGCCAGGCTACCTCCGAGTGCCTTTTGGGACGGCCAGCGAGGCTCCGAGTGCCTTTGTGGGCGGCCGGGCCGCCTCCGAGTGCCTTTTGGGGTAGCTGGGGAGGCTCCGAGTGCCTTTTCGGGCAGCTGGAGAGGCTCCGAGTGCCTTTGTGGGCGGCCGGGGAGGCTCTGAGTGCCTTTCGGGGCGTCCGTGCAGGCTCCGAGTGCCTTTCGGGGTGGCCATGGAGGCTCTGAGTGCCTTTCGGGGTGGCTGGGGAGGCTCCGAGTGCCTTTTGGGGCGGCCGGGGAGGCTCCGAGTGCCTTTCGGGGCGGCCGGGGGGGCTATGAGTGCCTTTCGAGGCGGCCGGGGAGGCTCCGAGTGCCTTTTGGGGTGGCCGGGCCTTCTCCGAGTGCCTTTCGGGGCGGCCAGGCTACCTCTGAGTGCCCTTTGGGGCGTCCAGCGAGGCTCCGAGTGCCTTTGTGGGCGGCCGGGCCGGCTCCGAGTGCCTTTTGGGGCAGCTGGGGAGGCTCCGAGTGCCTTTTCGGGCAGCTGGGGAGGCTCCGAGTGCCTTTCGGGGCGGCCGGAGAGGCTCCGAGTGCCTTTCGGGGCAGCTGGGAAGGCTCCGAGTGCCTTTTGGGGCGGCCAGGGAGGCTCCGAGTGCCTTTGTCGGCGGCCGGGGAGGCTCCGAGTGCCTTTCAGGGCGTCTGGGGAGGCTCCGAGTGCCTTTCGGGGCAGCCCTTCCCCCTCCGAGTGCCTTTCGGGGCGTCAGAGCCGGTCCCAGTGCCTTTCGGGGAGGCCGGGCAGCCTCTCAGTGCCTTTCGGGGAGGCCGGGCCGGCTCCGAGTGCCTTTCGGGGTGGCCGGGCAGGCTCCGAGTGCCTTTGGGGGCAGCCGTTCCCCCTCCGAGTGCCTTTCGGGGAGGCCGGGCTGCCTCCCAGAGCCTTTCGGGGCAGCCGGCGAGGCTCTGACTGCCTTTCGGGGAGGCCGGGCCGCCTCCGAGTGCCTTTCGGGGCGGCCGGACCGCCTCCCAGTGCCTTTGGGGGCGGCTGGGCCGGCTCCGAGTGCCTTTTGGGGTGGCCGGGCAGGCTCCGAGTGCCTTTCGGGGCGGCCGGTCGCCTCCGAGTGCCTTTCGGGGTGGTCGGGGAGGCTCCGAGTGCCTTTGGGGGAGGCCGGGCCGCCTCCGAGTGCCTTTCGGGGAGGCTGGGCCGCCTCCGAGTGCCTTTTGGGGCGGCCAGGGAGGCTCCGAGTGCCTTTCGGGGCGGCCGGGGAGGCTCCGAGTGCCTTTGTGGGTGGCCACGGAGGCTCCGAGTGCCTTTCGGGGCATCCGGGGAGGCTCCGAGTGCCTTTCGGGGCGGCCGTTCACCTCCGAGTGCCTTTCGGGGTGGTCGGGGAGGCTCCGAGTGCCTTTGTGGACGGCCAGGGAGGCTCCGAGTGCCTTTCGGGGCGGCCGGGGAGGCTCCGAGTGCCTTTGTGGGTGGCCACGGAGGCTCCGAGTGCCTTTCGGGGTGGCTGGGGAAGCTCCGAGTGCCTTTCGGGGCGGCCAGGGAGGCTCCGAGTGCCTTTCGGGGCGGCCGGGGAGGCTCTGAGTGCCTTTCGGGGCGGCCGGGCAGGCTCCGAGTGCCTTTGGGGGCGGCTGGCGAGGCTCCGAGTGCCTTTCGGGGAGGCCGGGCCGCCTCCGAGTGCCTTTCGGGGCGGCCGGGGAGGCTCCAAGTGCCTTTTTGGGCAGGTGGGCCGCCTACGAGTGCCTTTTTGGGCGGCCAGGGAGGCTCCGAGTGCCTTTTGGGGTGGCCGGGCAGGCTCCGAGTGCCTTTCGGGGCGGCCGGGCAGGCTCTGAGTGCCTTTCGGGGCGGCCGGGGAGGCTCCGAGTGCCTTTCGGGGTGGCCGGGGAGGCTCCGAGTGCCTTTGTGGGCGGTCGGGCAGGCTCCGAGTGCCTTTTGGGGAGGCCGTGTCGCCTCCCAGTGCCTTTCGGGTCAGCCGGACCGCCTCCAAGTGCCTTTGGGGGCGCCCAGGGAGGCTCTGAGTGCCTTTTGGGGCAGCCGGGAAGCCTCCGAGTCCCTTTCAGGGCGGTCGCGCTGCCTCCGAGTGCCTTTTGGGGCGGCCGGCGAGGCTCTGAGTGCCTTTGTGGGCGGCCGGGGAGGCTCCGAGTGCCTTTTTGGGGCGGCTGGGGAGGCTCCGAGTGCCTTTCGGGGAGGCCGGGGAGGCTCCGAGTGCCTTTGTGGGTGGCCGGGGAGGCTCTGAGTACCTTTCGGGGCGGCCGGTGAGGCTCCGAGTGCCTTTCGGGGCGGCCGGGGAGGCTCCGAGTGCCTTTGGGAGCGGCCAGGACGGCTCCGAGTGCCTTTCGGGGCGGCCGGGCCACCTCCGAGTGCCTTTCGGGGCGGCCGGGCCGTATCCGAGTGCCTTTCGGGGCGGCTGGGTCGCCTCCGAGTGCCTTTCGGGGCGGCCGGCGAGGCTCTGAATGCCTTTCGGGGAGGCCGGCGAGGCTCTGAATGCCTTTCGGGGAGGCCGGCGAGGCTCCGAGTGCCTTTCGAGGTGGCTGTTTCCCCTCAAAGTGCATTTCGAGGCGTCCTGCCTGGCTCCGAGTGCCTTTCGGGGCGGCCGGGGAGGCTCCGAGTGCCTTTCGGGGAGGCTGGGCAGGCTCCGAGTGTCTTTCGGGGCGGCCAGGGAGGCTCCGAGTGCCTTTCGGGGCGGCCGTGCAGGCTCCGACTGCCTTTGTGGGTGGCCACGTAGGCTCTGAGTGCCTTTCGGGGCGGCTGGGGAAGCTCCGAGTGCCTTTCGGGGCGGCCGTGGAGGCTCTGAGTGCCTTTCGGGGCGGCCGGCGAGGCTCCGAGTGCCTTTTGGGGCGGCCGGGGAGTCTCCGAGTGCCTTTTAGGGAGGCCGGGCCGCCTCCGAGTGCCTTTCGGGGAGGCCGGTCTGCCTCCGAGTGCCTTTCGGGGCAGCCGGGTCGCCTCTGAGTGCCTTTTGGGGCGGCCGGGGAGGCTCCGAGTGCCTTTCGGGGTGGCCGGGCTGCCTCCGAGTGCCTTTCAGGGAGGCCGGTGAGTCTCCGAGTGCCTTTTGGGGCGGCCAGGGAGGCTCTGAGTGCCTTTCGGGGCGGCCGGGCCGGCTCCGAGTGCCTTTTGGGGCGGCCAGGGAGGCTCCAAGTGCCTTTCGGAGTGGCCGGGGAGGCTCCGAGTGCCTTTCTGGTAGGCCGTGTCGCCTCCGAGTGCCTTTCGGGGCAGCCGAACCGCCTCCAAGTGCCTTTGGGGGCGGCCGGGGAGGCTCCGAGTGCCTTTGGGGGCGGCCGGGGAGGCTCCGAGTACCTTTCGGGGCGGCCGGGCAGGCTCCAAGTGCCTTTTGGGGATGCCGGGGAGGCTCCGAGTGTCTTTTTCGGGCGGCCGGGACGGCTTCGAGTGTCTTTTTCGGGTGGCCGGGACGGCTTCGAGCGCCTTTCGGGGCGGCCGGGGAGGCTCCGAGTGCCTTTGTGGACGGCCAGGGAGGCTCCGAGTGCCTTTCGGGGAGGCCGGGGAGGCTGCGAGTGCCTTTCGGGGCGGCCGGGCTGCCTCCGAGTGCCTTTCGGGGCGGCCGGGGAGGCTCCGAGTGCCTTTGTGGGCGGTCGGCGAGGCTCCGAGTGCCTTTCAGGGAGACCGGTCCGCCTCCGAGTGCCTTTCGGGGCGTCCGTGCAGGCTCCGAGTGCCTTTCGGGGTGGCCGGGCAGGCTCCGAGTGCCTTTCGGGGCGGCCGGGCAGGCTCCGAGTGCCTTTTGGGGCGGCCGGGACGGCTCCGAGTGCCTTTTGGGGTGGCCAGGGAGGCTCCGAGTGCCTTTGTGGGCGGCCGGGGAGGCTCCGAGTGCCTTTGTGTACGGCCGGGCCGGCTCCGAGTGCCTTTCGGGGCAGCCGGGCCGCCTCCGAGTGCCTTTGGGGGCGTCTGGGGAGGCTCCGAGTGCCTTTCGGGGCAGCCCTTTCCCCTCCGAGTGCCTTTCGGGGTGTTAGGGCCGGTCCCAGTGCCTTTCGGGGCGGCCGGGCGGCCTCTCAGTGCCTTTTGGGGTGGCCGGGCCGGCTCCGAGTGCCTTTCGGGGCAGCCGGGCAGGCTCCGAGTGCCTTTCGGGGCGGCCGAGGAGGCTCCGAGTGCCTTTCGGGGCGGCCGGCGAGGCTCCGAGTGCCTTTGTGGGCAGCCAGGCCACCTCCGAGTGCCTTTCGGGGAGGCCGGTCTGCCTCCGAGTGCCTTTCGGGGCAGCCGGGTCGCCTCTGAGTGCCTCTCGGGGCGGCCGGGGAGGCTCCGAGTGCCTTTCGGGGTGGCCGGGCTGCCTCCGAGTGCCTTTCAGGGAGGCCGGTGAGTCTCTGAGTGCCTTTCGGGGCAGCCGTGGAGGCTCCGAGTGCCTTTTGGGGCGGCCGGGGAGGCTCCGAGTGCCTTTTGGGGCAGCTAGGGAGGCTCCGAGTGCCTTTTCGGGGAGGCCGGGGAGGCTCCGAGTGCCTTTCGGGGCGGCCGGCGAGGCTCCGAGTGCCTTTCGGGGCAGCCGTTCCCCCTCCGAGTGCCTTTTGGGGCAGCTAGGGAGGCTCCGAGTGCCTTTCGGGGCGGCCGGGGAGGCTCCGAGTGCCTTTTGGGGTGGCCGGGCAGGCTCCGAGTGCCTTTCGGGGCGGTCGGGGGGGCTCCGAGTGCCTTTGTGGACGGCCAGGGAGGCTCCGAGTGCCTTTCGGGGAGGCCGGTGAGGCTCCGAGTGCCTTTCGGGGAGGCCGGGCCGCCTCCGAGTGCCTTTCGGGGCGGCCGGCCCTCCCGAGTGCCTTTCGGGGTGGCCGGGCCGCCTCCGAGTGCCTTTGTGGGCGGCCGGTGAGGCTCCGAATGCCTTTCGGGGAGGCCGGGCCGCCTCCGAGTGCCTTTTGTGGAGGCCGGGGAGGCTCCGAGTGCCTTTTGGGGTGGCCGGGCCGCCTCCGAGTGCCTTTTGGGGCGGCCAGGGAGGCTCCGAGTGCCTTTGTGGGCAGCCGGGGAGGCTCCGAGTGCCTTTCGGGGCATCCGGGGAGGCTCCGAGTGCCTTTTGGGGCGGCCGGGGAGGCTCCGAGTGCCTTTGGGGGCGGCCAGGGAGGCTCCCAGTGCCTTTTGGGGTGGCCGGGCCGCCTCCGAGTGTCTTTTGGGGAGGCCGTGCAGGCTCCGAGTGCCTTTCGGGCAGCTAGGGAGGCTCCGAGTGCCTTTTCGGGGAGGCCGGGGAGGCTCCGAGTGCCTTTCGGGGCGGCCGGCGAGGCTCCGAGTGCCTTTCGGGGCAGCCGTTCCCCCTCCGAGTGCCTTTCGGGGCGGCTGGGCCGGTCCCACTGCCTTTCGGGGCGGCCGGGCCGGCTCTGTGTGCCTTTCGGGGAGGCCGGGGAGCCTCCGAGTGCCTTTCAGGGAGGCCGGGTCGCCTCCCAGTGCCTTTCGGGACGGCCAGGGAGGCTCCGAGTGCCTTTGGGGGCAGCCGGCGAGGCTCCGAGTACCTTTCGGGGAGGCCGGGGAGGCTCCGAGTGCTTTTCGGGGCAGCCGGTCGCCTCCGAGTGCCTTTCGGGGCGGCCGGGCCGGCTCCGAGTGCCTTTTGGGGTGGCCGGGCAGGCTCCGAGTGCCTTTCGGGGCGGCCGGGGAGGCTCCGAGTGCCTTTGTGGACGGCCAGGGAGGCTCCGAGTGCCTTTTGGGGAGGCCGGGGAGGCTGCGAGTGCCTTTCGGGGCGGCCGGGCTGCCTCCGAGTGCCTTTCGGGGCGTCTGGGGAGGCTCCGAGTGCCTTTGTGGCGGCCAGGGAGGCTCCGAGTGCCTTTCCGGGTGGCCGGGGCGGTTCCGAGTGCCTTTCGGGGCGGCCGGGGAGGCTCCGAGTGCCTTTCGGGGAGGCCGGGCTGCCTCCGAGTACCTTTTGGGGCGGCCAGGCTACCTCCGAGTGCCTTTTGGGACGGCCAGCGAGGCTCCGAGTGCCTTTGTGGGCGGCCGGGCCGCCTCCGAGTGCCTTTTGGGGTAGCTGGGGAGGCTCCGAGTGCCTTTTCGGGCAGCTGGAGAGGCTCCGAGTGCCTTTGTGGGCGGCCGGGGAGGCTCTGAGTGCCTTTCGGGGCGTCCGTGCAGGCTCCGAGTGCCTTTCGGGGTGGCCATGGAGGCTCTGAGTGCCTTTCGGGGTGGCTGGGGAGGCTCCGAGTGCCTTTTGGGGCGGCCGGGGAGGCTCCGAGTGCCTTTCGGGGCGGCCGGGGGGGCTATGAGTGCCTTTCGAGGCGGCCGGGGAGGCTCCGAGTGCCTTTTGGGGTGGCCGGGCCTTCTCCGAGTGCCTTTCGGGGCGGCCAGGCTACCTCTGAGTGCCCTTTGGGGCGTCCAGCGAGGCTCCGAGTGCCTTTGTGGGCGGCCGGGCCGGCTCCGAGTGCCTTTTGGGGCAGCTGGGGAGGCTCCGAGTGCCTTTTCGGGCAGCTGGGGAGGCTCCGAGTGCCTTTCGGGGCGGCCGGAGAGGCTCCGAGTGCCTTTCGGGGCAGCTGGGAAGGCTCCGAGTGCCTTTTGGGGCGGCCAGGGAGGCTCCGAGTGCCTTTGTCGGCGGCCGGGGAGGCTCCGAGTGCCTTTCAGGGCGTCTGGGGAGGCTCCGAGTGCCTTTCGGGGCAGCCCTTCCCCCTCCGAGTGCCTTTCGGGGCGTCAGAGCCGGTCCCAGTGCCTTTCGGGGAGGCCGGGCAGCCTCTCAGTGCCTTTCGGGGAGGCCGGGCCGGCTCCGAGTGCCTTTCGGGGTGGCCGGGCAGGCTCCGAGTGCCTTTGGGGGCAGCCGTTCCCCCTCCGAGTGCCTTTCGGGGAGGCCGGGCTGCCTCCCAGAGCCTTTCGGGGCAGCCGGCGAGGCTCTGACTGCCTTTCGGGGAGGCCGGGCCGCCTCCGAGTGCCTTTCGGGGCGGCCGGACCGCCTCCCAGTGCCTTTGGGGGCGGCTGGGCCGGCTCCGAGTGCCTTTTGGGGTGGCCGGGCAGGCTCCGAGTGCCTTTCGGGGCGGCCGGTCGCCTCCGAGTGCCTTTCGGGGTGGTCGGGGAGGCTCCGAGTGCCTTTGGGGGAGGCCGGGCCGCCTCCGAGTGCCTTTCGGGGAGGCTGGGCCGCCTCCGAGTGCCTTTTGGGGCGGCCAGGGAGGCTCCGAGTGCCTTTCGGGGCGGCCGGGGAGGCTCCGAGTGCCTTTGTGGGTGGCCACGGAGGCTCCGAGTGCCTTTCGGGGCATCCGGGGAGGCTCCGAGTGCCTTTCGGGGCGGCCGTTCACCTCCGAGTGCCTTTCGGGGTGGTCGGGGAGGCTCCGAGTGCCTTTGTGGACGGCCAGGGAGGCTCCGAGTGCCTTTCGGGGCGGCCGGGGAGGCTCCGAGTGCCTTTGTGGGTGGCCACGGAGGCTCCGAGTGCCTTTCGGGGTGGCTGGGGAAGCTCCGAGTGCCTTTCGGGGCGGCCAGGGAGGCTCCGAGTGCCTTTCGGGGCGGCCGGGGAGGCTCTGAGTGCCTTTCGGGGCGGCCGGGCAGGCTCCGAGTGCCTTTGGGGGCGGCTGGCGAGGCTCCGAGTGCCTTTCGGGGAGGCCGGGCCGCCTCCGAGTGCCTTTCGGGGCGGCCGGGGAGGCTCCAAGTGCCTTTTTGGGCAGGTGGACCGCCTACGAGTGCCTTTTTGGGCGGCCGGGGAGGCTCCGAGTGCCTTTTGGGGTGGCCGGGCAGGCTCCGAGTGCCTTTCGGGGCGGCCGGGCAGGCTCTGAGTGCCTTTCGGGGCGGCCGGGGAGGCTCCGAGTGCCTTTCGGGGTGGCCGGGGAGGCTCCGAGTGCCTTTGTGGGCGGTCGGGCAGGCTCCGAGTGCCTTTTGGGGAGGCCGTGTCGCCTCCCAGTGCCTTTCGGGTCAGCCGGACCGCCTCCAAGTGCCTTTGGGGGCGCCCAGGGAGGCTCTGAGTGCCTTTTGGGGCAGCCGGGAAGCCTCCGAGTCCCTTTCAGGGCGGTCGCGCTGCCTCCGAGTGCCTTTTGGGGCGGCCGGCGAGGCTCTGAGTGCCTTTGTGGGCGGCCGGGGAGGCTCCGAGTGCCTTTTTGGGGCGGCTGGGGAGGCTCCGAGTGCCTTTCGGGGAGGCCGGGGAGGCTCCGAGTGCCTTTGTGGGTGGCCGGGGAGGCTCTGAGTACCTTTCGGGGCGGCCGGTGAGGCTCCGAGTGCCTTTCGGGGCGGCCGGGGAGGCTCCGAGTGCCTTTGGGAGCGGCCAGGACGGCTCCGAGTGCCTTTCGGGGCGGCCGGGCCACCTCCGAGTGCCTTTCGGGGCGGCCGGGCCGTATCCGAGTGCCTTTCGGGGCGGCTGGGTCGCCTCCGAGTGCCTTTCGGGGCGGCCGGCGAGGCTCTGAATGCCTTTCGGGGAGGCCGGCGAGGCTCTGAATGCCTTTCGGGGAGGCCGGCGAGGCTCCGAGTGCCTTTCGAGGTGGCTGTTTCCCCTCAAAGTGCATTTCGAGGCGTCCTGCCTGGCTCCGAGTGCCTTTCGGGGCGGCCGGGGAGGCTCCGAGTGCCTTTCGGGGAGGCTGGGCAGGCTCCGAGTGTCTTTCGGGGCGGCCAGGGAGGCTCCGAGTGCCTTTCGGGGCGGCCGTGCAGGCTCCGACTGCCTTTGTGGGTGGCCACGTAGGCTCTGAGTGCCTTTCGGGGCGGCTGGGGAAGCTCCGAGTGCCTTTCGGGGCGGCCGTGGAGGCTCTGAGTGCCTTTCGGGGCGGCCGGCGAGGCTCCGAGTGCCTTTTGGGGCGGCCGGGGAGTCTCCGAGTGCCTTTTAGGGAGGCCGGGCCGCCTCCGAGTGCCTTTCGGGGAGGCCGGTCTGCCTCCGAGTGCCTTTCGGGGCAGCCGGGTCGCCTCTGAGTGCCTTTCGGGGCGGCCGGGGAGGCTCCGAGTGCCTTTCGGGGTGGCCGGGCTGCCTCCGAGTGCCTTTCAGGGAGGCCGGTGAGTCTCCGAGTGCCTTTTGGGGCGGCCAGGGAGGCTCTGAGTGCCTTTCGGGGCGGCCGGGCCGGCTCCGAGTGCCTTTCGGGGCGGCCAGGGAGGCTCCAAGTGCCTTTCGGAGTGGCCGGGGAGGCTCCGAGTGCCTTTCTGGTAGGCCGTGTCGCCTCCGAGTGCCTTTCGGGGCAGCCGAACCGCCTCCAAGTGCCTTTGGGGGCGGCCGGGGAGGCTCCGAGTGCCTTTGGGGGCGGCCGGGGAGGCTCCGAGTACCTTTCGGGGCGGCCGGGCTGCCTCCGAGTGCCTTTCGGAACGGCCGGGGAGGCTCCGAGTGCCTTTTGGGGATGCCGGGGAGGCTCCGAGTGTCTTTTTCGGGTGGCCGGGACGGCTTCGAGCGCCTTTCGGGGCGGCCGGGGAGGCTCCGAGTGCCTTTGTGGACGGCCAGGGAGGCTCCGAGTGCCTTTCGGGGAGGCCGGGGAGGCTGCGAGTGCCTTTCGGGGCGGCCGGGCTGCCTCCGAGTGCCTTTCGGGGCGGCCGGGGAGGCTCCGAGTGCCTTTGTGGGCGGTCGGCGAGGCTCCGAGTGCCTTTCAGGGAGACCGGTCCGCCTCCGAGTGCCTTTCGGGGCGTCCGTGCAGGCTCCGAGTGCCTTTCGGGGTGGCCGGGCAGGCTCCGAGTGCCTTTCGGGGCGGCCGGGCAGGCTCCGAGTGCCTTTTGGGGCGGCCGGGACGGCTCCGAGTGCCTTTTGGGGTGGCCAGGGAGGCTCCGAGTGCCTTTGTGGGCGGCCGGGGAGGCTCCGAGTGCCTTTGTGTACGGCCGGGCCGGCTCCGAGTGCCTTTCGGGGCAGCCGGGCCGCCTCCGAGTGCCTTTGGGGGCGTCTGGGGAGGCTCCGAGTGCCTTTCGGGGCAGCCCTTTCCCCTCCGAGTGCCTTTCGGGGTGTTAGGGCCGGTCCCAGTGCCTTTCGGGGCGGCCGGGCGGCCTCTCAGTGCCTTTCGGGGTGGCCGGGCCGGCTCCGAGTGCCTTTCGGGGCAGCCGGGCAGGCTCCGAGTGCCTTTCGGGGCGGCCGAGGAGGCTCCGAGTGCCTTTCGGGGCGGCCGGCGAGGCTCCGAGTGCCTTTGTGGGCAGCCAGGCCACCTCCGAGTGCCTTTCGGGGAGGCCGGTCTGCCTCCGAGTGCCTTTCGGGGCAGCCGGGTCGCCTCTGAGTGCCTCTCGGGGCGGCCGGGGAGGCTCCGAGTGCCTTTCGGGGTGGCCGGGCTGCCTCCGAGTGCCTTTCAGGGAGGCCGGTGAGTCTCTGAGTGCCTTTCGGGGCAGCCGTGGAGGCTCCGAGTGCCTTTTGGGGCGGCCGGGGAGGCTCCGAGTGCCTTTCGGGGCGTCCGGGGAGTCTCCGAGTGCCTTTCGGGGCGGCCGGGACGGCTCCGAGTGCCTTTTGGGGCGGCCAGGACGGCTCCGAGTGCCTTTTGGGGTGGCCGGGCCGCCTCCGAGTGCCTTTTGGGGCAGCTAGGGAGGCTCCGAGTGCCTTTCGGGGCGGCCGGGGAGGCTCCGAGTGCCTTTTGGGGTGGCCGGGCAGGCTCCGAGTGCCTTTCGGGGCGGTCGGGGGGGCTCCGAGTGCCTTTGTGGACGGCCAGGGAGGCTCCGAGTGCCTTTCGGGGAGGCCGGTGAGGCTCCGAGTGCCTTTCGGGGAGGCCGGGCCGCCTCCGAGTGCCTTTCGGGGCGGCCGGCCCTCCCGAGTGCCTTTCGGGGTGGCCGGGCCGCCTCCGAGTGCCTTTGTGGGCGGCCGGTGAGGCTCCGAATG
Source organism: Struthio camelus (assembly GCF_040807025.1). Lineage (NCBI taxonomy): Eukaryota > Metazoa > Chordata > Aves > Struthioniformes > Struthionidae > Struthio > Struthio camelus. Next base: position 1,579,078 of record NC_090974.1, on the reverse strand, counting down.
CCTTTCGGGGAGGCCGGGCCGCCTCCGAGTGCCTTTTGTGGAGGCCGGGGAGGCTCCGAGTGCCTTTTGGGGTGGCCGGGCCGCCTCCGAGTGCCTTTTGGGGCGGCCAGGGAGGCTCCGAGTGCCTTTGTGGGCAGCCGGGGAGGCTCCGAGTGCCTTTCGGGGCATCCGGGGAGGCTCCGAGTGCCTTTTGGGGCGGCCGGGGAGGCTCCGAGTGCCTTTGGGGGCGGCCAGGGAGGCTCCGAGTGCCTTTTGGGGTGGCCGGGCCGCCTCCGAGTGCCTTTTGGGGAGGCCGTGCAGGCTCCGAGTGCCTTTCGGGGCAGCTAGGGAGGCTCCGAGTGCCTTTTCGGGGAGGCCGGGGAGGCTCCGAGTGCCTTTCGGGGCGGCCGGCGAGGCTCCGAGTGCCTTTCGGGGCAGCCGTTCCCCCTCCGAGTGCCTTTCGGGGCGGCTGGGCCGGTCCCACTGCCTTTCGGGGCGGCCGGGCCGGCTCTGTGTGCCTTTCGGGGAGGCCGGGGAGCCTCCGAGTGCCTTTCAGGGAGGCCGGGTCGCCTCCCAGTGCCTTTCGGGACGGCCAGGGAGGCTCCGAGTGCCTTTGGGGGCAGCCGGCGAGGCTCCGAGTACCTTTCGGGGAGGCCGGGGAGGCTCCGAGTGCTTTTCGGGGCAGCCGGTCGCCTCCGAGTGCCTTTTGGGGTGGCCGGGCTGCCTCCGAGTACCTTTTGGGGCGGCCAGGCTACCTCCGAGTGCCTTTTGGGACGGCCAGCGAGGCTCCGAGTGCCTTTGTGGGCGGCCGGGCCGCCTCCGAGTGCCTTTTGGGGTAGCTGGGGAGGCTCCGAGTGCCTTTTCGGGCAGCTGGAGAGGCTCCGAGTGCCTTTCGGGGTGGCCGGGGAGGCTCCGAGTGCCTTTGTGGGCGGCCGGGGAGGCTCTGAGTGCCTTTCGGGGCGTCCGTGCAGGCTCCGAGTGCCTTTCGGGGTGGCCATGGAGGCTCTGAGTGCCTTTCGGGGTGGCTGGGGAGGCTCCGAGTGCCTTTTGGGGCGGCCGGGGAGGCTCCGAGTGCCTTTCGGGGCGGCCGGGGGGGCTATGAGTGCCTTTCGAGGCGGCCGGGGAGGCTCCGAGTGCCTTTTGGGGTGGCCGGGCCTTCTCCGAGTGCCTTTCGGGGCGGCCAGGCTACCTCTGAGTGCCCTTTGGGGCGTCCAGCGAGGCTCCGAGTGCCTTTGTGGGCGGCCGGGCCGGCTCCGAGTGCCTTTTGGGGCAGCTGGGGAGGCTCCGAGTGCCTTTGTGGGCAGCTGGGGAGGCTCCGAGTGCCTTTCGGGGCGGCCGGAGAGGCTCCGAGTGCCTTTCGGGGCAGCTGGGAAGGCTCCGAGTGCCTTTTGGGGCGGCCAGGGAGGCTCCGAGTGCCTTTGTCGGCGGCCGGGGAGGCTCCGAGTGCCTTTCAGGGCGTCTGGGGAGGCTCCGAGTGCCTTTCGGGGCAGCCCTTCCCCCTCCGAGTGCCTTTCGGGGCGTCAGAGCCGGTCCCAGTGCCTTTCGGGGAGGCCGGGCAGCCTCTCAGTGCCTTTCGGGGAGGCCGGGCCGGCTCCGAGTGCCTTTCGGGGCGGCCGGGCAGGCTCCGAGTGCCTTTGGGGGCAGCCGTTCCCCCTCCGAGTGCCTTTCGGGGAGGCCGGGCTGCCTCCCAGAGCCTTTCGGGGCAGCCGGCGAGGCTCTGACTGCCTTTCGGGGAGGCCGGGCCGCCTCCGAGTGCCTTTCGGGGCGGCCGGACCGCCTCCCAGTGCCTTTGGGGGCGGCTGGGCCGGCTCCGAGTGCCTTTTGGGGTGGCCGGGCAGGCTCCGAGTGCCTTTCGGGGCGGCCGGTCGCCTCCGAGTGCCTTTCGGGGCGGTCGGGGAGGCTCCGAGTGCCTTTGGGGGAGGCCGGGCCGCCTCCGAGTGCCTTTCGGGGAGGCTGGGCCGCCTCCGAGTGCCTTTTGGGGCGGCCAGGGAGGCTCCGAGTGCCTTTCGGGGCGGCCGGGGAGGCTCCGAGTGCCTTTGTGGGTGGCCACGGAGGCTCCGAGTGCCTTTCGGGGCATCCGGGGAGGCTCCGAGTGCCTTTCGGGGCGGCCGTTCACCTCCGAGTGCCTTTCGGGGTGGTCGGGGAGGCTCCGAGTGCCTTTGTGGACGGCCAGGGAGGCTCCGAGTGCCTTTCGGGGCGGCCGGGGAGGCTCCGAGTGCCTTTGTGGGTGGCCACGGAGGCTCCGAGTGCCTTTCGGGGTGGCTGGGGAAGCTCCGAGTGCCTTTCGGGGCGGCCAGGGAGGCTCCGAGTGCCTTTCGGGGCGGCCGGGGAGGCTCTGAGTGCCTTTCGGGGCGGCCGGGCAGGCTCCGAGTGCCTTTGGGGGCGGCTGGCGAGGCTCCGAGTGCCTTTCGGGGAGGCCGGGCCGCCTCCGAGTGCCTTTCGGGGCGGCCGGGGAGGCTCCAAGTGCCTTTTTGGGCAGGTGGGCCGCCTACGAGTGCCTTTTTGGGCGGCCGGGGAGGCTCCGAGTGCCTTTTGGGGTGGCCGGGCAGGCTCCGAGTGCCTTTCGGGGCGGCCGGGCAGGCTCTGAGTGCCTTTCGGGGCGGCCGGGGAGGCTCCGAGTGCCTTTCGGGGTGGCCGGGGAGGCTCCGAGTGCCTTTGTGGGCGGTCGGGCAGGCTCCGAGTGCCTTTTGGGGAGGCCGTGTCGCCTCCCAGTGCCTTTCGGGTCAGCCGGACCGCCTCCAAGTGCCTTTGGGGGCGCCCAGGGAGGCTCTGAGTGCCTTTTGGGGCAGCCGGGAAGCCTCCGAGTGCCTTTCAGGGCGGTCGCGCTGCCTCCGAGTGCCTTTTGGGGCGGCCGGCGAGGCTCTGAGTGCCTTTGTGGGCGGCCGGGGAGGCTCCGAGTGCCTTTTTGGGGCGGCTGGGGAGGCTCCGAGTGCCTTTCGGGGAGGCCGGGGAGGCTCCGAGTGCCTTTGTGGGTGGCCGGGGAGGCTCTGAGTACCTTTCGGGGCGGCCGGTGAGGCTCCGAGTGCCTTTCGGGGCGGCCGGGGAGGCTCCGAGTGCCTTTGGGAGCGGCCAGGACGGCTCCGAGTGCCTTTCGGGGCGGCCGGGCCGCCTCCGAGTGCCTTTCGGGGCGGCTGGGGAGGCTCCGAGTGCCTTTCGGGGAGGCCGGGGAGGCTCCGAGTGCCTTTGTGGGCGGTCGGCGAGGCTCCGAGTGCCTTTCAGGGAGACCGGTCCGCCTCCGAGTGCCTTTCGGGGCGTCCGTGCAGGCTCCGAGTGCCTTTCGGGGTGGCCGGGCAGGCTCCGAGTGCCTTTCGGGGCGGCCGGGCAGGCTCCGAGTGCCTTTTGGGGCGGCCGGGACGGCTCCGAGTGCCTTTTGGGGTGGCCAGGGAGGCTCCGAGTGCCTTTGTGGGCGGCCGGGGAGGCTCCGAGTGCCTTTGTGTACGGCCGGGCCGGCTCCGAGTGCCTTTCGGGGCAGCCGGGCCGCCTCCGAGTGCCTTTGGGGGCGTCTGGGGAGGCTCCGAGTGCCTTTCGGGGCAGCCCTTTCCCCTCCGAGTGCCTTTCGGGGTGTTAGGGCCGGTCCCAGTGCCTTTCGGGGCGGCCGGGCGGCCTCTCAGTGCCTTTCGGGGTGGCCGGGCCGGCTCCGAGTGCCTTTCGGGGCAGCCGGGCAGGCTCCGAGTGCCTTTCGGGGCGGCCGAGGAGGCTCCGAGTGCCTTTCGGGGCGGCCGAGGAGGCTCCGAGTGCCTTTCGGGGCGGCCGGCGAGGCTCCGAGTGCCTTTCGGGGCGGCCGGGGAGGCTCCGAGTGCCTTTGTGGGCGGTCGGCGAGGCTCCGAGTGCCTTTCAGGGAGACCGGTCCGCCTCCGAGTGCCTTTCGGGGCGTCCGTGCAGGCTCCGAGTGCCTTTCGGGGTGGCCGGGCAGGCTCCGAGTGCCTTTCGGGGCGGCCGAGGAGGCTCCGAGTGCCTTTCGGGGCGGCCGGCGAGGCTCCGAGTGCCTTTGTGGGCAGCCAGGCCACCTCCGAGTGCCTTTCGGGGAGGCCGGTCTGCCTCCGAGTGCCTTTCGGGGCAGCCGGGTCGCCTCTGAGTGCCTCTCGGGGCGGCCGGGGAGGCTCCGAGTGCCTTTCGGGGTGGCCGGGCTGCCTCCGAGTGCCTTTCAGGGAGGCCGGTGAGTCTCTGAGTGCCTTTCGGGGCAGCCGTGGAGGCTCCGAGTGCCTTTTGGGGCGGCCGGGGAGGCTCCGAGTGCCTTTCGGGGCGTCCGGGGAGTCTCCGAGTGCCTTTCGGGGCGGCCGGGACGGCTCCGAGTGCCTTTTGGGGCGGCCAGGACGGCTCCGAGTGCCTTTTGGGGTGGCCGGGCCGCCTCCGAGTGCCTTTTGGGGCAGCTAGGGAGGCTCCGAGTGCCTTTCGGGGCGGCCGGGGAGGCTCCGAGTGCCTTTTGGGGTGGCCGGGCAGGCTCCGAGTGCCTTTCGGGGCGGTCGGGGGGGCTCCGAGTGCCTTTGTGGACGGCCAGGGAGGCTCCGAGTGCCTTTCGGGGAGGCCGGTGAGGCTCCGAGTGCCTTTCGGGGAGGCCGGGCCGCCTCCGAGTGCCTTTCGGGGCGGCCGGCCCTCCCGAGTGCCTTTCGGGGTGGCCGGGCCGCCTCCGAGTGCCTTTGTGGGCGGCCGGTGAGGCTCCGAATGCCTTTCGGGGAGGCCGGGCCGCCTCCGAGTGCCTTTTGTGGAGGCCGGGGAGGCTCCGAGTGCCTTTTGGGGTGGCCGGGCCGCCTCCGAGTGCCTTTTGGGGCGGCCAGGGAGGCTCCGAGTGCCTTTGTGGGCAGCCGGGGAGGCTCCGAGTGCCTTTCGGGGCATCCGGGGAGGCTCCGAGTGCCTTTTGGGGTGGCCGGGGAGGCTCCGAGTGCCTTTGGGGGCGGCCAGGGAGGCTCCCAGTGCCTTTTGGGGTGGCCGGGCCGCCTCCGAGTGTCTTTTGGGGAGGCCGTGCAGGCTCCGAGTGCCTTTCGGGCAGCTAGGGAGGCTCCGAGTGCCTTTTCGGGGTGGCCGGGGAGGCTCCGAGTGCCTTTCGGGGCGGCCGGCGAGGCTCCGAGTGCCTTTCGGGGCAGCCGTTCCCCCTCCGAGTGCCTTTCGGGGCGGCTGGGCCGGTCCCACTGCCTTTCGGGGCGGCCGGGCCGGCTCTGTGTGCCTTTCGGGGAGGCCGGGGAGCCTCCGAGTGCCTTTCAGGGAGGCCGGGTCGCCTCCCAGTGCCTTTCGGGACGGCCAGGGAGGCTCCGAGTGCCTTTGGGGGCAGCCGGCGAGGCTCCGAGTACCTTTCGGGGAGGCCGGGGAGGCTCCGAGTGCTTTTCGGGGCAGCCGGTCGCCTCCGAGTGCCTTTCGGGGCGGCCGGGCCGGCTCCGAGTGCCTTTTGGGGTGGCCGGGCAGGCTCCGAGTGCCTTTCGGGGCGGCCGGGGAGGCTCCGAGTGCCTTTGTGGACGGCCAGGGAGGCTCCGAGTGCCTTTTGGGGAGGCCGGGGAGGCTCCGAGTGCCTTTCGGGGCGGCCGGGCTGCCTCCGAGTGCCTTTCGGGGCGTCTGGGGAGGCTCCGAGTGCCTTTGTGGCGGCCAGGGAGGCTCCGAGTGCCTTTCCGGGTGGCCGGGGCGGTTCCGAGTGCCTTTCGGGGCGGCCGGGGAGGCTCCGAGTGCCTTTTGGGGCGGCCGGGCTGCCTCCGAGTACCTTTTGGGGCGGCCAGGCTACCTCCGAGTGCCTTTTGGGACGGCCAGCGAGGCTCCGAGTGCCTTTGTGGGCGGCCGGGCCGCCTCCGAGTGCCTTTTGGGGTAGCTGGGGAGGCTCCGAGTGCCTTTTCGGGCAGCTGGAGAGGCTCCGAGTGCCTTTGTGGGCGGCCGGGGAGGCTCTGAGTGCCTTTCGGGGCGTCCGTGCAGGCTCCGAGTGCCTTTCGGGGTGGCCATGGAGGCTCTGAGTGCCTTTCGGGGTGGCTGGGCAGGCTCCGAGTGCCTTTTGGGGCGGCCGGGGAGGCTCCGAGTGCCTTTCGGGGCGGCCGGGGGGGCTATGAGTGCCTTTCGAGGCGGCCGGGGAGGCTCCGAGTGCCTTTTGGGGTGGCCGGGCCTTCTCCGAGTGCCTTTCGGGGCGGCCAGGCTACCTCTGAGTGCCCTTTGGGGCGTCCAGCGAGGCTCCGAGTGCCTTTGTGGGCGGCCGGGCCGGCTCCGAGTGCCTTTTGGGGCAGCTGGGGAGGCTCCGAGTGCCTTTGTGGGCAGCTGGGGAGGCTCCGAGTGCCTTTCGGGGCGGCCGGAGAGGCTCCGAGTGCCTTTCGGGGCAGCTGGGAAGGCTCCGAGTGCCTTTTGGGGCGGCCAGGGAGGCTCCGAGTGCCTTTGTGGGCGGCCGGGGAGGCTCCGAGTGCCTTTCAGGGCGTCTGGGGAGGCTCCGAGTGCCTTTCGGGGCAGCCCTTCCCCCTCCGAGTGCCTTTCGGGGCGTCAGAGCCGGTCCCAGTGCCTTTCGGGGAGGCCGGGCAGCCTCTCAGTGCCTTTCGGGGAGGCCGGGCCGGCTCCGAGTGCCTTTCGGGGCGGCCGGGCAGGCTCCGAGTGCCTTTGGGGGCAGCCGTTCCCCCTCCGAGTGCCTTTCGGGGAGGCCGGGCTGCCTCCCAGAGCCTTTCGGGGCAGCCGGCGAGGCTCTGACTGCCTTTCGGGGAGGCCGGGCCGCCTCCGAGTGCCTTTCGGGGCGGCCGGACCGCCTCCCAGTGCCTTTGGGGGCGGCTGGGCCGGCTCCGAGTGCCTTTTGGGGTGGCCGGGCAGGCTCCGAGTGCCTTTCGGGGCGGCCGGTCGCCTCCGAGTGCCTTTCGGGGCGGTCGGGGAGGCTCCGAGTGCCTTTGGGGGAGGCCGGGCCGCCTCCGAGTGCCTTTCGGGGAGGCTGGGCCGCCTCCGAGTGCCTTTTGGGGCGGCCAGGGAGGCTCCGAGTGCCTTTCGGGGCGGCCGGGGAGGCTCCGAGTGCCTTTGTGGGTGGCCACGGAGGCTCCGAGTGCCTTTCGGGGCATCCGGGGAGGCTCCGAGTGCCTTTCGGGGCGGCCGTTCACCTCCGAGTGCCTTTCGGGGTGGTCGGGGAGGCTCCGAGTGCCTTTGTGGACGGCCAGGGAGGCTCCGAGTGCCTTTCGGGGCGGCCGGGGAGGCTCCGAGTGCCTTTGTGGGTGGCCACGGAGGCTCCGAGTGCCTTTCGGGGTGGCTGGGGAAGCTCCGAGTGCCTTTCGGGGCGGCCAGGGAGGCTCCGAGTGCCTTTCGGGGCGGCCGGGGAGGCTCTGAGTGCCTTTCGGGGCGGCCGGGCAGGCTCCGAGTGCCTTTGGGGGCGGCTGGCGAGGCTCCGAGTGCCTTTCGGGGAGGCCGGGCCGCCTCCGAGTGCCTTTCGGGGCGGCCGGGGAGGCTCCAAGTGCCTTTTTGGGCAGGTGGGCCGCCTACGAGTGCCTTTTTGGGCGGCCGGGGAGGCTCCGAGTGCCTTTTGGGGTGGCCGGGCAGGCTCCGAGTGCCTTTCGGGGCGGCCGGGCAGGCTCTGAGTGCCTTTCGGGGCGGCCGGGGAGGCTCCGAGTGCCTTTCGGGGTGGCCGGGGAGGCTCCGAGTGCCTTTGTGGGCGGTCGGGCAGGCTCCGAGTGCCTTTTGGGGAGGCCGTGTCGCCTCCCAGTGCCTTTCGGGTCAGCCGGACCGCCTCCAAGTGCCTTTGGGGGCGCCCAGGGAGGCTCTGAGTGCCTTTTGGGGCAGCCGGGAAGCCTCCGAGTCCCTTTCAGGGCGGTCGCGCTGCCTCCGAGTGCCTTTTGGGGCGGCCGGCGAGGCTCTGAGTGCCTTTGTGGGCGGCCGGGGAGGCTCCGAGTGCCTTTTTGGGGCGGCTGGGGAGGCTCCGAGTGCCTTTCGGGGAGGCCGGGGAGGCTCCGAGTGCCTTTGTGGGTGGCCGGGGAGGCTCTGAGTACCTTTCGGGGCGGCCGGTGAGGCTCCGAGTGCCTTTCGGGGCGGCCGGGGAGGCTCCGAGTGCCTTTGGGAGCGGCCAGGACGGCTCCGAGTGCCTTTCGGGGCGGCCGGGCCGCCTCCGAGTGCCTTTCGGGGCGGCTGGGCCGTATCCGAGTGCCTTTCGGGGCGGCTGGGTCGCCTCCGAGTGCCTTTCGGGGTGGCCGGCGAGGCTCTGAATGCCTTTCGGGGAGGCCGGCGAGGCTCTGAATGCCTTTCGGGGAGGCCGGCGAGGCTCCGAGTGCCTTTCGAGGTGGCTGTTTCCCCTCAAAGTGCATTTCGAGGCGTCCTGCCTGGCTCCGAGTGCCTTTCGGGGCGGCCGGGGAGGCTCCGAGTGCCTTTCGGGGAGGCTGGGCCGGCTCCGAGTGTCTTTCGGGGCGGCCAGGGAGGCTCCGAGTGCCTTTCGGGGCGGCCGTGCAGGCTCCGACTGCCTTTGTGGGTGGCCACGTAGGCTCTGAGTGCCTTTCGGGGCGGCTGGGGAAGCTCCGAGTGCCTTTCGGGGCGGCCGTGGAGGCTCTGAGTGCCTTTCGGGGCGGCCGGCGAGGCTCCGAGTGCCTTTTGGGGCGGCCGGGGAGTCTCCGAGTGCCTTTTAGGGAGGCCGGGCCGCCTCCGAGTGCCTTTCGGGGAGGCCGGTCTGCCTCCGAGTGCCTTTCGGGGCAGCCGGGTCGCCTCTGAGTGCCTTTCGGGGCGGCCGGGGAGGCTCCGAGTGCCTTTCGGGGTGGCCGGGCTGCCTCCGAGTGCCTTTCAGGGAGGCCGGTGAGTCTCCGAGTGCCTTTTGGGGCGGCCAGGGAGGCTCTGAGTGCCTTTCGGGGCGGCCGGGCCGGCTCCGAGTGCCTTTCGGGGCGGCCAGGGAGGCTCCAAGTGCCTTTCGGAGTGGCCGGGGAGGCTCCGAGTGCCTTTCTGGTAGGCCGTGTCGCCTCCGAGTGCCTTTCGGGGCAGCCGAACCGCCTCCAAGTGCCTTTGGGGGCGGCCGGGGAGGCTCCGAGTGCCTTTGGGGGCGGCCGGGGAGGCTCCGAGTACCTTTCGGGGCGGCCGGGCTGCCTCCGAGTGCCTTTCGGAACGGCCGGGGAGGCTCCGAGTGCCTTTTGGGGATGCCGGGGAGGCTCCGAGTGTCTTTTTCGGGTGGCCGGGACGGCTTCGAGCGCCTTTCGGGGCGGCCGGGGAGGCTCCGAGTGCCTTTGTGGACGGCCAGGGAGGCTCCGAGTGCCTTTCGGGGAGGCCGGGGAGGCTGCGAGTGCCTTTCGGGGGGGCCGGGCTGCCTCCGAGTGCCTTTCGGGGAGGCCGGGGAGGCTCCGAGTGCCTTTGTGGGCGGTCGGCGAGGCTCCGAGTGCCTTTCAGGGAGACCGGTCCGCCTCCGAGTGCCTTTCGGGGCGTCCGTGCAGGCTCCGAGTGCCTTTCGGGGTGGCCGGGCAGGCTCCGAGTGCCTTTCGGGGCGGCCGGGCAGGCTCCGAGTGCCTTTTGGGGCGGCCGGGACGGCTCCGAGTGCCTTTTGGGGTGGCCAGGGAGGCTCCGAGTGCCTTTGTGGGCGGCCGGGGAGGCTCCGAGTGCCTTTGTGTACGGCCGGGCCGGCTCCGAGTGCCTTTCGGGGCAGCCGGGCCGCCTCCGAGTGCCTTTGGGGGCGTCTGGGGAGGCTCCGAGTGCCTTTCGGGGCAGCCCTTTCCCCTCCGAGTGCCTTTCGGGGTGTTAGGGCCGGTCCCAGTGCCTTTCGGGGCGGCCGGGCGGCCTCTCAGTGCCTTTCGGGGTGGCCGGGCCGGCTCCGAGTGCCTTTCGGGGCAGCCGGGCAGGCTCCGAGTGCCTTTCGGGGCGGCCGAGGAGGCTCCGAGTGCCTTTCGGGGCGGCCGGCGAGGCTCCGAGTGCCTTTGTGGGCAGCCAGGCCACCTCCGAGTGCCTTTCGGGGAGGCCGGTCTGCCTCCGAGTGCCTTTCGGGGCAGCCGGGTCGCCTCTGAGTGCCTCTCGGGGCGGCCGGGGAGGCTCCGAGTGCCTTTCGGGGTGGCCGGGCTGCCTCCGAGTGCCTTTCAGGGAGGCCGGTGAGTCTCTGAGTGCCTTTCGGGGCAGCCGTGGAGGCTCCGAGTGCCTTTTGGGGCGGCCGGGGAGGCTCCGAGTGCCTTTCGGGGCGTCCGGGGAGTCTCCGAGTGCCTTTCGGGGCGGCCGGGACGGCTCCGAGTGCCTTTTGGGGCGGCCAGGACGGCTCCGAGTGCCTTTTGGGGTGGCCGGGCCGCCTCCGAGTGCCTTTTGGGGCAGCTAGGGAGGCTCCGAGTGCCTTTCGGGGCGGCCGGGGAGGCTCCGAGTGCCTTTTGGGGTGGCCGGGCAGGCTCCGAGTGCCTTTCGGGGCGGTCGGGGGGGCTCCGAGTGCCTTTGTGGACGGCCAGGGAGGCTCCGAGTGCCTTTCGGGGAGGCCGGTGAGGCTCCGAGTGCCTTTCGGGGAGGCCGGGCCGCCTCCGAGTGCCTTTCGGGGCGGCCGGCCCTCCCGAGTGCCTTTCGGGGTGGCCGGGCCGCCTCCGAGTGCCTTTGTGGGCGGCCGGTGAGGCTCCGAATGCCTTTCGGGGAGGCCGGGCCGCCTCCGAGTGCCTTTTGTGGAGGCCGGGGAGGCTCCGAGTGCCTTTTGGGGTGGCCGGGCCGCCTCCGAGTGCCTTTTGGGGCGGCCAGGGAGGCTCCGAGTGCCTTTGTGGGCAGCCGGGGAGGCTCCGAGTGCCTTTCGGGGCATCCGGGGAGGCTCCGAGTGCCTTTTGGGGCGGCCGGGGAGGCTCCGAGTGCCTTTGGGGGCATCCGGGGAGGCTCCCAGTGCCTTTTGGGGTGGCCGGGCCGCCTCCGAGTGTCTTTTGGGGAGGCCGTGCAGGCTCCGAGTGCCTTTCGGGCAGCTAGGGAGGCTCCGAGTGCCTTTTCGGGGAGGCCGGGGAGGCTCCGAGTGCCTTTCGGGGCGGCCGGCGAGGCTCCGAGTGCCTTTCGGGGCAGCCGTTCCCCCTCCGAGTGCCTTTCGGGGCGGCTGGGCCGGTCCCACTGCCTTTCGGGGCGGCCGGGCCGGCTCTGTGTGCCTTTCGGGGAGGCCGGGGAGCCTCCGAGTGCCTTTCAGGGAGGCCGGGTCGCCTCCCAGTGCCTTTCGGGACGGCCAGGGAGGCTCCGAGTGCCTTTGGGGGCAGCCGGCGAGGCTCCGAGTACCTTTCGGGGAGGCCGGGGAGGCTCCGAGTGCTTTTCGGGGCAGCCGGTCGCCTCCGAGTGCCTTTCGGGGCGGCCGGGCCGGCTCCGAGTGCCTTTTGGGGTGGCCGGGCAGGCTCCGAGTGCCTTTCGGGGCGGCCGGGGAGGCTCCGAGTGCCTTTGTGGACGGCCAGGGAGGCTCCGAGTGCCTTTCGGGGCGGCCGGGGAGGCTCCGAGTGCCTTTTGGGGCGGCCGGGCTGCCTCCGAGTACCTTTTGGGGCGGCCAGGCTACCTCCGAGTGCCTTTTGGGACGGCCAGCGAGGCTCCGAGTGCCTTTGTGGGCGGCCGGGCCGCCTCCGAGTGCCTTTTGGGGTAGCTGGGGAGGCTCCGAGTGCCTTTTCGGGCAGCTGGAGAGGCTCCGAGTGCCTTTGTGGGCGGCCGGGGAGGCTCTGAGTGCCTTTCGGGGCGTCCGTGCAGGCTCCGAGTGCCTTTTGGGGTGGCCGGGCCTTCTCCGAGTGCCTTTCGCGGCGGCCAGGCTACCTCTGAGTGCCCTTTGGGGCGTCCAGCGAGGCTCCGAGTGCCTTTGTGGGCGGCCGGGCCGGCTCCGAGTGCCTTTTGGGGCAGCTGGGGAGGCTCCGAGTGCCTTTGTGGGCAGCTGGGGAGGCTCCGAGTGCCTTTCGGGGCGGCCGGAGAGGCTCCGAGTGCCTTTCGGGGCAGCTGGGAAGGCTCCGAGTGCCTTTTGGGGCGGCCAGGGAGGCTCCGAGTGCCTTTCAGGGCGTCTGGGGAGGCTCCGAGTGCCTTTCGGGGCAGCCCTTCCCCCTCCGAGTGCCTTTCGGGGCGTCAGAGCCGGTCCCAGTGCCTTTCGGGGAGGCCGGGCAGCCTCTCAGTGCCTTTCGGGGAGGCCGGGCCGGCTCCGAGTGCCTTTCGGGGTGGCCGGGCAGGCTCCGAGTGCCTTTGGGGGCAGCCGTTCCCCCTCCGAGTGCCTTTCGGGGAGGCCGGGCTGCCTCCCAGAGCCTTTCGGGGCAGCCGGCGAGGCTCTGACTGCCTTTCGGGGAGGCCGGGCCGCCTCCGAGTGCCTTTCGGGGCGGCCGGACCGCCTCCCAGTGCCTTTGGGGGCGGCTGGGCCGGCTCCGAGTGCCTTTTGGGGTGGCCGGGCAGGCTCCGAGTGCCTTTCGGGGCGGCCGGTCGCCTCCGAGTGCCTTTCGGGGCGGTCGGGGAGGCTCCGAGTGCCTTTGGGGGAGGCCGGGCCGCCTCCGAGTGCCTTTCGGGGAGGCTGGGCCGCCTCCGAGTGCCTTTTGGGGCGGCCAGGGAGGCTCCGAGTGCCTTTCGGGGCGGCCGGGGAGGCTCCGAGTGCCTTTGTGGGTGGCCACGGAGGCTCCGAGTGCCTTTCGGGGCATCCGGGGAGGCTCCGAGTGCCTTTCGGGGCGGCCGTTCACCTCCGAGTGCCTTTCGGGGTGGTCGGGGAGGCTCCGAGTGCCTTTGTGGACGGCCAGGGAGGCTCCGAGTGCCTTTCGGGGCGGCCGGGGAGGCTCCGAGTGCCTTTGTGGGTGGCCACGGAGGCTCCGAGTGCCTTTCGGGGTGGCTGGGGAAGCTCCGAGTGCCTTTCGGGGCGGCCAGGGAGGCTCCGAGTGCCTTTCGGGGCGGCCGGGGAGGCTCTGAGTGCCTTTCGGGGCGGCCGGGCAGGCTCCGAGTGCCTTTGGGGGCGGCTGGCGAGGCTCCGAGTGCCTTTCGGGGAGGCCGGGCCGCCTCCGAGTGCCTTTCGGGGCGGCCGGGGAGGCTCCAAGTGCCTTTTTGGGCAGGTGGGCCGCCTACGAGTGCCTTTTTGGGCGGCCGGGGAGGCTCCGAGTGCCTTTTTGGGGTGGCCGGGCAGGCTCCGAGTGCCTTTCGGGGCGGCCGGGCAGGCTCTGAGTGCCTTTCGGGGCGGCCGGGGAGGCTCCGAGTGCCTTTCGGGGTGGCCGGGGAGGCTCCGAGTGCCTTTGTGGGCGGTCGGGCAGGCTCCGAGTGCCTTTTGGGGAGGCCGTGTCGCCTCCCAGTGCCTTTCGGGTCAGCCGGACCGCCTCCAAGTGCCTTTGGGGGCGCCCAGGGAGGCTCTGAGTGCCTTTTGGGGCAGCCGGGAAGCCTCCGAGTCCCTTTCAGGGCGGTCGCGCTGCCTCCGAGTGCCTTTTGGGGCGGCCGGCGAGGCTCTGAGTGCCTTTGTGGGCGGCCGGGGAGGCTCCGAGTGCCTTTTTGGGGCGGCTGGGGAGGCTCCGAGTGCCTTTCGGGGAGGCCGGGGAGGCTCCGAGTGCCTTTGTGGGTGGCCGGGGAGGCTCTGAGTACCTTTCGGGGCGGCCGGTGAGGCTCCGAGTGCCTTTCGGGGCGGCCGGGGAGGCTCCGAGTGCCTTTGGGAGCGGCCAGGACGGCTCCGAGTGCCTTTCGGGGCGGCCGGGCCGCCTCCGAGTGCCTTTCGGGGCGGCCGGGCCGTATCCGAGTGCCTTTCGGGGCGGCTGGGTCGCCTCCGAGTGCCTTTCGGGGCGGCCGGCGAGGCTCTGAATGCCTTTCGGGGAGGCCGGCGAGGCTCTGAATGCCTTTCGGGGAGGCCGGCGAGGCTCCGAGTGCCTTTCGAGGTGGCTGTTTCCCCTCAAAGTGCATTTCGAGGCGTCCTGCCTGGCTCCGAGTGCCTTTCGGGGCGGCCGGGGAGGCTCCGAGTGCCTTTCGGGGAGGCTGGGCAGGCTCCGAGTGTCTTTCGGGGCGGCCAGGGAGGCTCCGAGTGCCTTTCGGGGCGGCCGTGCAGGCTCCGACTGCCTTTGTGGGTGGCCACGTAGGCTCTGAGTGCCTTTCGGGGCGGCTGGGGAAGCTCCGAGTGCCTTTCGGGGCGGCCGTGGAGGCTCTGAGTGCCTTTCGGGGCGGCCGGCGAGGCTCCGAGTGCCTTTTGGGGCGGCCGGGGAGTCTCCGAGTGCCTTTTAGGGAGGCCGGGCCGCCTCCGAGTGCCTTTCGGGGAGGCCGGTCTGCCTCCGAGTGCCTTTCGGGGCAGCCGGGTCGCCTCTGAGTGCCTTTCGGGGCGGCCGGGGAGGCTCCGAGTGCCTTTCGGGGTGGCCGGGCTGCCTCCGAGTGCCTTTCAGGGAGGCCGGTGAGTCTCCGAGTGCCTTTTGGGGCGGCCAGGGAGGCTCTGAGTGCCTTTCGGGGCGGCCGGGCCGGCTCCGAGTGCCTTTCGGGGCGGCCAGGGAGGCTCCAAGTGCCTTTCGGAGTGGCCGGGGAGGCTCCGAGTGCCTTTCTGGTAGGCCGTGTCGCCTCCGAGTGCCTTTCGGGGCAGCCGAACCGCCTCCAAGTGCCTTTGGGGGCGGCCGGGGAGGCTCCGAGTGCCTTTGGGGGCGGCCGGGGAGGCTCCGAGTACCTTTCGGGGCGGCCGGGCTGCCTCCGAGTGCCTTTCGGAACGGCCGGGGAGGCTCCGAGTGCCTTTTGGGGATGCCGGGGAGGCTCCGAGTGTCTTTTTCGGGTGGCCGGGACGGCTTCGAGCGCCTTTCGGGGCGGCCGGGGAGGCTCCGAGTGCCTTTGTGGACGGCCAGGGAGGCTCCGAGTGCCTTTCGGGGAGGCCGGGGAGGCTGCGAGTGCCTTTCGGGGGGGCCGGGCTGCCTCCGAGTGCCTTTCGGGGAGGCCGGGGAGGCTCCGAGTGCCTTTGTGGGCGGTCGGCGAGGCTCCGAGTGCCTTTCAGGGAGACCGGTCCGCCTCCGAGTGCCTTTCGGGGCGTCCGTGCAGGCTCCGAGTGCCTTTCGGGGTGGCCGGGCAGGCTCCGAGTGCCTTTCGGGGCGGCCGGGCAGGCTCCGAGTGCCTTTTGGGGCGGCCGGGACGGCTCCGAGTGCCTTTTGGGGTGGCCAGGGAGGCTCCGAGTGCCTTTGTGGGCGGCCGGGGAGGCTCCGAGTGCCTTTGTGTACGGCCGGGCCGGCTCCGAGTGCCTTTCGGGGCAGCCGGGCCGCCTCCGAGTGCCTTTGGGGGCGTCTGGGGAGGCTCCGAGTGCCTTTCGGGGCAGCCCTTTCCCCTCCGAGTGCCTTTCGGGGTGTTAGGGCCGGTCCCAGTGCCTTTCGGGGCGGCCGGGCGGCCTCTCAGTGCCTTTCGGGGTGGCCGGGCCGGCTCCGAGTGCCTTTCGGGGCAGCCGGGCAGGCTCCGAGTGCCTTTCGGGGCGGCCGAGGAGGCTCCGAGTGCCTTTCGGGGCGGCCGGCGAGGCTCCGAGTGCCTTTGTGGGCAGCCAGGCCACCTCCGAGTGCCTTTCGGGGAGGCCGGTCTGCCTCCGAGTGCCTTTCGGGGCAGCCGGGTCGCCTCTGAGTGCCTCTCGGGGCGGCCGGGGAGGCTCCGAGTGCCTTTCGGGGTGGCCGGGCTGCCTCCGAGTGCCTTTCAGGGAGGCCGGTGAGTCTCTGAGTGCCTTTCGGGGCAGCCGTGGAGGCTCCGAGTGCCTTTTGGGGCGGCCGGGGAGGCTCCGAGTGCCTTTCGGGGCGTCCGGGGAGTCTCCGAGTGCCTTTCGGGGCGGCCGGGACGGCTCCGAGTGCCTTTTGGGGCGGCCAGGACGGCTCCGAGTGCCTTTTGGGGTGGCCGGGCCGCCTCCGAGTGCCTTTTGGGGCAGCTAGGGAGGCTCCGAGTGCCTTTCGGGGCGGCCGGGGAGGCTCCGAGTGCCTTTTGGGGTGGCCGGGCAGGCTCCGAGTGCCTTTCGGGGCGGTCGGGGGGGCTCCGAGTGCCTTTGTGGACGGCCAGGGAGGCTCCGAGTGCCTTTCGGGGAGGCCGGTGAGGCTCCGAGTGCCTTTCGGGGAGGCCGGGCCGCCTCCGAGTGCCTTTCGGGGCGGCCGGCCCTCCCGAGTGCCTTTCGGGGTGGCCGGGCCGCCTCCGAGTGCCTTTGTGGGCGGCCGGTGAGGCTCCGAATGCCTTTCGGGGAGGCCGGGCCGCCTCCGAGTGCCTTTTGTGGAGGCCGGGGAGGCTCCGAGTGCCTTTTGGGGTGGCCGGGCCGCCTCCGAGTGCCTTTTGGGGCGGCCAGGGAGGCTCCGAGTGCCTTTGTGGGCAGCCGGGGAGGCTCCGAGTGCCTTTCGGGGCATCCGGGGAGGCTCCGAGTGCCTTTTGGGGCGGCCGGGGAGGCTCCGAGTGCCTTTGGGGGCGGCCAGGGAGGCTCCCAGTGCCTTTTGGGGTGGCCGGGCCGCCTCCGAGTGTCTTTTGGGGAGGCCGTGCAGGCTCCGAGTGCCTTTCGGGCAGCTAGGGAGGCTCCGAGTGCCTTTTCGGGGAGGCCGGGGAGGCTCCGAGTGCCTTTCGGGGCGGCCGGCGAGGCTCCGAGTGCCTTTCGGGGCAGCCGTTCCCCCTCCGAGTGCCTTTCGGGGCGGCTGGGCCGGTCCCACTGCCTTTCGGGGCGGCCGGGCCGGCTCTGTGTGCCTTTCGGGGAGGCCGGGGAGCCTCCGAGTGCCTTTCAGGGAGGCCGGGTCGCCTCCCAGTGCCTTTCGGGACGGCCAGGGAGGCTCCGAGTGCCTTTGGGGGCAGCCGGCGAGGCTCCGAGTACCTTTCGGGGAGGCCGGGGAGGCTCCGAGTGCTTTTCGGGGCAGCCGGTCGCCTCCGAGTGCCTTTCGGGGCGGCCGGGCCGGCTCCGAGTGCCTTTTGGGGTGGCCGGGCAGGCTCCGAGTGCCTTTCGGGGCGGCCGGGGAGGCTCCGAGTGCCTTTGTGGACGGCCAGGGAGGCTCCGAGTGCCTTTCGGGGCGGCCGGGGAGGCTCCGAGTGCCTTTTGGGGCGGCCGGGCTGCCTCCGAGTACCTTTTGGGGCGGCCAGGCTACCTCCGAGTGCCTTTTGGGACGGCCAGCGAGGCTCCGAGTGCCTTTGTGGGCGGCCGGGCCGCCTCCGAGTGCCTTTTGGGGTAGCTGGGGAGGCTCCGAGTGCCTTTTCGGGCAGCTGGAGAGGCTCCGAGTGCCTTTGTGGGCGGCCGGGGAGGCTCTGAGTGCCTTTCGGGGCGTCCGTGCAGGCTCCGAGTGCCTTTTGGGGTGGCCGGGCCTTCTCCGAGTGCCTTTCGGGGCGGCCAGGCTACCTCTGAGTGCCCTTTGGGGCGTCCAGCGAGGCTCCGAGTGCCTTTGTGGGCGGCCGGGCCGGCTCCGAGTGCCTTTTGGGGCAGCTGGGGAGGCTCCGAGTGCCTTTTCGGGCAGCTGGGGAGGCTCCGAGTGCCTTTCGGGGCGGCCGGAGAGGCTCCGAGTGCCTTTCGGGGCAGCTGGGAAGGCTCCGAGTGCCTTTTGGGGCGGCCAGGGAGGCTCCGAGTGCCTTTGTGGGCGGCCGGGGAGGCTCCGAGTGCCTTTCAGGGCGTCTGGGGAGGCTCCGAGTGCCTTTCGGGGCAGCCCTTCCCCCTCCGAGTGCCTTTCGGGGCGTCAGAGCCGGTCCCAGTGCCTTTCGGGGAGGCCGGGCAGCCTCTCAGTGCCTTTCGGGGAGGCCGGGCCGGCTCCGAGTGCCTTTCGGGGTGGCCGGGCAGGCTCCGAGTGCCTTTGGGGGCAGCCGTTCCCCCTCCGAGTGCCTTTCGGGGAGGCCGGGCTGCCTCCCAGAGCCTTTCGGGGCAGCCGGCGAGGCTCTGACTGCCTTTCGGGGAGGCCGGGCCGCCTCCGAGTGCCTTTCGGGGCGGCCGGACCGCCTCCCAGTGCCTTTGGGGGCGGCTGGGCCGGCTCCGAGTGCCTTTTGGGGTGGCCGGGCAGGCTCCGAGTGCCTTTCGGGGCGGCCGGTCGCCTCCGAGTGCCTTTCGGGGCGGTCGGGGAGGCTCCGAGTGCCTTTGGGGGAGGCCGGGCCGCCTCCGAGTGCCTTTCGGGGAGGCTGGGCCGCCTCCGAGTGCCTTTTGGGGCGGCCAGGGAGGCTCCGAGTGCCTTTCGGGGCGGCCGGGGAGGCTCCGAGTGCCTTTGTGGGTGGCCACGGAGGCTCCGAGTGCCTTTCGGGGCATCCGGGGAGGCTCCGAGTGCCTTTCGGGGCGGCCGTTCACCTCCGAGTGCCTTTCGGGGTGGTCGGGGAGGCTCCGAGTGCCTTTGTGGACGGCCAGGGAGGCTCCGAGTGCCTTTCGGGGCGGCCGGGGAGGCTCCGAGTGCCTTTGTGGGTGGCCACGGAGGCTCCGAGTGCCTTTCGGGGTGGCTGGGGAAGCTCCGAGTGCCTTTCGGGGCGGCCAGGGAGGCTCCGAGTGCCTTTCGGGGCGGCCGGGGAGGCTCTGAGTGCCTTTCGGGGCGGCCGGGCAGGCTCCGAGTGCCTTTGGGGGCGGCTGGCGAGGCTCCGAGTGCCTTTCGGGGAGGCCGGGCCGCCTCCGAGTGCCTTTCGGGGCGGCCGGGGAGGCTCCAAGTGCCTTTTTGGGCAGGTGGGCCGCCTACGAGTGCCTTTTTGGGCGGCCGGGGAGGCTCCGAGTGCCTTTTTGGGGTGGCCGGGCAGGCTCCGAGTGCCTTTCGGGGCGGCCGGGCAGGCTCTGAGTGCCTTTCGGGGCGGCCGGGGAGGCTCCGAGTGCCTTTCGGGGTGGCCGGGGAGGCTCCGAGTGCCTTTGTGGGCGGTCGGGCAGGCTCCGAGTGCCTTTTGGGGAGGCCGTGTCGCCTCCCAGTGCCTTTCGGGTCAGCCGGACCGCCTCCAAGTGCCTTTGGGGGCGCCCAGGGAGGCTCTGAGTGCCTTTTGGGGCAGCCGGGAAGCCTCCGAGTCCCTTTCAGGGCGGTCGCGCTGCCTCCGAGTGCCTTTTGGGGCGGCCGGCGAGGCTCTGAGTGCCTTTGTGGGCGGCCGGGGAGGCTCCGAGTGCCTTTTTGGGGCGGCTGGGGAGGCTCCGAGTGCCTTTCGGGGAGGCCGGGGAGGCTCCGAGTGCCTTTGTGGGTGGCCGGGGAGGCTCTGAGTACCTTTCGGGGCGGCCGGTGAGGCTCCGAGTGCCTTTCGGGGCGGCCGGGGAGGCTCCGAGTGCCTTTGGGAGCGGCCAGGACGGCTCCGAGTGCCTTTCGGGGCGGCCGGGCCGCCTCCGAGTGCCTTTCGGGGCGGCCGGGCCGTATCCGAGTGCCTTTCGGGGCGGCTGGGTCGCCTCCGAGTGCCTTTCGGGGCGGCCGGCGAGGCTCTGAATGCCTTTCGGGGAGGCCGGCGAGGCTCTGAATGCCTTTCGGGGAGGCCGGCGAGGCTCCGAGTGCCTTTCGAGGTGGCTGTTTCCCCTCAAAGTGCATTTCGAGGCGTCCTGCCTGGCTCCGAGTGCCTTTCGGGGCGGCCGGGGAGGCTCCGAGTGCCTTTCGGGGAGGCTGGGCAGGCTCCGAGTGTCTTTCGGGGCGGCCAGGGAGGCTCCGAGTGCCTTTCGGGGCGGCCGTGCAGGCTCCGACTGCCTTTGTGTGTGGCCACGTAGGCTCTGAGTGCCTTTCGGGGCGGCTGGGGAAGCTCCGAGTGCCTTTTGGGGCGGCCGGGGAGTCTCCGAGTGCCTTTTAGGGAGGCCGGGCCGCCTCCGAGTGCCTTTCGGGGAGGCCGGTCTGCCTCCGAGTGCCTTTCGGGGCAGCCGGGTCGCCTCTGAGTGCCTTTCGGGGCGGCCGGGGAGGCTCCGAGTGCCTTTCGGGGTGGCCGGGCTGCCTCCGAGTGCCTTTCAGGGAGGCCGGTGAGTCTCCGAGTGCCTTTTGGGGCGGCCAGGGAGGCTCTGAGTGCCTTTCGGGGCGGCCGGGCCGGCTCCGAGTGCCTTTCGGGGCGGCCAGGGAGGCTCCAAGTGCCTTTCGGAGTGGCCGGGGAGGCTCCGAGTGCCTTTCTGGTAGGCCGTGTCGCCTCCGAGTGCCTTTCGGGGCAGCCGAACCGCCTCCAAGTGCCTTTGGGGGCGGCCGGGGAGGCTCCGAGTGCCTTTGGGGGCGGCCGGGGAGGCTCCGAGTACCTTTCGGGGCGGCCGGGCTGCCTCCGAGTGCCTTTCGGAACGGCCGGGGAGGCTCCGAGTGCCTTTTGGGGATGCCGGGGAGGCTCCGAGTGTCTTTTTCGGGTGGCCGGGACGGCTTCGAGCGCCTTTCGGGGCGGCCGGGGAGGCTCCGAGTGCCTTTGTGGACGGCCAGGGAGGCTCCGAGTGCCTTTCGGGGAGGCCGGGGAGGCTGCGAGTGCCTTTCGGGGCGGCCGGGCTGCCTCCGAGTGCCTTTCGGGGCGGCCGGGGAGGCTCCGAGTGCCTTTGTGGGCGGTCGGCGAGGCTCCGAGTGCCTTTCAGGGAGACCGGTCCGCCTCCGAGTGCCTTTCGGGGCGTCCGTGCAGGCTCCGAGTGCCTTTCGGGGTGGCCGGGCAGGCTCCGAGTGCCTTTCGGGGCGGCCGGGCAGGCTCCGAGTGCCTTTTGGGGCGGCCGGGACGGCTCCGAGTGCCTTTTGGGGTGGCCAGGGAGGCTCCGAGTGCCTTTGTGGGCGGCCGGGGAGGCTCCGAGTGCCTTTGTGTACGGCCGGGCCGGCTCCGAGTGCCTTTCGGGGCAGCCGGGCCGCCTCCGAGTGCCTTTCGGGGCGTCTGGGGAGGCTCCGAGTGCCTTTCGGGGCAGCCCTTTCCCCTCCGAGTGCCTTTCGGGGTGTTAGGGCCGGTCCCAGTGCCTTTCGGGGCGGCCGGGCGGCCTCTCAGTGCCTTTTGGGGTGGCCGGGCCGGCTCCGAGTGCCTTTCGGGGCAGCCGGGCAGGCTCCGAGTGCCTTTCGGGGCGGCCGAGGAGGCTCCGAGTGCCTTTCGGGGCGGCCGGCGAGGCTCCGAGTGCCTTTGTGGGCAGCCAGGCCACCTCCGAGTGCCTTTCGGGGAGGCCGGTCTGCCTCCGAGTGCCTTTCGGGGCAGCCGGGTCGCCTCTGAGTGCCTCTCGGGGCGGCCGGGGAGGCTCCGAGTGCCTTTCGGGGTGGCCGGGCTGCCTCCGAGTGCCTTTCAGGGAGGCCGGTGAGTCTCTGAGTGCCTTTCGGGGCAGCCGTGGAGGCTCCGAGTGCCTTTTGGGGCGGCCGGGGAGGCTCCGAGTGCCTTTCGGGGCGTCCGGGGAGTCTCCGAGTGCCTTTCGGGGCGGCCGGGACGGCTCCGAGTGCCTTTTGGGGCGGCCAGGACGGCTCCGAGTGCCTTTTGGGGTGGCCGGGCCGCCTCCGAGTGCCTTTTGGGGCAGCTAGGGAGGCTCCGAGTGCCTTTCGGGGCGGCCGGGGAGGCTCCGAGTGCCTTTTGGGGTGGCCGGGCAGGCTCCGAGTGCCTTTCGGGGCGGTCGGGGGGGCTCCGAGTGCCTTTGTGGACGGCCAGGGAGGCTCCGAGTGCCTTTCGGGGAGGCCGGTGAGGCTCCGAGTGCCTTTCGGGGAGGCCGGGCCGCCTCCGAGTGCCTTTCGGGGCGGCCGGCCCTCCCGAGTGCCTTTCGGGGTGGCCGGGCCGCCTCCGAGTGCCTTTGTGGGCGGCCGATGAGGCTCCGAATGCCTTTCGGGGAGGCCGGGCCGCCTCCGAGTGCCTTTTGTGGAGGCCGGGGAGGCTCCGAGTGCCTTTTGGGGTGGCCGGGCCGGCTCCGAGTGCCTTTTGGGGCGGCCAGGGAGGCTCCGAGTGCCTTTGTGGGCAGCCGGGGAGGCTCCGAGTGCCTTTCGGGGCATCCGGGGAGGCTCCGAGTGCCTTTTGGGGCGGCCGGGGAGGCTCCGAGTGCCTTTGGGGGCGGCCAGGGAGGCTCCCAGTGCCTTTTGGGGTGGCCGGGCCGCCTCCGAGTGCCTTTTGGGGAGGCCGTGCAGGCTCCGAGTGCCTTTCGGGGCAGCTAGGGAGGCTCCGAGTGCCTTTTCGGGGAGGCCGGGGAGGCTCCGAGTGCCTTTCGGGGCGGCCGGCGAGGCTCCGAGTGCCTTTCGGGGCAGCCGTTCCCCCTCCGAGTGCCTTTCGGGGCGGCTGGGCCGGTCCCACTGCCTTTCGGGGCGGCCGGGCCGGCTCTGTGTGCCTTTCGGGGAGGCCGGGGAGCCTCCGAGTGCCTTTCAGGGAGGCCGGGTCGCCTCCCAGTGCCTTTCGGGACGGCCAGGGAGGCTCCGAGTGCCTTTGGGGGCAGCCGGCGAGGCTCCGAGTACCTTTCGGGGAGGCCGGGGAGGCTCCGAGTGCTTTTCGGGGCAGCCGGTCGCCTCCGAGTGCCTTTCGGGGCAGCCGGGCCGCCTCCGAGTGCCTTTTGGGGTGGCCGGGCAGGCTCCGAGTGCCTTTTGGGGTGGCCGGGCAGGCTCCGAATGCCTTTCGGGGCGGCCGGGGAGGCTCCGAGTGCCTTTGTGGACGGCCAGGGAGGCTCCGAGTGCCTTTTGGGGAGGCCGGGGAGGCTCCGAGTGCCTTTCGGGGCGGCCGGGCTGCCTCCGAGTGCCTTTCCGGGTGGCCGGGGCGGTTCCGAGTGCCTTTCGGGGCGGCCGGGGAGGCTCCGAGTGCCTTTTGGGGTGGCCGGGCTGCCTCCGAGTACCTTTTGGGGCGGCCAGGCTACCTCCGAGTGCCTTTTGGGACGGCCAGCGAGGCTCCGAGTGCCTTTGTGGGCGGCCGGGCCGCCTCCGAGTGCCTTTTGGGGTAGCTGGGGAGGCTCCGAGTGCCTTTTCGGGCAGCTGGAGAGGCTCCGAGTGCCTTTCGGGGTGGCCGGGGAGGCTCCGAGTGCCTTTGTGGGCGGCCGGGGAGGCTCTGAGTGCCTTTCGGGGCGTCCGTGCAGGCTCCGAGTGCCTTTCGGGGTGGCCATGGAGGCTCTGAGTGCCTTTCGGGGTGGCTGGGGAGGCTCCGAGTGCCTTTTGGGGCGGCCGGGGAGGCTCCGAGTGCCTTTCGGGGCGGCCGGGGGGGCTATGAGTGCCTTTCGAGGCGGCCGGGGAGGCTCCGAGTGCCTTTCGGGGTGGCCGGGCAGGCTCCGAGTGCCTTTGGGGGCAGCCGTTCCCCCTCCGAGTGCCTTTCGGGGAGGCCGGGCTGCCTCCCAGAGCCTTTCGGGGCAGCCGGCGAGGCTCTGACTGCCTTTCGGGGAGGCCGGGCCGCCTCCGAGTGCCTTTCGGGGCGGCCGGACCGCCTCCCAGTGCCTTTGGGGGCGGCTGGGCCGGCTCCGAGTGCCTTTTGGGGTGGCCGGGCAGGCTCCGAGTGCCTTTCGGGGCGGCCGGTCGCCTCCGAGTGCCTTTCGGGGCGGTCGGGGAGGCTCCGAGTGCCTTTGGGGGAGGCCGGGCCGCCTCCGAGTGCCTTTCGGGGAGGCTGGGCCGCCTCCGAGTGCCTTTTGGGGCGGCCAGGGAGGCTCCGAGTGCCTTTCGGGGCGGCCGGGGAGGCTCCGAGTGCCTTTGTGGGTGGCCACGGAGGCTCCGAGTGCCTTTCGGGGCATCCGGGGAGGCTCCGAGTGCCTTTCGGGGCGGCCGTTCACCTCCGAGTGCCTTTCGGGGTGGTCGGGGAGGCTCCGAGTGCCTTTGTGGACGGCCAGGGAGGCTCCGAGTGCCTTTCGGGGCGGCCGGGGAGGCTCCGAGTGCCTTTGTGGGTGGCCACGGAGGCTCCGAGTGCCTTTCGGGGTGGCTGGGGAAGCTCCGAGTGCCTTTCGGGGCGGCCAGGGAGGCTCCGAGTGCCTTTCGGGGCGGCCGGGGAGGCTCTGAGTGCCTTTCGGGGCGGCCGGGCAGGCTCCGAGTGCCTTTGGGGGCGGCTGGCGAGGCTCCGAGTGCCTTTCGGGGAGGCCGGGCCGCCTCCAAGTGCCTTTTGGGGCGGCCGGGGAGGCTCCGAGTGCCTTTCGGGGCGGCCGGCCCTCCCGAGTGCCTTTCGGGGCAGCCGAACCACCTCCAAGTGCCTTTGGGGGCGGCCGGGGAGGCTCCGAGTGCCTTTGGGGGAGGCCGGGGAGGCTCCGAGTACCTTTCGGGGCGGCCGGGCTGCCTCCGAGTGCCTTTCGGGGATGCCGGGGAGGCTCCGAGTGTCTTTTTGGGGCGGCCGGGACGGCTTCGAACGCCTTTCGGGGCGGCCGGGGAGGCTCCGAGTGCCTTTGTGGACGGCCGGGGAGGCTCCGAGTGCGTTTCGGGGCGCCCGGGGCGGTTCCGAGTGCCTTTCGGGGCGGCCGGGGAGGCTCCGAGTGCCTTTCGGGGCGGCCGGTCGCCTCCGAGTGCCTTTCGGGGTGGTCGGGGAGGCTCCGAGTGCCTTTGGGGGAGGCTGGGCCGCCTCTGAGTGCCTTTCGGGGCGGCCGGGGAGGCTCCAAGTGCCTTTTTGGGCAGGTGGGCCGCCTACGAGTGCCTTTGTGGACGGCCAGGGAGGCTCCGAGTGCCTTTTGGGGTGGCCTGGCAGGCTCCGAGTGCCTTTCGGGGCGGCCGGGCAGGCTCTGAGTGCCTTTCGGGGCGGCCGGGGAGGCTCCGAGTGCCTTTCGGGGCGGCCGGGGAGGCTCCGAGTGCCTTTGTGGGCGGTCGGGCAGGCTCCGAGTGCCTTTTGGGGAGGCCGTGTCGCCTCCCAGTGCCTTTCGGGTCAGCCGGACCGCCTCCAAGTGCCTTTGGGGGCGCCCAGGGAGGCTCTGAGTGCCTTTTGGGGCAGCCGGGAAGCCTCCGAGTCCCTTTCAGGGCGGTCGCGCTGCCTCCGAGTGCCTTTTGGGGCGGCCGGCGAGGCTCTGAGTGCCTTTGTGGGCGGCCGGGGAGGCTCCGAGTGCCTTTTTGGGGCGGCTGGGGAGGCTCCGAGTGCCTTTCGGGGAGGCCGGGGAGGCTCCGAGTGCCTTTGTGGGTGGCCGGGGAGGCTCTGAGTACCTTTCGGGGCGGCCGGTGAGGCTCCGAGTGCCTTTCGGGGCGGCCGGGGAGGCTCCGAGTGCCTTTGGGAGCGGCCAGGACGGCTCCGAGTGCCTTTCGGGGCGGCCGGGCCGCCTCCGAGTGCCTTTCGGGGCGGCCGGGCCGTATCCGAGTGCCTTTCGGGGCGGCTGGGTCGCCTCCGAGTGCCTTTCGGGGCGGCCGGCGAGGCTCTGAATGCCTTTCGGGGAGGCCGGCGAGGCTCTGAATGCCTTTCGGGGAGGCCGGCGAGGCTCCGAGTGCCTTTCGAGGTGGCTGTTTCCCCTCAAAGTGCATTTCGAGGCGTCCTGCCTGGCTCCGAGTGCCTTTCGGGGCGGCCGGGGAGGCTCCGAGTGCCTTTCGGGGAGGCTGGGCAGGCTCCGAGTGTCTTTCGGGGCGGCCAGGGAGGCTCCGAGTGCCTTTGTGGGTGGCCACGTAGGCTCTGAGTGCCTTTCGGGGCGGCTGGGGAAGCTCCGAGTGCCTTTCGGGGCGGCCGTGGAGGCTCTGAGTGCCTTTCGGGGCGGCCGAGGAGGCTCCGAGTGCCTTTTGGGGCGGCCGGCGAGGCTCCGAGTGCCTTTTAGGGAGGCCGGGCCGCCTCCGAGTGCCTTTCGGGGAGGCCGGTCTGCCTCCGAGTGCCTTTCGGGGCAGCCGGGTCGCCTCTGAGTGCCTTTCGGGGAGGCTGGGCAGGCTCCGAGTGTCTTTCGGGGCGGCCAGGGAGGCTCCGACTGCCTTTGTGGGTGGCCACGTAGGCTCTGAGTGCCTTTCGGGGCGGCTGGGGAAGCTCCGAGTGCCTTTCGGGGCGGCCGTGGAGGCTCTGAGTGCCTTTCGGGGCGGCCGAGGAGGCTCCGAGTGCCTTTTGGGGCGGCCGGCGAGGCTCCGAGTGCCTTTTAGGGAGGCCGGGCCGCCTCCGAGTGCCTTTCGGGGAGGCCGGTCTGCCTCCGAGTGCCTTTCGGGGCAGCCGGGTCGCCTCTGAGTGCCTTTCGGGGCGGCCGGGGAGGCTCCGAGTGCCTTTCGGGGTGGCCGGGCTGCCTCCGAGTGCCTTTCAGGGAGGCCGGTGAGTCTCCGAGTGCCTTTTGGGGCGGCCAGGGAGGCTCTGAGTGCCTTTCGGGGCGGCCGGGCCGGCTCCGAGTGCCTTTCGGGGCGGCCAGGGAGGCTCCAAGTGCCTTTCGGAGTGGCCGGGGAGGCTCCGAGTGCCTTTCGGGGCGGCCGGGGAGGCTCCGAGTGCCTTTCGGGGCAGCCGAACCGCCTCCAAGTGCCTTTGGGGGCGGCCGGGGAGGCTCCGAGTGCCTTTGGGGGCGGCCGGGGAGGCTCCGAGTACCTTTCGGGGCGGCCGGGCTGCCTCCGAGTGCCTTTCGGAACGGCCGGGGAGGCTCCGAGTGCCTTTTGGGGATGCCGGGGAGGCTCCGAGTGTCTTTTTCGGGTGGCCGGGACGGCTTCGAGCGCCTTTCGGGGCGGCCGGGGAGGCTCCGAGTGCCTTTGTGGACGGCCAGGGAGGCTCCGAGTGCCTTTCGGGGAGGCCGGGGAGGCTGCGAGTGCCTTTCGGGGCGGCCGGGCTGCCTCCGAGTGCCTTTCGGGGCGGCCAGGGAGGCTCCGAGTGCCTTTGTGGGTGGCCACGGAGGCTCTGAGTGCCTTTCGGGGTGGCCGGGCAGGCTTCAAGTGCCTTTTGGGGTGGCCGGTGAGGCTCCGAGTGCCTTTTGGGGTGGCCGGGGAGGCTCCGAGTGCCTTTCGGGGCGGCCGGGGAGGCTCCGAGTGCCTTTTGGGGCGGCCGGGACGGCTCCGAGTGCCTTTTGGGGTGGCCAGGGAGGCTCCGAGTGCCTTTGTGGGCGGCCGGGGAGGCTCCGAGTGCCTTTGTGTACGGCCGGGCCGGCTCCGAGTGCCTTTCGGGGCAGCCGGGCCGCCTCCGAGTGCCTTTGGGGGCGTCTGGGGAGGCTCCGAGTGCCTTTCGGGGCAGCCCTTTCCCCTCCGAGTGCCTTTCGGGGTGTTAGGGCCGGTCCCAGTGCCTTTCGGGGCGGCCGGGCGGCCTCTCAGTGCCTTTCGGGGTGGCCGGGCCGGCTCCGAGTGCCTTTCGGGGCAGCCGGGCAGGCTCCGAGTGCCTTTCGGGGCGGCCGAGGAGGCTCCGAGTGCCTTTCGGGGCGGCCGGCGAGGCTCCGAGTGCCTTTGTGGGCAGCCAGGCCACCTCCGAGTGCCTTTCGGGGAGGCCGGTCTGCCTCCGAGTGCCTTTCGGGGCAGCCGGGTCGCCTCTGAGTGCCTCTCGGGGCGGCCGGGGAGGCTCCGAGTGCCTTTCGGGGTGGCCGGGCTGCCTCCGAGTGCCTTTCAGGGAGGCCGGTGAGTCTCTGAGTGCCTTTCGGGGCAGCCGTGGAGTCTCCGAGTGCCTTTCGGGGCGGCCGGGAAGGCTCCGAGTGCCTTTTGGGGCGGCCAGGACGGCTCCGAGTGCCTTTTGGGGTGGCCGGGCCGCCTCCGAGTGCCTTTTGGGGCAGCTAGGGAGTCTCCGAGTGCCTTTTGGGGCGGCCGGGGAGGCTCCGAGTGCCTTTTGGGGTGGCCGGGCAGGCTCCGAGTGCCTTTCGGGGCGGTCGGGGGGGCTCCGAGTGCCTTTGTGGACGGCCAGGGAGGCTCCGAGTGCCTTTCGGGGAGGCCGGTGAGGCTCCGAGTGCCTTTCGGGGAGGCCGGGCCGCCTCCGAGTGCCTTTCGGGGCGGCCGGCCCTCCCGAGTGGCTTTCGGGGTGGCCGGGCCGCCTCCGAGTGCCTTTGTGGGCGGCCGGTGAGGCTCCGAATGCCTTTCGGGGAGGCCGGGCCGCCTCCGAGTGCCTTTTGTGGAGGCCGGGGAGGCTCCGAGTGCCTTTTGGGGTGGCCGGGCCGCCTCCGAGTGCCTTTTGGGGCGGCCAGGGAGGCTCCGAGTGCCTTTGTGGGCAGCCGGGGAGGCTCCAAGTGCCTTTCGGGGCATCCGGGGAGGCTCCGAGTGCCTTTTGGGGCGGCCGGGGAGGCTCCGAGTGCCTTTGGGGGCGGCCAGGGAGGCTCCCAGTGCCTTTTGGGGTGGCCGGGCCGCCTCCGAGTGCCTTTTGGGGAGGCCGTGCAGGCTCCGAGTGCCTTTCGGGGCAGCTAGGGAGGCTCCGAGTGCCTTTTCGGGGAGGCCGGGGAGGCTCCGAGTGCCTTTCGAGGTGGCCGGCGAGGCTCCGAGTGCCTTTCGGGGCAGCCGTTCCCCCTCCGAGTGCCTTTCGGGGCGGCTGGGCCGGTCCCACTGCCTTTCGGGGCGGCCGGGCCGGCTCTGTGTGCCTTTCGGGGAGGCCGGGGAGCCTCCGAGTGCCTTTCAGGGAGGCCGGGTCGCCTCCCAGTGCCTTTCGGGACGGCCAGGGAGGCTCCGAGTGCCTTTGGGGGCAGCCGGCGAGGCTCCGAGTACCTTTCGGGGAGGCCGGGGAGGCTCCGAGTGCTTTTCGGGGCAGCCGGTCGCCTCCGAGTGCCTTTCGGGGCGGCCGGGCCGGCTCCGAGTGCCTTTGTGGGTGGCCGGGCAGGCTCCGAGTGCCTTTCGGGGCGGCCGGGGAGGCTCCGAGTGCCTTTGTGGACGGCCAGGGAGGCTCCGAGTGCCTTTTGGGGAGGCCGGGGAGGCTCCGAGTGCCTTTCGGGGCGGCCGGGCTGCCTCCGAGTGCCTTTCGGGGCAGCTAGGGAGGCTCCGAGTGCCTTTTGGGGTGGCCAGGGAGGCTCCGAGTGCCTTTCCGGGTGGCCGGGGCGGTTCCGAGTGCCTTTCGGGGCGGCCGGGGAGGCTCCGAGTGCCTTTTGGGGTGGCCGGGCTGCCTCCGAGTACCTTTTGGGGCGGCCAGGCTACCTCCGAGTGCCTTTTGGGACGGCCAGCGAGGCTCCGAGTGCCTTTGTGGGCGGCCGGGCCGCCTCCGAGTGCCTTTTGGGGTAGCTGGGGAGGCTCCGAGTGCCTTTTAGGGCAGCTGGAGAGGCTCCGAGTGCCTTTCGGGGTGGCCAGGGAGGCTCCGAGTGCCTTTGTGGGCGGCCGGGGAGGCTCTGAGTGCCTTTCGGGGCGTCCGGGGAGGCTCCGAGTGCCTTTCAGGGAGGCCGTGTCGCCTCCGAGTGCCTTTCGGGGCGTCTGGGGAGGCTCCGAGTGCCTTTCGGGGCAGCCCTTCCCCCTCCGAGTGCCTTTCGGGGCGTCAGGGCCGGTCCGAGTGCCTTTCGGGGCGGCCGGGCGGCCTCTCAGTGCCTTTCGGGGAGGCCGGGCCGGCTCCGAGTGCCTTTTTGGGCGGCCAGGGAGGCTCCGAGTGCCTTTCGGGGTGGCCGGGCAGGCTCCGAGTGCCTTTCGGGGCGGCCGGCGAGGCTCCGAGTGCCTTTGTGGGCAGCCAGGCCACTTCCGAGTGCCTTTCGGGGAGGCCGGTCCGCCTCCGAGTGCCTTTCGGGGCAGCCGGGTCGCCTCTGAGTGCCTCTCGGGGCGGCCGGGGAGGCTCCGAGTGCCTTTCGGGGCGGCCGGCGATGCTCTGAGTGCCATTGTGGGCGGCCGGGGAGGCTCCGAGTGCCTTTTTGGGGCGGCCGGGGAGGCTCCGAGTGCCTTTTCGGGGATGCCGGGGAGTCTCCGAGTGCCTTTGTGGGCGGCCGGGGAGGCTCTGAGTACCTTTCGGGGCGTCCGGGGAGTCTCCGAGTGCCTTTCGGGGCGGCCGGGACGGCTCCGAGTGCCTTTGGGGGCGGCCAGGACAGCTCCCAGTGCCTTTCGGGGTGGCCGGGGAGTCTCCGAGTGCCTTTTGGGGCAGCTAGGGAGGCTCCGAGTGCCTTTCGGGGCGGCCGGGCAGGCTCCGAGTGCCTTTCGGGGAGGCTGGAGAGGCTCTGAGTGCCTTTGGGGGCGTCTGGGGAGGCTCCGAGTGCCTTTCGGGGCAGCCCTTCCCCCTCCGAGTGCCTTTCGGGGCGTCTTGGCCGGTCCCAGTGCCTTTAGGGGCGGCCGGGAAGCCTGTCAGTGCCTTTCGGGGAGGCCGGGCCGGCTCCGAGTGCCTTTGTGGGCGGCCGGGCAGGCTCTGAGTGCCTTTCGGGGCGGCCGGCCCTCCCGAGTGCCTTTCGGGGTGGCCGGGCCGCCTCCGAGTGCCTTTGTGGGCGGCCGGTGAGGCTCCGAATGCCTTTCGGGGAGGCCGGGCCGCCTCCGAGTGCCTTTCAGGGAGGCCGGGGAGGCTCCGAGTGCCTTTTGGGGTGGCCGGGCCGCCTCCGAGTGCCTTTTGGGGAGGCCGGGGAGGCTCCGAGTGCCTTTGTGGGCAGCCGGGGAGGCTCCGAGTGCCTTTCGGGGCGGCCGGGGAGGCTCCGAGTGCCTTTGTGGGCGGCCGGGCCGGCTCCGAGTGCCTTTTGGAGTGGCTGGGGAGGCTCCGAGTGCGTTTCGGGGCATCCGGGGAGGCTCTGAGTGCCTTTCGGGGCATCCGGGGAGGCTCCGAGTGCCTTTTGGGGCAGCTAGGGAGGCTCCGAGTGCCTTTCGGGGCGGCCGGGGAGGCTCCGAGTGCCTTTTGGGGTGGCCGGGCAGGCTCCGAGTGCCTTTCGGGGCGGTCGGGGAGGCTCCGAGTGCCTTTGTGGACGACCAGGGAGGCTCCCGAGTGCCTTTCGGGGCGGCCGGTGAGGCTCCGAGTGCCTTTCGGGGAGGCCGGGCCGCCTCCGAGTGCCTTTCGGGGAGGCCGGTCTGCCTCCGAGTGCCTTTCGGGGCAGCCGGGTCGCCTCTGAGTGCCTTTCGGGGCGGCCGGGGAGGCTCCGAGTGCCTTTCGGGGTGGCCGGGCTGCCTCCGAGTGCCTTTCAGGGAGGCCGGTGAGTCTCCGAGTGCCTTTTGGGGCGGCCAGGGAGGCTCTGAGTGCCTTTCGGGGCGGCCGGGCCGGCTCCGAGTGCCTTTCGGGGCGGCCAGGGAGGCTCCAAGTGCCTTTCGGAGTGGCCGGGGAGGCTCCGAGTGCCTTTCTGGTAGGCCGTGTCGCCTCCGAGTGCCTTTCGGGGCAGCCGAACCGCCTCCAAGTGCCTTTGGGGGCGGCCGGGGAGGCTCCGAGTGCCTTTGGGGGCGGCCGGGGAGGCTCCGAGTACCTTTCGGGGCGGCCGGGCTGCCTCCGAGTGCCTTTCGGAACGGCCGGGGAGGCTCCGAGTGCCTTTTGGGGATGCCGGGGAGGCTCCGAGTGTCTTTTTCGGGTGGCCGGGACGGCTTCGAGCGCCTTTCGGGGCGGCCGGGGAGGCTCCGAGTGCCTTTGTGGACGGCCAGGGAGGCTCCGAGTGCCTTTCGGGGAGGCCGGGGAGGCTGCGAGTGCCTTTCGGGGCGGCCGGGCTGCCTCCGAGTGCCTTTCGGGGCGTCTGGGGAGGCTCCGAGTGCCTTTGTGGGTGGCCACGGAGGCTCTGAGTGCCTTTCGGGGTGGCCGGGCAGGCTTCAAGTGCCTTTTGGGGTGGCCGGTGAGGCTCCGAGTGCCTTTTGGGGTGGCCGGGGAGGCTCCGAGTGCCTTTTGGGGCGGCCGGGGAGGCTCCGAGTGCCTTTTGGGGCGGCCGGGACGGCTCCGAGTGCCTTTCGGGGTGGCCAGGGAGGCTCCGAGTGCCTTTGTGGGCGGCCGGGGAGGCTCCGAGTGCCTTTGTGTACGGCCGGGCCGGCTCCGAGTGCCTTTCGGGGCAGCCGGGCCGCCTCCGAGTGCCTTTGGGGGCGTCTGGGGAGGCTCCGAGTGCCTTTCGGGGCAGCCCTTTCCCCTCCGAGTGCCTTTCGGGGTGTTAGGGCCGGTCCCAGTGCCTTTCGGGGCGGCCGGGCGGCCTCTCAGTGCCTTTCGGGGTGGCCGGGCCGGCTCCGAGTGCCTTTCGGGGCAGCCGGGCAGGCTCCGAGTGCCTTTCGGGGCGGCCGAGGAGGCTCCGAGTGCCTTTCGGGGCGGCCGGCGAGGCTCCGAGTGCCTTTGTGGGCAGCCAGGCCACCTCCGAGTGCCTTTCGGGGAGGCCGGTCTGCCTCCGAGTGCCTTTCGGGGCAGCCGGGTCGCCTCTGAGTGCCTCTCGGGGCGGCCGGGGAGGCTCCGAGTGCCTTTCGGGGTGGCCGGGCTGCCTCCGAGTGCCTTTCAGGGAGGCCGGTGAGTCTCTGAGTGCCTTTCGGGGCAGCCGTGGAGGCTCCGAGTGCCTTTTGGGGCATCCGGGGAGGCTTCAAGTGCCTTTTGGGGTGGCCGGTGAGGCTCCGAGTGCCTTTCGGGGCGGCCGGGACGGCTCCGAGTGCCTTTTGGGGCGGCCAGGACGGCTCCGAGTGCCTTTTGGGGTGGCCGGGCCGCCTCCGAGTGCCTTTTGGGGCAGCTAGGGAGGCTCCGAGTGCCTTTCGGGGCGGCCGGGGAGGCTCCGAGTGCCTTTTGGGGTGGCCGGGCAGGCTCCGAGTGCCTTTCGGGGCGGTCGGGGGGGCTCCGAGTGCCTTTGTGGACGGCCAGGGAGGCTCCGAGTGCCTTTCGGGGAGGCCGGTGAGGCTCCGAGTGCCTTTCGGGGAGGCCGGGCCGCCTCCGAGTGCCTTTCGGGGCGGCCGGCCCTCCCGAGTGCCTTTCGGGGTGGCCGGGCCGCCTCCGAGTGCCTTTGTGGGCGGCCGGTGAGGCTCCGAATGCCTTTCGGGGAGGCCGGGCCGCCTCCGAGTGCCTTTTGTGGAGGCCGGGGAGGCTCCGAGTGCCTTTTGGGGTGGCCGGGCCGCCTCCGAGTGCCTTTTGGGGCGGCCAGGGAGGCTCCGAGTGCCTTTGTGGGCAGCCGGGGAGGCTCCAAGTGCCTTTCGGGGCATCCGGGGAGGCTCCGAGTGCCTTTTGGGGCGGCCGGGGAGGCTCCGAGTGCCTTTGGGGGCGGCCAGGGAGGCTCCCAGTGCCTTTTGGGGTGGCCGGGCCGCCTCCGAGTGCCTTTTGGGGAGGCCGTGCAGGCTCCGAGTGCCTTTCGGGGCAGCTAGGGAGGCTCCGAGTGCCTTTTCGGGGAGGCCGGGGAGGCTCCGAGTGCCTTTCGGGGCGGCCGGCGAGGCTCCGAGTGCCTTTCGGGGCAGCCGTTCCCCCTCCGAGTGCCTTTCGGGGCGGCTGGGCCGGTCCCACTGCCTTTCGGGGCGGCCGGGCCGGCTCTGTGTGCCTTTCGGGGAGGCCGGGGAGCCTCCGAGTGCCTTTCAGGGAGGCCGGGTTGCCTCCCAGTGCCTTTCGGGACGGCCAGGGAGGCTCCGAGTGCCTTTGGGGGCAGCCGGCGAGGCTCCGAGTACCTTTCGGGGAGGCCGGGGAGGCTCCGAGTGCTTTTTGGGGCAGCCGGTCGCCTCCGAGTGCCTTTCGGGGCGGCCGGGCCGGCTCCGAGTGCCTTTTGGGGTGGCCGGGCAGGCTCCGAGTGCCTTTCGGGGCGGCCGGGGAGGCTCCGAGTGCCTTTGTGGACGGCCAGGGAGGCTCCGAGTGCCTTTTGGGGAGGCCGGGGAGGCTCCGAGTGCCTTTCGGGGCGGCCGGGCTGCCTCCGAGTGCCTTTCGGGGCGTCTGGGGAGGCTCCGAGTGCCTTTGTGGCGGCCAGGGAGGCTCCGAGTGCCTTTCCGGGTGGCCGGGGCGGTTCCGAGTGCCTTTCGGGGCGGCCGGGGAGGCTCCGAGTGCCTTTTGGGGTGGCCGGGCTGCCTCCGAGTACCTTTTGGGGCGGCCAGGCTACCTCCGAGTGCCTTTTGGGACGGCCAGCGAGGCTCCGAGTGCCTTTGTGGGCGGCCGGGCCGCCTCCGAGTGCCTTTTGGGGTAGCTGGGGAGGCTCCGAGTGCCTTTTCGGGCAGCTGGAGAGGCTCCGAGTGCCTTTCGGGGTGGCCGGGGAGGCTCCGAGTGCCTTTGTGGGCGGCCGGGGAGGCTCTGAGTGCCTTTCGGGGCGTCCGGGGAGGCTCCGAGTGCCTTTCAGGGAGGCCGTGTCGCCTCCGAGTGCCTTTGGGGGCGTCTGGGGAGGCTCCGAGTGCCTTTCGGGGCAGCCCTTCCCCCTCCGAGTGCCTTTCGGGGCGTCAGGGCCGGTCCGAGTGCCTTTCGGGGCGGCCGGGCGGCCTCTCAGTGCCTTTCGGGGAGGCCGGGCCGGCTCCGAGTGCCTTTTTGGGCGGCCAGGGAGGCTCCGAGTGCCTTTCGGGGCGGCCGGCGAGGCTCCGAGTGCCTTTGTGGGCAGCCAGGCCACTTCCGAGTGCCTTTCGGGGAGGCCGGTCCGCCTCCGAGTGCCTTTCGGGGCAGCCGGGTCGCCTCTGAGTGCCTCTCGGGGCGGCCGGGGAGGCTCCGAGTGCCTTTCGGGGCGGCCGGCGATGCTCTGAGTGCCATTGTGGGCGGCCGGGGAGGCTCCGAGTGCCTTTTTGGGGCGGCCGGGGAGGCTCCGAGTGCCTTTTCGGGGAGGCCGGGGAGTCTCCGAGTGCCTTTGTGGGCGGCCGGGGAGGCTCTGAGTACCTTTCGGGGCGTCCGGGGAGTCTCCGAGTGCCTTTCGGGGCGGCCGGGACGGCTCCGAGTGCCTTTCGGGGCGGCCAGGACAGCTCCCAGTGCCTTTCGGGGTGGCCGGGGAGTCTCCGAGTGCCTTTTGGGGCAGCTAGGGAGGCTCCGAGTGCCTTTCGGGGCGGCCGGGCAGGCTCCGAGTGCCTTTCGGGGAGGCTGGAGAGGCTCTGAGTGCCTTTGGGGGCGTCTGGGGAGGCTCCGAGTGCCTTTCGGGGCAGCCCTTCCCCCTCCGAGTGCCTTTCGGGGCGTCAGGGCCGGTCCCAGTGCCTTTCGGGGCGGCCGGGAAGCCTGTCAGTGCCTTTCGGGGAGGCCGGGCCGGCTCCGAGTGCCTTTGTGGGCGGCCGGGCAGGCTCCGAGTGCCTTTCGGGGTGGCCGGCCCTCCCGAGTGCCTTTCGGGGTGGCCGGGCCGCCTCCGAGTGCCTTTGTGGGCGGCCGGTGAGGCTCCGAATGCCTTTCGGGGAGGCCGGGCCGCCTCCGAGTGCCTTTCAGGGAGGCCGGGGAGGCTCCGAGTGCCTTTTGGGGTGGCCGGGCCGCCTCCGAGTGCCTTTTGGGGAGGCCGGGGAGGCTCCGAGTGCCTTTGTGGGCAGCCGGGGAGGCTCCGAGTGCCTTTCGGGGTGGCCGGGGAGGCTGTCAGTGCCTTTGTGGGCGGCCGGGCCGGCTCCGAGTGCCTTTTGGAGTGGCTGGGGAGGCTCCGAGTGCCTTTCGGGGCATCCGGGGAGGCTCTGAGTGCCTTTCGGGGCATCCGGGGAGACTCCGAGTGCCTTTTGGGGCGGCCGGTGAGGCTCCGAGTGCCTTTGGGGGCGGCCAGGACGGCTCCCAGTGCCTTTTGGGGTGGCCGGGCCGCCTCCGAGTGCCTTTTGGGGAGGCCGTGCAGGCTCCGAGTGCCTTTCGGGGCAGCTAGGGAGGCTCCGAGTGCCTTTTCGGGGAGGCCGGGGAGGCTCCGAGTGCCTTTCGGGGCGGCCGGGCTGCCTCCGAGTGCCTTTCGGGGCAGCTGGGAAGGCTCCGAGTGCCTTTTGGGGCGGCCAGGGAGGCTCCGAGTGCCTTTGTGGGCGGCCGGGGAGGCTCCGAGTGCCTTTGGGGGCGTCTGGGGAGGCTCCGAGTGCCTTTCGGGGCAGCCCTTCCCCCTCCGAGTGCCTTTCGGGGCGTCAGAGCCGGTCCCAGTGCCTTTCGGGGCGGCCGGGCAGCCTCTCAGTGCCTTTCGGGGAGGCCGGGCCGGCTCCGAGTGCCTTTCGGGGCGGCCGGGCAGGCTCCGAGTGCCTTTGGGGGCAGCCGTTCCCCCTCCGAGTGACTTTTGGGGAGGCAGGGCTGCCTCCCAGAGCCTTTCGGGGCAGCCGGCGAGGCTCCGAGTGCCTTTCGGGGAGGCCGGGCCGGCTCCGAGTGCCTTTCGGGGCGGCCGGTCGCCTCCGAGTGCCTTTCGGGGCGGTCGGGGAGGCTCCGAGTGCCTTTGGGGGAGGCCGGGCAGGCTCCGAGTGCCTTTCGGGGCGGCCAGGGAGGCTCCGAGTGTCTTTTGGGGCGGCCGTGCAGGCTCCGACTGCCTTTGTGGGTGGCCATGGAGGCTCTGAGTGCCTTTCGGTGTGGCTGGGGAAGCTCCGAGTGCCTTTCGGGGCGGCCGTGGAGGCTCTGAGTGCCTTTCGGGGCGGCCGGCGATGCTCTGAGTGCCATTGTGGGCGGCCGGGGAGGCTCCGAGTGCCTTTCGGGGCGACCGGGGAGGCTCCGAGTGCCTTTCGGGGAGGCCCGGGAGTCTCCGAGTGCCTTTGGGGGCGTCTGGGGAGGCTCTGAGTACCTTTCGGGGCGTCCGGGGAGTCTCCGAGTGCCTTTCGGGGCGGCCGGGACGGCTCCGAGTGCCTTTGGGGGCGGCCAGGATGGCTCCCAGTGCCTTTCGGGGTGGCCGGGCTGCCTCCGAGTGCCTTTCGGGGCAGCTAGGGAGGCTCCGAGTGCCTTTCGGGGCGGCCGGGGAGGCTCCGAGTGCCTTTCGGGGAGGCTGGAGAGGCTCTGAGTGCCTTTCGGGGCGTCTGGGGAGGCTCCGAGTGCCTTTCGGGGCAGCCCTTCCCCCTCCGAGTGCCTTTCGGGGCGTCTTGGCCGGTCCCAGTGCCTTTCGGGGCGGCCGGGCAGCCTGTCAGTGCCTTTCGGGGAGGCCGGGCCGGCTCCGAGTGCCTTTGTGGGCGGCCGGGCAGGCTCCGAGTGCCTTTCGGGGCGGCCGGCCCTCCCGAGTGCCTTTCGGGGCAGCCGAACCGCCTCCAAGTGCCTTTCGGGGCGGCCGGTGAGGCTCCGAGTGCCTTTCGGGGAGGCTGGGCAGGCTCCGAGTGTCTTTCGGGGCGGCCAGGGAGGCTCCGAATGCCTTTCGGGGTGGCCGGGGAGGCTCCGAGTGCCTTTGTGGACGGCCGGGGAGGCTCCGAGTGCCTTTCGGGGCGGCCGTTCACCTCCGAGTGCCTTTCGGGGCGGCCGGGCCAGCTCCGAGTGCCTTTCGGGGCGGCCGGTCGCCTCCGAGTGCCTTTCGGGGTGGTCGGGGAGGCTCCGAGTGCCTTTGGGGGAGGCTGGGCCGCCTCTGAGTGCCTTTCGGGGAGGCTGGGCCGCCTCCGAGTGCCTTTCGGGGTGGCCGGGGAGGCTCCGAGTGCCTTTTGGGGCAGGCGGGCCGCCTACGAGTGCCTTTTTGGGCGGCCAGGGAGGCTCCGAGTGCCTTTTGGGGTGGCCGGGCAGGCTCCAAGTGCCTTTCGGGGCGGCCGGGCAGGCTCTGAGTGCCTTTCGGGGCGGCCGGGGAGGCTCCGAGTGCCTTTCGGGGCGGCCGGGGAGGCTCCGAGTGCCTTTGTGGGCGGCCGGGCCGCCTCCGAGTGCCTTTCGGGGCGGCCGGGCAGGCTCCGAGTGCCTTTTGGGGAGGCCGTGTCGCCTCCCAGTGCCTTTCGGGTCAGCCGGACCGCCTCCAAGTGCCTTTGGGGGCGCCCAGGGAGGCTCTGAGTGCCTTTTGGGGCAGCCGGGAAGCCTCCGAGTCCCTTTCAGGGCGGTCGCGCTGCCTCCGAGTGCCTTTTGGGGCGGCCGGCGAGGCTCTGAGTGCCTTTGTGGGCGGCCGGGGAGGCTCCGAGTGCCTTTTTGGGGCGGCTGGCGAGGCTCCGAGTGCCTTTCGGGGAGGCCGGGGAGGCTCTGAGTACCTTTCGGGGCGGACGGAGAGGCTCCGAGTGCCTTTCGGGGCGGCCGGGGAGGCTCCGAGTGCCTTTCGGGGCGGCCAGGACGGCTCCGAGTGCCTTTCGGGGCGGCCGGTCTGCCTCCGAGTGCCTTTCGGGGCGGCCGGTCTGCCTCCGAGTGCCTTTCGGGGCGGCTGGGTCGCCTCCGAGTGCCTTTCGGGGCGGCCGGCGAGGCTCTGAATGCCTTTCGGGGAGGCCGGCGAGGCTCCGAGTGCCTTTCGAGGTGGCTGTTTCCCCTCAAAGTGCATTTCGAGGCGGCCTGGCTGGCTCCGAGTGCCTTTTAGGGTGGCTGGGGAGGCTCCGAGTGCCTTTCGGGGCGGCCGGGGAGGCTCCGAGTGCCTTTCGGGGAGGCTGGGCAGGCTCCGAGTGTCTTTCGGGGCGGCCAGGGAGGCTCCGAGTGCCTTTCGGGGCGGCCGTGCAGGCTCCGACTGCCTTTGTGGGTGGCCACGGAGGCTCCGAGTGCCTTTCGGGGTGGCTGGGGAAGCTCCGAGTGCCTTTCGGGGCGGCCGTGGAGGCTCTGAGTGCCTTTCGGGGCGGCCGGCGAGGCTCCGAGTGCCTTTCGGGGCGGCCGGGCAGGCTCTGAGTGCCTTTTAGGGAGGTCGGGCCGCCTCCGAGTGCCTTTCGGGGAGGCCGGTCTGCCTCCGAGTGCCTTTCGGGGCAGCCGGGTTGCCTCTGAGTGCCTTTCGGGGCGGCCGGGGAGGCTCTGAGTGCCTTTTGGGGTGGCCGGGCTGCCTCCGAGTGCCTTTCAGGGAGGCCGGTGAGTCTCCGAGTGCCTTTCGGGGCGGCCAGGGAGGCTCCGAGTGCCTTTCGGGGCGGCCAGGGAGGCTCCAAGTGCCTTTCGGAGTGGCCGGGGAGGCTCCGAGTGCCTTTCTGGTAGGCCGTGTCGCCTCCGAGTGCCTTTCGGGGCAGCCGAACCGCCTCCAAGTGCCTTTGGGGGCGGCCGGGGAGGCTCCGAGTGCCTTTGGGGGCGGCCGGGGAGGCTCCGAGTGCCTTTCGGGGAGGCCGGGCAGGCTCCAAGTGCCTTTTGGGGATGCCGGGGAGGCTCCGAGTGTCTTTTTCGGGCGGCCGGGACGGCTTCGAGCGCCTTTCGGGGCGGCCGGGGAGGCTCCGAGTGCCTTTGTGGACGGCCAGGGAGGCTCCGAGTGCCTTTCGGGGCGTCTGGGGAGGCTGCGAGTGCCTTTCGGGGCGGCCGGGCTGCCTCCGAGTGCCTTTCGGGGCGGCCGGGGAGGCTCCGAGTGCCTTTGTGGGTGGCCACGGAGGCTCTGAGTGCCTTTCGGGGAGGCCGGGCCGGCTCCGAGTGCCTTTCGGGGCGGCCGGGGAGGCTCCGAGTGCCTTTCGGGGCGGCCGGCCCTCCCGAGTGCCTTTCGAGGTGGCCGGGCCGCCTCCGAGTGCCTTTGTGGGCGGCCGATGAGGCTCCGAATGCCTTTCGGGGAGGCCGGGCCGCCTCCGAGTGCCTTTTGGGGAGGTCGGGGAGGCTCCGAGTGCCTTTTGGGGCAGGCGGGCCGCCTCCGAGTGCCTTTTGGGGAGGCCGGGGAGGCTCCGAGTGCCTTTGTGGGCAGCCGGGGAGGCTCCGAGTGCCTTTTCGGGGAGGCCGGGGAGGCTCCGAGTGCCTTTCGGGGCGGCCGGCGAGGCTCCGAGTGCCTTTCGGGGCAGCCGTTCCCCCTCCGAGTGCCTTTCGGGGCGGCTGGGCCGGTCCCACTGCCTTTCGGGGCGTCCGGGCCGGCTCTGTGTGCCTTTCGGGGAGGCCGGGGAGCCTCCGAGTGCCTTTCAGGGAGGCCGGGTCGCCTCCCAGTGCCTTTCGGGACGGCCGGGGAGGCTCCGAGTGCCTTTTGGGGTGGCCGGGCTGCCTCCGAGTACCTTTTGGGGCGGCCAGGCTACCTCCGAGTGCCTTTTGGGACGGCCAGCGAGGCTCCGAGTGCCTTTGTGGGCGGCCGGGCCGCCTCCGAGTGCCTTTCGGGGTAGCTGGGGAGGCTCCGAGTGCCTTTTCGGGCAGCTGGAGAGGCTCCGAGTGCCTTTCGGGGTGGCCGGGGAGGCTCCGAGTGCCTTTGTGGGCGGCCGGGGAGGCTCTGAGTGCCTTTCGGGGCGTCCGGGGAGGCTCCGAGTGCCTTTCAGGGAGGCCGTGTCGCCTCCGAGTGCCTTTCGGGGCGTCTGGGGAGGCTCCGAGTGCCTTTCGGGGCAGCCCTTCCCCCTCCGAGTGCCTTTCGGGGCGTCAGGGCCGGTCCGAGTGCCTTTCGGGGCGGCCGGGCGGCCTCTCAGTGCCTTTCGGGGAGGCCGGGCCGGCTCCGAGTGCCTTTTTGGGCGGCCAGGGAGGCTCCGAGTGCCTTTCGGGGTGGCCGGGCAGGCTCCGAGTGCCTTTCGGGGCGGCCGGGGAGGCTCCGAGTGCCTTTGTGGGCAGCCAGGCCACTTCCGAGTGCCTTTCGGGGAGGCCGGTCCGCCTCCGAGTGCCTTTCGGGGCAGCCGGGTCGCCTCTGAGTGCCTCTCGGGGCGGCCGGGGAGGCTCCGAGTGCCTTTCGGGGCGGCCGGCGATGCTCTGAGTGCCATTGTGGGCGGCCGGGGAGGCTCCGAGTGCCTTTTTGGTAGGCCGTGTCGCCTCCGAGTGCCTTTCGGGGAGGCCGGGGAGTCTCCGAGTGCCTTTGTGGGCGGCCGGGGAGGCTCTGAGTACCTTTCGGGGCATCCGGGGAGTCTCCGAGTGCCTTTCGGGGCGGCCGGGACGGCTCCGAGTGCCTTTGGGGGCGGCCAGGACGGCTCCCAGTGCCTTTCGGGGTGGCCGGGGAGTCTCCGAGTGCCTTTTGGGGCAGCTAGGGAGGCTCCGAGTGCCTTTCGGGGCGGCCGGGCAGGCTCCGAGTGCCTTTCGGGGAGGCTGGAGAGGCTCTGAGTGCCTTTGGGGGCGTCTGGGGAGGCTCCGAGTGCCTTTCGGGGCAGCCCTTCCCCCTCCGAGTGCCTTTCGGGGCAGCTAGGGAGGCTCCGAGTGCCTTTTGGGGTGGCCGGGGAGGCTCCGAGTGCCTTTCGGGGCGGCCGGGGGGGCTCCGAGTGCCTTTCGGGGCGGCCGGGGAGGCTCAGAGTGCCTTTCGGGGAGGCCGGGGAGGCTCCGAGTGCCTTTCGGGGCGGCCGGGCTGCCTCCGAGTGCCTTTCGGGGCAGCTGGGAAGGCTCCGAGTGCCTTTTGGGGCGGCCAGGGAGGCTCCGAGTGCCTTTGTGGGCGGCCGGGGAGGCTCCGAGTGCCTTTCGGGGCGTCTGGGGAGGCTCCGAGTGCCTTTCGGGGCAGCCCTTCCCCCTCCGAGTGCCTTTCGGGGCGTCAGAGCCGGTCCCAGTGCCTTTCGGGGCGGCCGGGCAGCCTCTCAGTGCCTTTCGGGGAGGCCGGGCCGGCTCCGAGTGCCTTTCGGGGCGGCCGGGCAGGCTCCGAGTGCCTTTGGGGGCAGCCGTTCCCCCTCCGAGTGACTTTTGGGGAGGCAGGGCTGCCTCCCAGAGCCTTTCGGGGCAGCCGGCGAGGCTCCGAGTGCCTTTCGGGGAGGCCGGGCCGGCTCCGAGTGCCTTTCGGGGCGGCCGGTCGCCTCCGAGTGCCTTTCGGGGCGGTCGGGGAGGCTCCGAGTGCCTTTGGGGGAGGCCGGGCCGCCTCCGAGTGCCTTTCGGGGAGGCTGGGCAGGCTCCGAGTGTCTTTTGGGGCGGCCGTGCAGGCTCCGACTGCCTTTGTGGGTGGCCACGGAGGCTCTGAGTGCCTTTCGGTGTGGCTGGGGAAGCTCCGAGTGCCTTTGTGGGCGGCCGTGGAGGCTCTGAGTGCCTTTCGGGGCGGCCGGCGATGCTCTGAGTGCCATTGTGGGCGGCCGGGGAGGCTCCGAGTGCCTTTTTGGGGCGGCCGGGGAGGCTCCGAGTGCCTTTCGGGGAGGCCCGGGAGTCTCCGAGTGCCTTTGGGGGCGTCTGGGGAGGCTCTGAGTACCTTTCGGGGCGTCCGGGGAGTCTCCGAGTGCCTTTCGGGGCGGCCGGGACGGCTCCGAGTGCCTTTGGGGGCGGCCAGGATGGCTCCCAGTGCCTTTTGGGGTGGCCAGGCCGCCTCCGAGTGCCTTTCGGGGCAGCTAGGGAGGCTCCGAGTGCCTTTTGGGGCGGCCGGGGAGGCTCCGAGTGCCTTTCGGGGAGGCTGGAGAGGCTCTGAGTGCCTTTCGGGGCGTCTGGGGAGGCTCCGAGTGCCTTTCGGGGCAGCCCTTCCCCCTCCGAGTGCCTTTCGGGGCGTCTTGGCCGGTCCCAGTGCCTTTCGGGGCGGCCGGGAAGCCTGTCAGTGCCTTTCGGGGAGGCCGGGCCGGCTCCGAGTGCCTTTGTGGGCGGCCGGGCAGGCTCCGAGTGCCTTTCGGGGCGGCCGGCCCTCCCGAGTGCCTTTCGGGGCAGCCGAACCGCCTCCAAGTGCCTTTCGGGGCGGCCGGGGAGGCTCCGAGTGCCTTTGGGGGCGGCCGGGGAGGCTCCGAGTACCTTTCGGGGCGGCCGGGCTGCCTCCGAGTGCCTTTCGGGGATGCCGGGGAGGCTCCGAGTGTCTTTTTGGGGCGGCTGGGATGGCTCCGAGTGCCTTTCGGGGCGGCCGGGGAGGCTCCGAGTGCCTTTGTGGACGGCCGGGGAGGCTCCGAGTGCCTTTCGGGGCGGCCGTTCACCTCCGAGTGCCTTTCGGGGTGGTCGGGGAGGCTCCGAGTGCCTTTCGGGGCGGCCGGCGAGGCTCTGAATGCCTTTCGGGGCGGCCGGGCCAGCTCCGAGTGCCTTTCGGGGCGGCCGGTCGCCTCCGAGTGCCTTTCGGGGTGGTCGGGGAGGCTCCGAGTGCCTTTGGGGGAGGCTGGGCCGCCTCTGAGTGCCTTTCGGGGAGGCTGGGCCGCCTCCGAGTGCCTTTCAGGGTGGCCGGGGAGGCTCCGAGTGCCTTTTGGGGCAGGCGGGCCGCCTACGAGTGCCTTTTTGGGCGGCCAGGGAGGCTCCGAGTGCCTTTTGGGGTGGCTGGGGAAGCTCCGAGTGCCTTTCGGGGCAGCCAGGTCGCCTCTGAGTGCCTTTTGGGGTGGCCGGGGAGGCTCCGAGTGCCTTTCGGGGCGGCCGGGGAGGCTCCGAGTGCCTTTGTGGGCGGCCGGGCCGCCTCCGAGTGCCTTTCGGGGCGGCCGGGCAGGCTCCGAGTGCCTTTTGGGGAGGCCGTGTCGCCTCCCAGTGCCTTTCGGGTCAGCCGGACCGCCTCCGAGTGCCTTTGGGGGCGCCCAGGGAGGCTCTGAGTGCCTTTTGGGGCAGCCGGGAAGCCTCCGAGTCCCTTTCAGGGCGGTCGCGCTGCCTCCGAGTGCCTTTTGGGGCGGCCGGCGAGGCTCTGAGTGCCTTTGTGGGCGGCCGGGGAGGCTCCGAGTGCCTTTTTGGGGCGGCTGGGGAGGCTCCGAGTGCCTTTCGGGGAGGCCGGGGAGGCTCTGAGTACCTTTCGGGGCGGACAGAGAGGCTCCGAGTGCCTTTCGGGGTGGACGGGGAGGCTCCGAGTGCCTTTCGGGGCGGCCAGGACGGCTCCGAGTGCCTTTCGGGGCGGCCAGGACGGCTCCGAGTGCCTTTCGGGGCGGCCGGTCTGCCTCCGAGTGCCTTTCGGGGCGGCTGGGTCGCCTCCGAGTGCCTTTCGGGGCGGCCGGCGAGGCTCTGAATGCCTTTCGGGGAGGCCGGCGAGGCTCCGAGTGCCTTTCGAGGTGGCTGTTTCCCCTCAAAGTGCATTTCGAGGCGTCCTGGCTGGCTCCGAGTGCCTTTTAGGGTGGCTGGGGAGGCTCCGAGTGCCTTTCGGGGCGGCCGGGGAGGCTCCGAGTGCCTTTCGGGGAGGCTGGGCAGGCTCCGAGTGTCTTTCGGGGCGGCCAGGGAGGCTCCGAGTGCCTTTCGGGGCGGCCGTGCAGGCTCCGACTGCCTTTGTGGGTGGCCACGGAGGCTCCGAGTGCCTTTCGGGGTGGCTGGGGAAGCTCCGAGTGCCTTTCGGGGCGGCCGTGGAGGCTCTGAGTGCCTTTCGGGGCGGCCGGCGAGGCTCCGAGTGCCTTTCGGGGCGGCCGGGGAGGCTCCGAGTGCCTTTGTGGGCGGCCGGGCCGCCTCCGAGTGCCTTTCGGGGCGGCCGGGCAGGCTCCGAGTGCCTTTTGGGGAGGCCGTGTCGCCTCCCAGTGCCTTTCGGGTCAGCCGGACCGCCTCCAAGTGCCTTTGGGGGCGCCCAGGGAGGCTCTGAGTGCCTTTCGGGGCAGCCGGGAAGCCTCCGAGTCCCTTTCAGGGCGGTCGCGCTGCCTCCGAGTGCCTTTTGGGGCGGCCGGCGAGGCTCTGAGTGCCTTTGTAGGCGGCCGGGGAGGCTCCGAGTGCCTTTCGGGGAGGCCGGGGAGGCTCTGAGTACCTTTCGGGGCGGACGGAGAGGCTCCGAGTGCCTTTCGGGGCGGCCGGGGAGGCTCCGAGTGCCTTTCGGGGCGGCCAGGACGGCTCTGAGTGCCTTTCGGGGCGGCCGGTCTGCCTCCGAGTGCCTTTCGGGGCGGCCGGTCTGCCTCCGAGTGCCTTTCGGGGCGGCTGGGTCGCCTCCGAGTGCCTTTCGGGGCGGCCGGCGAGGCTCTGAATGCCTTTCGGGGAGGCCGGCGAGGCTCCGAGTGCCTTTCGAGGTGGCTGTTTCCCCTCAAAGTGCATTTCGAGGCGTCCTGGCTGGCTCCGAGTGCCTTTTAGGGTGGCTGGGGAGGCTCCGAGTGCCTTTCGGGGCGGCCGGGGAGGCTCCGAGTGCCTTTCGGGGAGGCTGGGCAGGCTCCGAGTGCCTTTTTGGGCGGCCAGGGAGGCTCCGAGTGCCTTTCGGGGCGGCCGTGCAGGCTCCGACTGCCTTTGTGGGTGGCCACGGAGGCTCCGAGTGCCTTTCGGGGTGGCTGGGGAAGCTCCGAGTGCCTTTCGGGGCGGCCGTGGAGGCTCTGAGTGCCTTTCGGGGCGGCCGGCGAGGCTCCGAGTGCCTTTCGGGGCGGCCGGGGAGGCTC
This sequence comes from Struthio camelus, assembly GCF_040807025.1. NCBI lineage: Eukaryota > Metazoa > Chordata > Aves > Struthioniformes > Struthionidae > Struthio > Struthio camelus. The sequence goes on along the minus strand of NC_090974.1, from coordinate 1,534,895 downwards.
CGAGTGCCTTTGTGGGCGGCCGGGCCGCCTCCGAGTGCCTTTCGGGGCGGCCGGGCAGGCTCCAAGTGCCTTTCGGGGCGGCCGGGGAGGCTCCGAGTGCCTTTGGGGGCGGCCGGGGAGGCTCCGAGTACCTTTCGGGGCGGCCGGGCAGGCTCCAAGTGCCTTTTGGGGATGCCGGGGAGGCTCCGAGTGTCTTTTTCGGGCGGCCGGGACGGCTTCGAGCGCCTTTCGGGGCGGCCGGGGAGGCTCCGAGTGCCTTTGTGGACGGCCAGGGAGGCTCCGAGTGCCTTTCGGGGAGGCCGGGGAGGCTGCGAGTGCCTTTCGGGGCGGCCGGGCTGCCTCCGAGTGCCTTTCGGGGAGGCCGGGGAGGCTCCGAGTGCCTTTGTGGGTGGCCACGGAGGCTCTGAGTGCCTTTCGGGGAGGCCGGGCCGGCTCCGAGTGCCTTTCGGGGCGGCCGGGGAGGCTCCGAGTGCCTTTCGGGGCGGCCGGCCCTCCCGAGTGCCTTTCGAGGTGGCCGGGCCGCCTCCGAGTGCCTTTGTCGGCGGCCGATGAGGCTCCGAATGCCTTTCGGGGAGGCCGGGCCGCCTCCGAGTGCCTTTTGGGGAGGTCGGGGAGGCTCCGAGTGCCTTTCGGGGTGGCCGGGCCGCCTCCGAGTGCCTTTTGGGGAGGCCGGGGAGGCTCCGAGTGCCTTTGTGGGCAGCCGGGGAGGCTCCGAGTGCCTTTTCGGGGAGGCCGGGGAGGCTCCGAGTGCCTTTCGGGGCGGCCGGCGAGGCTCCGAGTGCCTTTCGGGGCAGCCGTTCCCCCTCCGAGTGCCTTTCGGGGCGGCTGGGCCGGTCCCACTGCCTTTCGGGGCGGCCGGGCCGGCTCTGTGTGCCTTTCGGGGAGGCCGGGGAGCCTCCGAGTGCCTTTCAGGGAGGCCGGGTCGCCTCCCAGTGCCTTTCGGGACGGCCGGGGAGGCTCCGAGTGCTTTTCGGGGAGGCCGGGGAGGCTCCGAGTGCTTTTCGGGGCGGCCGGGCTGCCTCCGAGTGCCTTTCGGGGCAGCCGGTCGCCTCCGAGTGCCTTTTGGGGCGGCCAGGGAGGCTCTGAGTGCCTTTGGGGGAGGCCGGGCCGCCTCCGAGTGCCTTTCGGGGAGGCTGGGCCGCCTCCGAGTGCCTTTTGGGGCGGCCAGGGAGGCTCCGAGTGCCTTTCGGGGCAGCTGGGCCGCCTCCGAGTGCCTTTTTGGGCGGCCAGGGAGGCTCCGAGTGCCTTTTGGGGTGGCCGGGGAGGCTCCGAGTGCCTTTCGGGGTGGCCGGGCCGCCTACGAGTGCCTTTTTGGGGGGCCAGGGAGGCTCCGAGTGCCTTTTGGGGTGGCCGGGCAGGCTCCGAGTGCCTTTCGGGGCGGCCGGGGAGGCTCCGAGTGCCTTTGTGGGCGGTCGGCGAGGCTCCGAGTGCCTTTCAGGGAGACCGGTCCGCCTCCGAGTGCCTTTCGGGGCGTCCGTGCAGGCTCCGAGTGCCTTTGGGGGTGGCCATGGAGGCTCTGAGTGCCTTTCGGGGTGGCTGGGCAGGCTCCGAGTGCCTTTTGGGGCGGCCGGGGAGGCTCCGAGTGCCTTTCGGGGCGGCCGGGGGGGCTATGAGTGCCTTTCGAGGCGGCTGGGGAGGCTCCGAGTGCCTTTTGGGGTGGCCGGGCCTTCTCCGAGTGCCTTTCGGGGCGGCCAGGCTACCTCTGAGTGCCCTTTGGGGCGTCCAGCGAGGCTCCGAGTGCCTTTGTGGGCGGCCGGGCCGGCTCCGAGTGCCTTTTGGGGCAGCTGGGGAGGCTCCGAGTGCCTTTTCGGGCAGCTGGGGAGGCTCCGAGTGCCTTTCGGGGCGGCCGGAGAGGCTCCGAGTGCCTTTCGGGGCAGCTGGGAAGGCTCCGAGTGCCTTTTGGGGCGGCCAGGGAGGCTCCGAGTGCCTTTGTGGGCGGCCGGGGAGGCTCCGAGTGCCTTTCAGGGCGTCTGGGGAGGCTCCGAGTGCCTTTCGGGGCAGCCCTTCCCCCTCCGAGTGCCTTTCGGGGCGTCAGAGCCGGTCCCAGTGCCTTTCGGGGAGGCCGGGCAGCCTCTCAGTGCCTTTCGGGGAGGCCGGGCCGGCTCCGAGTGCCTTTCGGGGCGGCCGGGCAGGCTCCGAGTGCCTTTGGGGGCAGCCGTTCCCCCTCCGAGTGCCTTTCGGGGAGGCCGGGCTGCCTCCCAGAGCCTTTCGGGGCAGCCGGCGAGGCTCTGACTGCCTTTCGGGGAGGCCGGGCCGCCTCCGAGTGCCTTTCGGGGCGGCCGGGGAGGCTCCGAGTGCCTTTGTGGGCGGCCGGGCCGCCTCCGAGTGCCTTTCGGGGCGGCCGGGCAGGCTCCGAGTGCCTTTTGGGGAGGCCGTGTCGCCTCCCAGTGCCTTTCGGGTCAGCCGGACCGCCTCCAAGTGCCTTTGGGGGCGCCCAGGGAGGCTCTGAGTGCCTTTCGGGGCAGCCGGGAAGCCTCCGAGTCCCTTTCAGGGCGGTCGCGCTGCCTCCGAGTGCCTTTTGGGGCGGCCGGCGAGGCTCTGAGTGCCTTTGTGGGCGGCCGGGGAGGCTCCGAGTGCCTTTTTGGGGCGGCTGGGGAGGCTCCGAGTGCCTTTCGGGGAGGCCGGGGAGGCTCTGAGTACCTTTCGGAGCGGACGGAGAGGCTCCGAGTGCCTTTCGGGGCGGCCGGGGAGGCTCCGAGTGCCTTTCGGGGCGGCCAGGACGGCTCCGAGTGCCTTTCGGGGCGGCCGGTCTGCCTCCGAGTGCCTTTCGGGGCGGCTGGGTCGCCTCCGAGTGCCTTTCGGGGCGGCCGGCGAGGCTCTGAATGCCTTTCGGGGAGGCCGGCGAGGCTCCGAGTGCCTTTCGAGGTGGCTGTTTCCCCTCAAAGTGCATTTCGAGGCGGCCTGGCTGGCTCCGAGTGCCTTTTAGGGTGGCTGGGGAGGCTCCGAGTGCCTTTCGGGGCGGCCGGGGAGGCTCCGAGTGCCTTTCGGGGAGGCTGGGCAGGCTCCGAGTGTCTTTCGGGGCGGCCAGGGAGGCTCCGAGTGCCTTTCGGGGCGGCCGTGCAGGCTCCGACTGCCTTTGTGGGTGGCCACGGAGGCTCCGAGTGCCTTTCGGGGTGGCTGGGGAAGCTCCGAGTGCCTTTCGGGGCGGCCGTGGAGGCTCTGAGTGCCTTTCGGGGCGGCCGGGCAGGCTCCGAGTGCCTTTCGGGGCGGCCGGGGAGGCTCCGAGTGCCTTTTAGGGAGGCCGGGCCGCCTCCAAGTGCCTTTCGGGGAGGCCGGTCTGCCTCCGAGTGCCTTTCGGGGCAGCCGGGTTGCCTCTGAGTGCCTTTCGGGGCGGCCGGGGAGGCTCCGAGTGCCTTTCGGGGTGGCCGGGCTGCCTCCGAGTGCCTTTCAGGGAGGCCGGTGAGTCTCCGAGTGCCTTTGGGGGCGGCCAGGGAGGCTCCGAGTGCCTTTCGGAGTGGCCGGGGAGGCTCCGAGTGCCTTTCTGGTAGGCCGTGTCGCCTCCGAGTGCCTTTCGGGGCAGCCGAACCGCCTCCAAGTGCCTTTCGGGGCGGCCGGGGAGGCTCCGAGTGCCTTTGGGGGCGGCCGGGGAGGCTCCGAGTACCTTTCGGGGCGGCCGGGCAGGCTCCAAGTGCCTTTTGGGGATGCCGGGGAGGCTCCGAGTGTCTTTTTCGGGCGGCCGGGACGGCTTCGAGCGCCTTTCGGAGCGGCCGGGGAGGCTCCGAGTGCCTTTGTGGACGGCCAGGGAGGCTCCGAGTGCCTTTCGGGGCGGCCAGGGAGGCTCCAAGTGCCTTTCGGAGTGGCCGGGGAGGCTCCGAGTGCCTTTCTGGTAGGCCGTGTCGCCTCCGAGTGCCTTTCGGGGCAGCCGAACCGCCTCCAAGTGCCTTTCGGGGCGGCCGGGCAGGCTCCGAGTGCCTTTGGGGGCGGCCGGGGAGGCTCCGAGTACCTTTCGGGGCGGCCGGGCAGGCTCCAAGTGCCTTTTGGGGATGCCGGGGAGGCTCCGAGTGTCTTTTTCGGGCGGCCGGGACGGCTTCGAGCGCCTTTCGGGGCGGCCGGGGAGGCTCCGAGTGCCTTTGTGGACGGCCAGGGAGGCTCCGAGTGCCTTTCGGGGAGGCCGGGGAGGCTGCGAGTGCCTTTCGGGGCGGCCGGGCTGCCTCCGAGTGCCTTTCGGGGAGGCCGGGGAGGCTCCGAGTGCCTTTGTGGGTGGCCACGGAGGCTCTGAGTGCCTTTCGGGGAGGCCGGGCCGGCTCCGAGTGCCTTTCGGGGCGGCCGGGGAGGCTCCGAGTGCCTTTCGGGGTGGCCGGGCCGCCTCCGAGTGCCTTTTGGGGAGGCCGTGCAGGCTCCGAGTGCCTTTGTGGGCAGCCGGGGAGGCTCCGAGTGCCTTTTCGGGGAGGCCGGGGAGCCTCCGAGTGCCTTTCGGGGCGGCCGGCGAGGCTCCGAGTGCCTTTCGGGGCAGCCGTTCCCCCTCCGAGTGCCTTTTGGGGCGGCTGGGCCGCTCCCACTGCCTTTCGGGGCGGCCGGGCCGGCTCTGTGTGCCTTTCGGGGAGGCCGGGGAGCCTCCGAGTGCCTTTCAGGGAGGCCGGGTCGCCTCCCAGTGCCTTTCGGGACGGCCGGGGAGGCTCCGAGTGCCTTTGGGGGCAGCCGGCGAGGCTCCGAGTGCCTTTCGGGGAGGCCGGGGAGGCTCCGAGTGCTTTTCGGGGCGGCCGGGCTGCCTCCGAGTGCCTTTCGGGGCAGCCGGTCGCCTCCGAGTGCCTTTTGGGGCGGCCAGGGAGGCTCTGAGTGCCTTTGGGGGAGGCCGGGCCGCCTCCGAGTGCCTTTCGGGGAGGCTGGGCCACCTCCGAGTGCCTTTTGGGGCGGCCAGGGAGGCTCCGAGTGCCTTTCGGGGCAGCTGGGCAGGCTCCGAGTGCCTTTTGGGGTCTTCGGGCCGGCTCCGAGTGCCTTTCGGGGTGGCCGGGCAGGCTCTGAGTGCCTTTCGGGGATGCCGGGGAGGCTCCGAGTGTCTTTTTGGGGCGGCCGGGACGGCTTCGAGCGCCTTTCGGGGCGGCTGGGGATCTCCGAGTGCCTTTGTGGACGGCCGGGGAGGCTGCGAGTGCCTTTCGGGGCGGCCGGGGAGGCTGCGAGTGCCTTTGTGGGCGCCCGGGGCGGTTCCGAGTGCCTTTCGGGGCGGCCTGGCCGGCTCCGAGTGCCTTTCGGGGTGGCCAGTCGCCTCCGAGTGCCTTTCGGGGCGGTCGGGGAGGCTCGGAGTGCCTTTGGGGGAGGCCGGGCAGGCTCCGAGTGCCTTTCGGGGAGGCTGGGCCGCCTCCGAGTGCCTTTTGGGGCGGCCAGGGAGGCTCCGAGTGCCTTTCGGGGCGGCCGGGGAGGCTCCGAGTGCCTTTGTGGGTGGCCACGGAGGCTCCGAGTGCCTTTCGGGGCATCCGGGGAGGCTCCGAGTGCCTTTCGGGGCGGCCGTTCACCTCCGAGTGCCTTTCGGGGTGGTCGGGGAGGCTCCGAGTGCCTTTGTGGACGGCCGGGGAGGCTCCGAGTGCCTTTCGGGGCGGCCGGGCCGGCTCCGAGTGCCTTTCGGGGCGGCCGGTCGCCTCCGAGTGCCTTTCGGGGTGGTCGGGGAGGCTCCGAGTGCCTTTGGGGGAGGCTGGGCCGCCTCTGAGTGCCTTTCGGGGAGGCTGGGCCGCCTCCGAGTGCCTTTCGGGGCGGCCGGGGAGGCTCCGAGTGCCTTTTGGGGCAGGCGGGCCGCCTACGAGTGCCTTTTTGGGCGGCCAGGGAGGCTCCGAGTGCCTTTTGGGGTGGCCGGGCAGGCTCCAAGTGCCTTTCGGGGCGGCCGGGCAGGCTCTGAGTGCCTTTCGGGGCGGCCGGGGAGGCTCCGAGTGCCTTTCGGGGCGGCCGGGGAGGCTCCGAGTGCCTTTGTGGGCGGCCGGGCCGCCTCCGAGTGCCTTTCGGGGCGGCCGGGCAGGCTCCGAGTGCCTTTTGGGGAGGCCGTGTCGCCTCCCAGTGCCTTTCGGGTCAGCCGGACCGCCTCCAAGTGCCTTTGGGGGCGCCCAGGGAGGCTCTGAGTGCCTTTTGGGGCAGCCGGGAAGCCTCCGAGTCCCTTTCAGGGCGGTCGCGCTGCCTCCGAGTGCCTTTTGGGGCGGCCGGCGAGGCTCTGAGTGCCTTTGTGGGCGGCCGGGGAGGCTCCGAGTGCCTTTTTGGGGCGGCTGGGGAGGCTCCGAGTGCCTTTCGGGGAGGCCGGGGAGGCTCTGAGTACCTTTCGGGGCGGACGGAGAGGCTCCGAGTGCCTTTCGGGGCGGCCGGGGAGGCTCCGAGTGCCTTTCGGGGCGGCCAGGACGGCTCCGAGTGCCTTTCGGGGCGGCCGGTCTGCCTCCGAGTGCCTTTCGGGGCGGCTGGGTCGCCTCCGAGTGCCTTTCGGGGCGGCCGGCGAGGCTCTGAATGCCTTTCGGGGAGGCCGGCGAGGCTCCGAGTGCCTTTCGAGGTGGCTGTTTCCCCTCAAAGTGCATTTCGAGGCGGCCTGGCTGGCTCCGAGTGCCTTTTAGGGTGGCTGGGGAGGCTCCGAGTGCCTTTCGGGGCGGCCGGGGAGGCTCCGAGTGCCTTTCGGGGAGGCTGGGCAGGCTCCGAGTGTCTTTCGGGGCGGCCAGGGAGGCTCCGAGTGCCTTTCGGGGCGGCCGTGCAGGCTCCGACTGCCTTTGTGGGTGGCCACGGAGGCTCCGAGTGCCTTTCGGGGTGGCTGGGGAAGCTCCGAGTGCCTTTCGGGGCGGCCGTGGAGGCTCTGAGTGCCTTTCGGGGCGGCCGGGCAGGCTCCGAGTGCCTTTCGGGGCGGCCGGGGAGGCTCCGAGTGCCTTTTAGGGAGGCCGGGCCGCCTCCAAGTGCCTTTCGGGGAGGCCGGTCTGCCTCCGAGTGCCTTTCGGGGCAGCCGGGTTGCCTCTGAGTGCCTTTCGGGGCGGCCGGGGAGGCTCCGAGTGCCTTTCGGGGTGGCCGGGCTGCCTCCGAGTGCCTTTCAGGGAGGCCGGTGAGTCTCCGAGTGCCTTTCGGGGCGGCCAGGGAGGCTCCGAGTGCCTTTCGGAGTGGCCGGGGAGGCTCCGAGTGCCTTTCTGGTAGGCCGTGTCGCCTCCGAGTGCCTTTCGGGGCAGCCGAACCGCCTCCAAGTGCCTTTCGGGGCGGCCGGGGAGGCTCCGAGTGCCTTTGGGGGCGGCCGGGGAGGCTCCGAGTACCTTTCGGGGCGGCCGGGCAGGCTCCAAGTGCCTTTTGGGGATGCCGGGGAGGCTCCGAGTGTCTTTTTCGGGCGGCCGGGACGGCTTCGAGCGCCTTTCGGGGCGGCCGGGGAGGCTCCGAGTGCCTTTGTGGACGGCCAGGGAGGCTCCGAGTGCCTTTCGGGGCGGCCAGGGAGGCTCCAAGTGCCTTTCGGAGTGGCCGGGGAGGCTCCGAGTGCCTTTCTGGTAGGCTGTGTCGCCTCCGAGTGCCTTTCGGGGCAGCCGAACCGCCTCCAAGTGCCTTTGGGGGCGGCCGGGGAGGCTCCGAGTGCCTTTGGGGGCGGCCGGGGAGGCTCCGAGTGCCTTTCGGGGAGGCCGGGCAGGCTCCAAGTGCCTTTTGGGGATGCCGGGGAGGCTCCGAGTGTCTTTTTCGGGCGGCCGGGACGGCTTCGAGCGCCTTTCGGGGCGGCCGGGGAGGCTCCGAGTGCCTTTGTGGACGGCCAGGGAGGCTCCGAGTGCCTTTCGGGGAGGCCGGGGAGGCTGCGAGTGCCTTTCGGGGCGGCCGGGCTGCCTCCGAGTGCCTTTCGGGGAGGCCGGGGAGGCTCCGAGTGCCTTTGTGGGTGGCCACGGAGGCTCTGAGTGCCTTTCGGGGAGGCCGGGCCGGCTCCGAGTGCCTTTCGGGGCGGCCGGGCAGGCTCCGAGTGCCTTTCGGGGCGGCCGGCCCTCCCGAGTGCCTTTCGAGGTGGCCGGGCCGCCTCCGAGTGCCTTTGTGGGCGGCCGATGAGGCTCCGAATGCCTTTCGGGGAGGCCGGGCCGCCTCCGAGTGCCTTTTGGGGAGGTCGGGGAGGCTCCGAGTGCCTTTTGGGGCAGGCGGGCCGCCTCCGAGTGCCTTTTGGGGAGGCCGGGGAGGCTCCGAGTGCCTTTGTGGGCAGCCGGGGAGGCTCCGAGTGCCTTTTCGGGGAGGCCGGGGAGGCTCCGAGTGCCTTTCGGGGCGGCCGGCGAGGCTCCGAGTGCCTTTCGGGGCAGCCGTTCCCCCTCCGAGTGCCTTTCGGGGCGGCTGGGCCGGTCCCACTGCCTTTCGGGGCGTCCGGGCCGGCTCTGTGTGCCTTTCGGGGAGGCCGGGGAGCCTCCGAGTGCCTTTCAGGGAGGCCGGGTCGCCTCCCAGTGCCTTTCGGGACGGCCGGGGAGGCTCCGAGTGCCTTTTGGGGTGGCCGGGCTGCCTCCGAGTACCTTTTGGGGCGGCCAGGCTACCTCCGAGTGCCTTTTGGGACGACCAGGGAGGCTCCCGAGTGCCTTTGTGGGCGGCCGGGCCGCCTCCGAGTGCCTTTTGGGGTAGCTGGGGAGGCTCCGAGTGCCTTTTCGGGCAGCTGGAGAGGCTCCGAGTGCCTTTCGGGGTGGCCGGGGAGGCTCCGAGTGCCTTTGTGGGCGGCCGGGGAGGCTCTGAGTGCCTTTCGGGGCGTCCGGGGAGGCTCCGAGTGCCTTTCAGGGAGGCCGTGTCGCCTCCGAGTGCCTTTCGGGGCGTCTGGGGAGGCTCCGAGTGCCTTTCGGGGCAGCCCTTCCCCCTCCGAGTGCCTTTCGGGGCGTCAGGGCCGGTCCGAGTGCCTTTCGGGGCGGCCGGGCGGCCTCTCAGTGCCTTTCGGGGAGGCCGGGCCGGCTCCGAGTGCCTTTTTGGGCGGCCAGGGAGGCTCCGAGTGCCTTTCGGGGTGGCCGGGCAGGCTCCGAGTGCCTTTCGGGGCGGACGGCGAGGCTCCGAGTGCCTTTGTGGGCAGCCAGGCCACTTCCGAGTGCCTTTCGGGGAGGCCGGTCCGCCTCCGAGTGCCTTTCGGGGCAGCCGGGTCGCCTCTGAGTGCCTCTCGGGGCGGCCGGGGAGGCTCCGAGTGCCTTTCGGGGCGGCCGGCGATGCTCTGAGTGCCATTGTGGGCGGCCGGGGAGGCTCCGAGTGCCTTTTTGGTAGGCCGTGTCGCCTCCGAGTGCCTTTCGGGGAGGCCGGGGAGTCTCCGAGTGCCTTTGTGGGCGGCCGGGGAGGCTCTGAGTACCTTTCGGGGCATCCGGGGAGTCTCCGAGTGCCTTTCGGGGCGGCCGGGACGGCTCCGAGTGCCTTTGGGGGCGGCCAGGACGGCTCCCAGTGCCTTTCGGGGTGGCCGGGGAGTCTCCGAGTGCCTTTTGGGGCAGCTAGGGAGGCTCCGAGTGCCTTTCGGGGCGGCCGGGCAGGCTCCGAGTGCCTTTCGGGGAGGCTGGAGAGGCTCTGAGTGCCTTTGGGGGCGTCTGGGGAGGCTCCGAGTGCCTTTCGGGGCAGCCCTTCCCCCTCCGAGTGCCTTTCGGGGCAGCTAGGGAGGCTCCGAGTGCCTTTTGGGGTGGCCGGGGAGGCTCCGAGTGCCTTTCGGGGCGGCCGGGGGGGCTCCGAGTGCCTTTCGGGGCGGCCGGGGAGGCTCAGAGTGCCTTTCGGGGAGGCCGGGGAGGCTCCGAGTGCCTTTCGGGGCGGCCGGGCTGCCTCCGAGTGCCTTTCGGGGCAGCTGGGAAGGCTCCGAGTGCCTTTTGGGGCGGCCAGGGAGGCTCCGAGTGCCTTTGTGGGCGGCCGGGGAGGCTCCGAGTGCCTTTCGGGGCGTCTGGGGAGGCTCCGAGTGCCTTTCGGGGCAGCCCTTCCCCCTCCGAGTGCCTTTCGGGGCGTCAGAGCCGGTCCCAGTGCCTTTCGGGGCGGCCGGGCAGCCTCTCAGTGCCTTTCGGGGAGGCCGGGCCGGCTCCGAGTGCCTTTCGGGGCGGCCGGGCAGGCTCCGAGTGCCTTTGGGGGCAGCCGTTCCCCCTCCGAGTGACTTTTGGGGAGGCAGGGCTGCCTCCCAGAGCCTTTCGGGGCAGCCGGCGAGGCTCCGAGTGCCTTTCGGGGAGGCCGGGCCGGCTCCGAGTGCCTTTCGGGGCGGCCGGTCGCCTCCGAGTGCCTTTCGGGGCGGTCGGGGAGGCTCCGAGTGCCTTTGGGGGAGGCCGGGCCGCCTCCGAGTGCCTTTCGGGGAGGCTGGGCAGGCTCCGAGTGTCTTTTGGGGCGGCCGTGCAGGCTCCGACTGCCTTTGTGGGTGGCCACGGAGGCTCTGAGTGCCTTTCGGTGTGGCTGGGGAAGCTCCGAGTGCCTTTCGGGGCGGCCGTGGAGGCTCTGAGTGCCTTTCGGGGCGGCCGGCGATGCTCTGAGTGCCATTGTGGGCGGCCGGGGAGGCTCCGAGTGCCTTTTTGGGGCGGCCGGGGAGGCTCCGAGTGCCTTTCGGGGAGGCCCGGGAGTCTCCGAGTGCCTTTGGGGGCGTCTGGGGAGGCTCTGAGTACCTTTCGGGGCGTCCGGGGAGTCTCCGAGTGCCTTTCGGGGCGGCCGGGACGGCTCCGAGTGCCTTTGGGGGCGGCCAGGATGGCTCCCAGTGCCTTTTGGGGTGGCCAGGCCGCCTCCGAGTGCCTTTTGGGGCAGCTAGGGAGGCTCCGAGTGCCTTTTGGGGCGGCCGGGGAGGCTCCGAGTGCCTTTCGGGGAGGCTGGAGAGGCTCTGAGTGCCTTTCGGGGCGTCTGGGGAGGCTCCGAGTGCCTTTCGGGGCAGCCCTTCCCCCTCCGAGTGCCTTTCGGGGCGTCTTGGCCGGTCCCAGTGCCTTTCGGGGCGGCCGGGAAGCCTGTCAGTGCCTTTCGGGGCGGCCGGGCCGGCTCCGAGTGCCTTTGTGGGCGGCCGGGCAGGCTCCGAGTGCCTTTCGGGGCGGCCGGCCCTCCCGAGTGCCTTTCGGGGCAGCCGAACCGCCTCCAAGTGCCTTTCGGGGCGGCCGGGGAGGCTCCGAGTGCCTTTGGGGGCGGCCGGGGAGGCTCCGAGTACCTTTCGGGGCGGCCGGGCTGCCTCCGAGTGCCTTTCGGGGATGCCGGGGAGGCTCCGAGTGTCTTTTTGGGGCGGCTGGGATGGCTCCGAGTGCCTTTCGGGGCGGCCGGGGAGGCTCCGAGTGCCTTTGTGGACGGCCGGGGAGGCTCCGAGTGCCTTTCGGGGCGGCCGTTCACCTCCGAGTGCCTTTCGGGGTGGTCGGGGAGGCTCCGAGTGCCTTTGTGGACGGCCGGCGAGGCTCTGAATGCCTTTCGGGGCGGCCGGGCCAGCTCCGAGTGCCTTTCGGGGCGGCCGGTCGCCTCCGAGTGCCTTTCGGGGTGGTCGGGGAGGCTCCGAGTGCCTTTGGGGGAGGCTGGGCCGCCTCTGAGTGCCTTTCGGGGAGGCTGGGCCGCCTCCGAGTGCCTTTCGGGGTGGCCGGGGAGGCTCCGAGTGCCTTTTGGGGCAGGCGGGCCGCCTACGAGTGCCTTTTTGGGCGGCCAGGGAGGCTCCGAGTGCCTTTTGGGGTGGCTGGGGAAGCTCCGAGTGCCTTTCGGGGCAGCCAGGTCGCCTCTGAGTGCCTTTTGGGGTGGCCGGGGAGGCTCCGAGTGCCTTTCGGGGCGGCCGGGGAGGCTCCGAGTGCCTTTGTGGGCGGCCGGGCCGCCTCCGAGTGCCTTTCGGGGCGGCCGGGCAGGCTCCGAGTGCCTTTTGGGGAGGCCGTGTCGCCTCCCAGTGCCTTTCGGGTCAGCCGGACCGCCTCCGAGTGCCTTTGGGGGCGCCCAGGGAGGCTCTGAGTGCCTTTTGGGGCAGCCGGGAAGCCTCCGAGTCCCTTTCAGGGCGGTCGCGCTGCCTCCGAGTGCCTTTTGGGGCGGCCGGCGAGGCTCTGAGTGCCTTTGTGGGCGGCCGGGGAGGCTCCGAGTGCCTTTTTGGGGCGGCTGGGGAGGCTCCGAGTGCCTTTCGGGGAGGCCGGGGAGGCTCTGAGTACCTTTCGGGGCGGACAGAGAGGCTCCGAGTGCCTTTCGGGGTGGACGGGGAGGCTCCGAGTGCCTTTCGGGGCGGCCAGGACGGCTCCGAGTGCCTTTCGGGGCGGCCAGGACGGCTCCGAGTGCCTTTCGGGGCGGCCGGTCTGCCTCCGAGTGCCTTTCGGGGCGGCTGGGTCGCCTCCGAGTGCCTTTCGGGGCGGCCGGCGAGGCTCTGAATGCCTTTCGGGGAGGCCGGCGAGGCTCCGAGTGCCTTTCGAGGTGGCTGTTTCCCCTCAAAGTGCATTTCGAGGCGGCCTGGCTGGCTCCGAGTGCCTTTTAGGGTGGCTGGGGAGGCTCCGAGTGCCTTTCGGGGCGGCCGGGGAGGCTCCGAGTGCCTTTCGGGGAGGCTGGGCAGGCTCCGAGTGTCTTTCGGGGCGGCCAGGGAGGCTCCGAGTGCCTTTCGGGGCGGCCGTGCAGGCTCCGACTGCCTTTGTGGGTGGCCACGGAGGCTCCGAGTGCCTTTCGGGGTGGCTGGGGAAGCTCCGAGTGCCTTTCGGGGCGGCCGTGGAGGCTCTGAGTGCCTTTCGGGGCGGCCGGCGAGGCTCCGAGTGCCTTTCGGGGCGGCCGGGGAGGCTCCGAGTGCCTTTGTGGGCGGCCGGGCCGCCTCCGAGTGCCTTTCGGGGCGGCCGGGCAGGCTCCGAGTGCCTTTTGGGGAGGCCGTGTCGCCTCCCAGTGCCTTTCGGGTCAGCCGGACCGCCTCCAAGTGCCTTTGGGGGCGCCCAGGGAGGCTCTGAGTGCCTTTCGGGGCAGCCGGGAAGCCTCCGAGTCCCTTTCAGGGCGGTCGCGCTGCCTCCGAGTGCCTTTTGGGGCGGCCGGCGAGGCTCTGAGTGCCTTTGTGGGCGGCCGGGGAGGCTCCGAGTGCCTTTTTGGGGCGGCTGGCGAGGCTCCGAGTGCCTTTCGGGGAGGCCGGGGAGGCTCTGAGTACCTTTCGGGGCGGACGGAGAGGCTCCGAGTGCCTTTCGGGGCGGCCGGGGAGGCTCCGAGTGCCTTTCGGGGCGGCCAGGACGGCTCCGAGTGCCTTTCGGGGCGGCCGGTCTGCCTCCGAGTGCCTTTCGGGGCGGCCGGTCTGCCTCCGAGTGCCTTTCGGGGCGGCTGGGTCGCCTCCGAGTGCCTTTCGGGGCGGCCGGCGAGGCTCTGAATGCCTTTCGGGGAGGCCGGCGAGGCTCCGAGTGCCTTTCGAGGTGGCTGTTTCCCCTCAAAGTGCATTTCGAGGCGTCCTGGCTGGCTCCGAGTGCCTTTTAGGGTGGCTGGGGAGGCTCCGAGTGCCTTTCGGGGCGGCCGGGGAGGCTCCGAGTGCCTTTCGGGGAGGCTGGGCAGGCTCCGAGTGTCTTTCGGGGCGGCCAGGGAGGCTCCGAGTGCCTTTCGGGGCGGCCGTGCAGGCTCCGACTGCCTTTGTGGGTGGCCACGGAGGCTCCGAGTGCCTTTCGGGGTGGCTGGGGAAGCTCCGAGTGCCTTTCGGGGCGGCCGTGGAGGCTCTGAGTGCCTTTCGGGGCGGCCGGCGAGGCTCCGAGTGCCTTTCGGGGCGGCCGGGGAGGCTCCGAGTGCCTTTGTGGGCGGCCGGGGAGGCTCCGAGTGCTTTTCGGGGCGGCCGGGCTGCCTCCGAGTGCCTTTCGGGGCAGCCGGTCGCCTCCGAGTGCCTTTTGGGGCGGCCAGGGAGGCTCTGAGTGCCTTTGGGGGAGGCCGGGCCGCCTCCGAGTGCCTTTCGGGGAGGCTGGGCCACCTCCGAGTGCCTTTTGGGGCGGCCAGGGAGGCTCCGAGTGCCTTTCGGGGCAGCTGGGCAGGCTCCGAGTGCCTTTTGGGGTCTTCGGGCCGGCTCCGAGTGCCTTTCGGGGTGGCCGGGCAGGCTCTGAGTGCCTTTCGGGGATGCCGGGGAGGCTCCGAGTGTCTTTTTGGGGCGGCCGGGACGGCTTCGAGCGCCTTTCGGGGCGGCTGGGGATCTCCGAGTGCCTTTGTGGACGGCCGGGGAGGCTCCGAGTGCCTTTCGGGGCGGCCGGGGAGGCTGCGAGTGCCTTTCGGGGCGCCCGGGGCGGTTCCGAGTGCCTTTCGGGGCGGCCTGGCCGGCTCCGAGTGCCTTTCGGGGTGGCCAGTCGCCTCCGAGTGCCTTTCGGGGCGGTCGGGGAGGCTCGGAGTGCCTTTGGGGGAGGCCGGGCAGGCTCCGAGTGCCTTTCGGGGAGGCTGGGCCGCCTCCGAGTGCCTTTTGGGGCGGCCAGGGAGGCTCCGAGTGCCTTTCGGGGCGGCCGGGGAGGCTCCGAGTGCCTTTGTGGGTGGCCACGGAGGCTCCGAGTGCCTTTCGGGGCATCCGGGGAGGCTCCGAGTGCCTTTCGGGGCGGCCGTTCACCTCCGAGTGCCTTTCGGGGTGGTCGGGGAGGCTCCGAGTGCCTTTGTGGACGGCCGGGGAGGCTCCGAGTGCCTTTCGGGGCGGCCGGGCCGGCTCCGAGTGCCTTTCGGGGCGGCCGGTCGCCTCCGAGTGCCTTTCGGGGTGGTCGGGGAGGCTCCGAGTGCCTTTGGGGGAGGCTGGGCCGCCTCTGAGTGCCTTTCGGGGAGGCTGGGCCGCCTCCGAGTGCCTTTCGGGGCGGCCGGGGAGGCTCCGAGTGCCTTTTGGGGCAGGCGGGCCGCCTACGAGTGCCTTTTTGGGCGGCCAGGGAGGCTCCGAGTGCCTTTTGGGGTGGCCGGGCAGGCTCCAAGTGCCTTTCGGGGCGGCCGGGCAGGCTCTGAGTGCCTTTCGGGGCGGCCGGGGAGGCTCCGAGTGCCTTTCGGGGCGGCCGGGGAGGCTCCGAGTGCCTTTGTGGGCGGCCGGGCCGCCTCCGAGTGCCTTTCGGGGCGGCCGGGCAGGCTCCGAGTGCCTTTTGGGGAGGCCGTGTCGCCTCCCAGTGCCTTTCGGGTCAGCCGGACCGCCTCCAAGTGCCTTTGGGGGCGCCCAGGGAGGCTCTGAGTGCCTTTTGGGGCAGCCGGGAAGCCTCCGAGTCCCTTTCAGGGCGGTCGCGCTGCCTCCGAGTGCCTTTTGGGGCGGCCGGCGAGGCTCTGAGTGCCTTTGTGGGCGGCCGGGGAGGCTCCGAGTGCCTTTTTGGGGCGGCTGGGGAGGCTCCGAGTGCCTTTCGGGGAGGCCGGGGAGGCTCTGAGTACCTTTCGGGGCGGACGGAGAGGCTCCGAGTGCCTTTCGGGGCGGCCGGGGAGGCTCCGAGTGCCTTTCGGGGCGGCCAGGACGGCTCCGAGTGCCTTTCGGGGCGGCCGGTCTGCCTCCGAGTGCCTTTCGGGGCGGCTGGGTCGCCTCCGAGTGCCTTTCGGGGCGGCCGGCGAGGCTCTGAATGCCTTTCGGGGAGGCCGGCGAGGCTCCGAGTGCCTTTCGAGGTGGCTGTTTCCCCTCAAAGTGCATTTCGAGGCGGCCTGGCTGGCTCCGAGTGCCTTTTAGGGTGGCTGGGGAGGCTCCGAGTGCCTTTCGGGGCGGCCGGGGAGGCTCCGAGTGCCTTTCGGGGAGGCTGGGCAGGCTCCGAGTGTCTTTCGGGGCGGCCAGGGAGGCTCCGAGTGCCTTTCGGGGCGGCCGTGCAGGCTCCGACTGCCTTTGTGGGTGGCCACGGAGGCTCCGAGTGCCTTTCGGGGTGGCTGGGGAAGCTCCGAGTGCCTTTCGGGGCGGCCGTGGAGGCTCTGAGTGCCTTTCGGGGCGGCCGGGCAGGCTCCGAGTGCCTTTCGGGGCGGCCGGGGAGGCTCCGAGTGCCTTTTAGGGAGGCCGGGCCGCCTCCAAGTGCCTTTCGGGGAGGCCGGTCTGCCTCCGAGTGCCTTTCGGGGCAGCCGGGTTGCCTCTGAGTGCCTTTCGGGGCGGCCGGGGAGGCTCCGAGTGCCTTTCGGGGTGGCCGGGCTGCCTCCGAGTGCCTTTCAGGGAGGCCGGTGAGTCTCCGAGTGCCTTTCGGGGTGGCCAGGGAGGCTCCGAGTGCCTTTCGGAGTGGCCGGGGAGGCTCCGAGTGCCTTTCTGGTAGGCCGTGTCGCCTCCGAGTGCCTTTCGGGGCAGCCGAACCGCCTCCAAGTGCCTTTCGGGGCGGCCGGGGAGGCTCCGAGTGCCTTTGGGGGCGGCCGGGGAGGCTCCGAGTACCTTTCGGGGCGGCCGGGCAGGCTCCAAGTGCCTTTTGGGGATGCCGGGGAGGCTCCGAGTGTCTTTTTCGGGCGGCCGGGACGGCTTCGAGCGCCTTTCGGGGCGGCCGGGGAGGCTCCGAGTGCCTTTGTGGACGGCCAGGGAGGCTCCGAGTGCCTTTCGGGGCGGCCAGGGAGGCTCCAAGTGCCTTTCGGAGTGGCCGGGGAGGCTCCGAGTGCCTTTCTGGTAGGCCGTGTCGCCTCCGAGTGCCTTTCGGGGCAGCCGAACCGCCTCCAAGTGCCTTTCGGGGCGGCCGGGGAGGCTCCGAGTGCCTTTGGGGGCGGCCGGGGAGGCTCCGAGTACCTTTCGGGGCGGCCGGGCAGGCTCCAAGTGCCTTTTGGGGATGCCGGGGAGGCTCCGAGTGTCTTTTTCGGGCGGCCGGGACGGCTTCGAGCGCCTTTCGGGGCGGCCGGGGAGGCTCCGAGTGCCTTTGTGGACGGCCAGGGAGGCTCCGAGTGCCTTTCGGGGAGGCCGGGGAGGCTGCGAGTGCCTTTCGGGGCGGCCGGGCTGCCTCCGAGTGCCTTTCGGGGAGGCCGGGGAGGCTCCGAGTGCCTTTGTGGGTGGCCACGGAGGCTCTGAGTGCCTTTCGGGGAGGCCGGGCCGGCTCCGAGTGCCTTTCGGGGCGGCCGGGGAGGCTCCGAGTGCCTTTCGGGGCGGCCGGCCCTCCTGAGTGCCTTTCGAGGTGGCCGGGCCGCCTCCGAGTGCCTTTGTGGGCGGCCGATGAGGCTCCGAATGCCTTTCGGGGAGGCCGGGCCGCCTCCGAGTGCCTTTTGGGGAGGTCGGGGAGGCTCCGAGTGCCTTTCGGGGTGGCCGGGCCGCCTCCGAGTGCCTTTTGGGGAGGCCGGGGAGGCTCCGAGTGCCTTTGTGGGCAGCCGGGGAGGCTCCGAGTGCCTTTTCGGGGAGGCCGGGGAGCCTCCGAGTGCCTTTCGGGGCGGCCGGCGAGGCTCCGAGTGCCTTTCGGGGCAGCCGTTCCCCCTCCGAGTGCCTTTTGGGGCGGCTGGGCCGCTCCCACTGCCTTTCGGGGCGGCCGGGCCGGCTCTGTGTGCCTTTCGGGGAGGCCGGGGAGCCTCCGAGTGCCTTTCAGGGAGGCCGGGTCGCCTCCCAGTGCCTTTCGGGACGGCCGGGGAGGCTCCGAGTGCCTTTGGGGGCAGCCGGCGAGGCTCCGAGTGCCTTTCGGGGAGGCCGGGGAGGCTCCGAGTGCTTTTCGGGGCGGCCGGGCTGCCTCCGAGTGCCTTTCGGGGCAGCCGGTCGCCTCCGAGTGCCTTTTGGGGCGGCCAGGGAGGCTCTGAGTGCCTTTGGGGGAAGCCGGGCCGCCTCCGAGTGCCTTTCGGGGAGGCTGGGCCACCTCCGAGTGCCTTTTGGGGCGGCCAGGGAGGCTCCGAGTGCCTTTCGGGGCAGCTGGGCAGGCTCCGAGTGCCTTTTGGGGTCTTCGGGCCGGCTCCGAGTGCCTTTCGGGGTGGCCGGGCAGGCTCTGAGTGCCTTTCGGGGATGCCGGGGAGGCTCCGAGTGTCTTTTTGGGGCGGCCGGGACGGCTTCGAGCGCCTTTCGGGGCGGCTGGGGATCTCCGAGTGCCTTTGTGGACGGCCGGGGAGGCTCCGAGTGCCTTTCGGGGCGGCCGGGGAGGCTGCGAGTGCCTTTCGGGGCGCCCGGGGCGGTTCCGAGTGCCTTTCGGGGCGGCCTGGCCGGCTCCGAGTGCCTTTCGGGGTGGCCAGTCGCCTCCGAGTGCCTTTCGGGGCGGTCGGGGAGGCTCGGAGTGCCTTTGGGGGAGGCCGGGCAGGCTCCGAGTGCCTTTCGGGGAGGCTGGGCCGCCTCCGAGTGCCTTTTGGGTCGGCCGGGGAGGCTCCGAGTGCCTTTTGGGGTGGCCGGGGAGGCTCCGAGTGCCTTTCGGGGTGGCCGGGCCGCCTACGAGTGCCTTTTTGGGGGGCCAGGGAGGCTCCGAGTGCCTTTTGGGGTGGCCGGGCAGGCTCCGAGTGCCTTTCGGGGCGGCCGGGGAGGCTCCGAGTGCCTTTGTGGGCGGTCGGCGAGGCTCCGAGTGCCTTTCAGGGAGACCGGTCCGCCTCCGAGTGCCTTTCGGGGCGTCCGTGCAGGCTCCGAGTGCCTTTCGGGGTGGCCATGGAGGCTCTGAGTGCCTTTCGGGGTGGCTGGGCCGCCTCCGAGTGCCTTTCGGGGCGCCCAGGGAGGCTCTGAGTGCCTTTCGGGGCAGCCGGGAAGCCTCCGAGTCCCTTTCAGGGCGGTCGCGCTGCCTCCGAGTGCCTTTTGGGGCGGCCGGCGAGGCTCTGAGTGCCTTTGTGGGCGGCCGGGGAGGCTCCGAGTGCCTTTTTGGGGCGGCTGGCGAGGCTCCGAGTGCCTTTCGGGGAGGCCGGGGAGGCTCTGAGTACCTTTCGGGGCGGACGGAGAGGCTCCGAGTGCCTTTCGGGGCGGCCGGGGAGGCTCCGAGTGCCTTTCGGGGCGGCCAGGACGGCTCCGAGTGCCTTTCGGGGCGGCCGGTCTGCCTCCGAGTGCCTTTCGGGGCGGCTGGGTCGCCTCCGAGTGCCTTTCGGGGCGGCCGGCGAGGCTCTGAATGCCTTTCGGGGAGGCCGGCGAGGCTCCGAGTGCCTTTCGAGGTGGCTGTTTCCCCTCAAAGTGCATTTCGAGGCGGCCTGGCTGGCTCCGAGTGCCTTTTAGGGTGGCTGGGGAGGCTCCGAGTGCCTTTCGGGGCGGCCGGGGAGGCTCCGAGTGCCTTTCGGGGAGGCTGGGCAGGCTCCGAGTGTCTTTCGGGGCGGCCAGGGAGGCTCCGAGTGCCTTTCGGGGCGGCCGTGCAGGCTCCGACTGCCTTTGTGGGTGGCCACGGAGGCTCCGAGTGCCTTTCGGGGTGGCTGGGGAGGCTCCGAGTGCCTTTCGCGGCGGCCGTGGAGGCTCTGAGTGCCTTTCGGGGCGGCCGGGCAGGCTCCGAGTGCCTTTCGGGGCGGCCAGGGAGGCTCCGAGTGCCTTTTAGGGAGGCCGGGCCGCCTCCAAGTGCCTTTCGGGGCGGCCGGTCTGCCTCCGAGTGCCTTTCGGGGCAGCCGGGTTGCCTCTGAGTGCCTTTCGGGGCGGCCGGGGAGGCTCCGAGTGCCTTTCGGGGTGGCCGGGCTGCCTCCGAGTGCCTTTCAGGGAGGCCGGTGAGTCTCCGAGTGCCTTTCGGGGCGGCCAGGGAGGCTCCGAGTGCCTTTCGGGGCGGCCGGGGAGGCTCCGAGTGCCTTTGGGGGCGGCCGGGGAGGCTCCGAGTACCTTTCGGGGCGGCCGGGCAGGCTCCAAGTGCCTTTTGGGGATGCCGGGGAGGCTCCGAGTGTCTTTTTCGGGCGGCCGGGACGGCTTCGAGCGCCTTTCGGGGCGGCCGGGGAGGCTCCGAGTGCCTTTGTGGACGGCCAGGGAGGCTCCGAGTGCCTTTCGGGGCGGCCAGGGAGGCTCCGAGTGCCTTTCGGAGTGGCCGGGGAGGCTCCGAGTGCCTTTCTGGTAGGCCGTGTCGCCTCCGAGTGCCTTTCGGGGCAGCCGAACCGCCTCCAAGTGCCTTTCGGGGCGGCCGGGGAGGCTCCGAGTGCCTTTGGGGGCGGCCGGGGAGGCTCCGAGTACCTTTCGGGGCGGCCGGGCAGGCTCCAAGTGCCTTTTGGGGATGCCGGGGAGGCTCCGAGTGTCTTTTTCGGGCGGCCGGGACGGCTTCGAGCGCCTTTCGGGGCGGCCGGGGAGGCTCCGAGTGCCTTTGTGGACGGCCAGGGAGGCTCCGAGTGCCTTTCGGGGAGGCCGGGGAGGCTGCGAGTGCCTTTCGGGGCGGCCGGGCTGCCTCCGAGTGCCTTTCGGGGAGGCCGGGGAGGCTCCGAGTGCCTTTGTGGGTGGCCACGGAGGCTCTGAGTGCCTTTCGGGGAGGCCGGGCCGGCTCCGAGTGCCTTTCGGGGCGGCCGGTGAGGCTCCGAGTGCCTTTCGGGGCGGCCGGCCCTCCCGAGTGCCTTTCGGGGAGGCCGGGCCGCCTCCGAGTGCCTTTGTGGGCGGCCGATGAGGCTCCGAATGCCTTTCGGGGAGGCCGGGCCGCCTCCGAGTGCCTTTTGGGGAGGTCGGGGAGGCTCCGAGTGCCTTTTGGGGTGGCCGGGCCGCCTCCGAGTGCCTTTTGGGGAGGCCGGGGAGGCTCCGAGTGCCTTTCGGGGCAGCTAGGGAGGTTCCGAGTGCCTTTTCGGGGAGGCCGGGGAGGCTCCGAGTGCCTTTCGGGGCGGCCGGCGAGGCTCCGAGTGCCTTTCGGGGCAGCCGTTCCCCCTCCGAGTGCCTTTCGGGGCGGCTGGGCCGGTCCCACTGCCTTTCGGGGCGGCCGGGCCGGCTCTGTGTGCCTTTCGGGGAGGCCGGGGAGCCTCCGAGTGCCTTTCAGGGAGGCCGGGTCGCCTCCCAGTGCCTTTCGGGACGGCCGGGGAGGCTCCGAGTGCCTTTGGGGGCAGCCGGCGAGGCTCCGAGTGCCTTTCGGGGAGGCCGGGGAGGCTCCGAGTGCTTTTCGGGGCGGCCGGGCTGCCTCCGAGTGCCTTTCGGGGCAGCCGGTCGCCTCCGAGTGCCTTTTGGGGCGGCCAGGGAGGCTCTGAGTGCCTTTGGGGGAGGCCGGGCCGCCTCCGAGTGCCTTTCGGGGAGGCTGGGCCGCCTCCGAGTGCCTTTTGGGGCGGCCAGGGAGGCTCCGAGTGCCTTTCGGGGCAGCTGGGCAGGCTCCGAGTGCCTTTTGGGGTCTTCGGGCCGGCTCCGAGTGCCTTTCGGGGTGGCCGGGCAGGCTCTGAGTGCCTTTCGGGGATGCCGGGGAGGCTCCGAGTGTCTTTTTGGGGCGGCCGGGACGGCTTCGAGCGCCTTTCGGGGCGGCTGGGGAGGCTCCGAGTGCCTTTGTGGACGGCCGGGGAGGCTGCGAGTGCCTTTCGGGGCGGCCGGGGAGGCTGCGAGTGCCTTTGTGGGCGCCCGGGGCGGTTCCGAGTGCCTTTCGGGGCGGCCTGGCCGGCTCCGAGTGCCTTTCGGGGTGGCCAGTCGCCTCCGAGTGCCTTTCGGGGCGGTCGGGGAGGCTCGGAGTGCCTTTGGGGGAGGCCGGGCAGGCTCCGAGTGCCTTTCGGGGAGGCTGGGCCGCCTCCGAGTGCCTTTTTGGGCGGCCAGGGAGGCTCCGAGTGCCTTTTGGGGTGGCCGGGGAGGCTCCGAGTGCCTTTCGGGGTGGCCGGGCCGCCTACGAGTGCCTTTTTGGGGGGCCAGGGAGGCTCCGAGTGCCTTTTGGGGTGGCCGGGCAGGCTCCGAGTGCCTTTCGGGGCGGCCGGGGAGGCTCCGAGTGCCTTTGTGGGCGGTCGGCGAGGCTCCGAGTGCCTTTCAGGGAGACCGGTCCGCCTCCGAGTGCCTTTCGGGGCGTCCGTGCAGGCTCCGAGTGCCTTTGGGGGTGGCCATGGAGGCTCTGAGTGCCTTTCGGGGTGGCTGGGCAGGCTCCGAGTGCCTTTTGGGGCGGCCGGGGAGGCTCCGAGTGCCTTTCGGGGCGGCCGGGGGGGCTATGAGTGCCTTTCGAGGCGGCCGGGGAGGCTCCGAGTGCCTTTTGGGGTGGCCGGGCCTTCTCCGAGTGCCTTTCGGGGCGGCCAGGCTACCTCTGAGTGCCCTTTGGGGCGTCCAGCGAGGCTCCGAGTGCCTTTGTGGGCGGCTGGGCCGGCTCCGAGTGCCTTTTGGGGCAGCTGGGGAGGCTCCGAGTGCCTTTTCGGGCAGCTGGGGAGGCTCCGAGTGCCTTTCGGGGCGGCCGGAGAGGCTCCGAGTGCCTTTCGGGGCAGCTGGGAAGGCTCCGAGTGCCTTTTGGGGCGGCCAGGGAGGCTCCGAGTGCCTTTGTGGGCGGCCGGGGAGGCTCCGAGTGCCTTTCAGGGCGTCTGGGGAGGCTCCGAGTGCCTTTCGGGGCAGCCCTTCCCCCTCCGAGTGCCTTTCGGGGCGTCAGAGCCGGTCCCAGTGCCTTTCGGGGAGGCCGGGCAGCCTCTCAGTGCCTTTCGGGGAGGCCGGGCCGGCTCCGAGTGCCTTTCGGGGCGGCCGGGCAGGCTCCGAGTGCCTTTGGGGGCAGCCGTTCCCCCTCCGAGTGCCTTTCGGGGAGGCCGGGCTGCCTCCCAGAGCCTTTCGGGGCAGCCGGCGAGGCTCTGACTGCCTTTCGGGGAGGCCGGGCCGCCTCCGAGTGCCTTTCGGGGCGGCCGGACCGCCTCCCAGTGCCTTTGGGGGCGGCTGGGCCGGCTCCGAGTGCCTTTTGGGGTGGCCGGGCAGGCTCCGAGTGCCTTTCGGGGCGGCCGGTCGCCTCCGAGTGCCTTTCGGGGCGGTCGGGGAGGCTCCGAGTGCCTTTGGGGGAGGCCGGGCCGCCTCCGAGTGCCTTTCGGGGAGGCTGGGCCGCCTCCGAGTGCCTTTTGGGGCGGCCAGGGAGGCTCCGAGTGCCTTTCGGGGCGGCCGGGGAGGCTCCGAGTGCCTTTGTGGGTGGCCACGGAGGCTCCGAGTGCCTTTCGGGGCATCCGGGGAGGCTCCGAGTGCCTTTCGGGGCGGCCGTTCACCTCCGAGTGCCTTTCGGGGTGGTCGGGGAGGCTCCGAGTGCCTTTGTGGACGGCCGGGGAGGCTCCGAGTGCCTTTCGGGGCGGCCGGGCCGGCTCCGAGTGCCTTTCGGGGCGGCCGGTCGCCTCCGAGTGCCTTTCGGGGTGGTCGGGGAGGCTCCGAGTGCCTTTGGGGGAGGCTGGGCCGCCTCTGAGTGCCTTTCGGGGAGGCTGGGCCGCCTCCGAGTGCCTTTCGGGGTGGCCGGGGAGGCTCCGAGTGCCTTTTGGGGCAGGCGGGCCGCCTACGAGTGCCTTTTTGGGCGGCCAGGGAGGCTCCGAGTGCCTTTTGGGGTGGCCGGGCAGGCTCCAAGTGCCTTTCGGGGCGGCCGGGCAAGCTCTGAGTGCCTTTCGGGGCGGCCCGGGAGGCTCCGAGTGCCTTTCGGGGCGGCCGGGGAGGCTCCGAGTGCCTTTGTGGGCGGCCGGGCCGCCTCCGAGTGCCTTTCGGGGCGGCCGGGCAGGCTCCGAGTGCCTTTTGGGGAGGCCGGCGAGGCTCTGAGTGCCTTTGTGGGCGGCCGGGGAGGCTCCGAGTGCCTTTTTGGGGCGGCTGGCGAGGCTCCGAGTGCCTTTCGGGGAGGCCGGGGAGGCTCTGAGTACCTTTCGGGGCGGACGGAGAGGCTCAGAGTGCCTTTCGGGGCGGCCGGGGAGGCTCCGAGTGCCTTTCGGGGCGGCCAGGACGGCTCCGAGTGCCTTTCGGGGCGGCCGGTCTGCCTCCGAGTGCCTTTCGGGGCGGCTGGGTCACCTCCGAGTGCCTTTCGGGGCGGCCGGCGAGGCTCTGAATGCCTTTCGGGGAGGCCGGCGAGGCTCCGAGTGCCTTTCGAGGTGGCTGTTTCCCCTCAAAGTGCATTTCGAGGCGGCCTGTCTGGCTCCGAGTGCCTTTTAGGGTGGCTGGGGAGGCTCCGAGTGCCTTTCGGGGCGGCCGGGGAGGCTCCGAGTGCCTTTCGGGGAGGCTGGGCAGGCTCCGAGTGTCTTTCGGGGCGGCCAGGGAGGCTCCGAGTGCCTTTCGGGGCGGCCGTGCAGGCTCCGACTGCCTTTGTGGGTGGCCACGGAGGCTCCGAGTGCCTTTCGGGGTGGCTGGGGAAGCTCCGAGTGCCTTTCGGGGCGGCCGTGGAGGCTCTGAGTGCCTTTCGGGGCGGCCGGGCAGGCTCCGAGTGCCTTTCGGGGCGGCCGGAGAGGCTCCGAGTGCCTTTTAGGGAGGCCGGGCCGCCTCCGAGTGCCTTTCGGGGAGGCCGGTCTGCCTCCGAGTGCCTTTTGGGGCAGCCGGGTTGCCTCTGAGTGCCTTTCGGGGCGGCCGGGGAGGCTCCGAGTGCCTTTCGGGGTGGCCGGGCTGCCTCCGAGTGCCTTTCAGGGAGGCCGGTGAGTCTCCGAGTGCCTTTCGGGGTGGCCAGGGAGGCTCCGAGTGCCTTTCGGGGCGGCCAGGGATGCTCCAATTGCCTTTCGGAGTGGCCGGGGAGGCTCCGAGTGCCTTTCTGGTAGGCCGTGTCGCCTCCGAGTGCCTTTCGGGGCAGCCGAACCGCCTCCAAGTGCCTTTGGGGGCGGCCGGGGAGGCTCCGAGTGCCTTTGGGGGCGGCCGGGGAGGCTCCGAGTGCCTTTCGGGGCGGCCGGGCCGGCTCCGAGTGCCTTTCGGGGCGGCCGGTCGCCTCCGAGTGCCTTTCGGGGTGGTCGGGGAGGCTCCGAGTGCCTTTGGGGGAGGCCGGGCCGCCTCTGAGTGCCTTTCGGGGAGGCTGGGCCGCCTCCGAGTGCCTTTTGGAGCGGCCAGGGAGGCTCCGAGTGCCTTTCGGGGCAGCCGGGACGGCTCCGAGTGCCTTTTGGGGTCTTCGGGCCGGCTCCGAGTGCCTTTCGGGGTGGCCGGTGAGGCTCCGAGGGCCTTTCGGGGCGGTTGGGGAGGCTCCGAGTGCCTTTGGGGGAGGCCGGGCCGCCTCCGACTGCCTTTCGGGGAGGCTGGGCAGGCTCCGAGTGTCTTTCGGGGCGGCCGGGTAGGCTCTGAGTGCCTTTCGGGGAGGCCGGGGAGGCTCCGAGTGTCTTTGTGGACGGCCAGGGAGGCTCCGAGTGCCTTTCGGGGTGGCCAGTCGCCTTCGAGTGCCTTTCGGGGCGGTCGGGGAGGCTCGGAGTGCCTTTGGGGGAGGCCGGGCAGGCTCCGAGTGCCTTTGTGGGAGGCTGGGCCGCCAACGAGTGCCTTTTGGGGCGGCCAGGGAGGCTCCGAGTGCCTTTTGGGGTGGCCGGGGAGGCTCCGAGTGCCTTTCAGGGTGGCCGGGCCGCCTACGAGTGCCTTTTTGGGCGGTCGGCGAGGCTCCGAGTGCCTTTTGGGGAGGCCGGGCAGGCTCCGAGTGCCTTTCGGGGCGGCCGGGGAGGCTCCGAGTGCCTTTGTGGGCGGTCGGCGAGGCTCCGAGTGCCTTTCAGGGAGACCGGTCCGCCTCCGAGTGCCTTTCGGGGCGTCCGTGCAGGCTCCGAGTGCCTTTCGGGGTGGCCATGGAGGCTCTGAGTGCCTTTCGGGGTGGCCGGGCAGGCTCCGAGTGCCTTTCGGGGCGGCCGGGCAGGCTCCGAGTGCCTTTTGGGGTGGCCGGGGAGGCTCCGAGTGCCTTTCGGGGCCGCCGGGGGGGCTCTGAGTGCCTTTCGGGGTGGCCGGGGAGGCTCAGAGTGCCTTTCGGGGAGGCCGGGGAGGCTCCGAGTGCCTTTCGGGGCGGCCGGGCTGCCTCCGAGTGCCTTTCGGGGCAGCTGGGAAGGCTCCGAGTGCCTTTTGGGGCGGCCAGGGAGGCTCCGAGTGCCTTTGTGGGCGGCCGGGGAGGCTCCGAGTGCCTTTGGGGGCGTCTGGGGAGGCTCCGAGTGCCTTTGGGGGCGGTCGGGGAGGCTCCTAGTGCCTTTCGGGGAGGCCGGGGAGGCTCTGAGTACCTTTCGGGGCGGACGGAGAGGCTCCGAGTGCCTTTCGGGGCGGCCGGGGAGGCTCCGAGTGCCTTTCGGGGCGGCCAGGACGGCTCCGAGTGCCTTTCGGGGCGGCCGGTCTGCCTCCGAGTGCCTTTCGGGGCGGCTGGGTCGCCTCCGAGTGCCTTTCGGGGCGGCCGGCGAGGCTCTGAATGCCTTTCGGGGAGGCCGGCGAGGCTCCGAGTGCCTTTCGAGGTGGCTGTTTCCCCTCAAAGTGCATTTCGAGGCGGCCTGGCTGGCTCCGAGTGCCTTTTAGGGTGGCTGGGGAGGCTCCGAGTGCCTTTCGGGGCGGCCGGGGAGGCTCCGAGTGCCTTTCGGGGAGGCTGGGCAGGCTCCGAGTGTCTTTCGGGGCGGCCAGGGAGGCTCCGAGTGCCTTTCGGGGCGGCCGTGCAGGCTCCGACTGCCTTTGTGGGTGGCCACGGAGGCTCCGAGTGCCTTTCGGGGTGGCTGGGGAAGCTCCGAGTGCCTTTCGGGGCGGCCGTGGAGGCTCTGAGTGCCTTTCGGGGCGGCCGGGCAGGCTCCGAGTGCCTTTCGGGGCGGCCGGGGAGGCTCCGAGTGCCTTTTAGGGAGGCCGGGCCGCCTCCAAGTGCCTTTCGGGGAGGCCGGTCTGCCTCCGAGTGCCTTTCGGGGCAGCCGGGTTGCCTCTGAGTGCCTTTCGGGGCGGCCGGGGAGGCTCCGAGTGCCTTTCGGGGTGGCCGGGCTGCCTCCGAGTGCCTTTCAGGGAGGCCGGTGAGTCTCCGAGTGCCTTTCGGGGCGGCCAGGGAGGCTCCGAGTGCCTTTCGGAGTGGCCGGGGAGGCTCCGAGTGCCTTTCTGGTAGGCCGTGTCGCCTCCGAGTGCCTTTCGGGGCAGCCGAACCGCCTCCAAGTGCCTTTCGGGGCGGCCGGGGAGGCTCCGAGTGCCTTTGGGGGCGGCCGGGGAGGCTCCGAGTACCTTTCGGGGCGGCCGGGCAGGCTCCAAGTGCCTTTTGGGGATGCCGGGGAGGCTCCGAGTGTCTTTTTCGGGCGGCCGGGACGGCTTCGAGCGCCTTTCGGGGCGGCCGGGGAGGCTCCGAGTGCCTTTGTGGACGGCCAGGGAGGCTCCGAGTGCCTTTCGGGGCGGCCAGGGAGGCTCCAAGTGCCTTTCGGAGTGGCCGGGGAGGCTCCGAGTGCCTTTCTGGTAGGCCGTGTCGCCTCCGAGTGCCTTTCGGGGCAGCCGAACCGCCTCCAAGTGCCTTTCGGGGCGGCCGGGGAGGCTCCGAGTGCCTTTGGGGGCGGCCGGGGAGGCTCCGAGTACCTTTCGGGGCGGCCGGGCAGGCTCCAAGTGCCTTTTGGGGATGCCGGGGAGGCTCCGAGTGTCTTTTTCGGGCGGCCGGGACGGCTTCGAGCGCCTTTCGGGGCGGCCGGGGAGGCTCCGAGTGCCTTTGTGGACGGCCAGGGAGGCTCCGAGTGCCTTTCGGGGAGGCCGGGGAGGCTGCGAGTGCCTTTCGGGGCGGCCGGGCTGCCTCCGAGTGCCTTTCGGGGCGTCTGGGGAGGCTCCGAGTGCCTTTGTGGGTGGCCACGGAGGCTCTGAGTGCCTTTCGGGGAGGCCGGGCCGGCTCCGAGTGCCTTTCGGGGCGGCCGGGGAGGCTCCGAGTGCCTTTCGGGGCGGCCGGCCCTCCTGAGTGCCTTTCGAGGTGGCCGGGCCGCCTCCGAGTGCCTTTGTGGGCGGCCGATGAGGCTCCGAATGCCTTTCGGGGAGGCCGGGCCGCCTCCGAGTGCCTTTTGGGGAGGTCGGGGAGGCTCCGAGTGCCTTTCGGGGTGGCCGGGCCGCCTCCGAGTGCCTTTTGGGGAGGCCGGGGAGGCTCCGAGTGCCTTTGTGGGCAGCCGGGGAGGCTCCGAGTGCCTTTTCGGGGAGGCCGGGGAGCCTCCGAGTGCCTTTCGGGGCGGCCGGCGAGGCTCCGAGTGCCTTTCGGGGCAGCCGTTCCCCCTCCGAGTGCCTTTTGGGGCGGCTGGGCCGCTCCCACTGCCTTTCGGGGCGGCCGGGCCGGCTCTGTGTGCCTTTCGGGGAGGCCGGGGAGCCTCCGAGTGCCTTTCAGGGAGGCCGGGTCGCCTCCCAGTGCCTTTCGGGACGGCCGGGGAGGCTCCGAGTGCCTTTGGGGGCAGCCGGCGAGGCTCCGAGTGCCTTTCGGGGAGGCCGGGGAGGCTCCGAGTGCTTTTCGGGGCGGCCGGGCTGCCTCCGAGTGCCTTTCGGGGCAGCCGGTCGCCTCCGAGTGCCTTTTGGGGCGGCCAGGGAGGCTCTGAGTGCCTTTGGGGGAGGCCGGGCCGCCTCCGAGTGCCTTTCGGGGAGGCTGGGCCACCTCCGAGTGCCTTTTGGGGCGGCCAGGGAGGCTCCGAGTGCCTTTCGGGGCAGCTGGGCAGGCTCCGAGTGCCTTTTGGGGTCTTCGGGCCGGCTCCGAGTGCCTTTCGGGGTGGCCGGGCAGGCTCTGAGTGCCTTTCGGGGATGCCGGGGAGGCTCCGAGTGTCTTTTTGGGGCGGCCGGGACGGCTTCGAGCGCCTTTCGGGGCGGCTGGGGATCTCCGAGTGCCTTTGTGGACGGCCGGGGAGGCTCCGAGTGCCTTTCGGGGCGGCCGGGGAGGCTGCGAGTGCCTTTCGGGGCGCCCGGGGCGGTTCCGAGTGCCTTTCGGGGCGGCCTGGCCGGCTCCGAGTGCCTTTCGGGGTGGCCAGTCGCCTCCGAGTGCCTTTCGGGGCGGTCGGGGAGGCTCGGAGTGCCTTTGGGGGAGGCCGGGCAGGCTCCGAGTGCCTTTCGGGGAGGCTGGGCCGCCTCCGAGTGCCTTTTGGGGCGGCCAGGGAGGCTCCGAGTGCCTTTCGGGGCGGCCGGGGAGGCTCCGAGTGCCTTTGTGGGTGGCCACGGAGGCTCCGAGTGCCTTTCGGGACATCCGGGGAGGCTCCGAGTGCCTTTCGGGGCGGCCGTTCACCTCCGAGTGCCTTTCGGGGTGGTCGGGGAGGCTCCGAGTGCCTTTGTGGACGGCCGGGGAGGCTCCGAGTGCCTTTCGGGGCGGCCGGGCCGGCTCCGAGTGCCTTTCGGGGCGGCCGGTCGCCTCCGAGTGCCTTTCGGGGTGGTCGGGGAGGCTCCGAGTGCCTTTGGGGGAGGCTGGGCCGCCTCTGAGTGCCTTTCGGGGAGGCTGGGCCGCCTCCGAGTGCCTTTCGGGGCGGCCGGGGAGGCTCCGAGTGCCTTTTGGGGCAGGCGGGCCGCCTACGAGTGCCTTTTTGGGCGGCCAGGGAGGCTCCGAGTGCCTTTTGGGGTGGCCGGGCAGGCTCCAAGTGCCTTTCGGGGCGGCCGGGCAGGCTCTGAGTGCCTTTCGGGGCGGCCGGGGAGGCTCCGAGTGCCTTTCGGGGCGGCCGGGGAGGCTCCGAGTGCCTTTGTGGGCGGCCGGGCCGCCTCCGAGTGCCTTTCGGGGCGGCCGGGCAGGCTCCGAGTGCCTTTTGGGGAGGCCGTGTCGCCTCCCAGTGCCTTTCGGGTCAGCCGGACCGCCTCCAAGTGCCTTTGGGGGCGCCCAGGGAGGCTCTGAGTGCCTTTTGGGGCAGCCGGGAAGCCTCCGAGTCCCTTTCAGGGCGGTCGCGCTGCCTCCGAGTGCCTTTTGGGGCGGCCGGCGAGGCTCTGAGTGCCTTTGTGGGCGGCCGGGGAGGCTCCGAGTGCCTTTTTGGGGCGGCTGGGGAGGCTCCGAGTGCCTTTCGGGGAGGCCGGGGAGGCTCTGAGTACCTTTCGGGGCGGACGGAGAGGCTCCGAGTGCCTTTCGGGGCGGCCGGGGAGGCTCCGAGTGCCTTTCGGGGCGGCCAGGACGGCTCCGAGTGCCTTTCGGGGCGGCCGGTCTGCCTCCGAGTGCCTTTCGGGGCGGCTGGGTCGCCTCCGAGTGCCTTTCGGGGCGGCCGGCGAGGCTCTGAATGCCTTTCGGGGAGGCCGGCGAGGCTCCGAGTGCCTTTCGAGGTGGCTGTTTCCCCTCAAAGTGCCTTTCGAGGCGGCCTGGCTGGCTCCGAGTGCCTTTTAGGGTGGCTGGGGAGGCTCCGAGTGCCTTTCGGGGCGGCCGGGGAGGCTCCGAGTGCCTTTCGGGGCGGCCGGCCCTCCTGAGTGCCTTTCGAGGTGGCCGGGCCGCCTCCGAGTGCCTTTGTGGGCGGCCGATGAGGCTCCGAATGCCTTTCGGGGAGGCCGGGCCGCCTCCGAGTGCCTTTTGGGGAGGTCGGGGAGGCTCCGAGTGCCTTTCGGGGTGGCCGGGCCGCCTCCGAGTGCCTTTTGGGGAGGCCGGGGAGGCTCCGAGTGCCTTTGTGGGCAGCCGGGGAGGCTCCGAGTGCCTTTTCGGGGAGGCCGGGGAGCCTCCGAGTGCCTTTCGGGGCGGCCGGCGAGGCTCCGAGTGCCTTTCGGGGCAGCCGTTCCCCCTCCGAGTGCCTTTTGGGGCGGCTGGGCCGCTCCCACTGCCTTTCGGGGCGGCCGGGCCGGCTCTGTGTGCCTTTCGGGGAGGCCGGGGAGCCTCCGAGTGCCTTTCAGGGAGGCCGGGTCGCCTCCCAGTGCCTTTCGGGACGGCCGGGGAGGCTCCGAGTGCCTTTGGGGGCAGCCGGCGAGGCTCCGAGTGCCTTTCGGGGAGGCCGGGGAGGCTCCGAGTGCTTTTCGGGGCGGCCGGGCTGCCTCCGAGTGCCTTTCGGGGCAGCCGGTCGCCTCCGAGTGCCTTTTGGGGCGGCCAGGGAGGCTCTGAGTGCCTTTGGGGGAGGCCGGGCCGCCTCCGAGTGCCTTTCGGGGAGGCTGGGCCACCTCCGAGTGCCTTTTGGGGCGGCCAGGGAGGCTCCGAGTGCCTTTCGGGGCAGCTGGGCAGGCTCCGAGTGCCTTTTGGGGTCTTCGGGCCGGCTCCGAGTGCCTTTCGGGGTGGCCGGGCAGGCTCTGAGTGCCTTTCGGGGATGCCGGGGAGGCTCCGAGTGTCTTTTTGGGGCGGCCGGGACGGCTTCGAGCGCCTTTCGGGGCGGCTGGGGATCTCCGAGTGCCTTTGTGGACGGCCGGGGAGGCTCCGAGTGCCTTTCGGGGCGGCCGGGGAGGCTGCGAGTGCCTTTCGGGGCGCCCGGGGCGGTTCCGAGTGCCTTTCGGGGCGGCCTGGCCGGCTCCGAGTGCCTTTCGGGGTGGCCAGTCGCCTCCGAGTGCCTTTCGGGGCGGTCGGGGAGGCTCGGAGTGCCTTTGGGGGAGGCCGGGCAGGCTCCGAGTGCCTTTCGGGGAGGCTGGGCCGCCTCCGAGTGCCTTTTGGGGCGGCCAGGGAGGCTCCGAGTGCCTTTCGGGGCGGCCGGGGAGGCTCCGAGTGCCTTTGTGGGTGGCCACGGAGGCTCCGAGTGCCTTTCGGGACATCCGGGGAGGCTCCGAGTGCCTTTCGGGGCGGCCGTTCACCTCCGAGTGCCTTTCGGGGTGGTCGGGGAGGCTCCGAGTGCCTTTGTGGACGGCCGGGGAGGCTCCGAGTGCCTTTCGGGGCGGCCGGGCCGGCTCCGAGTGCCTTTCGGGGCGGCCGGTCGCCTCCGAGTGCCTTTCGGGGTGGTCGGGGAGGCTCCGAGTGCCTTTGGGGGAGGCTGGGCCGC
Organism: Struthio camelus; assembly: GCF_040807025.1. Classification (NCBI taxonomy): domain Eukaryota; kingdom Metazoa; phylum Chordata; class Aves; order Struthioniformes; family Struthionidae; genus Struthio; species Struthio camelus. Next base: position 1,503,737 of record NC_090974.1, on the reverse strand, counting down.
CTCTGAGTGCCTTTCGGGGAGGCTGGGCCGCCTCCGAGTGCCTTTCGGGGCGGCCGGGGAGGCTCCGAGTGCCTTTTGGGGCAGGCGGGCCGCCTACGAGTGCCTTTTTGGGCGGCCAGGGAGGCTCCGAGTGCCTTTTGGGGTGGCCGGGCAGGCTCCAAGTGCCTTTCGGGGCGGCCGGGCAGGCTCTGAGTGCCTTTCGGGGCGGCCGGGGAGGCTCCGAGTGCCTTTCGGGGCGGCCGGGGAGGCTCCGAGTGCCTTTGTGGGCGGCCGGGCCGCCTCCGAGTGCCTTTCGGGGCGGCCGGGCAGGCTCCGAGTGCCTTTTGGGGAGGCCGTGTCGCCTCCCAGTGCCTTTCGGGTCAGCCGGACCGCCTCCAAGTGCCTTTGGGGGCGCCCAGGGAGGCTCTGAGTGCCTTTTGGGGCAGCCGGGAAGCCTCCGAGTCCCTTTCAGGGCGGTCGCGCTGCCTCCGAGTGCCTTTTGGGGCGGCCGGCGAGGCTCTGAGTGCCTTTGTGGGCGGCCGGGGAGGCTCCGAGTGCCTTTTTGGGGCGGCTGGGGAGGCTCCGAGTGCCTTTCGGGGAGGCCGGGGAGGCTCTGAGTACCTTTCGGGGCGGACGGAGAGGCTCCGAGTGCCTTTCGGGGCGGCCGGGGAGGCTCCGAGTGCCTTTCGGGGCGGCCAGGACGGCTCCGAGTGCCTTTCGGGGCGGCCGGTCTGCCTCCGAGTGCCTTTCGGGGCGGCTGGGTCGCCTCCGAGTGCCTTTCGGGGCGGCCGGCGAGGCTCTGAATGCCTTTCGGGGAGGCCGGCGAGGCTCCGAGTGCCTTTCGAGGTGGCTGTTTCCCCTCAAAGTGCATTTCGAGGCGGCCTGGCTGGCTCCGAGTGCCTTTTAGGGTGGCTGGGGAGGCTCCGAGTGCCTTTCGGGGCGGCCGGGGAGGCTCCGAGTGCCTTTCGGGGAGGCTGGGCAGGCTCCGAGTGTCTTTCGGGGCGGCCAGGGAGGCTCCGAGTGCCTTTCGGGGCGGCCGTGCAGGCTCCGACTGCCTTTGTGGGTGGCCACGGAGGCTCCGAGTGCCTTTCGGGGTGGCTGGGGAAGCTCCGAGTGCCTTTCGGGGCGGCCGTGGAGGCTCTGAGTGCCTTTCGGGGCGGCCGGGCAGGCTCCGAGTGCCTTTCGGGGCGGCCGGGGAGGCTCCGAGTGCCTTTTAGGGAGGCCGGGCCGCCTCCAAGTGCCTTTCGGGGAGGCCGGTCTGCCTCCGAGTGCCTTTTGGGGCAGCCGGGTTGCCTCTGAGTGCCTTTCGGGGCGGCCGGGGAGGCTCCGAGTGCCTTTCGGGGTGGCCGGGCTGCCTCCGAGTGCCTTTCAGGGAGGCCGGTGAGTCTCCGAGTGCCTTTCGGGGCGGCCAGGGAGGCTCCGAGTGCCTTTCGGAGTGGCCGGGGAGGCTCCGAGTGCCTTTCTGGTAGGCCGTGTCGCCTCCGAGTGCCTTTCGGGGCAGCCGAACCGCCTCCAAGTGCCTTTCGGGGCGGCCGGGGAGGCTCCGAGTGCCTTTGGGGGCGGCCGGGGAGGCTCCGAGTACCTTTCGGGGCGGCCGGGCAGGCTCCAAGTGCCTTTTGGGGATGCCGGGGAGGCTCCGAGTGTCTTTTTCGGGCGGCCGGGACGGCTTCGAGCGCCTTTCGGGGCGGCCGGGGAGGCTCCGAGTGCCTTTGTGGACGGCCAGGGAGGCTCCGAGTGCCTTTCGGGGCGGCCAGGGAGGCTCCAAGTGCCTTTCGGAGTGGCCGGGGAGGCTCCGAGTGCCTTTCTGGTAGGCCGTGTCGCCTCCGAGTGCCTTTCGGGGCAGCCGAACCGCCTCCAAGTGCCTTTCGGGGCGGCCGGGGAGGCTCCGAGTGCCTTTGGGGGCGGCCGGGGAGGCTCCGAGTACCTTTCGGGGCGGCCGGGCAGGCTCCAAGTGCCTTTTGGGGATGCCGGGGAGGCTCCGAGTGTCTTTTTCGGGCGGCCGGGACGGCTTCGAGCGCCTTTCGGGGCGGCCGGGGAGGCTCCGAGTGCCTTTGTGGACGGCCAGGGAGGCTCCGAGTGCCTTTCGGGGAGGCCGGGGAGGCTGCGAGTGCCTTTCGGGGCGGCCGGGCTGCCTCCGAGTGCCTTTCGGGGAGGCCGGGGAGGCTCCGAGTGCCTTTGTGGGTGGCCACGGAGGCTCTGAGTGCCTTTCGGGGAGGCCGGGCCGGCTCCGAGTGCCTTTCGGGGCGGCCGGGGAGGCTCCGAGTGCCTTTCGGGGCGGCCGGCCCTCCTGAGTGCCTTTCGAGGTGGCCGGGCCGCCTCCGAGTGCCTTTGTGGGCGGCCGATGAGGCTCCGAATGCCTTTCGGGGAGGCCGGGCCGCCTCCGAGTGCCTTTTGGGGAGGTCGGGGAGGCTCCGAGTGCCTTTCGGGGTGGCCGGGCCGCCTCCGAGTGCCTTTTGGGGAGGCCGGGGAGGCTCCGAGTGCCTTTGTGGGCAGCCGGGGAGGCTCCGAGTGCCTTTTCGGGGAGGCCGGGGAGCCTCCGAGTGCCTTTCGGGGCGGCCGGCGAGGCTCCGAGTGCCTTTCGGGGCAGCCGTTCCCCCTCCGAGTGCCTTTTGGGGCGGCTGGGCCGCTCCCACTGCCTTTCGGGGCGGCCGGGCCGGCTCTGTGTGCCTTTCGGGGAGGCCGGGGAGCCTCCGAGTGCCTTTCAGGGAGGCCGGGTCGCCTCCCAGTGCCTTTCGGGACGGCCGGGGAGGCTCCGAGTGCCTTTGGGGGCAGCCGGCGAGGCTCCGAGTGCCTTTCGGGGAGGCCGGGGAGGCTCCGAGTGCTTTTCGGGGCGGCCGGGCTGCCTCCGAGTGCCTTTCGGGGCAGCCGGTCGCCTCCGAGTGCCTTTTGGGGCGGCCAGGGAGGCTCTGAGTGCCTTTGGGGGAGGCCGGGCCGCCTCCGAGTGCCTTTCGGGGAGGCTGGGCCACCTCCGAGTGCCTTTTGGGGCGGCCAGGGAGGCTCCGAGTGCCTTTCGGGGCAGCTGGGCAGGCTCCGAGTGCCTTTTGGGGTCTTCGGGCCGGCTCCGAGTGCCTTTCGGGGTGGCCGGGCAGGCTCTGAGTGCCTTTCGGGGATGCCGGGGAGGCTCCGAGTGTCTTTTTGGGGCGGCCGGGACGGCTTCGAGCGCCTTTCGGGGCGGCTGGGGATCTCCGAGTGCCTTTGTGGACGGCCGGGGAGGCTCCGAGTGCCTTTCGGGGCGGCCGGGGAGGCTGCGAGTGCCTTTCGGGGCGCCCGGGGCGGTTCCGAGTGCCTTTCGGGGCGGCCTGGCCGGCTCCGAGTGCCTTTCGGGGTGGCCAGTCGCCTCCGAGTGCCTTTCGGGGCGGTCGGGGAGGCTCGGAGTGCCTTTGGGGGAGGCCGGGCAGGCTCCGAGTGCCTTTCGGGGAGGCTGGGCCGCCTCCGAGTGCCTTTTGGGGCGGCCAGGGAGGCTCCGAGTGCCTTTCGGGGCGGCCGGGGAGGCTCCGAGTGCCTTTGTGGGTGGCCACGGAGGCTCCGAGTGCCTTTTTGGGGGGCCAGGGAGGCTCCGAGTGCCTTTTGGGGTGGCCGGGCAGGCTCCGAGTGCCTTTCGGGGCGGCCGGGGAGGCTCCGAGTGCCTTTGTGGGCGGTCGGCGAGGCTCCGAGTGCCTTTCAGGGAGACCGGTCCGCCTCCGAGTGCCTTTCGGGGCGTCCGTGCAGGCTCCGAGTGCCTTTGGGGGTGGCCATGGAGGCTCTGAGTGCCTTTCGGGGTGGCTGGGCCGCCTCCGAGTGCCTTTCGGGGCGCCCAGGGAGGCTCTGAGTGCCTTTCGGGGCAGCCGGGAAGCCTCCGAGTCCCTTTCAGGGCGGTCGCGCTGCCTCCGAGTGCCTTTTGGGGCGGCCGGCGAGGCTCTGAGTGCCTTTGTGGGCGGCCGGGGAGGCTCCGAGTGCCTTTTTGGGGCGGCTGGGGAGGCTCCGAGTGCCTTTCGGGGAGGCCGGGGAGGCTCTGAGTACCTTTCGGGGCGGACGGAGAGGCTCCGAGTGCCTTTCGGGGCGGCCGGGGAGGCTCCGAGTGCCTTTCGGGGCGGCCAGGACGGCTCCGAGTGCCTTTCGGGGCGGCCGGTCTGCCTCCGAGTGCCTTTCGGGGCGGCTGGGTCGCCTCCGAGTGCCTTTCGGGGCGGCCGGCGAGGCTCTGAATGCCTTTCGGGGAGGCCGGCGAGGCTCCGAGTGCCTTTCGAGGTGGCTGTTTCCCCTCAAAGTGCATTTCGAGGCGGCCTGGCTGGCTCCGAGTGCCTTTTAGGGTGGCTGGGGAGGCTCCGAGTGCCTTTCGGGGCGGCCGGGGAGGCTCCGAGTGCCTTTCGGGGAGGCTGGGCAGGCTCCGAGTGTCTTTCGGGGCGGCCAGGGAGGCTCCGAGTGCCTTTCGGGGCGGCCGTGCAGGCTCCGACTGCCTTTGTGGGTGGCCACGGAGGCTCCGAGTGCCTTTCGGGGTGGCTGGGGAGGCTCCGAGTGCCTTTCGGGGCGGCCGTGGAGGCTCTGAGTGCCTTTCGGGGCGGCCGGGCAGGCTCCGAGTGCCTTTCGGGGCGGCCGGGGAGGCTCCGAGTGCCTTTTAGGGAGGCCGGGCCGCCTCCAAGTGCCTTTCGGGGCGGCCGGTCTGCCTCCGAGTGCCTTTCGGGGCAGCCGGGTTGCCTCTGAGTGCCTTTCGGGGCGGCCGGGGAGGCTCCGAGTGCCTTTCGGGGTGGCCGGGCTGCCTCCGAGTGCCTTTCAGGGAGGCCGGTGAGTCTCCGAGTGCCTTTCGGGGCGGCCAGGGAGGCTCCGAGTGCCTTTCGGGGCGGCCGGGGAGGCTCCGAGTGCCTTTGGGGGCGGCCGGGGAGGCTCCGAGTACCTTTCGGGGCGGCCGGGCAGGCTCCAAGTGCCTTTTGGGGATGCCGGGGAGGCTCCGAGTGTCTTTTTCGGGCGGCCGGGACGGCTTCGAGCGCCTTTCGGGGCGGCCGGGGAGGCTCCGAGTGCCTTTGTGGACGGCCAGGGAGGCTCCGAGTGCCTTTCGGGGCGGCCAGGGAGGCTCCAAGTGCCTTTCGGAGTGGCCGGGGAGGCTCCGAGTGCCTTTCTGGTAGGCCGTGTCGCCTCCGAGTGCCTTTCGGGGCAGCCGAACCGCCTCCAAGTGCCTTTCGGGGCGGCCGGGGAGGCTCCGAGTGCCTTTGGGGGCGGCCGGGGAGGCTCCGAGTACCTTTCGGGGCGGCCGGGCAGGCTCCAAGTGCCTTTTGGGGATGCCGGGGAGGCTCCGAGTGTCTTTTTCGGGCGGCCGGGACGGCTTCGAGCGCCTTTCGGGGCGGCCGGGGAGGCTCCGAGTGCCTTTGTGGACGGCCAGGGAGGCTCCGAGTGCCTTTCGGGGAGGCCGGGGAGGCTGCGAGTGCCTTTCGGGGCGGCCGGGCTGCCTCCGAGTGCCTTTCGGGGAGGCCGGGGAGGCTCCGAGTGCCTTTGTGGGTGGCCACGGAGGCTCTGAGTGCCTTTCGGGGAGGCCGGGGAGGCTCCGAGTGCCTTTCGGGGCGGCCGGCCCTCCCGAGTGCCTTTCGGGGAGGCCGGGCCGCCTCCGAGTGCCTTTGTGGGCGGCCGATGAGGCTCCGAATGCCTTTCGGGGAGGCCGGGCCGCCTCCGAGTGCCTTTTGGGGAGGTCGGGGAGGCTCCGAGTGCCTTTTGGGGTGGCCGGGCCGCCTCCGAGTGCCTTTTGGGGAGGCCGGGGAGGCTCCGAGTGCCTTTTGGGGCAGCTAGGGAGGCTCCGAGTGCCTTTTCGGGGAGGCCGGGGAGGCTCCGAGTGCCTTTCGGGGAGGCCGGCGAGGCTCCGAGTGCCTTTCGGGGCAGCCGTTCCCCCTCCGAGTGCCTTTCGGGGCGGCTGGGCCGGTCCCACTGCCTTTCGGGGCGGCCGGGCCGGCTCTGTGTGCCTTTCGGGGAGGCCGGGGAGCCTCCGAGTGCCTTTCAGGGAGGCCGGGCAGGCTCCAAGTGCCTTTTGGGGATGCCGGTGAGGCTCCGAGTGTCTTTTTCGGGCGGCCGGGACGGCTTCGAGCGCCTTTCGGGGCGGCCGGGGAGGCTCCGAGTGCCTTTGTGGACGGCCAGGGAGGCTCCGAGTGCCTTTCGGGGAGGCCGGGGAGGCTGCGAGTGCCTTTCGGGGCGGCCGGGCTGCCTCCGAGTGCCTTTCGGGGAGGCCGGGGAGGCTCCGAGTGCCTTTGTGGGTGGCCACGGAGGCTCTGAGTGCCTTTCGGGGAGGCCGGGGAGGCTCCGAGTGCCTTTCGGGGCGGCCGGCCCTCCCGAGTGCCTTTCGGGGAGGCCGGGCCGCCTCCGAGTGCCTTTGTGGGCGGCCGATGAGGCTCCGAATGCCTTTCGGGGAGGCCGGGCCGCCTCCGAGTGCCTTTTGGGGAGGTCGGGGAGGCTCCGAGTGCCTTTTGGGGTGGCCGGGCCGCCTCCGAGTGCCTTTTGGGGAGGCCGGGGAGGCTCCGAGTGCCTTTCGGGGCAGCTAGGGAGGCTCCGAGTGCCTTTTCGGGGAGGCCGGGGAGGCTCCGAGTGCCTTTCGGGGCGGCCGGCGAGGCTCCGAGTGCCTTTCGGGGCAGCCGTTCCCCCTCCGAGTGCCTTTCGGGGCGGCTGGGCCGGTCCCACTGCCTTTCGGGGCGGCCGGGCCGGCTCTGTGTGCCTTTCGGGGAGGCCGGGGAGCCTCCGAGTGCCTTTCAGGGAGGCCGGGTCGCCTCCCAGTGCCTTTCGGGACGGCCGGGGAGGCTCCGAGTGCCTTTGGGGGCAGCCGGCGAGGCTCCGAGTGCCTTTCGGGGAGGCCGGGGAGGCTCCGAGTGCTTTTCGGGGCGGCCGGGCTGCCTCCGAGTGCCTTTCGGGGCAGCCGGTCGCCTCCGAGTGCCTTTTGGGGCGGCCAGGGAGGCTCTGAGTGCCTTTGGGGGAGGCCGGGCCGCCTCCGAGTGCCTTTCGGGGAGGCTGGGCCGCCTCCGAGTGCCTTTTGGGGCGGCCAGGGAGGCTCCGAGTGCCTTTCGGGGCAGCTGGGCAGGCTCCGAGTGCCTTTTGGGGTCTTCGGGCCGGCTCCGAGTGCCTTTCGGGGTGGCCGGGCAGGCTCTGAGTGCCTTTCGGGGATGCCGGGGAGGCTCCGAGTGTCTTTTTGGGGCGGCCGGGACGGCTTCGAGCGCCTTTCGGGGCGGCTGGGGAGGCTCCGAGTGCCTTTGTGGACGGCCGGGGAGGCTGCGAGTGCCTTTCGGGGCGGCCGGGGAGGCTGCGAGTGCCTTTGTGGGCGCCCGGGGCGGTTCCGAGTGCCTTTCGGGGCGGCCTGGCCGGCTCCGAGTGCCTTTCGGGGTGGCCAGTCGCCTCCGAGTGCCTTTCGGGGCGGTCGGGGAGGCTCGGAGTGCCTTTGGGGGAGGCCGGGCAGGCTCCGAGTGCCTTTCGGGGAGGCTGGGCCGCCTCCGAGTGCCTTTTTGGGCGGCCAGGGAGGCTCCGAGTGCCTTTTGGGGTGGCCGGGGAGGCTCCGAGTGCCTTTCGGGGTGGCCGGGCCGCCTACGAGTGCCTTTTTGGGGGGCCAGGGAGGCTCCGAGTGCCTTTTGGGGTGGCCGGGCAGGCTCCGAGTGCCTTTCGGGGCGGCCGGGGAGGCTCCGAGTGCCTTTGTGGGCGGTCGGCGAGGCTCCGAGTGCCTTTCAGGGAGACCGGTCCGCCTCCGAGTGCCTTTCGGGTCGTCCGTGCAGGCTCCGAGTGCCTTTGGGGGTGGCCATGGAGGCTCTGAGTGCCTTTCGGGGTGGCTGGGCAGGCTCCGAGTGCCTTTTGGGGCGGCCGGGGAGGCTCCGAGTGCCTTTCGGGGCGGCCGGGGGGGCTATGAGTGCCTTTCGAGGCGGCCGGGGAGGCTCCGAGTGCCTTTTGGGGTGGCCGGGCCTTCTCCGAGTGCCTTTCGGGGCGGCCAGGCTACCTCTGAGTGCCCTTTGGGGCGTCCAGCGAGGCTCCGAGTGCCTTTGTGGGCGGCCGGGCCGGCTCCGAGTGCCTTTTGGGGCAGCTGGGGAGGCTCCGAGTGCCTTTTCGGGCAGCTGGGGAGGCTCCGAGTGCCTTTCGGGGCGGCCGGAGAGGCTCCGAGTGCCTTTCGGGGCAGCTGGGAAGGCTCCGAGTGCCTTTTGGGGCGGCCAGGGAGGCTCCGAGTGCCTTTGTGGGCGGCCGGGGAGGCTCCGAGTGCCTTTCAGGGCGTCTGGGGAGGCTCCGAGTGCCTTTCGGGGCAGCCCTTCCCCCTCCGAGTGCCTTTCGGGGCGTCAGAGCCGGTCCCAGTGCCTTTCGGGGAGGCCGGGCAGCCTCTCAGTGCCTTTCGGGGAGGCCGGGCCGGCTCCGAGTGCCTTTCGGGGCGGCCGGGCAGGCTCCGAGTGCCTTTGGGGGCAGCCGTTCCCCCTCCGAGTGCCTTTCGGGGAGGCCGGGCTGCCTCCCAGAGCCTTTCGGGGCAGCCGGCGAGGCTCTGACTGCCTTTCGGGGAGGCCGGGCCGCCTCCGAGTGCCTTTCGGGGCGGCCGGACCGCCTCCCAGTGCCTTTGGGGGCGGCTGGGCCGGCTCCGAGTGCCTTTTGGGGTGGCCGGGCAGGCTCCGAGTGCCTTTCGGGGCGGCCGGTCGCCTCCGAGTGCCTTTCGGGGCGGTCGGGGAGGCTCCGAGTGCCTTTGGGGGAGGCCGGGCCGCCTCCGAGTGCCTTTCGGGGAGGCTGGGCCGCCTCCGAGTGCCTTTTGGGGCGGCCAGGGAGGCTCCGAGTGCCTTTCGGGGCGGCCGGGGAGGCTCCGAGTGCCTTTGTGGGTGGCCACGGAGGCTCCGAGTGCCTTTCGGGGCATCCGGGGAGGCTCCGAGTGCCTTTCGGGGCGGCCGTTCACCTCCGAGTGCCTTTCGGGGTGGTCGGGGAGGCTCCGAGTGCCTTTGTGGACGGCCGGGGAGGCTCCGAGTGCCTTTCGGGGCAGCCGGTCCGGCTCCGAGTGCCTTTCGGGGTGGTCGGGGAGGCTCCGAGTGCCTTTGGGGGAGGCTGGGCCGCCTCTGAGTGCCTTTCGGGGAGGCTGGGCCGCCTCCGAGTGCCTTTCGGGGTGGCCGGGGAGGCTCCGAGTGCCTTTTGGGGCAGGCGGGCCGCCTACGAGTGCCTTTTTGGGCGGCCAGGGAGGCTCCGAGTGCCTTTTGGGGTGGCCGGGCAGGCTCCGAGTGCCTTTCGGGGCGGCCGGGCAGGCTCTGAGTGCCTTTCGGGGCGGCCGGGGAGGCTCCGAGTGCCTTTCGGGGCGGCCGGGGAGGCTCCGAGTGCCTTTGTGGGCGGCCGGGCCGCCTCCGAGTGCCTTTCGGGGCGGCCGGGCAGGCTCCGAGTGCCTTTTGGGGAGGCCGGCGAGGCTCTGAGTGCCTTTGTGGGCGGCCGGGGAGGCTCCGAGTGCCTTTTTGGGGCGGCTGGCGAGGCTCCGAGTGCCTTTCAGGTAGGCCGGGGAGGCTCTGAGTACCTTTCGGGGCGGACGGAGAGGCTCCGAGTGCCTTTCGGGGCGGCCAGGACGGCTCCGAGTGCCTTTCGGGGCGGCCGGTCTGCCTCCGAGTGCCTTTCGGGGCGGCTGGGTCGCCTCCGAGTGCCTTTCGGGGCGGCCGGCGAGGCTCTGAATGCCTTTCGGGGAGGCCGGCGAGGCTCCGAGTGCCTTTCGAGGTGGCTGTTTCCCCTCAAAGTGCATTTCGAGGCGGCCTGGCTGGCTCCGAGTGCCTTTTAGGGTGGCTGGGGAGGCTCCGAGTGCCTTTCGGGGCGGCCGGGGAGGCTCCGAGTGCCTTTCGGGGAGGCTGGGCCGCCTCCGAGTGCCTTTTTGGGCGGCCAGGGAGGCTCCGAGTGCCTTTTGGGGTGGCCGGGGAGGCTCCGAGTGCCTTTCGGGGTGGCCGGGCCGCCTACGAGTGCCTTTTTGGGGGGCCAGGGAGGCTCCGAGTGCCTTTTGGGGTGGCCGGGCAGGCTCCGAGTGCCTTTCGGGGCGGCCGGGGAGGCTCCGAGTGCCTTTGTGGGCGGTCACGGAGGCTCCGAGTGCCTTTCAGGGAGACCGGTCCGCCTCCGAGTGCCTTTCGGGGCGTCCGTGCAGGCTCCGAGTGCCTTTCGGGGTGGCCATGGAGGCTCTGAGTGCCTTTCGGGGTGGCTGGGCAGGCTCCGAGTGCCTTTTGGGGCGGCCGGGGAGGCTCCGAGTGCCTTTCGGGGCGGCCGGGGGGGCTATGAGTGCCTTTCGAGGCGGCCGGGGAGGCTCCGAGTGCCTTTTGGGGTGGCCGGGCCTTCTCCGAGTGCCTTTCGGGGCGGCCAGGCTACCTCTGAGTGCCCTTTGGGGCGTCCAGCGAGGCTCCGAGTGCCTTTGTGGGCGGCCGGGCCGGCTCCGAGTGCCTTTTGGGGCAGCTGGGGAGGCTCCGAGTGCCTTTTCGGGCAGCTGGGGAGGCTCCGAGTGCCTTTCGGGGCGGCCGGAGAGGCTCCGAGTGCCTTTCGGGGCAGCTGGGAAGGCTCCGAGTGCCTTTTGGGGCGGCCAGGGAGGCTCCGAGTGCCTTTGTGGGCGGCCGGGGAGGCTCCGAGTGCCTTTCAGGGCGTCTGGGGAGGCTCCGAGTGCCTTTCGGGGCAGCCCTTCCCCCTCCGAGTGCCTTTCGGGGCGTCAGAGCCGGTCCCAGTGCCTTTCGGGGAGGCCGGGCAGCCTCTCAGTGCCTTTCGGGGAGGCCGGGCCGGCTCCGAGTGCCTTTCGGGGCGGCCGGGCAGGCTCCGAGTGCCTTTGGGGGCAGCCGTTCCCCCTCCGAGTGCCTTTCGGGGAGGCCGGGCTGCCTCCCAGAGCCTTTCGGGGCAGCCGGCGAGGCTCTGACTGCCTTTCGGGGAGCCCGGGCCGCCTCCGAGTGCCTTTCGGGGCGGCCGGACCGCCTCCCAGTGCCTTTGGGGGCGGCTGGGCCGGCTCCGAGTGCCTTTTGGGGTGGCCGGGCAGGCTCCGAGTGCCTTTCGGGGCGGCCGGTCGCCTCCGAGTGCCTTTGGGGGCGGTCGGGGAGGCTCCGAGTGCCTTTGGGGGAGGCCGGGCCGCCTCCGAGTGCCTTTCGGGGAGGCTGGGCCGCCTCCGAGTGCCTTTTGGGGCGGCCAGGGAGGCTCCGAGTGCCTTTCGGGGCGGCCGGGGAGGCTCCGAGTGCCTTTGTGGGTGGCCACGGAGGCTCCGAGTGCCTTTCGGGGCATCCGGGGAGGCTCCGAGTGCCTTTCGGGGCGGCCGTTCACCTCCGAGTGCCTTTCGGGGTGGTCGGGGAGGCTCCGAGTGCCTTTGTGGACGGCCGGGGAGGCTCCGAGTGCCTTTCGGGGCGGCCGGTCGCCTCCGAGTGCCTTTCGGGGTGGTCGGGGAGGCTCCGAGTGCCTTTGGGGGAGGCTGGGCCGCCTCTGAGTGCCTTTCGGGGAGGCTGGGCCGCCTCCGAGTGCCTTTCGGGGTGGCCGGGGAGGCTCCGAGTGCCTTTTGGGGCAGGCGGGCCGCCTACGAGTGCCTTTTTGGGCGGCCAGGGAGGCTCCGAGTGCCTTTTGGGGTGGCCGGGCAGGCTCCAAGTGCCTTTCGGGGCGGCCGGGCAAGCTCTGAGTGCCTTTCGGGGCGGCCCGGGAGGCTCCGAGTGCCTTTCGGGGCGGCCGGGGAGGCTCCGAGTGCCTTTGTGGGCGGCCGGGCCGCCTCCGAGTGCCTTTCGGGGCGGCCGGGCAGGCTCCGAGTGCCTTTTGGGGAGGCCGGCGAGGCTCTGAGTGCCTTTGTGGGCGGCCGGGGAGGCTCCGAGTGCCTTTTTGGGGCGGCTGGCGAGGCTCCGAGTGCCTTTCGGGGAGGCCGGGGAGGCTCTGAGTACCTTTCGGGGCGGACGGAGAGGCTCCGAGTGCCTTTCGGGGCGGCCGGGGAGGCTCCGAGTGCCTTTCGGGGCGGCCAGGACGGCTCCGAGTGCCTTTCGGGGCGGCCGGTCTGCCTCCGAGTGCCTTTCGGGGCGGCTGGGTCGCCTCCGAGTGCCTTTCGGGGCGGCCGGCGAGGCTCTGAATGCCTTTCGGGGAGGCCGGCGAGGCTCCGAGTGCCTTTCGAGGTGGCTGTTTCCCCTCAAAGTGCATTTCGAGGCGGCCTGGCTGGCTCCGAGTGCCTTTTAGGGTGGCTGGGGAGGCTCCGAGTGCCTTTCGGGGCGGCCGGGGAGGCTCCGAGTGCCTTTCGGGGAGGCTGGGCAGGCTCCGAGTGTCTTTCGGGGCGGCCAGGGAGGCTCCGAGTGCCTTTCGGGGCGGCCGTGCAGGCTCCGACTGCCTTTGTGGGTGGCCACGGAGGCTCCGAGTGCCTTTCGGGGTGGCTGGGGAAGCTCCGAGTGCCTTTCGGGGCGGCCGTGGAGGCTCTGAGTGCCTTTCGGGGCGGCCGGGCCACCTCCGAGTGCCTTTCGGGGCGGCCGGAGAGGCTCCGAGTGCCTTTTAGGGAGGCCGGGCCGCCTCCGAGTGCCTTTCGGGGAGGCCGGTCTGCCTCCGAGTGCCTTTCGGGGCAGCCGGGTTGCCTCTGAGTGCCTTTCGGGGCGGCCGGGGAGGCTCCGAGTGCCTTTCGGGGTGGCCGGGCTGCCTCCGAGTGCCTTTCAGGGAGGCCGGTGAGTCTCCGAGTGCCTTTCGGGGTGGCCAGGGAGGCTCCGAGTGCCTTTCGGGGCGGCCAGGGATGCTCCAAGTGCCTTTCGGAGTGGCCGGGGAGGCTCCGAGTGCCTTTCTGGTAGGCCGTGTCGCCTCCGAGTGCCTTTCGGGGCAGCCGAACCGCCTCCAAGTGCCTTTGGGGGCGGCCGGGGAGGCTCCGAGTGCCTTTGGGGGCGGCCGGGGAGGCTCCGAGTGCCTTTCGGGGCGGCCGGGCCGGCTCCGAGTGCCTTTCGGGGCGGCCGGTCGCCTCCGAGTGCCTTTCGGGGTGGTCGGGGAGGCTCCGAGTGCCTTTGGGGGAGGCCGGGCCGCCTCTGAGTGCCTTTCGGGGAGGCTGGGCCGCCTCCGAGTGCCTTTTGGAGCGGCCAGGGAGGCTCCGAGTGCCTTTCGGGGCAGCCGGGACGGCTCCGAGTGCCTTTTGGGGTCTTCGGGCCGGCTCCGAGTGCCTTTCGGGGTGGCCGGTGAGGCTCCGAGGGCCTTTCGGGGCGGTTGGGGAGGCTCCGAGTGCCTTTGGGGGAGGCCGGGCCGCCTCCGACTGCCTTTCGGGGAGGCTGGGCAGGCTCCGAGTGTCTTTCGGGGCGGCCGGGTAGGCTCTGAGTGCCTTTCGGGGAGGCCGGGGAGGCTCCGAGTGTCTTTGTGGACGGCCAGGGAGGCTCCGAGTGCCTTTCGGGGTGGCCAGTCGCCTTCGAGTGCCTTTCGGGGCGGTCGGGGAGGCTCGGAGTGCCTTTGGGGGAGGCCGGGCAGGCTCCGAGTGCCTTTGTGGGAGGCTGGGCCGCCAACGAGTGCCTTTTGGGGCGGCCAGGGAGGCTCCGAGTGCCTTTTGGGGTGGCCGGGGAGGCTCCGAGTGCCTTTCGGGGTGGCCGGGCCGCCTACGAGTGCCTTTTTGGGCGGTCGGCGAGGCTCCGAGTGCCTTTTGGGGAGGCCGGGCAGGCTCCGAGTGCCTTTCGGGGCGGCCGGGGAGGCTCCGAGTGCCTTTGTGGGCGGTCGGCGAGGCTCCGAGTGCCTTTCAGGGAGACCGGTCCGCCTCCGAGTGCCTTTCGGGGCGTCCGTGCAGGCTCCGAGTGCCTTTCGGGGTGGCCACGGAGGCTCTGAGTGCCTTTCGGGGTGGCCGGGCAGGCTCCGAGTGCCTTTCGGGGCGGCCGGGCAGGCTCCGAGTGCCTTTTGGGGTGGCCGGGGAGGCTCCGAGTGCCTTTCGGGGCCGCCGGGGGGGCTCTGAGTGCCTTTCGGGGTGGCCGGGGAGGCTCAGAGTGCCTTTCGGGGAGGCCGGGGAGGCTCCGAGTGCCTTTCGGGGCGGCCGGGCTGCCTCCGAGTGCCTTTCGGGGCAGCTGGGAAGGCTCCGAGTGCCTTTTGGGGCGGCCAGGGAGGCTCCGAGTGCCTTTGTGGGCGGCCGGGGAGGCTCCGAGTGCCTTTGGGGGCGTCTGGGGAGGCTCCGAGTGCCTTTCGGGGCAGCCCTTCCCCCTCCGAGTGCCTTTCGGGGCGTCAGAGCCGGTCCCAGTGCCTTTCGGGGAGGCCGGGCAGCCTCTCAGTGCCTTTCGGGGAGGCCGGGCCGGCTCCGAGTGCCTTTCGGGGCGGCCGGGCAGGCTCCGAGTGCCTTTGGGGGCAGCCGTTCCCCCTCCGAGTGACTTTTGGGGAGGCAGGGCTGCCTCCCAGAGCCTTTCGGGGCAGCCGGCGAGGCTCCGAGTGCCTTTCGGGGAGGCCGGGCCGGCTCCGAGTGCCTTTCGGGGCGGCCGGTCGCCTCCGAGTGCCTTTCGGGGCGGTCGGGGAGGCTCCGAGTGCCTTTGGGGGAGGCCGGGCCGCCTCCGAGTGCCTTTCGGGGCGGCCAGGGAGGCTCCGAGTGTCTTTTGGGGCGGCCGTGCAGGCTCCGACTGCCTTTGTGGGTGGCCACGGAGGCTCTGAGTGCCTTTCGGTGTGGCTGGGGAAGCTCCGAGTGCCTTTCGGGGCGGCCGTGGAGGCTCTGAGTGCCTTTCGGGGCGGCCGGCGATGCTCTGAGTGCCATTGTGGGCGGCCGGGGAGGCTCCGAGTGCCTTTTTGGGGCGGCCGGGGAGGCTCCGAGTGCCTTTCGGGGAGGCCCGGGAGTCTCCGAGTGCCTTTGGGGGCGTCTGGGGAGGCTCTGAGTACCTTTCGGGGCGTCCGGGGAGTCTCCGAGTGCCTTTCGGGGCGGCCGGGACGGCTCCGAGTGCCTTTGGGGGCGGCCAGGATGGCTCCCAGTGCCTTTCGGGGTGGCCGGGCTGCCTCCGAGTGCCTTTCGGGGCAGCTAGGGAGGCTCCGAGTGCCTTTCGGGGCGGCCGGGGAGGCTCCGAGTGCCTTTCGGGGAGGCTGGAGAGGCTCTGAGTGCCTTTCGGGGCGTCTGGGGAGGCTCCGAGTGCCTTTCGGGGCAGCCCTTCCCCCTCCGAGTGCCTTTCGGGGCGTCTTGGCCGGTCCCAGTGCCTTTCGGGGCGGCCGGGCAGCCTGTCAGTGCCTTTCGGGGAGGCCGGGCCGGCTCCGAGTGCCTTTGTGGGCGGCCGGGCAGGCTCCGAGAGCCTTTCGGGGCGGCCGGCCCTCCCGAGTGCCTTTCGGGGCAGCCGAACCGCCTCCAAGTGCCTTTCGGGGCGGCCGGTGAGGCTCCGAGTGCCTTTCGGGGAGGCTGGGCAGGCTCCGAGTGTCTTTCGGGGCGGCCAGGGAGGCTCCGAATGCCTTTCGGGGATGCCGGGGAGGCTCCGAGTGCCTTTGTGGACGGCCGGGGAGGCTCCGAGTGCCTTTCGGGGCGGCCGTTCACCTCCGAGTGCCTTTCGGGGCGGCCGGGCCAGCTCCGAGTGCCTTTCGGGGCGGCCGGTCGCCTCCGAGTGCCTTTCGGGGTGGTCGGGGAGGCTCCGAGTGCCTTTGGGGGAGGCTGGGCCGCCTCTGAGTGCCTTTCGGGGAGGCTGGGCCGCCTCCGAGTGCCTTTCGGGGTGGCCGGGGAGGCTCCGAGTGCCTTTTGGGGCAGGCGGGCCGCCTACGAGTGCCTTTTTGGGCGGCCAGGGAGGCTCCGAGTGCCTTTTGGGGTGGCCGGGCAGGCTCCAAGTGCCTTTCGGGGCGGCCGGGCAGGCTCTGAGTGCCTTTCGGGGCGGCCGGGGAGGCTCCGAGTGCCTTTCGGGGCGGCCGGGGAGGCTCCGAGTGCCTTTGTGGGCGGCCGGGCCGCCTCCGAGTGCCTTTCGGGGCGGCCGGGCAGGCTCCGAGTGCCTTTTGGGGAGGCCGTGTCGCCTCCCAGTGCCTTTCGGGTCAGCCGGACCGCCTCCAAGTGCCTTTGGGGGCGCCCAGGGAGGCTCTGAGTGCCTTTTGGGGCAGCCGGGAAGCCTCCGAGTCCCTTTCAGGGCGGTCGCGCTGCCTCCGAGTGCCTTTTGGGGCGGCCGGCGAGGCTCTGAGTGCCTTTGTGGGCGGCCGGGGAGGCTCCGAGTGCCTTTTTGGGGCGGCTGGCGAGGCTCCGAGTGCCTTTCGGGGAGGCCGGGGAGGCTCTGAGTACCTTTCGGGGCGGACAGAGAGGCTCCGAGTGCCTTTCGGGGCGGCCGGGGAGGCTCCGAGTGCCTTTCGGGGCGGCCAGGACGGCTCCGAGTGCCTTTCGGGGTGGCTGGGGAAGCTCCGAGTGCCTTTCGGGGCGGCCGTGGAGGCTCTGAGTGCCTTTCGGGGCGGCCGGCGAGGCTCCGAGTGCCTTTCGGGGCGGCCGGGGAGGCTCCGAGTGCCTTTTAGGGAGGCCGGGCCGCCTCCGAGTGCCTTTCGGGGAGGCCGTTCTGCCTCCGAGTGCCTTTCGGGGCAGCCGGGTTGCCTCTGAGTGCCTTTCGGGGCGGCCGGGGAGGCTCTGAGTGCCTTTCGGGGTGGCCGGGCTGCCTCCGAGTGCCTTTCAGGGAGGCCGGTGAGTCTCCGAGTGCCTTTCGGGGCGGCCAGGGAGGCTCCGAGTGCCTTTCGGGGCGGCCAGGGAGGCTCCAAGTGCCTTTCGGAGTGGCCGGGGAGGCTCCGAGTGCCTTTCTGGTAGGCCGTGTCGCCTCCGAGTGCCTTTCGGGGCAGCCGAACCGCCTCCAAGTGCCTTTGGGGGCGGCCGGGGAGGCTCCGAGTGCCTTTGGGGGCGGCCGGGGAGGCTCCGAGTGCCTTTCGGGGAGGCCGGGCAGGCTCCAAGTGCCTTTTGGGGATGCCGGGGAGGCTCCGAGTGTCTTTTTCGGGCGGCCGGGACGGCTTCGAGCGCCTTTCGGGGCGGCCGGGGAGGCTCCGAGTGCCTTTGTGGACGGCCAGGGAGGCTCCGAGTGCCTTTCGGGGAGGCCGGGGAGGCTGCGAGTGCCTTTCGGGGCGGCCGGGCTGCCTCCGAGTGCCTTTCGGGGAGGCCGGGGAGGCTCCGAGTGCCTTTGTGGGTGGCCACGGAGGCTCTGAGTGCCTTTCGGGGAGGCCGGGCCGGCTCCGAGTGCCTTTCGGGGCGGCCGGTGAGGCTCCGAGTGCCTTTCGGGGTGGCCGGCCCTCCCGAGTGCCTTTCGAGGTGGCCGGGCCGCCTCCGAGTGCCTTTGTGGGCGGCCGATGAGGCTCCGAATGCCTTTCGGGGAGGCCGGGCCGCCTCCGAGTGCCTTTTGGGGAGGTCGGGGAGGCTCCGAGTGCCTTTTGGGGCAGGCGGGCCGCCTCCGAGTGCCTTTTGGGGAGGCCGGGGAGGCTCCGAGTGCCTTTGTGGGCAGCCGGGGAGGCTCCGAGTGCCTTTTCGGGGAGGCCGGGGAGGCTCCGAGTGCCTTTCGGGGCGGCCGGCGAGGCTCCGAGTGCCTTTCGGGGCAGCCGTTCCCCCTCCGAGTGCCTTTCGGGGCGGCTGGGCCGGTCCCACTGCCTTTCGGGGCGTCCGGGCCGGCTCTGTGTGCCTTTCGGGGAGGCCGGGGAGGCTCCGAGTGCCTTTCAGGGAGGCCGGGTCGCCTCCCAGTGCCTTTCGGGACGGCCGGGGAGCCTCCGAGTGCCTTTTGGGGTGGCCGGGCTGCCTCCGAGTACCTTTTGGGGCGGCCAGGCTACCTCCGAGTGCCTTTTGGGACGGCCAGCGAGGCTCCGAGTGCCTTTGTGGGCGGCCGGGCCGCCTCCGAGTGCCTTTTGGGGTAGCTGGGGAGGCTCCGAGTGCCTTTTCGGGCAGCTGGAGAGGCTCCGAGTGCCTTTCGGGGTGGCCGGGGAGGCTCCGAGTGCCTTTGTGGGCGGCCGGGGAGGCTCTGAGTGCCTTTCGGGGCGTCCGGGGAGGCTCCGAGTGCCTTTCAGGGAGGCCGTGTCGCCTCCGAGTGCCTTTCGGGGCGTCTGGGGAGGCTCCGAGTGCCTTTCGGGGCAGCCCTTCCCCCTCCGAGTGCCTTTCGGGGCGTCAGGGCCGGTCCGAGTGCCTTTCGGGGCGGCCGGGCGGCCTCTCAGTGCCTTTCGGGGAGGCCGGGGAGGCTCCGAGTGCCTTTGTGGGCGGCCGGGGAGGCTCTGAGTGCCTTTCGGGGCGTCCGGGGAGGCTCCGAGTGCCTTTCAGGGAGGCCGTGTCGCCTCCGAGTGCCTTTCGGGGCGTCTGGGGAGGCTCCGAGTGCCTTTCGGGGCAGCCCTTCCCCCTCCGAGTTCCTTTCGGGGCGTCAGGGCCGGTCCGAGTGCCTTTCGGGGCGGCCGGGCGGCCTCTCAGTGCCTTTCGGGGAGGCCGGGCCGGCTCCGAGTGCCTTTTTGGGCGGCCAGGGAGGCTCCGAGTGCCTTTCGGGGTGGCCGGGCAGGCTCCGAGTGCCTTTCGGGGCGGACGGCGAGGCTCCGAGTGCCTTTGTGGGCAGCCAGGCCACTTCCGAGTGCCTTTCGGGGAGGCCGGTCCGCCTCCGAGTGCCTTTCGGGGCAGCCGGGTCGCCTCTGAGTGCCTCTCGGGGCGGCCGGGGAGGCTCCGAGTGCCTTTCGGGGCGGCCGGCGATGCTCTGAGTGCCATTGTGGGCGGCCGGGGAGGCTCCGAGTGCCTTTTTGGTAGGCCGTGTCGCCTCCGAGTGCCTTTCGGGGAGGCCGGGGAGTCTCCGAGTGCCTTTGTGGGCGGCCGGGGAGGCTCTGAGTACCTTTCGGGGCATCCGGGGAGTCTCCGAGTGCCTTTCGGGGCGGCCGGGACGGCTCCGAGTGCCTTTGGGGGCGGCCAGGACGGCTCCCAGTGCCTTTCGGGGTGGCCGGGGAGTCTCCGAGTGCCTTTTGGGGCAGCTAGGGAGGCTCCGAGTGCCTTTCGGGGCGGCCGGGGAGGCTCCGAGTGCCTTTCGGGGAGGCTGGAGAGGCTCTGAGTGCCTTTGGGGGCGTCTGGGGAGGCTCCGAGTGCCTTTCGGGGCAGCCCTTCCCCCTCCGAGTGCCTTTCGGGGCAGCTAGGGAGGCTCCGAGTGCCTTTTGGGGTGGCCGGGGAGGCTCCGAGTGCCTTTCGGGGCGGCCGGGGGGGCTTCGAGTGCCTTTCGGGGCGGCCGGGGAGGCTCAGAGTGCCTTTCGGGGAGGCCGGGGAGGCTCCGAGTGCCTTTCGGGGCGGCCGGGCTGCCTCCGAGTGCCTTTCGGGGCAGCTGGGAAGGCTCCGAGTGCCTTTTGGGGCGGCCAGGGAGGCTCCGAGTGCCTTTGTGGGCGGCCGGGGAGGCTCCGAGTGCCTTTGGGGGCGTCTGGGGAGGCTCCGAGTGCCTTTCGGGGCAGCCCTTCCCCCTCCGAGTGCCTTTCGGGGCGTCAGAGCCGGTCCCAGTGCCTTTCGGGGCGGCCGGGCAGCCTCTCAGTGCCTTTCGGGGAGGCCGGGCCGGCTCCGAGTGCCTTTCGGGACGGCCGGGCAGGCTCCGAGTGCCTTTGGGGGCAGCCGTTCCCCCTCCGAGTGACTTTCGGGGAGGCAGGGCTGCCTCCCAGAGCCTTTCGGGGCAGCCGGCGAGGCTCCGAGTGCCTTTCGGGGAGGCCGGGCCGGCTCCGAGTGCCTTTCGGGGCGGCCGGTCGCCTCCGAGTGCCTTTCGGGGCGGTCGGGGAGGCTCCGAGTGCCTTTGGGGGAGGCCGGGCCGCCTCCGAGTGCCTTTCGGGGAGGCTGGGCAGGCTCCGAGTGTCTTTTGGGGCGGCCGTGCAGGCTCCGACTGCCTTTGTGGGTGGCCACGGAGGCTCTGAGTGCCTTTCGGTGTGGCTGGGGAAGCTCCGAGTGCCTTTCGGGGCGGCCGTGGAGGCTCTGAGTGCCTTTCGGGGCGGCCGGCGATGCTCTGAGTGCCATTGTGGGCGGCCGGGGAGGCTCCGAGTGCCTTTTTGGGGCGGCCGGGGAGGCTCCGAGTGCCTTTCGGGGAGGCCCGGGAGTCTCCGAGTGCCTTTGGGGGCGTCTGGGGAGGCTCTGAGTACCTTTCGGGGCGTCCGGGGAGTCTCCGAGTGCCTTTCGGGGCGGCCGGGAAGCCTGTCAGTGCCTTTCGGGGAGGCCGGGCCGGCTCCGAGTGCCTTTGTGGGCGGCCGGGCAGGCTCCGAGTGCCTTTCGGGGCGGCCGGCCCTCCCGAGTGCCTTTCGGGGCAGCCGAACCGCCTCCAAGTGCCTTTCGGGGCGGCCGGGGAGGCTCCGAGTGCCTTTGGGGGCGGCCGGGGAGGCTCCGAGTACCTTTCGGGGCGGCCGGGCTGCCTCCGAGTGCCTTTCGGGGATGCCGGGGAGGCTCCGAGTGTCTTTTTGGGGCGGCTGGGATGGCTCCGAGTGCCTTTCGGGGCGGCCGGGGAGGCTCCGAGTGCCTTTGTGGACGGCCGGGGAGGCTCCGAGTGCCTTTCGGGGCGGCCGTTCACCTCCGAGTGCCTTTCGGGGTGGTCGGGGAGGCTCCGAGTGCCTTTGTGGACGGCCGGGGAGGCTCCGAGTGCCTTTCGGGGCGGCCGGGCCAGCTCCGAGTGCCTTTCGGGGCGGCCGGTCGCCTCCGAGTGCCTTTCGGGGTGGTCGGGGAGGCTCCGAGTGCCTTTGGGGGAGGCTGGGCCGCCTCTGAGTGCCTTTCGGGGAGGCTGGGCCGCCTCCGAGTGCCTTTCGGGGTGGCCGGGGAGGCTCCGAGTGCCTTTTGGGGCAGGCGGGCCGCCTACGAGTGCCTTTTTGGGCGGCCAGGGAGGCTCCGAGTGCCTTTTGGGGTGGCTGGGGAAGCTCCGAGTGCCTTTCGGGGCAGCCAGGTCGCCTCTGAGTGCCTTTTGGGGTGGCCGGGGAGGCTCCGAGTGCCTTTCGGGGCGGCCGGGGAGGCTCCGAGTGCCTTTGTGGGCGGCCGGGCCGCCTCCGAGTGCCTTTCGGGGCGGCCGGGCAGGCTCCGAGTGCCTTTTGGGGAGGCCGTGTCGCCTCCCAGTGCCTTTCGGGTCAGCCGGACCGCCTCCGAGTGCCTTTGGGGGCGCCCAGGGAGGCTCTGAGTGCCTTTTGGGGCAGCCGGGAAGCCTCCGAGTCCCTTTCAGGGCGGTCGCGCTGCCTCCGAGTGCCTTTTGGGGCGGCCGGCGAGGCTCTGAGTGCCTTTGTGGGCGGCCGGGGAGGCTCCGAGTGCCTTTTTGGGGCGGCTGGGGAGGCTCCGAGTGCCTTTCGGGGAGGCCGGGGAGGCTCTGAGTACCTTTCGGGGCGGACAGAGAGGCTCCGAGTGCCTTTCGGGGTGGACGGGGAGGCTCCGAGTGCCTTTCGGGGCGGCCAGGACGGCTCCGAGTGCCTTTCGGGGCGGCCAGGACGGCTCCGAGTGCCTTTCGGGGCGGCCGGTCTGCCTCCGAGTGCCTTTCGGGGCGGCTGGGTCGCCTCCGAGTGCCTTTCGGGGCGGCCGGCGAGGCTCTGAATGCCTTTCGGGGAGGCCGGCGAGGCTCCGAGTGCCTTTCGAGGTGGCTGTTTCCCCTCAAAGTGCATTTCGAGGCGTCCTGGCTGGCTCCGAGTGCCTTTTAGGGTGGCTGGGGAGGCTCCGAGTGCCTTTCGGGGCGGCCGGGGAGGCTCCGAGTGCCTTTCGGGGAGGCTGGGCAGGCTCCGAGTGTCTTTCGGGGCGGCCAGGGAGGCTCCGAGTGCCTTTCGGGGCGGCCGTGCAGGCTCCGACTGCCTTTGTGGGTGGCCACGGAGGCTCCGAGTGCCTTTCGGGGTGGCTGGGGAAGCTCCGAGTGCCTTTCGGGGCGGCCGTGGAGGCTCTGAGTGCCTTTCGGGGCGGCCGGCGAGGCTCCGAGTGCCTTTCGGGGCGGCCGGGGAGGCTCCGAGTGCCTTTGTGGGCGGCCGGGCCGCCTCCGAGTGCCTTTCGGGGCGGCCGGGCAGGCTCCGAGTGCCTTTTGGGGAGGCCGTGTCGCCTCCCAGTGCCTTTCGGGTCAGCCGGACCGCCTCCAAGTGCCTTTGGGGGCGCCCAGGGAGGCTCTGAGTGCCTTTCGGGGCAGCCGGGAAGCCTCCGAGTCCCTTTCAGGGCGGTCGCGCTGCCTCCGAGTGCCTTTTGGGGCGGCCGGCGAGGCTCTGAGTGCCTTTGTGGGCGGCCGGGGAGGCTCCGAGTGCCTTTTTGGGGCGGCTGGCGAGGCTCCGAGTGCCTTTCGGGGAGGCCGGGGAGGCTCTGAGTACCTTTCGGGGCGGACGGAGAGGCTCCGAGTGCCTTTCGGGGCGGCCGGCGAGGCTCCGAGTGCCTTTCGGGGCGGCCAGGACGGCTCCGAGTGCCTTTCGGGGCGGCCGGTCTGCCTCCGAGTGCCTTTCGGGGCGGCCGGTCTGCCTCCGAGTGCCTTTCGGGGCGGCTGGGTCGCCTCCGAGTGCCTTTCGGGGCGGCCGGCGAGGCTCTGAATGCCTTTCGGGGAGGCCGGCGAGGCTCCGAGTGCCTTTCGAGGTGGCTGTTTCCCCTCAAAGTGCATTTCGAGGCGTCCTGGCTGGCTCCGAGTGCCTTTTAGGGTGGCTGGGGAGGCTCCGAGTGCTTTTCGGGGCGGCCGGGGAGGCTCCGAGTGCCTTTCGGGGAGGCTGGGCAGGCTCCGAGTGTCTTTCGGGGCGGCCAGGGAGGCTCCGAGTGCCTTTCGGGGCGGCCGTGCAGGCTCCGACTGCCTTTGTGGGTGGCCACGGAGGCTCCGAGTGCCTTTCGGGGTGGCTGGGGAAGCTCCGAGTGCCTTTCGGGGCGGCCGTGGAGGCTCTGAGTGCCTTTCGGGGCGGCCGGCGAGGCTCCGAGTGCCTTTCGGGGCGGCCGGGGAGGCTCCGAGTGCCTTTGTGGGCGGCCGGGCCGCCTCCGAGTGCCTTTCGGGGCGGCCGGGCAGGCTCCAAGTGCCTTTCGGGGCGGCCGGGGAGGCTCCGAGTGCCTTTGGGGGCGGCCGGGGAGGCTCCGAGTACCTTTCGGGGAGGCCGGGCCGGCTCCGAGTGCCTTTCGGGGCGGCCGGTCGCCTCCGAGTGCCTTTCGGGGCGGTCGGGGAGGCTCCGAGTGCCTTTGGGGGAGGCCGGGCCGCCTCCGAGTGCCTTTCGGGGAGGCTGGGCAGGCTCCGAGTGTCTTTTGGGGCGGCCGTGCAGGCTCCGACTGCCTTTGTGGGTGGCCACGGAGGCTCTGAGTGCCTTTCGGTGTGGCTGGGGAAGCTCCGAGTGCCTTTCGGGGCGGCCGTGGAGGCTCTGAGTGCCTTTCGGGGCGGCCGGCGATGCTCTGAGTGCCATTGTGGGCGGCCGGGGAGGCTCCGAGTGCCTTTTTGGGGCGGCCGGGGAGGCTCCGAGTGCCTTTCGGGGAGGCCCGGGAGTCTCCGAGTGCCTTTGGGGGCGTCTGGGGAGGCTCTGAGTACCTTTCGGGGCGTCCGGGGAGTCTCCGAGTGCCTTTCGGGGCGGCCGGGAAGCCTGTCAGTGCCTTTCGGGGAGGCCGGGCCGGCTCCGAGTGCCTTTGTGGGCGGCCGGGCAGGCTCCGAGTGCCTTTCGGGGCGGCCGGCCCTCCCGAGTGCCTTTCGGGGCAGCCGAACCGCCTCCAAGTGCCTTTCGGGGCGGCCGGGGAGGCTCCGAGTGCCTTTGGGGGCGGCCGGGGAGGCTCCGAGTACCTTTCGGGGCGGCCGGGCTGCCTCCGAGTGCCTTTCGGGGATGCCGGGGAGGCTCCGAGTGTCTTTTTGGGGCGGCTGGGATGGCTCCGAGTGCCTTTCGGGGCGGCCGGGGAGGCTCCGAGTGCCTTTGTGGACGGCCGGGGAGGCTCCGAGTGCCTTTCGGGGCGGCCGTTCACCTCCGAGTGCCTTTCGGGGTGGTCGGGGAGGCTCCGAGTGCCTTTGTGGACGGCCGGGGAGGCTCCGAGTGCCTTTCGGGGCGGCCGGGCCAGCTCCGAGTGCCTTTCGGGGCGGCCGGTCGCCTCCGAGTGCCTTTCGGGGTGGTCGGGGAGGCTCCGAGTGCCTTTGGGGGAGGCTGGGCCGCCTCTGAGTGCCTTTCGGGGAGGCTGGGCCGCCTCCGAGTGCCTTTCGGGGTGGCCGGGGAGGCTCCGAGTGCCTTTTGGGGCAGGCGGGCCGCCTACGAGTGCCTTTTTGGGCGGCCAGGGAGGCTCCGAGTGCCTTTTGGGGTGGCTGGGGAAGCTCCGAGTGCCTTTCGGGGCAGCCAGGTCGCCTCTGAGTGCCTTTTGGGGTGGCCGGGGAGGCTCCGAGTGCCTTTCGGGGCGGCCGGGGAGGCTCCGAGTGCCTTTGTGGGCGGCCGGGCCGCCTCCGAGTGCCTTTCGGGGCGGCCGGGCAGGCTCCGAGTGCCTTTTGGGGAGGCCGTGTCGCCTCCCAGTGCCTTTCGGGTCAGCCGGACCGCCTCCGAGTGCCTTTGGGGGCGCCCAGGGAGGCTCTGAGTGCCTTTTGGGGCAGCCGGGAAGCCTCCGAGTCCCTTTCAGGGCGGTCGCGCTGCCTCCGAGTGCCTTTTGGGGCGGCCGGCGAGGCTCTGAGTGCCTTTGTGGGCGGCCGGGGAGGCTCCGAGTGCCTTTTTGGGGCGGCTGGGGAGGCTCCGAGTGCCTTTCGGGGAGGCCGGGGAGGCTCTGAGTACCTTTCGGGGCGGACAGAGAGGCTCCGAGTGCCTTTCGGGGTGGACGGGGAGGCTCCGAGTGCCTTTCGGGGCGGCCAGGACGGCTCCGAGTGCCTTTCGGGGCGGCCAGGACGGCTCCGAGTGCCTTTCGGGGCGGCCGGTCTGCCTCCGAGTGCCTTTCGGGGCGGCTGGGTCGCCTCCGAGTGCCTTTCGGGGCGGCCGGCGAGGCTCTGAATGCCTTTCGGGGAGGCCGGCGAGGCTCCGAGTGCCTTTCGAGGTGGCTGTTTCCCCTCAAAGTGCATTTCGAGGCGTCCTGGCTGGCTCCGAGTGCCTTTTAGGGTGGCTGGGGAGGCTCCGAGTGCCTTTCGGGGCGGCCGGGGAGGCTCCGAGTGCCTTTCGGGGAGGCTGGGCAGGCTCCGAGTGTCTTTCGGGGCGGCCAGGGAGGCTCCGAGTGCCTTTCGGGGCGGCCGTGCAGGCTCCGACTGCCTTTGTGGGTGGCCACGGAGGCTCCGAGTGCCTTTCGGGGTGGCTGGGGAAGCTCCGAGTGCCTTTCGGGGCGGCCGTGGAGGCTCTGAGTGCCTTTCGGGGCGGCCGGCGAGGCTCCGAGTGCCTTTCGGGGCGGCCGGGGAGGCTCCGAGTGCCTTTGTGGGCGGCCGGGCCGCCTCCGAGTGCCTTTCGGGGCGGCCGGGCAGGCTCCGAGTGCCTTTTGGGGAGGCCGTGTCGCCTCCCAGTGCCTTTCGGGTCAGCCGGACCGCCTCCAAGTGCCTTTGGGGGCGCCCAGGGAGGCTCTGAGTGCCTTTCGGGGCAGCCGGGAAGCCTCCGAGTCCCTTTCAGGGCGGTCGCGCTGCCTCCGAGTGCCTTTTGGGGCGGCCGGCGAGGCTCTGAGTGCCTTTGTGGGCGGCCGGGGAGGCTCCGAGTGCCTTTTTGGGGCGGCTGGCGAGGCTCCGAGTGCCTTTCGGGGAGGCCGGGGAGGCTCTGAGTACCTTTCGGGGCGGACGGAGAGGCTCCGAGTGCCTTTCGGGGCGGCCGGCGAGGCTCCGAGTGCCTTTCGGGGCGGCCAGGACGGCTCCGAGTGCCTTTCGGGGCGGCCGGTCTGCCTCCGAGTGCCTTTCGGGGCGGCCGGTCTGCCTCCGAGTGCCTTTCGGGGCGGCTGGGTCGCCTCCGAGTGCCTTTCGGGGCGGCCGGCGAGGCTCTGAATGCCTTTCGGGGAGGCCGGCGAGGCTCCGAGTGCCTTTCGAGGTGGCTGTTTCCCCTCAAAGTGCATTTCGAGGCGTCCTGGCTGGCTCCGAGTGCCTTTTAGGGTGGCTGGGGAGGCTCCGAGTGCTTTTCGGGGCGGCCGGGGAGGCTCCGAGTGCCTTTCGGGGAGGCTGGGCAGGCTCCGAGTGTCTTTCGGGGCGGCCAGGGAGGCTCCGAGTGCCTTTCGGGGCGGCCGTGCAGGCTCCGACTGCCTTTGTGGGTGGCCACGGAGGCTCCGAGTGCCTTTCGGGGTGGCTGGGGAAGCTCCGAGTGCCTTTCGGGGCGGCCGTGGAGGCTCTGAGTGCCTTTCGGGGCGGCCGGCGAGGCTCCGAGTGCCTTTCGGGGCGGCCGGGGAGGCTCCGAGTGCCTTTGTGGGCGGCCGGGCCGCCTCCGAGTGCCTTTCGGGGCGGCCGGGCAGGCTCCAAGTGCCTTTCGGGGCGGCCGGGGAGGCTCCGAGTGCCTTTGGGGGCGGCCGGGGAGGCTCCGAGTACCTTTCGGGGCGGCCAGGCAGGCTCCAAGTGCCTTTTGGGGATGCCGGGGAGGCTCCGAGTGTCTTTTTCGGGCGGCCGGGACGGCTTCGAGCGCCTTTCGGGGCGGCCGGGGAGGCTCCGAGTGCCTTTGTGGACGGCCAGGGAGGCTCCGAGTGCCTTTCGGGGAGGCCGGGGAGGCTGCGAGTGCCTTTCGGGGCGGCCGGGCTGCCTCCGAGTGCCTTTCGGGGAGGCCGGGGAGGCTCCGAGTGCCTTTGTGGGTGGCCACGGAGGCTCTGAGTGCCTTTCGGGGAGGCCGGGCCGGCTCCGAGTGCCTTTCGGGGCGGCCGGGGAGGCTCCGAGTGCCTTTCGGGGCGGCCGGCCCTCCCGAGTGCCTTTCGAGGTGGCCGGGCCGCCTCCGAGTGCCTTTGTCGGCGGCCGATGAGGCTCCGAATGCCTTTCGGGGAGGCCGGGCCGCCTCCGAGTGCCTTTTGGGGAGGTCGGGGAGGCTCCGAGTGCCTTTCGGGGTGGCCGGGCCGCCTCCGAGTGCCTTTTGGGGAGGCCGGGGAGGCTCCGAGTGCCTTTGTGGGCAGCCGGGGAGGCTCCGAGTGCCTTTTCGGGGAGGCCGGGGAGGCTCCGAGTGCCTTTCGGGGCGGCCGGCGAGGCTCCGAGTGCCTTTCGGGGCAGCCGTTCCCCCTCCGAGTGCCTTTCGGGGTGGCTGGGCCGGTCCCACTGCCTTTCGGGGCGGCCGGGCCGGCTCTGTGTGCCTTTCGGGGAGGCCGGGGAGCCTCCGAGTGCCTTTCAGGGAGGCCGGGTCGCCTCCCAGTGCCTTTCGGGACGGCCGGGGAGGCTCCGAGTGCTTTTCGGGGAGGCCGGGGAGGCTCCGAGTGCTTTTCGGGGCGGCCGGGCTGCCTCCGAGTGCCTTTCGGGGCAGCCGGTCGCCTCCGAGTGCCTTTTGGGGCGGCCAGGGAGGCTCTGAGTGCCTTTGGGGGAGGCCGGGCCGCCTCCGAGTGCCTTTCGGGGAGGCTGGGCCGCCTCCGAGTGCCTTTTGGGGCGGCCAGGGAGGCTCCGAGTGCCTTTCGGGGCAGCTGGGCAGGCTCCGAGTGCCTTTTGGGGTCTTCGGGCCGGCTCCGAGTGCCTTTCGGGGTGGCCGGGCAGGCTCCGAGTGCCTTTCGGGAATGCCGGGGAGGCTCCGAGTGTCTTTTTGGGGCGGCCGGGACGGCTTCGAGCGCCTTTCGGGGCGGCTGGGGAGGCTCCGAGTGCCTTTGTGGACGGCCGTGGAGGCTCCGAGCGCCTTTCGGGGCGGCTGGGGAGGCTCCGAGTGCCTTTGTGGACGGCCGGGGAGGCTCCGAGTGCCTTTCGGGGCGGCCGGGGAGGCTCCGAGTGCCTTTCGGGGCGCCCGGGGCGGTTCCGAGTGCCTTTCGGGGCGGCCTGGCCGGCTCCGAGTGCCTTTCGGGGCGGCCGGTCGCCTCCGAGTGCCTTTCGGGGCGGTCGGGGAGGCTCGGAGTGCCTTTGGGGGAGGCCGGGCAGGCTCCGAGTGCCTTTCGGGGAGGCTGGGCCGCCTCCGAGTGCCTTTTTGGGCGGCCAGGGAGGCTCCGAGTGCCTTTTGGGGTGGCCGGGGAGGCTCCGAGTGCCTTTCGGGGTGGCCGGGCCGCCTACGAGTGCCTTTTTGGGGGGCCAGGGAGGCTCCGAGTGCCTTTTGGGGTGGCCGGGCAGGCTCCGAGTGCCTTTCGGGGCGGCCGGGGAGGCTCCGAGTGCCTTTGTGGGCGGTCGGCGAGGCTCCGAGTGCCTTTCAGGGAGACCGGTCCGCCTCCGAGTGCCTTTCGGGGCGTCCGTGCAGGCTCCGAGTGCCTTTGGGGGTGGCCATGGAGGCTCTGAGTGCCTTTCGGGGTGGCTGGGCAGGCTCCGAGTGCCTTTTGGGGCGGCCGGGGAGGCTCCGAGTGCCTTTCGGGGCGGCCGGGGGGGCTATGAGTGCCTTTCGAGGCGGCCGGGGAGGCTCCGAGTGCCTTTTGGGGTGGCCGGGCCTTCTCCGAGTGCCTTTCGGGGCGGCCAGGCTACCTCTGAGTGCCCTTTGGGGCGTCCAGCGAGGCTCCGAGTGCCTTTGTGGGCGGCCGGGCCGGCTCCGAGTGCCTTTTGGGGCAGCTGGGGAGGCTCCGAGTGCCTTTTCGGGCAGCTGGGGAGGCTCCGAGTGCCTTTCGGGGCGGCCGGAGAGGCTCCGAGTGCCTTTCGGGGCAGCTGGGAAGGCTCCGAGTGCCTTTTGGGGCGGCCAGGGAGGCTCCGAGTGCCTTTGTGGGCGGCCGGGGAGGCTCCGAGTGCCTTTCAGGGTGTCTGGGGAGGCTCCGAGTGCCTTTCGGGGCAGCCCTTCCCCCTCCGAGTGCCTTTCGGGGCGTCAGAGCCGGTCCCAGTGCCTTTCGGGGAGGCCGGGCAGCCTCTCAGTGCCTTTCGGGGAGGCCGGGCCGGCTCCGAGTGCCTTTCGGGGCGGCCGGGCAGGCTCCGAGTGCCTTTGGGGGCAGCCGTTCCCCCTCCGAGTGCCTTTCGGGGAGGCCGGGCTGCCTCCCAGAGCCTTTCGGGGCAGCCGGCGAGGCTCTGACTGCCTTTCGGGGAGGCCGGGCCGCCTCCGAGTGCCTTTCGGGGCGGCCGGACCGCCTCCCAGTGCCTTTGGGGGCGGCTGGGCCGGCTCCGAGTGCCTTTTGGGGTGGCCGGGCAGGCTCCGAGTGCCTTTCGGGGCGGCCGGTCGCCTCCGAGTGCCTTTCGGGGCGGTCGGGGAGGCTCTGAGTGCCTTTGGGGGAGGCTGGGCCGCCTCCGAGTGCCTTTTGGGGCGGCCAGGGAGGCTCCGAGTGCCTTTCGGGGCGGCCGGGGAGGCTCCGAGTGCCTTTGTGGGTGGCCACGGAGGCTCCGAGTGCCTTTCGGGGCATCCGGGGAGGCTCCGAGTGCCTTTCGGGGCGGCCGTTCACCTCCGAGTGCCTTTCGGGGTGGTCGGGGAGGCTCCGAGTGCCTTTGTGGACGGCCGGGGAGGCTCCGAGTGCCTTTCGGGGCGGCCGGGCCGGCTCCGAGTGCCTTTCGGGGCGGCCGGTCGCCTCCGAGTGCCTTTCGGGGTGGTCGGGGAGGCTCCGAGTGCCTTTGGGGGAGGCTGGGCCGCCTCTGAGTGCCTTTCGGGGAGGCTGGGCCGCCTCCGAGTGCCTTTCGGGGTGGCCGGGGAGGCTCCGAGTGCCTTTTGGGGCAGGCGGGCCGCCTACGAGTGCCTTTTTGGGCGGCCAGGGAGGCTCCGAGTGCCTTTTGGGGTGGCCGGGCAGGCTCCAAGTGCCTTTCGGGGCGGCCGGGCAGGCTCTGAGTGCCTTTCGGGGCGGCCGGGGAGGCTCCGAGTGCCTTTCGGGGCGGCCGGGGAGGCTCCGAGTGCCTTTGTGGGCGGCCGGGCCGCCTCCGAGTGCCTTTCGGGGCGGCCGGGCAGGCTCCGAGTGCCTTTTGGGGAGGCCGTGTCGCCTCCCAGTGCCTTTCGGGTCAGCCGGACCGCCTCCAAGTGCCTTTGGGGGCGCCCAGGGAGGCTCTGAGTGCCTTTTGGGGCAGCCGGGAAGCCTCCGAGTCCCTTTCAGGGCGGTCGCGCTGCCTCCGAGTGCCTTTTGGGGCGGCCGGCGAGGCTCTGAGTGCCTTTGTGGGCGGCCGGGGAGGCTCCGAGTGCCTTTTTAGGGCGGCTGGGGAGGCTCCGAGTGCCTTTCGGGGAGGCCGGGGAGGCTCTGAGTACCTTTCGGGGCGGACGGAGAGGCTCCGAGTGCCTTTCGGGGCGGCCGGGGAGGCTCCGAGTGCCTTTCGGGGCGGCCAGGACGGCTCCGAGTGCCTTTCGGGGCGGCCGGTCTGCCTCCGAGTGCCTTTCGGGGCGGCTGGGTCGCCTCCGAGTGCCTTTCGGGGCGGCCGGCGAGCCTCTGAATGCCTTTCGGGGAGGCCGGCGAGGCTCCGAGTGCCTTTCGAGGTGGCTGTTTCCCCTCAAAGTGCATTTCGAGGCGGCCTGGCTGGCTCCGAGTGCCTTTTAGGGTGGCTGGGGAGGCTCCGAGTGCCTTTCGGGGCGGCCGGGGAGGCTCCGAGTGCCTTTCGGGGAGGCTGGGCAGGCTCCGAGTGTCTTTCGGGGCGGCCAGGGAGGCTCCGAGTGCCTTTCGGGGCGGCCGTGCAGGCTCCGACTGCCTTTGTGGGTGGCCACGGAGGCTCCGAGTGCCTTTCGGGGTGGCTGGGGAAGCTCCGAGTGCCTTTCGGGGCGGCCGTGGAGGCTCTGAGTGCCTTTCGGGGCGGCCGGGCAGGCTCCGAGTGCCTTTCGGGGCGGCCGGGGAGGCTCCGAGTGCCTTTTAGGGAGGCCGGGCCGCCTCCAAGTGCCTTTCGGGGAGGCCGGTCTGCCTCCGAGTGCCTTTCGGGGCAGCCGGGTTGCCTCTGAGTGCCTTTCGGGGCGGCCGGGGAGGCTCCGAGTGCCTTTCGGGGTGGCCGGGCTGCCTCCGAGTGCCTTTCAGGGAGGCCGGTGAGTCTCCGAGTGCCTTTCGGGGCGGCCAGGGAGGCTCCGAGTGCCTTTCGGAGTGGCCGGGGAGGCTCCGAGTGCCTTTCTGGTAGGCCGTGTCGCCTCCGAGTGCCTTTCGGGGCAGCCGAACCGCCTCCAAGTGCCTTTCGGGGCGGCCGGGGAGGCTCCGAGTGCCTTTGGGGGCGGCCGGGGAGGCTCCGAGTACCTTTCGGGGCGGCCGGGCAGGCTCCAAGTGCCTTTTGGGGATGCCGGGGAGGCTCCGAGTGTCTTTTTCGGGCGGCCGGGACGGCTTCGAGCGCCTTTCGGGGCGGCCGGGGAGGCTCCGAGTGCCTTTGTGGACGGCCAGGGAGGCTCCGAGTGCCTTTCGGGGCGGCCAGGGAGGCTCCAAGTGCCTTTCGGAGTGGCCGGGGAGGCTCCGAGTGCCTTTCTGGTAGGCCGTGTCGCCTCCGAGTGCCTTTCGGGGCAGCCGAACCGCCTCCAAGTGCCTTTCGGGGCGGCCGGGGAGGCTCCGAGTGCCTTTGGGGGCGGCCGGGGAGGCTCCGAGTACCTTTCGGGGCGGCCGGGCAGGCTCCAAGTGCCTTTTGGGGATGCCGGGGAGGCTCCGAGTGTCTTTTTCGGGCGGCCGGGACGGCTTCGAGCGCCTTTCGGGGCGGCCGGGGAGGCTCCGAGTGCCTTTGTGGACGGCCAGGGAGGCTCCGAGTGCCTTTCGGGGAGGCCGGGGAGGCTGCGAGTGCCTTTCGGGGCGGCCGGGCTGCCTCCGAGTGCCTTTCGGGGAGGCCGGGGAGGCTCCGAGTGCCTTTGTGGGTGGCCACGGAGGCTCTGAGTGCCTTTCGGGGAGGCCGGGCCGGCTCCGAGTGCCTTTCGGGGCGGCCGGGGAGGCTCCGAGTGCCTTTCGGGGCGGCCGGCCCTCCCGAGTGCCTTTCGAGGTGGCCGGGCCGCCTCCGAGTGCCTTTGTGGGCGGCCGATGAGGCTCCGAATGCCTTTCGGGGAGGCCGGGCCGCCTCCGAGTGCCTTTTGGGGAGGTCGGGGAGGCTCCGAGTGCCTTTTGGGGTGGCCGGGCCGCCTCCGAGTGCCTTTTGGGGAGGCCGGGGAGGCTCCGAGTGCCTTTGTGGGCAGCCGGGGAGGCTCCGAGTGCCTTTTCGGGGAGGCCGGGGAGGCTCCGAGTGCCTTTCGGGGCGGCCGGCGAGGCTCCGAGTGCCTTTCGGGGCAGCCGTTCCCCCTCCGAGTGCCTTTCGGGGTGGCTGGGCCGGTCCCACTGCCTTTCGGGGCGGCCGGGCCGGCTCTGTGTGCCTTTCGGGGAGGCCGGGGAGCCTCCGAGTGCCTTTCAGGGAGGCCGGGTCGCCTCCCAGTGCCTTTCGGGACGGCCGGGGAGGCTCCGAGTGCTTTTCGGGGAGGCCGGGGAGGCTCCGAGTGCTTTTCGGGGCGGCCGGGCTGCCTCCGAGTGCCTTTCGGGGCAGCCGGTCGCCTCCGAGTGCCTTTTGGGGCGGCCAGGGAGGCTCTGAGTGCCTTTGGGGGAGGCCGGGCCGCCTCCGAGTGCCTTTCGGGGAGGCTGGGCCGCCTCCGAGTGCCTTTTGGGGCGGCCAGGGAGGCTCCGAGTGCCTTTCGGGGCAGCTGGGCAGGCTCCGAGTGCCTTTTGGGGTCTTCGGGCCGGCTCCGAGTGCCTTTCGGGGTGGCCGGGCAGGCTCCGAGTGCCTTTCGGGGATGCCGGGGAGGCTCCGAGTGTCTTTTTGGGGCGGCCGGGACGGCTTCGAGCGCCTTTCGGGGCGGCTGGGGAGGCTCCGAGTGCCTTTGTGGACGGCCGGGGAGGCTCCGAGGGCCTTTCGGGGCGGCCGGGGAGGCTGCGAGTGCCTTTCGGGGCGCCCGGGGCGGTTCCGAGTGCCTTTCGGGGCGGCCTGGCCGGCTCCGAGTGCCTTTCGGGGTGGCCAGTCGCCTCCGAGTGCCTTTCGGGGCGGTCGGGGAGGCTCGGAGTGCCTTTGGGGGAGGCCGGGCAGGCTCCGAGTGCCTTTCGGGGAGGCTGGGCCGCCTCCGAGTGCCTTTTTGGGCGGCCAGGGAGGCTCCGAGTGCCTTTTGGGGTGGCCGGGGAGGCTCCGAGTGCCTTTCGGGGTGGCCGGGCCGCCTACGAGTGCCTTTTTGGGGGGCCAGGGAGGCTCCGAGTGCCTTTTGGGGTGGCCGGGCAGGCTCCGAGTGCCTTTCGGGGCGGCCGGGGAGGCTCCGAGTGCCTTTGTGGGCGGTCGGCGAGGCTCCGAGTGCCTTTCAGGGAGACCGGTCCGCCTCCGAGTGCCTTTCGGGGCGTCCGTGCAGGCTCCGAGTGCCTTTGGGGGTGGCCATGGAGGCTCTGAGTGCCTTTCGGGGTGGCTGGGCAGGCTCCGAGTGCCTTTTGGGGCGGCCAGGGAGGCTCCGAGTGCCTTTCGGGGCGGCCGGGGAGGCTCCGAGTGCCTTTGTGGGTGGCCACGGAGGCTCCGAGTGCCTTTCGGGGCATCCGGGGAGGCTCCGAGTGCCTTTCGGGGCGTCCGTGCAGGCTCCGAGTGCCTTTCGGGGTGGCCATGGAGGCTCTGAGTGCCTTTCGGGGTGGCTGGGCAGGCTCCGAGTGCCTTTTGGGGCGGCCGGGGAGGCTCCGAGTGCCTTTCGGGGCGGCCGGGGGGGCTATGAGTGCCTTTCGAGGCGGCCGGGGAGGCTCCGAGTGCCTTTTGGGGTGGCCGGGCCTTCTCCGAGTGCCTTTCGGGGCGGCCAGGCTACCTCTGAGTGCCCTTTGGGGCGTCCAGCGAGGCTCCGAGTGCCTTTGTGGGCGGCCGGGCCGGCTCCGAGTGCCTTTTGGGGCAGCTGGGGAGGCTCCGAGTGCCTTTTCGGGCAGCTGGGGAGGCTCCGAGTGCCTTTCGGGGCGGCCGGAGAGGCTCCGAGTGCCTTTCGGGGCAGCTGGGAAGGCTCCGAGTGCCTTTTGGGGCGGCCAGGGAGGCTCCGAGTGCCTTTGTGGGCGGCCGGGGAGGCTCCGAGTGCCTTTCAGGGCGTCTGGGGAGGCTCCGAGTGCCTTTCGGGGCAGCCCTTCCCCCTCCGAGTGCCTTTCGGGGCGTCAGAGCCGGTCCCAGTGCCTTTCGGGGAGGCCGGGCAGCCTCTCAGTGCCTTTCGGGGAGGCCGGGCCGGCTCCGAGTGCCTTTCGGGGCGGCCGGGGAGGCTCCGAGTGCCTTTGGGGGCAGCCGTTCCCCCTCCGAGTGCCTTTCGGGGAGGCCGGGCTGCCTCCCAGAGCCTTTCGGGGCAGCCGGCGAGGCTCTGACTGCCTTTCGGGGAGGCCGGGCCGCCTCCGAGTGCCTTTCGGGGCGGCCGGACCGCCTCCCAGTGCCTTTGGGGGCGGCTGGGCCGGCTCCGAGTGCCTTTTGGGGTGGCCGGGCAGGCTCCGAGTGCCTTTCGGGGCGGCCGGTCGCCTCCGAGTGCCTTTGGGGGCGGTCGGGGAGGCTCCGAGTGCCTTTGGGGGAGGCCGGGCCGCCTCCGAGTGCCTTTCGGGGAGGCTGGGCCGCCTCCGAGTGCCTTTTGGGGCGGCCAGGGAGGCTCCGAGTGCCTTTCGGGGCGGCCGGGGAGGCTCCGAGTGCCTTTGTGGGTGGCCACGGAGGCTCCGAGTGCCTTTCGGGGCATCCGGGGAGGCTCCGAGTGCCTTTCGGGGCGGCCGTTCACCTCCGAGTGCCTTTCGGGGTGGTCGGGGAGGCTCCGAGTGCCTTTGTGGACGGCCGGGGAGGCTCCGAGTGCCTTTCGGGGCGGCCGGGCCGGCTCCGAGTGCCTTTCGGGGCGGCCGGTCGCCTCCGAGTGCCTTTCGGGGTGGTCGGGGAGGCTCCGAGTGCCTTTGGGGGAGGCTGGGCCGCCTCTGAGTGCCTTTCGGGGAGGCTGGGCCGCCTCCGAGTGCCTTTTGGGGTGGCCGGGGAGGCTCCGAGTGCCTTTTGGGGCAGGCGGGCCGCCTACGAGTGCCTTTTTGGGCGGCCAGGGAGGCTCCGAGTGCCTTTTGGGGTGGCCGGGCAGGCTCCAAGTGCCTTTCGGGGCGGCCGGGCAAGCTCTGAGTGCCTTTCGGGGCGGCCCGGGAGGCTCCGAGTGCCTTTCGGGGCGGCCGGGGAGGCTCCGAGTGCCTTTGTGGGCGGCCGGGCCGCCTCCGAGTGCCTTTCGGGGCGGCCGGGCAGGCTCCGAGTGCCTTTTGGGGAGGCCGGCGAGGCTCTGAGTGCCTTTGTGGGCGGCCGGGGAGGCTCCGAGTGCCTTTTTGGGGCGGCTGGGGAGGCTCCGAGTGCCTTTCGGGGAGGCCGGGGAGGCTCTGAGTACCTTTCGGGGCGGACGGAGAGGCTCCGAGTGCCTTTCGGGGCGGCCGGGGAGGCTCCGAGTGCCTTTCGGGGCGGCCAGGACGGCTCCGAGTGCCTTTCGGGGCGGCCGGTCTGCCTCCGAGTGCCTTTCGGGGCGGCTGGGTCGCCTCCGAGTGCCTTTCGGGGCGGCCGGCGAGGCTCTGAATGCCTTTCGGGGAGGCCGGCGAGGCTCCGAGTGCCTTTCGAGGTGGCTGTTTCCCCTCAAAGTGCATTTCGAGGCGGCCTGGCTGGCTCCGAGTGCCTTTTAGGGTGGCTGGGGAGGCTCCGAGTGCCTTTCGGGGCGGCCGGGGAGGCTCCGAGTGCCTTTCGGGGAGGCTGGGCAGGCTCCGAGTGTCTTTCGGGGCGGCCAGGGAGGCTCCGAGTGCCTTTCGGGGCGGCCGTGCAGGCTCCGACTGCCTTTGTGGGTGGCCACGGAGGCTCCGAGTGCCTTTCGGGGTGGCTGGGGAAGCTCCGAGTGCCTTTCGGGGCGGCCGTGGAGGCTCTGAGTGCCTTTCGGGGCGGCCGGGCAGGCTCCGAGTGCCTTTCGGGGCGGCCGGAGAGGCTCCGAGTGCCTTTTAGGGAGGCCGGGCCGCCTCCGAGTGCCTTTCGGGGAGGCCGGTCTGCCTCCGAGTGCCTTTCGGGGCAGCCGGGTTGCCTCTGAGTGCCTTTCGGGGCGGCCGGGGAGGCTCCGAGTGCCTTTCGGGGTGGCCGGGCTGCCTCCGAGTGCCTTTCAGGGAGGCCGGTGAGTCTCCGAGTGCCTTTCGGGGTGGCCAGGGAGGCTCCGAGTGCCTTTCGGGGCGG
This sequence comes from Struthio camelus, assembly GCF_040807025.1. NCBI lineage: Eukaryota > Metazoa > Chordata > Aves > Struthioniformes > Struthionidae > Struthio > Struthio camelus. The sequence goes on along the minus strand of NC_090974.1, from coordinate 1,468,032 downwards.
CCAGGGATGCTCCAAGTGCCTTTCGGAGTGGCCGGGGAGGCTCCGAGTGCCTTTCTGGTAGGCCGTGTCGCCTCCGAGTGCCTTTCGGGGCAGCCGAACCGCCTCCAAGTGCCTTTGGGGGCGGCCGGGGAGGCTCCGAGTGCCTTTGGGGGCGGCCGGGGAGGCTCCGAGTGCCTTTCGGGGCGGCCGGGCCGGCTCCGAGTGCCTTTCGGGGCGGCCGGTCGCCTCCGAGTGCCTTTCGGGGTGGTCGGGGAGGCTCCGAGTGCCTTTGGGGGAGGCCGGGCCGCCTCTGAGTGCCTTTCGGGGAGGCTGGGCCGCCTCCGAGTGCCTTTTGGAGCGGCCAGGGAGGCTCCGAGTGCCTTTCGGGGCAGCCGGGACGGCTCCGAGTGCCTTTTGGGGTCTTCGGGCCGGCTCCGAGTGCCTTTCGGGGTGGCCGGTGAGGCTCCGAGGGCCTTTCGGGGCGGTTGGGGAGGCTCCGAGTGCCTTTGGGGGAGGCCGGGCCGCCTCCGACTGCCTTTCGGGGAGGCTGGGCAGGCTCCGAGTGTCTTTCGGGGCGGCCGGGTAGGCTCTGAGTGCCTTTCGGGGAGGCCGGGGAGGCTCCGAGTGTCTTTGTGGACGGCCAGGGAGGCTCCGAGTGCCTTTCGGGGTGGCCAGTCGCCTTCGAGTGCCTTTCGGGGCGGTCGGGGAGGCTCGGAGTGCCTTTGGGGGAGGCCGGGCAGGCTCCGAGTGCCTTTGTGGGAGGCTGGGCCGCCAACGAGTGCCTTTTGGGGCGGCCAGGGAGGCTCCGAGTGCCTTTTGGGGTGGCCGGGGAGGCTCCGAGTGCCTTTCGGGGTGGCCGGGCCGCCTACGAGTGCCTTTTTGGGCGGTCGGCGAGGCTCCGAGTGCCTTTTGGGGAGGCCGGGCAGGCTCCGAGTGCCTTTCGGGGCGGCCGGGGAGGCTCCGAGTGCCTTTGTGGGCGGTCGGCGAGGCTCCGAGTGCCTTTCAGGGAGACCGGTCCGCCTCCGAGTGCCTTTCGGGGCGTCCGTGCAGGCTCCGAGTGCCTTTGGGGGTGGCCATGGAGGCTCTGAGTGCCTTTCGGGGTGGCCGGGCAGGCTCCGAGTGCCTTTCGGGGCGGCCGGGCAGGCTCCGAGTGCCTTTTGGGGTGGCCGGGGAGGCTCCGAGTGCCTTTCGGGGCCGCCGGGGGGGCTCTGAGTGCCTTTCGGGGTGGCCGGGGAGGCTCAGAGTGCCTTTCGGGGCGGCCGGGGAGGCTCCGAGTGCCTTTCGGGGCGGCCGGGCTGCCTCCGAGTGCCTTTCGGGGCAGCTGGGAAGGCTCCGAGTGCCTTTTGGGGCGGCCAGGGAGGCTCCGAGTGCCTTTGTGGGCGGCCGGGGAGGCTCCGAGTGCCTTTGGGGGCGTCTGGGGAGGCTCCGAGTGCCTTTGGGGGCGGTCGGGGAGGCTCCTAGTGCCTTTCGGGGAGGCCGGGGAGGCTCTGAGTACCTTTCGGGGCGGACGGAGAGGCTCCGAGTGCCTTTCGGGGCGGCCGGGGAGGCTCCGAGTGCCTTTCGGGGCGGCCAGGACGGCTCCGAGTGCCTTTCGGGGCGGCCGGTCTGCCTCCGAGTGCCTTTCGGGGCGGCTGGGTCGCCTCCGAGTGCCTTTCGGGGCGGCCGGCGAGGCTCTGAATGCCTTTCGGGGAGGCCGGCGAGGCTCCGAGTGCCTTTCGAGGTGGCTGTTTCCCCTCAAAGTGCATTTCGAGGCGGCCTGGCTGGCTCCGAGTGCCTTTTAGGGTGGCTGGGGAGGCTCCGAGTGCCTTTCGGGGCGGCCGGGGAGGCTCCGAGTGCCTTTCGGGGAGGCTGGGCAGGCTCCGAGTGTCTTTCGGGGCGGCCAGGGAGGCTCCGAGTGCCTTTCGGGGCGGCCGTGCAGGCTCCGACTGCCTTTGTGGGTGGCCACGGAGGCTCCGAGTGCCTTTCGGGGTGGCTGGGGAAGCTCCGAGTGCCTTTCGGGGCGGCCGTGGAGGCTCTGAGTGCCTTTCGGGGCGGCCGGGCAGGCTCCGAGTGCCTTTCGGGGCGGCCGGGGAGGCTCCGAGTGCCTTTTAGGGAGGCCGGGCCGCCTCCAAGTGCCTTTCGGGGAGGCCGGTCTGCCTCCGAGTGCCTTTCGGGGCAGCCGGGTTGCCTCTGAGTGCCTTTCGGGGCGGCCGGGGAGGCTCCGAGTGCCTTTCGGGGTGGCCGGGCTGCCTCCGAGTGCCTTTCAGGGAGGCCGGTGAGTCTCCGAGTGCCTTTCGGGGCGGCCAGGGAGGCTCCGAGTGCCTTTCGGAGTGGCCGGGGAGGCTCCGAGTGCCTTTCTGGTAGGCCGTGTCGCCTCCGAGTGCCTTTCGGGGCAGCCGAACCGCCTCCAAGTGCCTTTCGGGGCGGCCGGGGAGGCTCCGAGTGCCTTTGGGGGCGGCCGGGGAGGCTCCGAGTACCTTTCGGGGCGGCCGGGCAGGCTCCAAGTGCCTTTTGGGGATGCCGGGGAGGCTCCGAGTGTCTTTTTCGGGCGGCCGGGACGGCTTCGAGCGCCTTTCGGGGCGGCCGGGGAGGCTCCGAGTGCCTTTGTGGACGGCCAGGGAGGCTCCGAGTGCCTTTCGGGGCGGCCAGGGAGGCTCCAAGTGCCTTTCGGAGTGGCCGGGGAGGCTCCGAGTGCCTTTCTGGTAGGCCGTGTCGCCTCCGAGTGCCTTTCGGGGCAGCCGAACCGCCTCCAAGTGCCTTTCGGGGCGGCCGGGGAGGCTCCGAGTGCCTTTGGGGGCGGCCGGGGAGGCTCCGAGTACCTTTCGGGGCGGCCGGGCAGGCTCCAAGTGCCTTTTGGGGATGCCGGGGAGGCTCCGAGTGTCTTTTTCGGGCGGCCGGGACGGCTTCGAGCGCCTTTCGGGGCGGCCGGGGAGGCTCCGAGTGCCTTTGTGGACGGCCAGGGAGGCTCCGAGTGCCTTTCGGGGAGGCCGGGGAGGCTGCGAGTGCCTTTCGGGGCGGCCGGGCTGCCTCCGAGTGCCTTTCGGGGAGGCCGGGGAGGCTCCGAGTGCCTTTGTGGGTGGCCACGGAGGCTCTGAGTGCCTTTCGGGGAGGCCGGGCCGGCTCCGAGTGCCTTTCGGGGCGGCCGGGGAGGCTCCGAGTGCCTTTCGGGGCGGCCGGCCCTCCTGAGTGCCTTTCGAGGTGGCCGGGCCGCCTCCGAGTGCCTTTGTGGGCGGCCGATGAGGCTCCGAATGCCTTTCGGGGAGGCCGGGCCGCCTCCGAGTGCCTTTTGGGGAGGTCGGGGAGGCTCCGAGTGCCTTTCGGGGTGGCCGGGCCGCCTCCGAGTGCCTTTTGGGGAGGCCGGGGAGGCTCCGAGTGCCTTTGTGGGCAGCCGGGGAGGCTCCGAGTGCCTTTTCGGGGAGGCCGGGGAGGCTCCGAGTGCCTTTCGGGGCGGCCGGCGAGGCTCCGAGTGCCTTTCGGGGCAGCCGTTCCCCCTCCGAGTGCCTTTTGGGGCGGCTGGGCCGCTCCCACTGCCTTTCGGGGCGGCCGGGCCGGCTCTGTGTGCCTTTCGGGGAGGCCGGGGAGCCTCCGAGTGCCTTTCAGGGAGGCCGGGTCGCCTCCCAGTGCCTTTCGGGACGGCCGGGGAGGCTCCGAGTGCCTTTGGGGGCAGCCGGCGAGGCTCCGAGTGCCTTTCGGGGAGGCCGGGGAGGCTCCGAGTGCTTTTCGGGGCGGCCGGGCTGCCTCCGAGTGCCTTTCGGGGCAGCCGGTCGCCTCCGAGTGCCTTTTGGGGCGGCCAGGGAGGCTCTGAGTGCCTTTGGGGGAGGCCGGGCCGCCTCCGAGTGCCTTTCGGGGAGGCTGGGCCACCTCCGAGTGCCTTTTGGGGCGGCCAGGGAGGCTCCGAGTGCCTTTCGGGGCAGCTGGGCAGGCTCCGAGTGCCTTTTGGGGTCTTCGGGCCGGCTCCGAGTGCCTTTCGGGGTGGCCGGGCAGGCTCTGAGTGCCTTTCGGGGATGCCGGGGAGGCTCCGAGTGTCTTTTTCGGGCGGCCGGGACGGCTTCGAGCGCCTTTCGGGGCGGCTGGGGATCTCCGAGTGCCTTTGTGGGCGGCCGGGGAGGCTCCGAGTGCCTTTCGGGGCGGCCGGGGAGGCTGCGAGTGCCTTTCGGGGCGCCCGGGGCGGTTCCGAGTGCCTTTCGGGGCGGCCTGGCCGGCTCCGAGTGCCTTTCGGGGTGGCCAGTCGCCTCCGAGTGCCTTTCGGGGCGGTCGGGGAGGCTCGGAGTGCCTTTGGGGGAGGCCGGGCAGGCTCCGAGTGCCTTTCGGGGAGGCTGGGCCGCCTCCGAGTGCCTTTTGGGGCGGCCAGGGAGGCTCCGAGTGCCTTTCGGGGCGGCCGGGGAGGCTCCGAGTGCCTTTGTGGGTGGCCACGGAGGCTCCGAGTGCCTTTCGGGACATCCGGGGAGGCTCCGAGTGCCTTTCGGGGCGGCCGTTCACCTCCGAGTGCCTTTCGGGGTGGTCGGGGAGGCTCCGAGTGCCTTTGTGGACGGCCGGGGAGGCTCCGAGTGCCTTTCGGGGCGGCCGGGCCGGCTCCGAGTGCCTTTCGGGGCGGCCGGTCGCCTCCGAGTGCCTTTCGGGGTGGTCGGGGAGGCTCCGAGTGCCTTTGGGGGAGGCTGGGCCGCCTCTGAGTGCCTTTCGGGGAGGCTGGGCCGCCTCCGAGTGCCTTTCGGGGCGGCCGGGGAGGCTCCGAGTGCCTTTTGGGGCAGGCGGGCCGCCTACGAGTGCCTTTTTGGGCGGCCAGGGAGGCTCCGAGTGCCTTTTGGGGTGGCCGGGCAGGCTCCAAGTGCCTTTCGGGGCGGCCGGGCAGGCTCTGAGTGCCTTTCGGGGCGGCCGGGGAGGCTCCGAGTGCCTTTCGGGGCGGCCGGGGAGGCTCCGAGTGCCTTTGTGGGCGGCCGGGCCGCCTCCGAGTGCCTTTCGGGGCGGCCGGGCAGGCTCCGAGTGCCTTTTGGGGAGGCCGTGTCGCCTCCCAGTGCCTTTCGGGTCAGCCGGACCGCCTCCAAGTGCCTTTGGGGGCGCCCAGGGAGGCTCTGAGTGCCTTTTGGGGCAGCCGGGAAGCCTCCGAGTCCCTTTCAGGGCGGTCGCGCTGCCTCCGAGTGCCTTTTGGGGCGGCCGGCGAGGCTCTGAGTGCCTTTGTGGGCGGCCGGGGAGGCTCCGAGTGCCTTTTTGGGGCGGCTGGGGAGGCTCCGAGTGCCTTTCGGGGAGGCCGGGGAGGCTCTGAGTACCTTTCGGGGCGGACGGAGAGGCTCCGAGTGCCTTTCGGGGCGGCCGGGGAGGCTCCGAGTGCCTTTCGGGGCGGCCAGGACGGCTCCGAGTGCCTTTCGGGGCGGCCGGTCTGCCTCCGAGTGCCTTTCGGGGCGGCTGGGTCGCCTCCGAGTGCCTTTCGGGGCGGCCGGCGAGGCTCTGAATGCCTTTCGGGGAGGCCGGCGAGGCTCCGAGTGCCTTTCGAGGTGGCTGTTTCCCCTCAAAGTGCATTTCGAGGCGGCCTGGCTGGCTCCGAGTGCCTTTTAGGGTGGCTGGGGAGGCTCCGAGTGCCTTTCGGGGCGGCCGGGGAGGCTCCGAGTGCCTTTCGGGGAGGCTGGGCAGGCTCCGAGTGTCTTTCGGGGCGGCCAGGGAGGCTCCGAGTGCCTTTCGGGGCGGCCGTGCAGGCTCCGACTGCCTTTGTGGGTGGCCACGGAGGCTCCGAGTGCCTTTCGGGGTGGCTGGGGAAGCTCCGAGTGCCTTTCGGGGCAGCCGTGGAGGCTCTGAGTGCCTTTCGGGGCGGCCGGGCAGGCTCCGAGTGCCTTTCGGGGCGGCCGGGGAGGCTCCGAGTGCCTTTTAGGGAGGCCGGGCCGCCTCCAAGTGCCTTTCGGGGAGGCCGGTCTGCCTCCGAGTGCCTTTCGGGGCAGCCGGGTTGCCTCTGAGTGCCTTTCGGGGCGGCCGGGGAGGCTCCGAGTGCCTTTCGGGGTGGCCGGGCTGCCTCCGAGTGCCTTTCAGGGAGGCCGGTGAGTCTCCGAGTGCCTTTCGGGGCGGCCAGGGAGGCTCCGAGTGCCTTTCGGAGTGGCCGGGGAGGCTCCGAGTGCCTTTCTGGTAGGCCGTGTCGCCTCCGAGTGCCTTTCGGGGCAGCCGAACCGCCTCCAAGTGCCTTTCGGGGCGGCCGGGGAGGCTCCGAGTGCCTTTGGGGGCGGCCGGGGAGGCTCCGAGTACCTTTCGGGGCGGCCGGGCAGGCTCCAAGTGCCTTTTGGGGATGCCGGGGAGGCTCCGAGTGTCTTTTTCGGGCGGCCGGGACGGCTTCGAGCGCCTTTCGGGGCGGCCGGGGAGGCTCCGAGTGCCTTTGTGGACGGCCAGGGAGGCTCCGAGTGCCTTTCGGGGCGGCCAGGGAGGCTCCAAGTGCCTTTCGGAGTGGCCGGGGAGGCTCCGAGTGCCTTTCTGGTAGGCCGTGTCGCCTCCGAGTGCCTTTCGGGGCAGCCGAACCGCCTCCAAGTGCCTTTCGGGGCGGCCGGGGAGGCTCCGAGTGCCTTTGGGGGCGGCCGGGGAGGCTCCGAGTACCTTTCGGGGCGGCCGGGCAGGCTCCAAGTGCCTTTTGGGGATGCCGGGGAGGCTCCGAGTGTCTTTTTCGGGCGGCCGGGACGGCTTCGAGCGCCTTTCGGGGCGGCCGGGGAGGCTCCGAGTGCCTTTGTGGACGGCCAGGGAGGCTCCGAGTGCCTTTCGGGGAGGCCGGGGAGGCTGCGAGTGCCTTTCGGGGCGGCCGGGCTGCCTCCGAGTGCCTTTCGGGGAGGCCGGGGAGGCTCCGAGTGCCTTTGTGGGTGGCCACGGAGGCTCTGAGTGCCTTTCGGGGAGGCCGGGCCGGCTCCGAGTGCCTTTCGGGGCGGCCGGGGAGGCTCCGAGTGCCTTTCGGGGCGGCCGGCCCTCCTGAGTGCCTTTCGAGGTGGCCGGGCCGCCTCCGAGTGCCTTTGTGGGCGGCCGATGAGGCTCCGAATGCCTTTCGGGGAGGCCGGGCCGCCTCCGAGTGCCTTTTGGGGAGGTCGGGGAGGCTCCGAGTGCCTTTCGGGGTGGCCGGGCCGCCTCCGAGTGCCTTTTGGGGAGGCCGGGGAGGCTCCGAGTGCCTTTGTGGGCAGCCGGGGAGGCTCCGAGTGCCTTTTCGGGGAGGCCGGGGAGGCTCCGAGTGCCTTTCGGGGCGGCCGGCGAGGCTCCGAGTGCCTTTCGGGGCAGCCGTTCCCCCTCCGAGTGCCTTTTGGGGCGGCTGGGCCGCTCCCACTGCCTTTCGGGGCGGCCGGGCCGGCTCTGTGTGCCTTTCGGGGAGGCCGGGGAGCCTCCGAGTGCCTTTCAGGGAGGCCGGGTCGCCTCCCAGTGCCTTTCGGGACGGCCGGGGAGGCTCCGAGTGCCTTTGGGGGCAGCCGGCGAGGCTCCGAGTGCCTTTCGGGGAGGCCGGGGAGGCTCCGAGTGCTTTTCGGGGCGGCCGGGCTGCCTCCGAGTGCCTTTCGGGGCAGCCGGTCGCCTCCGAGTGCCTTTTGGGGCGGCCAGGGAGGCTCTGAGTGCCTTTGGGGGAGGCCGGGCCGCCTCCGAGTGCCTTTCGGGGAGGCTGGGCCACCTCCGAGTGCCTTTTGGGGCGGCCAGGGAGGCTCCGAGTGCCTTTCGGGGCAGCTGGGCAGGCTCCGAGTGCCTTTTGGGGTCTTCGGGCCGGCTCCGAGTGCCTTTCGGGGTGGCCGGGCAGGCTCTGAGTGCCTTTCGGGGATGCCGGGGAGGCTCCGAGTGTCTTTTTGGGGCGGCCGGGACGGCTTCGAGCGCCTTTCGGGGCGGCTGGGGATCTCCGAGTGCCTTTGTGGACGGCCGGGGAGGCTCCGAGTGCCTTTCGGGGCGGCCGGGGAGGCTGCGAGTGCCTTTCGGGGCGCCCGGGGCGGTTCCGAGTGCCTTTCGGGGCGGCCTGGCCGGCTCCGAGTGCCTTTCGGGGTGGCCAGTCGCCTCCGAGTGCCTTTCGGGGCGGTCGGGGAGGCTCGGAGTGCCTTTGGGGGAGGCCGGGCAGGCTCCGAGTGCCTTTCGGGGAGGCTGGGCCGCCTCCGAGTGCCTTTTGGGGCGGCCAGGGAGGCTCCGAGTGCCTTTCGGGGCGGCCGGGGAGGCTCCGAGTGCCTTTGTGGGTGGCCACGGAGGCTCCGAGTGCCTTTTTGGGGGGCCAGGGAGGCTCCGAGTGCGTTTTGGGGTGGCCGGGCAGGCTCCGAGTGCCTTTCGGGGCGGCCGGGGAGGCTCCGAGTGCCTTTGTGGGCGGTCGGCGAGGCTCCGAGTGCCTTTCAGGGAGACCGGTCCGCCTCCGAGTGCCTTTCGGGGCGTCCGTGCAGGCTCCGAGTGCCTTTCGGGGTGGCCATGGAGGCTCTGAGTGCCTTTCGGGGTGGCTGGGCCGCCTCCGAGTGCCTTTCGGGGCGCCCAGGGAGGCTCTGAGTGCCTTTCGGGGCAGCCGGGAAGCCTCCGAGTCCCTTTCAGGGCGGTCGCGCTGCCTCCGAGTGCCTTTTGGGGCGGCCGGCGAGGCTCTGAGTGCCTTTGTGGGCGGCCGGGGAGGCTCCGAGTGCCTTTTTGGGGCGGCTGGGGAGGTTCCGAGTGCCTTTCGGGGAGGCCGGGGAGGCTCTGAGTACCTTTCGGGGCGGACGGAGAGGCTCCGAGTGCCTTTCGGGGCGGCCGGGGAGGCTCCGAGTGCCTTTCGGGGCGGCCAGGACGGCTCCGAGTGCCTTTCGGGGCGGCCGGTCTGCCTCCGAGTGCCTTTCGGGGCGGCTGGGTCGCCTCCGAGTGCCTTTCGGGGCGGCCGGCGAGGCTCTGAATGCCTTTCGGGGAGGCCGGCGAGGCTCCGAGTGCCTTTCGAGGTGGCTGTTTCCCCTCAAAGTGCATTTCGAGGCGGCCTGGCTGGCTCCGAGTGCCTTTTAGGGTGGCTGGGGAGGCTCCGAGTGCCTTTCGGGGCGGCCGGGGAGGCTCCGAGTGCCTTTCGGGGAGGCTGGGCAGGCTCCGAGTGTCTTTCGGGGCGGCCAGGGAGGCTCCGAGTGCCTTTCGGGGCGGCCGTGCAGGCTCCGACTGCCTTTGTGGGTGGCCACGGAGGCTCCGAGTGCCTTTCGGGGTGGCTGGGGAGGCTCCGAGTGCCTTTCGGGGCGGCCGTGGAGGCTCTGAGTGCCTTTCGGGGCGGCCGGGCAGGCTCCGAGTGCCTTTCGGGGCGGCCGGGGAGGCTCCGAGTGCCTTTTAGGGAGGCCGGGCCGCCTCCAAGTGCCTTTCGGGGCGGCCGGTCTGCCTCCGAGTGCCTTTCGGGGCAGCCGGGTTGCCTCTGAGTGCCTTTCGGGGCGGCCGGGGAGGCTCCGAGTGCCTTTCGGGGTGGCCGGGCTGCCTCCGAGTGCCTTTCAGGGAGGCCGGTGAGTCTCCGAGTGCCTTTCGGGGCGGCCAGGGAGGCTCCGAGTGCCTTTCGGGGCGGCCGGGGAGGCTCCGAGTGCCTTTGGGGGCGGCTGGGGAGGCTCCGAGTACCTTTCGGGGCGGCCGGGCAGGCTCCAAGTGCCTTTTGGGGATGCCGGGGAGGCTCCGAGTGTCTTTTTCGGGCGGCCGGGACGGCTTCGAGCGCCTTTCGGGGCGGCCGGGGAGGCTCCGAGTGCCTTTGTGGACGGCCAGGGAGGCTCCGAGTGCCTTTCGGGGCGGCCAGGGAGGCTCCAAGTGCCTTTCGGAGTGGCCGGGGAGGCTCCGAGTGCCTTTCTGGTAGGCCGTGTCGCCTCCGAGTGCCTTTCGGGGCAGCCGAACCGCCTCCAAGTGCCTTTCGGGGCGGCCGGGGAGGCTCCGAGTGCCTTTGGGGGCGGCCGGGGAGGCTCCGAGTACCTTTCGGGGCGGCTGGGCAGGCTCCAAGTGCCTTTTGGGGATGCCGGGGAGGCTCCGAGTGTCTTTTTCGGGCGGCCGGGACGGCTTCGAGCGCCTTTCGGGGCGGCCGGGGAGGCTCCGAGTGCCTTTGTGGACGGCCAGGGAGACTCCGAGTGCCTTTCGGGGAGGCCGGGGAGGCTGTGAGTGCCTTTCGGGGCGGCCGGGCTGCCTCCGAGTGCCTTTCGGGGAGGCCGGGGAGGCTCCGAGTGCCTTTGTGGGTGGCCACGGAGGCTCTGAGTGCCTTTCGGGGAGGCCGGGGAGGCTCCGAGTGCCTTTCGGGGCGGCCGGTGAGGCTCCGAGTGCCTTTCGGGGCGGCCGGCCCTCCCGAGTGCCTTTCGGGGAGGCCGGGCCGCCTCCGAGTGCCTTTGTGGGCGGCCGATGAGGCTCCGAATGCCTTTCGGGGAGGCCGGGCCGCCTCCGAGTGCCTTTTGGGGAGGTCGGGGAGGCTCCGAGTGCCTTTTGGGGTGGCCGGGCCGCCTCCGAGTGCCTTTTGGGGAGGCCGGGGAGGCTCCGAGTGCCTTTCGGGGCAGCTAGGGAGGCTCCGAGTGCCTTTTCGGGGAGGCCGGGGAGGCTCCGAGTGCCTTTCGGGGCGGCCGGCGAGGCTCCGAGTGCCTTTCGGGGCAGCCGTTCCCCCTCCGAGTGCCTTTCGGGGCGGCTGGGCCGGTCCCACTGCCTTTCGGGGCGGCCGGGCCGGCTCTGTGTGCCTTTCGGGGAGGCCGGGGAGCCTCCGAGTGCCTTTCAGGGAGGCCGGGTCGCCTCCCAGTGCCTTTCGGGACGGCCGGGGAGGCTCCGAGTGCCTTTGGGGGCAGCCGGCGAGGCTCCGAGTGCCTTTCGGGGAGGCCGGGGAGGCTCCGAGTGCTTTTCGGGGCGGCCGGGCTGCCTCCGAGTGCCTTTCGGGGCAGCCGGTCGCCTCCGAGTGCCTTTTGGGGCGGCCAGGGAGGCTCTGAGTGCCTTTGGGGGAGGCCGGGCCGCCTCCGAGTGCCTTTCGGGGAGGCTGGGCCGCCTCCGAGTGCCTTTTGGGGCGGCCAGGGAGGCTCCGAGTGCCTTTCGGGGCAGCTGGGCAGGCTCCGAGTGCCTTTTGGGGTCTTCGGGCCGGCTCCGAGTGCCTTTCGGGGTGGCCGGGCAGGCTCTGAGTGCCTTTCGGGGATGCCGGGGAGGCTCCGAGTGTCTTTTTGGGGCGGCCGGGACGGCTTCGAGCGCCTTTCGGGGCGGCTGGGGAGGCTCCGAGTGCCTTTGTGGACGGCCGGGGAGGCTGCGAGTGCCTTTCGGGGCGGCCGGGGAGGCTGCGAGTGCCTTTGTGGGCGCCCGGGGCGGTTCCGAGTGCCTTTCGGGGCGGCCTGGCCGGCTCCGAGTGCCTTTCGGGGTGGCCAGTCGCCTCCGAGTGCCTTTCGGGGCGGTCGGGGAGGCTCGGAGTGCCTTTGGGGGAGGCCGGGCAGGCTCCGAGTGCCTTTCGGGGAGGCTGGGCCGCCTCCGAGTGCCTTTTTGGGCGGCCAGGGAGGCTCCGAGTGCCTTTTGGGGTGGCCGGGGAGGCTCCGAGTGCCTTTCGGGGTGGCCGGGCCGCCTACGAGTGCCTTTTTGGGGGGCCAGGGAGGCTCCGAGTGCCTTTTGGGGTGGCCGGGCAGGCTCCGAGTGCCTTTCGGGGCGGCCGGGGAGGCTCCGAGTGCCTTTGTGGGCGGTCGGCGAGGCTCCGAGTGCCTTTCAGGGAGACCGGTCCGCCTCCGAGTGCCTTTTGGGGCGTCCGTGCAGGCTCCGAGTGCCTTTGGGGGTGGCCATGGAGGCTCTGAGTGCCTTTCGGGGTGGCTGGGCAGGCTCCGAGTGCCTTTTGGGGCGGCCGGGGAGGCTCCGAGTGCCTTTCGGGGCGGCCGGGGGGGCTATGAGTGCCTTTCGAGGCGGCCGGGGAGGCTCCGAGTGCCTTTTGGGGTGGCCGGGCCTTCTCCGAGTGCCTTTCGGGGCGGCCAGGCTACCTCTGAGTGCCCTTTGGGGCGTCCAGCGAGGCTCCGAGTGCCTTTGTGGGCGGCCGGGCCGGCTCCGAGTGCCTTTTGGGGCAGCTGGGGAGGCTCCGAGTGCCTTTTCGGGCAGCTGGGGAGGCTCCGAGTGCCTTTCGGGGCGGCCGGAGAGGCTCCGAGTGCCTTTCGGGGCAGCTGGGAAGGCTCCGAGTGCCTTTTGGGGCGGCCAGGGAGGCTCCGAGTGCCTTTGTGGGCGGCCGGGGAGGCTCCGAGTGCCTTTCAGGGCGTCTGGGGAGGCTCCGAGTGCCTTTCGGGGCAGCCCTTCCCCCTCCGAGTGCCTTTCGGGGCGTCAGAGCCGGTCCCAGTGCCTTTCGGGGAGGCCGGGCAGCCTCTCAGTGCCTTTCGGGGAGGCCGGGCCGGCTCCGAGTGCCTTTCGGGGCGGCCGGGCAGGCTCCGAGTGCCTTTGGGGGCAGCCGTTCCCCCTCCGAGTGCCTTTCGGGGAGGCCGGGCTGCCTCCCAGAGCCTTTCGGGGCAGCCGGCGAGGCTCTGACTGCCTTTCGGGGAGGCCGGGCCGCCTCCGAGTGCCTTTCGGGGCGGCCGGACCGCCTCCCAGTGCCTTTGGGGGCGGCTGGGCCGGCTCCGAGTGCCTTTTGGGGTGGCCGGGCAGGCTCCGAGTGCCTTTCGGGGCGGCCGGTCGCCTCCGAGTGCCTTTCGGGGCGGTCGGGGAGGCTCTGAGTGCCTTTGGGGGAGGCTGGGCCGCCTCCGAGTGCCTTTTGGGGCGGCCAGGGAGGCTCCGAGTGCCTTTCGGGGCGGCCGGGGAGGCTCCGAGTGCCTTTGTGGGTGGCCACGGAGGCTCCGAGTGCCTTTCGGGGCATCCGGGGAGGCTCCGAGTGCCTTTCGGGGCGGCCGTTCACCTCCGAGTGCCTTTCGGGGTGGTCGGGGAGGCTCCGAGTGCCTTTGTGGACGGCCGGGGAGGCTCCGAGTGCCTTTCGGGGCGGCCGGGCCGGCTCCGAGTGCCTTTTGGGGCGGCCGGTCGCCTCCGAGTGCCTTTCGGGGTGGTCGGGGAGGCTCCGAGTGCCTTTGGGGGAGGCTGGGCCGCCTCTGAGTGCCTTTCGGGGAGGCTGGGCCGCCTCCGAGTGCCTTTCGGGGTGGCCGGGGAGGCTCCGAGTGCCTTTTGGGGCAGGCGGGCCGCCTACGAGTGCCTTTTTGGGCGGCCAGGGAGGCTCCGAGTGCCTTTTGGGGTGGCCGGGCAGGCTCCGAGTGCCTTTCGGGGCGGCCGGGCAGGCTCTGAGTGCCTTTCGGGGCGGCCGGGGAGGCTCCGAGTGCCTTTCGGGGCGGCCGGGGAGGCTCCGAGTGCCTTTGTGGGCGGCCGGGCCGCCTCCGAGTGCCTTTCGGGGCGGCCGGGCAGGCTCCGAGTGCCTTTTGGGGAGGCCGTGTCGCCTCCCAGTGCCTTTCGGGTCAGCCGGACCGCCTCCAAGTGCCTTTGGGGGCGCCCAGGGAGGCTCTGAGTGCCTTTTGGGGCAGCCGGGAAGCCTCCGAGTCCCTTTCAGGGCGGTCGCGCTGCCTCCGAGTGCCTTTTGGGGCGGCCGGCGAGGCTCTGAGTGCCTTTGTGGGCGGCCGGGGAGGCTCCGAGTGCCTTTTTAGGGCGGCTGGGGAGGCTCCGAGTGCCTTTCGGGGAGGCCGGGGAGGCTCTGAGTACCTTTCGGGGCGGACGGAGAGGCTCCGAGTGCCTTTCGGGGCGGCCGGGGAGGCTCCGAGTGCCTTTCGGGGCGGCCAGGACGGCTCCGAGTGCCTTTCGGGGCGGCCGGTCTGCCTCCGAGTGCCTTTCGGGGCGGCTGGGTCGCCTCCGAGTGCCTTTCGGGGCGGCCGGCGAGGCTCTGAATGCCTTTCGGGGAGGCCGGCGAGGCTCCGAGTGCCTTTCGAGGTGGCTGTTTCCCCTCAAAGTGCATTTCGAGGCGGCCTGGCTGGCTCCGAGTGCCTTTTAGGGTGGCTGGGGAGGCTCCGAGTGCCTTTCGGGGCGGCCGGGGAGGCTCCGAGTGCCTTTCGGGGAGGCTGGGCAGGCTCCGAGTGTCTTTCGGGGCGGCCAGGGAGGCTCCGAGTGCCTTTCGGGGCGGCCGTGCAGGCTCCGACTGCCTTTGTGGGTGGCCACGGAGGCTCCGAGTGCCTTTCGGGGTGGCTGGGGAAGCTCCGAGTGCCTTTCGGGGCGGCCGTGGAGGCTCTGAGTGCCTTTCGGGGCGGCCGGGCAGGCTCCGAGTGCCTTTCGGGGCGGCCGGGGAGGCTCCGAGTGCCTTTTAGGGAGGCCGGGCCGCCTCCAAGTGCCTTTCGGGGAGGCCGGTCTGCCTCCGAGTGCCTTTCGGGGCAGCCGGGTTGCCTCTGAGTGCCTTTCGGGGCGGCCGGGGAGGCTCCGAGTGCCTTTCGGGGTGGCCGGGCTGCCTCCGAGTGCCTTTCAGGGAGGCCGGTGAGTCTCCGAGTGCCTTTCGGGGCGGCCAGGGAGGCTCCGAGTGCCTTTCGGAGTGGCCGGGGAGGCTCCGAGTGCCTTTCTGGTAGGCCGTGTCGCCTCCGAGTGCCTTTCGGGGCAGCCGAACCGCCTCCAAGTGCCTTTCGGGGCGGCCGGGGAGGCTCCGAGTGCCTTTGGGGGCGGCCGGGGAGGCTCCGAGTACCTTTCGGGGCGGCCGGGCAGGCTCCAAGTGCCTTTTGGGGATGCCGGGGAGGCTCCGAGTGTCTTTTTCGGGCGGCCGGGACGGCTTCGAGCGCCTTTCGGGGCGGCCGGGGAGGCTCCGAGTGCCTTTGTGGACGGCCAGGGAGGCTCCGAGTGCCTTTCGGGGCGGCCAGGGAGGCTCCAAGTGCCTTTCGGAGTGGCCGGGGAGGCTCCGAGTGCCTTTCTGGTAGGCCGTGTCGCCTCCGAGTGCCTTTCGGGGCAGCCGAACCGCCTCCAAGTGCCTTTCGGGGCGGCCGGGGAGGCTCCGAGTGCCTTTGGGGGCGGCCGGGGAGGCTCCGAGTACCTTTCGGGGCGGCCGGGCAGGCTCCAAGTGCCTTTTGGGGATGCCGGGGAGGCTCCGAGTGTCTTTTTCGGGCGGCCGGGACGGCTTCGAGCGCCTTTCGGGGCGGCCGGGGAGGCTCCGAGTGCCTTTGTGGACGGCCAGGGAGGCTCCGAGTGCCTTTCGGGGAGGCCGGGGAGGCTGCGAGTGCCTTTCGGGGCGGCCGGGCTGCCTCCGAGTGCCTTTCGGGGAGGCCGGGGAGGCTCCGAGTGCCTTTGTGGGTGGCCACGGAGGCTCTGAGTGCCTTTCGGGGAGGCCGGGCCGGCTC
Organism: Struthio camelus; assembly: GCF_040807025.1. Taxonomy (NCBI): domain Eukaryota; kingdom Metazoa; phylum Chordata; class Aves; order Struthioniformes; family Struthionidae; genus Struthio; species Struthio camelus. The sequence continues at coordinate 1,452,931 of NC_090974.1, read as the reverse complement.
CGAGTGCCTTTCGGGGCGGCCGGGGAGGCTCCGAGTGCCTTTCGGGGCGGCCGGCCCTCCCGAGTGCCTTTCGAGGTGGCCGGGCCGCCTCCGAGTGCCTTTGTGGGCGGCCGATGAGGCTCCGAATGCCTTTCGGGGAGGCCGGGCCGCCTCCGAGTGCCTTTTGGGGAGGTCGGGGAGGCTCCGAGTGCCTTTCGGGGTGGCCGGGCCGCCTCCGAGTGCCTTTTGGGGAGGCCGGGGAGGCTCCGAGTGCCTTTGTGGGCAGCCGGGGAGGCTCCGAGTGCCTTTTCGGGGAGGCCGGGGAGGCTCCGAGTGCCTTTCGGGGCGGCCGGCGAGGCTCCGAGTGCCTTTCGGGGCAGCCGTTCCCCCTCCGAGTGCCTTTCGGGGTGGCTGGGCCGGTCCCACTGCCTTTCGGGGCGGCCGGGCCGGCTCTGTGTGCCTTTCGGGGAGGCCGGGGAGCCTCCGAGTGCCTTTCAGGGAGGCCGGGTCGCCTCCCAGTGCCTTTCGGGACGGCCGGGGAGGCTCCGAGTGCTTTTCGGGGAGGCCGGGGAGGCTCCGAGTGCTTTTCGGGGAGGCCGGGCTGCCTCCGAGTGCCTTTCGGGGCAGCCGGTCGCCTCCGAGTGCCTTTTGGGGCGGCCAGGGAGGCTCTGAGTGCCTTTGGGGGAGGCCGGGCCGCCTCCGAGTGCCTTTCGGGGAGGCTGGGCCGCCTCCGAGTGCCTTTTGGGGCGGCCAGGGAGGCTCCGAGTGCCTTTCGGGGCAGCTGGGCAGGCTCCGAGTGCCTTTTGGGGTCTTCGGGCCGGCTCCGAGTGCCTTTCGGGGTGGCCGGGCAGGCTCCGAGTGCCTTTCGGGGATGCCGGGGAGGCTCCGAGTGTCTTTTTGGGGCGGCCGGGACGGCTTCGAGCGCCTTTCGGGGCGGCTGGGGAGGCTCCGAGTGCCTTTGTGGACGGCCGGGGAGGCTGCGAGTGCCTTTCGGGGCGGCCGGGGAGGCTGCGAGTGCCTTTCGGGGCGCCCGGGGCGGTTCCGAGTGCCTTTCGGGGCGGCCTGGCCGGCTCCGAGTGCCTTTCGGGGTGGCCAGTCGCCTCCGAGTGCCTTTCGGGGCGGTCGGGGAGGCTCGGAGTGCCTTTGGGGGAGGCCGGGCAGGCTCCGAGTGCCTTTCGGGGAGGCTGGGCCGCCTCCGAGTGCCTTTTTGGGCGGCCAGGGAGGCTCCGAGTGCCTTTTGGGGTGGCCGGGGAGGCTCCGAGTGCCTTTCGGGGTGGCCGGGCCGCCTACGAGTGCCTTTTTGGGGGGCCAGGGAGGCTCCGAGTGCCTTTTGGGGTGGCCGGGCAGGCTCCGAGTGCCTTTCGGGGCGGCCGGGGAGGCTCCGAGTGCCTTTGTGGGCGGTCGGCGAGGCTCCGAGTGCCTTTCAGGGAGACCGGTCCGCCTCCGAGTGCCTTTCGGGGCGTCCGTGCAGGCTCCGAGTGCCTTTCGGGGTGGCCATGGAGGCTCTGAGTGCCTTTCGGGGTGGCTGGGCAGGCTCCGAGTGCCTTTTGGGGCGGCCGGGGAGGCTCCGAGTGCCTTTCGGGGCGGCCGGGGGGGCTATGAGTGCCTTTCGAGGCGGCCGGGGAGGCTCCGAGTGCCTTTTGGGGTGGCCGGGCCTTCTCCGAGTGCCTTTCGGGGCGGCCAGGCTACCTCTGAGTGCCCTTTGGGGCGTCCAGCGAGGCTCCGAGTGCCTTTGTGGGCGGCCGGGCCGGCTCCGAGTGCCTTTTGGGGCAGCTGGGGAGGCTCCGAGTGCCTTTTCGGGCAGCTGGGGAGGCTCCGAGTGCCTTTCGGGGCGGCCGGAGAGGCTCCGAGTGCCTTTCGGGGCAGCTGGGAAGGCTCCGAGTGCCTTTTGGGGCGGCCAGGGAGGCTCCGAGTGCCTTTGTGGGCGGCCGGGGAGGCTCCGAGTGCCTTTCAGGGCGTCTGGGGAGGCTCCGAGTGCCTTTCGGGGCAGCCCTTCCCCCTCCGAGTGCCTTTCGGGGCGTCAGAGCCGGTCCCAGTGCCTTTCGGGGAGGCCGGGCAGCCTCTCAGTGCCTTTCGGGGAGGCCGGGCCGGCTCCGAGTGCCTTTCGGGGCGGCCGGGCAGGCTCCGAGTGCCTTTGGGGGCAGCCGTTCCCCCTCCGAGTGCCTTTCGGGGAGGCCGGGCTGCCTCCCAGAGCCTTTCGGGGCAGCCGGCGAGGCTCTGACTGCCTTTCGGGGAGGCCGGGCCGCCTCCGAGTGCCTTTCGGGGCGGCCGGACCGCCTCCCAGTGCCTTTGGGGGCGGCTGGGCCGGCTCCGAGTGCCTTTTGGGGTGGCCGGGCAGGCTCCGAGTGCCTTTCGGGGCGGCCGGTCGCCTCCGAGTGCCTTTCGGGGCGGTCGGGGAGGCTCTGAGTGCCTTTGGGGGAGGCTGGGCCGCCTCCGAGTGCCTTTTGGGGCGGCCAGGGAGGCTCCGAGTGCCTTTCGGGGCGGCCGGGGAGGCTCCGAGTGCCTTTGTGGGTGGCCACGGAGGCTCCGAGTGCCTTTCGGGGCATCCGGGGAGGCTCCGAGTGCCTTTCGGGGCGGCCGTTCACCTCCGAGTGCCTTTCGGGGTGGTCGGGGAGGCTCCGAGTGCCTTTGTGGACGGCCGGGGAGGCTCCGAGTGCCTTTCGGGGCGGCCGGGCCGGCTCCGAGTGCCTTTTGGGGCGGCCGGTCGCCTCCGAGTGCCTTTCGGGGTGGTCGGGGAGGCTCCGAGTGCCTTTGGGGGAGGCTGGGCCGCCTCTGAGTGCCTTTCGGGGAGGCTGGGCCGCCTCCGAGTGCCTTTCGGGGTGGCCGGGGAGGCTCCGAGTGCCTTTTGGGGCAGGCGGGCCGCCTACGAGTGCCTTTTTGGGCGGCCAGGGAGGCTCCGAGTGCCTTTTGGGGTGGCCGGGCAGGCTCCGAGTGCCTTTCGGGGCGGCCGGGCAGGCTCTGAGTGCCTTTCGGGGCGGCCGGGGAGGCTCCGAGTGCCTTTCGGGGCGGCCGGGGAGGCTCCGAGTGCCTTTGTGGGCGGCCGGGCCGCCTCCGAGTGCCTTTCGGGGCGGCCGGGCAGGCTCCGAGTGCCTTTTGGGGAGGCCGTGTCGCCTCCCAGTGCCTTTCGGGTCAGCCGGACCGCCTCCAAGTGCCTTTGGGGGCGCCCAGGGAGGCTCTGAGTGCCTTTTGGGGCAGCCGGGAAGCCTCCGAGTCCCTTTCAGGGCGGTCGCGCTGCCTCCGAGTGCCTTTTGGGGCGGCCGGCGAGGCTCTGAGTGCCTTTGTGGGCGGCCGGGGAGGCTCCGAGTGCCTTTTTAGGGCGGCTGGGGAGGCTCCGAGTGCCTTTCGGGGAGGCCGGGGAGGCTCTGAGTACCTTTCGGGGCGGACGGAGAGGCTCCGAGTGCCTTTCGGGGCGGCCGGGGAGGCTCCGAGTGCCTTTCGGGGCGGCCAGGACGGCTCCGAGTGCCTTTCGGGGCGGCCGGTCTGCCTCCGAGTGCCTTTCGGGGCGGCTGGGTCGCCTCCGAGTGCCTTTCGGGGCGGCCGGCGAGGCTCTGAATGCCTTTCGGGGAGGCCGGCGAGGCTCCGAGTGCCTTTCGAGGTGGCTGTTTCCCCTCAAAGTGCATTTCGAGGCGGCCTGGCTGGCTCCGAGTGCCTTTTAGGGTGGCTGGGGAGGCTCCGAGTGCCTTTCGGGGCGGCCGGGGAGGCTCCGAGTGCCTTTCGGGGAGGCTGGGCAGGCTCCGAGTGTCTTTCGGGGCGGCCAGGGAGGCTCCGAGTGCCTTTCGGGGCGGCCGTGCAGGCTCCGACTGCCTTTGTGGGTGGCCACGGAGGCTCCGAGTGCCTTTCGGGGTGGCTGGGGAAGCTCCGAGTGCCTTTCGGGGCGGCCGTGGAGGCTCTGAGTGCCTTTCGGGGCGGCCGGGCAGGCTCCGAGTGCCTTTCGGGGCGGCCGGGGAGGCTCCGAGTGCCTTTTAGGGAGGCCGGGCCGCCTCCAAGTGCCTTTCGGGGAGGCCGGTCTGCCTCCGAGTGCCTTTCGGGGCAGCCGGGTTGCCTCTGAGTGCCTTTCGGGGCGGCCGGGGAGGCTCCGAGTGCCTTTCGGGGTGGCCGGTCTGCCTCCGAGTGCCTTTCGGGGCAGCCGGGTTGCCTCTGAGTGCCTTTCGGGGCGGCCGGGGAGGCTCCGAGTGCCTTTCGGGGCGGCCAGGGAGGCTCCGAGTGCCTTTCGGAGTGGCCGGGGAGGCTCCGAGTGCCTTTCTGGTAGGCCGTGTCGCCTCCGAGTGCCTTTCGGGGCAGCCGAACCGCCTCCAAGTGCCTTTCGGGGCGGCCGGGGAGGCTCCGAGTGCCTTTGGGGGCGGCCGGGGAGGCTCCGAGTACCTTTCGGGGCGGCCGGGCAGGCTCCAAGTGCCTTTTGGGGATGCCGGGGAGGCTCCGAGTGTCTTTTTCGGGCGGCCGGGACGGCTTCGAGCGCCTTTCGGGGCGGCCGGGGAGGCTCCGAGTGCCTTTGTGGACGGCCAGGGAGGCTCCGAGTGCCTTTCGGGGCGGCCAGGGAGGCTCCAAGTGCCTTTCGGAGTGGCCGGGGAGGCTCCGAGTGCCTTTCTGGTAGGCCGTGTCGCCTCCGAGTGCCTTTCGGGGCAGCCGAACCGCCTCCAAGTGCCTTTCGGGGCGGCCGGGGAGGCTCCGAGTGCCTTTGGGGGCGGCCGGGGAGGCTCCGAGTACCTTTCGGGGCGGCCGGGCAGGCTCCAAGTGCCTTTTGGGGATGCCGGGGAGGCTCCGAGTGTCTTTTTCGGGCGGCCGGGACGGCTTCGAGCGCCTTTCGGGGCGGCCGGGGAGGCTCCGAGTGCCTTTGTGGACGGCCAGGGAGGCTCCGAGTGCCTTTCGGGGAGGCCGGGGAGGCTGCGAGTGCCTTTCGGGGCGGCCGGGCTGCCTCCGAGTGCCTTTCGGGGAGGCCGGGGAGGCTCCGAGTGCCTTTGTGGGTGGCCACGGAGGCTCTGAGTGCCTTTCGGGGAGGCCGGGCCGGCTCCGAGTGCCTTTCGGGGCGGCCGGGGAGGCTCCGAGTGCCTTTCGGGGCGGCCGGCCCTCCCGAGTGCCTTTCGAGGTGGCCGGGCCGCCTCCGAGTGCCTTTGTGGGCGGCCGATGAGGCTCCGAATGCCTTTCGGGGAGGCCGGGCCGCCTCCGAGTGCCTTTTGGGGAGGTCGGGGAGGCTCCGAGTGCCTTTCGGGGTGGCCGGGCCGCCTCCGAGTGCCTTTTGGGGAGGCCGGGGAGGCTCCGAGTGCCTTTGTGGGCAGCCGGGGAGGCTCCGAGTGCCTTTTCGGGGAGGCCGGGGAGGCTCCGAGTGCCTTTCGGGGCGGCCGGCGAGGCTCCGAGTGCCTTTCGGGGCAGCCGTTCCCCCTCCGAGTGCCTTTCGGGGTGGCTGGGCCGGTCCCACTGCCTTTCGGGGCGGCCGGGCCGGCTCTGTGTGCCTTTCGGGGAGGCCGGGGAGCCTCCGAGTGCCTTTCAGGGAGGCCGGGTCGCCTCCCAGTGCCTTTCGGGACGGCCGGGGAGGCTCCGAGTGCTTTTCGGGGAGGCCGGGGAGGCTCCGAGTGCTTTTCGGGGCGGCCGGGCTGCCTCCGAGTGCCTTTCGGGGCAGCCGGTCGCCTCCGAGTGCCTTTTGGGGCGGCCAGGGAGGCTCTGAGTGCCTTTGGGGGAGGCCGGGCCGCCTCCGAGTGCCTTTCGGGGAGGCTGGGCCGCCTCCGAGTGCCTTTTGGGGCGGCCAGGGAGGCTCCGAGTGCCTTTCGGGGCAGCTGGGCAGGCTCCGAGTGCCTTTTGGGGTCTTCGGGCCGGCTCCGAGTGCCTTTCGGGGTGGCCGGGCAGGCTCCGAGTGCCTTTCGGGGATGCCGGGGAGGCTCCGAGTGTCTTTTTGGGGCGGCCGGGACGGCTTCGAGCGCCTTTCGGGGCGGCTGGGGAGGCTCCGAGTGCCTTTGTGGACGGCCGGGGAGGCTGCGAGTGCCTTTCGGGGCGGCCGGGGAGGCTGCGAGTGCCTTTGTGGGCGCCCGGGGCGGTTCCGAGTGCCTTTCGGGGCGGCCTGGCCGGCTCCGAGTGCCTTTCGGGGTGGCCAGTCGCCTCCGAGTGCCTTTCGGGGCGGTCGGGGAGGCTCGGAGTGCCTTTGGGGGAGGCCGGGCAGGCTCCGAGTGCCTTTCGGGGAGGCTGGGCCGCCTCCGAGTGCCTTTTTGGGCGGCCAGGGAGGCTCCGAGTGCCTTTTGGGGTGGCCGGGGAGGCTCCGAGTGCCTTTCGGGGTGGCCGGGCCGCCTACGAGTGCCTTTTTGGGGGGCCAGGGAGGCTCCGAGTGCCTTTTGGGGTGGCCGGGCAGGCTCCGAGTGCCTTTCGGGGCGGCCGGGGAGGCTCCGAGTGCCTTTGTGGGCGGTCGGCGAGGCTCCGAGTGCCTTTCAGGGAGACCGGTCCGCCTCCGAGTGCCTTTCGGGGCGTCCGTGCAGGCTCCGAGTGCCTTTGGGGGTGGCCATGGAGGCTCTGAGTGCCTTTCGGGGTGGCTGGGCAGGCTCCGAGTGCCTTTTGGGGCGGCCAGGGAGGCTCCGAGTGCCTTTCGGGGCGGCCGGGGAGGCTCCGAGTGCCTTTGTGGGTGGCCACGGAGGCTCCGAGTGCCTTTCGGGGCATCCGGGGAGGCTCCGAGTGCCTTTCGGGGCGTCCGTGCAGGCTCCGAGTGCCTTTCGGGGTGGCCATGGAGGCTCTGAGTGCCTTTCGGGGTGGCTGGGCAGGCTCCGAGTGCCTTTTGGGGCGGCCGGGGAGGCTCCGAGTGCCTTTCGGGGCGGCCGGGGGGGCTATGAGTGCCTTTCGAGGCGGCCGGGGAGGCTCCGAGTGCCTTTTGGGGTGGCCGGGCCTTCTCCGAGTGCCTTTCGGGGCGGCCAGGCTACCTCTGAGTGCCCTTTGGGGCGTCCAGCGAGGCTCCGAGTGCCTTTGTGGGCGGCCGGGCCGGCTCCGAGTGCCTTTTGGGGCAGCTGGGGAGGCTCCGAGTGCCTTTTCGGGCAGCTGGGGAGGCTCCGAGTGCCTTTCGGGGCGGCCGGAGAGGCTCCGAGTGCCTTTCGGGGCAGCTGGGAAGGCTCCGAGTGCCTTTTGGGGCGGCCAGGGAGGCTCCGAGTGCCTTTGTGGGCGGCCGGGGAGGCTCCGAGTGCCTTTCAGGGCGTCTGGGGAGGCTCCGAGTGCCTTTCGGGGCAGCCCTTCCCCCTCCGAGTGCCTTTCGGGGCGTCAGAGCCGGTCCCAGTGCCTTTCGGGGAGGCCGGGCAGCCTCTCAGTGCCTTTCGGGGAGGCCGGGCCGGCTCCGAGTGCCTTTCGGGGCGGCCGGGCAGGCTCCGAGTGCCTTTGGGGGCAGCCGTTCCCCCTCCGAGTGCCTTTCGGGGAGGCCGGGCTGCCTCCCAGAGCCTTTCGGGGCAGCCGGCGAGGCTCTGACTGCCTTTCGGGGAGGCCGGGCCGCCTCCGAGTGCCTTTCGGGGCGGCCGGACCGCCTCCCAGTGCCTTTGGGGGCGGCTGGGCCGGCTCCGAGTGCCTTTTGGGGTGGCCGGGCAGGCTCCGAGTGCCTTTCGGGGCGGCCGGTCGCCTCCGAGTGCCTTTCGGGGCGGTCGGGGAGGCTCCGAGTGCCTTTGGGGGAGGCCGGGCCGCCTCCGAGTGCCTTTCGGGGAGGCTGGGCCGCCTCCGAGTGCCTTTTGGGGCGGCCAGGGAGGCTCCGAGTGCCTTTCGGGGCGGCCGGGGAGGCTCCGAGTGCCTTTGTGGGTGGCCACGGAGGCTCCGAGTGCCTTTCGGGACATCCGGGGAGGCTCCGAGTGCCTTTCGGGGCGGCCGTTCACCTCCGAGTGCCTTTCGGGGTGGTCGGGGAGGCTCCGAGTGCCTTTGTGGACGGCCGGGGAGGCTCCGAGTGCCTTTCGGGGCGGCCGGGCCGGCTCCGAGTGCCTTTCGGGGCGGCCGGTCGCCTCCGAGTGCCTTTCGGGGTGGTCGGGGAGGCTCCGAGTGCCTTTGGGGGAGGCTGGGCCGCCTCTGAGTGCCTTTCGGGGAGGCTGGGCCGCCTCCGAGTGCCTTTCGGGGCGGCCGGGGAGGCTCCGAGTGCCTTTTGGGGCAGGCGGGCCGCCTACGAGTGCCTTTTTGGGCGGCCAGGGAGGCTCCGAGTGCCTTTTGGGGTGGCCGGGCAGGCTCCAAGTGCCTTTCGGGGCGGCCGGGCAAGCTCTGAGTGCCTTTCGGGGCGGCCCGGGAGGCTCCGAGTGCCTTTCGGGGCGGCCGGGGAGGCTCCGAGTGCCTTTGTGGGCGGCCGGGCCGCCTCCGAGTGCCTTTCGGGGCGGCCGGGCAGGCTCCGAGTGCCTTTTGGGGAGGCCGGCGAGGCTCTGAGTGCCTTTGTGGGCGGCCGGGGAGGCTCCGAGTGCCTTTTTGGGGCGGCTGGCGAGGCTCCGAGTGCCTTTCGGGGAGGCCGGGGAGGCTCTGAGTACCTTTCGGGGCGGACGGAGAGGCTCCGAGTGCCTTTCGGGGCGGCCGGGGAGGCTCCGAGTGCCTTTCGGGGCGGCCAGGACGGCTCCGAGTGCCTTTCGGGGCGGCCGGTCTGCCTCCGAGTGCCTTTCGGGGCGGCTGGGTCGCCTCCGAGTGCCTTTCGGGGCGGCCGGCGAGGCTCTGAATGCCTTTCGGGGAGGCCGGCGAGGCTCCGAGTGCCTTTCGAGGTGGCTGTTTCCCCTCAAAGTGCATTTCGAGGCGGCCTGGCTGGCTCCGAGTGCCTTTTAGGGTGGCTGGGGAGGCTCCGAGTGCCTTTCGGGGCGGCCGGGGAGGCTCCGAGTGCCTTTCGGGGAGGCTGGGCAGGCTCCGAGTGTCTTTCGGGGCGGCCAGGGAGGCTCCGAGTGCCTTTCGGGGCGGCCGTGCAGGCTCCGACTGCCTTTGTGGGTGGCCACGGAGGCTCCGAGTGCCTTTCGGGGTGGCTGGGGAAGCTCCGAGTGCCTTTCGGGGCGGCCGTGGAGGCTCTGAGTGCCTTTCGGGGCGGCCGGGCAGGCTCTGAGTGCCTTTCGGGGCGGCCGGAGAGGCTCCGAGTGCCTTTTAGGGAGGCCGGGCCGCCTCCGAGTGCCTTTCGGGGAGGCCGGTCTGCCTCCGAGTGCCTTTCGGGGCAGCCGGGTTGCCTCTGAGTGCCTTTCGGGGCGGCCGGGGAGGCTCCGAGTGCCTTTCGGGGTGGCCGGGCTGCCTCCAAGTGCCTTTCAGGGAGGCCGGTGAGTCTCCGAGTGCCTTTCGGGGTGGCCAGGGAGGCTCCGAGTGCCTTTCGGGGCGGCCAGGGATGCTCCAAGTGCCTTTCGGAGTGGCCGGGGAGGCTCCGAGTGCCTTTCTGGTAGGCCGTGTCGCCTCCGAGTGCCTTTCGGGGCAGCCGAACCGCCTCCAAGTGCCTTTGGGGGCGGCCGGGGAGGCTCCGAGTGCCTTTGGGGGCGGCCGGGGAGGCTCCGAGTGCCTTTCGGGGCGGCCGGGCCGGCTCCGAGTGCCTTTCGGGGCGGCCGGTCGCCTCCGAGTGCCTTTCGGGGTGGTCGGGGAGGCTCCGAGTGCCTTTGGGGGAGGCCGGGCCGCCTCTGAGTGCCTTTCGGGGAGGCTGGGCCGCCTCCGAGTGCCTTTTGGAGCGGCCAGGGAGGCTCCGAGTGCCTTTCGGGGCAGCCGGGACGGCTCCGAGTGCCTTTTGGGGTCTTCGGGCCGGCTCCGAGTGCCTTTCGGGGTGGCCGGTGAGGCTCCGAGGGCCTTTCGGGGCGGTTGGGGAGGCTCCGAGTGCCTTTGGGGGAGGCCGGGCCGCCTCCGACTGCCTTTCGGGGAGGCTGGGCAGGCTCCGAGTGTCTTTCGGGGCGGCCGGGTAGGCTCTGAGTGCCTTTCGGGGAGGCCGGGGAGGCTCCGAGTGTCTTTGTGGACGGCCAGGGAGGCTCCGAGTGCCTTTCGGGGTGGCCAGTCGCCTTCGAGTGCCTTTCGGGGCGGTCGGGGAGGCTCGGAGTGCCTTTGGGGGAGGCCGGGCAGGCTCCGAGTGCCTTTGTGGGAGGCTGGGCCGCCAACGAGTGCCTTTTGGGGCGGCCAGGGAGGCTCCGAGTGCCTTTTGGGGTGGCCGGGGAGGCTCCGAGTGCCTTTCGGGGTGGCCGGGCCGCCTACGAGTGCCTTTTTGGGCGGTCGGCGAGGCTCCGAGTGCCTTTTGGGGAGGCCGGGCAGGCTCCGAGTGCCTTTCGGGGCGGCCGGGGAGGCTCCGAGTGCCTTTGTGGGCGGTCGGCGAGGCTCCGAGTGCCTTTCAGGGAGACCGGTCCGCCTCCGAGTGCCTTTCGGGGCGTCCGTGCAGGCTCCGAGTGCCTTTGGGGGTGGCCATGGAGGCTCTGAGTGCCTTTCGGGGTGGCCGGGCAGGCTCCGAGTGCCTTTCGGGGCGGCCGGGCAGGCTCCGAGTGCCTTTTGGGGTGGCCGGGGAGGCTCCGAGTGCCTTTCGGGGCCGCCGGGGGGGCTCTGAGTGCCTTTCGGGGTGGCCGGGGAGGCTCAGAGTGCCTTTCGGGGAGGCCGGGGAGGCTCCGAGTGCCTTTCGGGGCGGCCGGGCTGCCTCCGAGTGCCTTTCGGGGCAGCTGGGAAGGCTCCCAGTGCCTTTTGGGGCGGCCAGGGAGGCTCCGAGTGCCTTTGTGGGCGGCCGGGGAGGCTCCGAGTGCCTTTGGGGGCGTCTGGGGAGGCTCCGAGTGCCTTTGGGGGCGGTCGGGGAGGCTCCTAGTGCCTTTCGGGGAGGCCGGGGAGGCTCTGAGTACCTTTCGGGGCGGACGGAGAGGCTCCGAGTGCCTTTCGGGGCGGCCGGGGAGGCTCCGAGTGCCTTTCGGGGCGGCCAGGACGGCTCCGAGTGCCTTTCGGGGCGGCCGGTCTGCCTCCGAGTGCCTTTCGGGGCGGCTGGGTCGCCTCCGAGTGCCTTTCGGGGCGGCCGGCGAGGCTCTGAATGCCTTTCGGGGAGGCCGGCGAGGCTCCGAGTGCCTTTCGAGGTGGCTGTTTCCCCTCAAAGTGCATTTCGAGGCGGCCTGGCTGGCTCCGAGTGCCTTTTAGGGTGGCTGGGGAGGCTCCGAGTGCCTTTCGGGGCGGCCGGGGAGGCTCCGAGTGCCTTTCGGGGAGGCTGGGCAGGCTCCGAGTGTCTTTCGGGGCGGCTGGGGAGGCTCCGAGTGCCTTTCGGGGCGGCCGTGCAGGCTCCGACTGCCTTTGTGGGTGGCCACGGAGGCTCCGAGTGCCTTTCGGGGTGGCTGGGGAAGCTCCGAGTGCCTTTCGGGGCGGCCGTGGAGGCTCTGAGTGCCTTTCGGGGCGGCCGGGCAGGCTCCGAGTGCCTTTCGGGGCGGCCGGGGAGGCTCCGAGTGCCTTTTAGGGAGGCCGGGCCGCCTCCAAGTGCCTTTCGGGGAGGCCGGTCTGCCTCCGAGTGCCTTTCGGGGCAGCCGGGTTGCCTCTGAGTGCCTTTCGGGGCGGCCGGGGAGGCTCCGAGTGCCTTTCGGGGTGGCCGGGCTGCCTCCGAGTGCCTTTCAGGGAGGCCGGTGAGTCTCCGAGTGCCTTTCGGGGCGGCCAGGGAGGCTCCGAGTGCCTTTCGGAGTGGCCGGGGAGGCTCCGAGTGCCTTTCTGGTAGGCCGTGTCGCCTCCGAGTGCCTTTCGGGGCAGCCGAACCGCCTCCAAGTGCCTTTCGGGGCGGCCGGGGAGGCTCCGAGTGCCTTTCGGGGCGGCCGGCGAGGCTCCGAGTGCCTTTCGGGGCAGCCGTTCCCCCTCCGAGTGCCTTTCGGGGTGGCTGGGCCGGTCCCACTGCCTTTCGGGGCGGCCGGGCCGGCTCTGTGTGCCTTTCGGGGAGGCCGGGGAGCCTCCGAGTGCCTTTCAGGGAGGCCGGGTCGCCTCCCAGTGCCTTTCGGGACGGCCGGGGAGGCTCCGAGTGCTTTTCGGGGAGGCCGGGGAGGCTCCGAGTGCTTTTCGGGGCGGCCGGGCTGCCTCCGAGTGCCTTTCGGGGCAGCCGGTCGCCTCCGAGTGCCTTTTGGGGCGGCCAGGGAGGCTCTGAGTGCCTTTGGGGGAGGCCGGGCCGCCTCCGAGTGCCTTTCGGGGAGGCTGGGCCGCCTCCGAGTGCCTTTTGGGGCGGCCAGGGAGGCTCCGAGTGCCTTTCGGGGCAGCTGGGCAGGCTCCGAGTGCCTTTTGGGGTCTTCGGGCCGGCTCCGAGTGCCTTTCGGGGTGGCCGGGCAGGCTCCGAGTGCCTTTCGGGGATGCCGGGGAGGCTCCGAGTGTCTTTTTGGGGCGGCCGGGACGGCTTCGAGCGCCTTTCGGGGCGGCTGGGGAGGCTCCGAGTGCCTTTGTGGACGGCCGGGGAGGCTCCGAGTGCCTTTCGGGGCGGCCGGGGAGGCTGCGAGTGCCTTTGTGGGCGCCCGGGGCGGTTCCGAGTGCCTTTCGGGGCGGCCTGGCCGGCTCCGAGTGCCTTTCGGGGTGGCCAGTCGCCTCCGAGTGCCTTTCGGGGCGGTCGGGGAGGCTCGGAGTGCCTTTGGGGGAGGCCGGGCAGGCTCCGAGTGCCTTTCGGGGAGGCTGGGCCGCCTCCGAGTGCCTTTTTGGGCGGCCAGGGAGGCTCCGAGTGCCTTTTGGGGTGGCCGGGGAGGCTCCGAGTGCCTTTCGGGGTGGCCGGGCCGCCTACGAGTGCCTTTTTGGGGGGCCAGGGAGGCTCCGAGTGCCTTTTGGGGTGGCCGGGCAGGCTCCGAGTGCCTTTCGGGGCGGCCGGGGAGGCTCCGAGTGCCTTTGTGGGCGGTCGGCGAGGCTCCGAGTGCCTTTCAGGGAGACCGGTCCGCCTCCGAGTGCCTTTCGGGGCGTCCGTGCAGGCTCCGAGTGCCTTTGGGGGTGGCCATGGAGGCTCTGAGTGCCTTTCGGGGTGGCTGGGCAGGCTCCGAGTGCCTTTTGGGGCGGCCAGGGAGGCTCCGAGTGCCTTTCGGGGCGGCCGGGGAGGCTCCGAGTGCCTTTGTGGGTGGCCACGGAGGCTCCGAGTGCCTTTCGGGGCATCCGGGGAGGCTCCGAGTGCCTTTCGGGGCGTCCGTGCAGGCTCCGAGTGCCTTTCGGGGTGGCCATGGAGGCTCTGAGTGCCTTTCGGGGTGGCTGGGCAGGCTCCGAGTGCCTTTTGGGGCGGCCGGGGAGGCTCCGAGTGCCTTTCGGGGCGGCCGGGGGGGCTATGAGTGCCTTTCGAGGCGGCCGGGGAGGCTCCGAGTGCCTTTTGGGGTGGCCGGGCCTTCTCCGAGTGCCTTTCGGGGCGGCCAGGCTACCTCTGAGTGCCCTTTGGGGCGTCCAGCGAGGCTCCGAGTGCCTTTGTGGGCGGCCGGGCCGGCTCCGAGTGCCTTTTGGGGCAGCTGGGGAGGCTCCGAGTGCCTTTTCGGGCAGCTGGGGAGGCTCCGAGTGCCTTTCGGGGCGGCCGGAGAGGCTCCGAGTGCCTTTCGGGGCAGCTGGGAAGGCTCCGAGTGCCTTTTGGGGCGGCCAGGGAGGCTCCGAGTGCCTTTGTGGGCGGCCGGGGAGGCTCCGAGTGCCTTTCAGGGCGTCTGGGGAGGCTCCGAGTGCCTTTCGGGGCAGCCCTTCCCCCTCCGAGTGCCTTTCGGGGCGTCAGAGCCGGTCCCAGTGCCTTTCGGGGAGGCCGGGCAGCCTCTCAGTGCCTTTCGGGGAGGCCGGGCCGGCTCCGAGTGCCTTTCGGGGCGGCCGGGCAGGCTCCGAGTGCCTTTGGGGGCAGCCGTTCCCCCTCCGAGTGCCTTTCGGGGAGGCCGGGCTGCCTCCCAGAGCCTTTCGGGGCAGCCGGCGAGGCTCTGACTGCCTTTCGGGGAGGCCGGGCCGCCTCCGAGTGCCTTTCGGGGCGGCCGGACCGCCTCCCAGTGCCTTTGGGGGCGGCTGGGCCGGCTCCGAGTGCCTTTTGGGGTGGCCGGGCAGGCTCCGAGTGCCTTTCGGGGCGGCCGGTCGCCTCCGAGTGCCTTTGGGGGCGGTCGGGGAGGCTCCGAGTGCCTTTGGGGGAGGCCGGGCCGCCTCCGAGTGCCTTTCGGGGAGGCTGGGCCGCCTCCGAGTGCCTTTTGGGGCGGCCAGGGAGGCTCCGAGTGCCTTTCGGGGCGGCCGGGGAGGCTCCGAGTGCCTTTGTGGGTGGCCACGGAGGCTCCGAGTGCCTTTCGGGACATCCGGGGAGGCTCCGAGTGCCTTTCGGGGCGGCCGTTCACCTCCGAGTGCCTTTCGGGGTGGTCGGGGAGGCTCCGAGTGCCTTTGTGGACGGCCGGGGAGGCTCCGAGTGCCTTTCGGGGCGGCCGGGCCGGCTCTGAGTGCCTTTCGGGGCGGCCGGTCGCCTCCGAGTGCCTTTCGGGGTGGTCGGGGAGGCTCCGAGTGCCTTTGGGGGAGGCTGGGCCGCCTCTGAGTGCCTTTCGGGGAGGCTGGGCCGCCTCCGAGTGCCTTTCGGGGTGGCCGGGGAGGCTCCGAGTGCCTTTTGGGGCAGGCGGGCCGCCTACGAGTGCCTTTTTGGGCGGCCAGGGAGGCTCCGAGTGCCTTTTGGGGTGGCCGGGCAGGCTCCAAGTGCCTTTCGGGGCGGCCGGGCAAGCTCTGAGTGCCTTTCGGGGCGGCCCGGGAGGCTCCGAGTGCCTTTCGGGGCGGCCGGGGAGGCTCCGAGTGCCTTTGTGGGCGGCCGGGCCGCCTCCGAGTGCCTTTCGGGGCGGCCGGGCAGGCTCCGAGTGCCTTTTGGGGAGGCCGGCGAGGCTCTGAGTGCCTTTGTGGGCGGCCGGGGAGGCTCCGAGTGCCTTTTTGGGGCGGCTGGCGAGGCTCCGAGTGCCTTTCGGGGAGGCCGGGGAGGCTCTGAGTACCTTTCGGGGCGGACGGAGAGGCTCCGAGTGCCTTTCGGGGCGGCCGGGGAGGCTCCGAGTGCCTTTCGGGGCGGCCAGGACGGCTCCGAGTGCCTTTCGGGGCGGCCGGTCTGCCTCCGAGTGCCTTTCGGGGCGGCTGGGTCGCCTCCGAGTGCCTTTCGGGGCGGCCGGCGAGGCTCTGAATGCCTTTCGGGGAGGCCGGCGAGGCTCCGAGTGCCTTTCGAGGTGGCTGTTTCCCCTCAAAGTGCATTTCGAGGCGGCCTGGCTGGCTCCGAGTGCCTTTTAGGGTGGCTGGGGAGGCTCCGAGTGCCTTTCGGGGCGGCCGGGGAGGCTCCGAGTGCCTTTCGGGGAGGCTGGGCAGGCTCCGAGTGTCTTTCGGGGCGGCCAGGGAGGCTCCGAGTGCCTTTCGGGGCGGCCGTGCAGGCTCCGACTGCCTTTGTGGGTGGCCACGGAGGCTCCGAGTGCCTTTCGGGGTGGCTGGGGAAGCTCCGAGTGCCTTTCGGGGCGGCCGTGGAGGCTCTGAGTGCCTTTCGGGGCGGCCGGGCAGGCTCCGAGTGCCTTTCGGGGCGGCCGGAGAGGCTCCGAGTGCCTTTTAGGGAGGCCGGGCCGCCTCCGAGTGCCTTTCGGGGAGGCCGGTCTGCCTCCGAGTGCCTTTCGGGGCAGCCGGGTTGCCTCTGAGTGCCTTTCGGGGCGGCCGGGGAGGCTCCGAGTGCCTTTCGGGGTGGCCGGGCTGCCTCCGAGTGCCTTTCAGGGAGGCCGGTGAGTCTCCGAGTGCCTTTCGGGGTGGCCAGGGAGGCTCCGAGTGCCTTTCGGGGCGGCCAGGGATGCTCCAAGTGCCTTTCGGAGTGGCCGGGGAGGCTCCGAGTGCCTTTCTGGTAGGCCGTGTCGCCTCCGAGTGCCTTTCGGGGCAGCCGAACCGCCTCCAAGTGCCTTTGGGGGCGGCCGGGGAGGCTCCGAGTGCCTTTGGGGGCGGCCGGGGAGGCTCCGAGTGCCTTTCGGGGCGGCCGGGCCGGCTCCGAGTGCCTTTCGGGGCGGCCGGTCGCCTCCGAGTGCCTTTCGGGGTGGTCGGGGAGGCTCCGAGTGCCTTTGGGGGAGGCCGGGCCGCCTCTGAGTGCCTTTCGGGGAGGCTGGGCCGCCTCCGAGTGCCTTTTGGAGCGGCCAGGGAGGCTCCGAGTGCCTTTCGGGGCAGCCGGGACGGCTCCGAGTGCCTTTTGGGGTCTTCGGGCCGGCTCCGAGTGCCTTTCGGGGTGGCCGGTGAGGCTCCGAGGGCCTTTCGGGGCGGTTGGGGAGGCTCCGAGTGCCTTTGGGGGAGGCCGGGCCGCCTCCGACTGCCTTTCGGGGAGGCTGGGCAGGCTCCGAGTGTCTTTCGGGGCGGCCGGGTAGGCTCTGAGTGCCTTTCGGGGAGGCCGGGGAGGCTCCGAGTGTCTTTGTGGACGGCCAGGGAGGCTCCGAGTGCCTTTCGGGGTGGCCAGTCGCCTTCGAGTGCCTTTCGGGGCGGTCGGGGAGGCTCGGAGTGCCTTTGGGGGAGGCCGGGCAGGCTCCGAGTGCCTTTGTGGGAGGCTGGGCCGCCAACGAGTGCCTTTTGGGGCGGCCAGGGAGGCTCCGAGTGCCTTTTGGGGTGGCCGGGGAGGCTCCGAGTGCCTTTCGGGGTGGCCGGGCCGCCTACGAGTGCCTTTTTGGGCGGTCGGCGAGGCTCCGAGTGCCTTTTGGGGAGGCCGGGCAGGCTCCGAGTGCCTTTCGGGGCGGCCGGGGAGGCTCCGAGTGCCTTTGTGGGCGGTCGGCGAGGCTCCGAGTGCCTTTCAGGGAGACCGGTCCGCCTCCGAGTGCCTTTCGGGGCGTCCGTGCAGGCTCCGAGTGCCTTTCGGGGTGGCCATGGAGGCTCTGAGTGCCTTTCGGGGTGGCCGGGCAGGCTCCGAGTGCCTTTCGGGGCGGCCGGGCAGGCTCCGAGTGCCTTTTGGGGTGGCCGGGGAGGCTCCGAGTGCCTTTCGGGGCCGCCGGGGGGGCTCTGAGTGCCTTTCGGGGTGGCCGGGGAGGCTCAGAGTGCCTTTCGGGGAGGCCGGGGAGGCTCCGAGTGCCTTTCGGGGCGGCCGGGCTGCCTCCGAGTGCCTTTCGGGGCAGCTGGGAAGGCTCCCAGTGCCTTTTGGGGCGGCCAGGGAGGCTCCGAGTGCCTTTGTGGGCGGCCGGGGAGGCTCCGAGTGCCTTTGGGGGCGTCTGGGGAGGCTCCGAGTGCCTTTGGGGGCGGTCGGGGAGGCTCCTAGTGCCTTTCGGGGAGGCCGGGGAGGCTCTGAGTACCTTTCGGGGCGGACGGAGAGGCTCCGAGTGCCTTTCGGGGCGGCCGGGGAGGCTCCGAGTGCCTTTCGGGGCGGCCAGGACGGCTCCGAGTGCCTTTCGGGGCGGCCGGTCTGCCTCCGAGTGCCTTTCGGGGCGGCTGGGTCGCCTCCGAGTGCCTTTCGGGGCGGCCGGCGAGGCTCTGAATGCCTTTCGGGGAGGCCGGCGAGGCTCCGAGTGCCTTTCGAGGTGGCTGTTTCCCCTCAAAGTGCATTTCGAGGCGGCCTGGCTGGCTCCGAGTGCCTTTTAGGGTGGCTGGGGAGGCTCCGAGTGCCTTTCGGGGCGGCCGGGGAGGCTCCGAGTGCCTTTCGGGGAGGCTGGGCAGGCTCCGAGTGTCTTTCGGGGCGGCCAGGGAGGCTCCGAGTGCCTTTCGGGGCGGCCGTGCAGGCTCCGACTGCCTTTGTGGGTGGCCACGGAGGCTCCGAGTGCCTTTCGGGGTGGCTGGGGAAGCTCCGAGTGCCTTTCGGGGCGGCCGTGGAGGCTCTGAGTGCCTTTCGGGGCGGCCGGGCAGGCTCCGAGTGCCTTTCGGGGCGGCCGGGGAGGCTCCGAGTGCCTTTTAGGGAGGCCGGGCCGCCTCCGAGTGCCTTTCGGGGAGGCCGGTCTGCCTCCGAGTGCCTTTCGGGGCAGCCGGGTTGCCTCTGAGTGCCTTTCGGGGCGGCCGGGGAGGCTCCGAGTGCCTTTCGGGGTGGCCGGGCTGCCTCCGAGTGCCTTTCAGGGAGGCCGGTGAGTCTCCGAGTGCCTTTCGGGGCGGCCAGGGAGGCTCCGAGTGCCTTTCGGAGTGGCCGGGGAGGCTCCGAGTGCCTTTCTGGTAGGCCGTGTCGCCTCCGAGTGCCTTTCGGGGCAGCCGAACCGCCTCCAAGTGCCTTTCGGGGCGGCCGGGGAGGCTCCGAGTGCCTTTGGGGGCGGCCGGGGAGGCTCCGAGTACCTTTCGGGGCGGCCGGGCAGGCTCCAAGTGCCTTTTGGGGATGCCGGGGAGGCTCCGAGTGTCTTTTTCGGGCGGCCGGGACGGCTTCGAGCGCCTTTCGGGGCGGCCGGGGAGGCTCCGAGTGCCTTTGTGGACGGCCAGGGAGGCTCCGAGTGCCTTTCGGGGCGGCCAGGGAGGCTCCAAGTGCCTTTCGGAGTGGCCGGGGAGGCTCCGAGTGCCTTTCTGGTAGGCCGTGTCGCCTCCGAGTGCCTTTCGGGGCAGCCGAACCGCCTCCAAGTGCCTTTCGGGGCGGCCGGGGAGGCTCCGAGTGCCTTTGGGGGCGGCCGGGGAGGCTCCGAGTACCTTTCGGGGCGGCCGGGCAGGCTCCAAGTGCCTTTTGGGGATGCCGGGGAGGCTCCGAGTGTCTTTTTCGGGCGGCCGGGACGGCTTCGAGCGCCTTTCGGGGCGGCCGGGGAGGCTCCGAGTGCCTTTGTGGACGGCCAGGGAGGCTCCGAGTGCCTTTCGGGGAGGCCGGGGAGGCTGCGAGTGCCTTTCGGGGCGGCCGGGCTGCCTCCGAGTGCCTTTCGGGGAGGCCGGGGAGGCTCCGAGTGCCTTTGTGGGTGGCCACGGAGGCTCTGAGTGCCTTTCGGGGAGGCCGGGCCGGCTCCGAGTGCCTTTCGGGGCGGCCGGGGAGGCTCCGAGTGCCTTTCGGGGCGGCCGGCCCTCCTGAGTGCCTTTCGAGGTGGCCGGGCCGCCTCCGAGTGCCTTTGTGGGCGGCCGATGAGGCTCCGAATGCCTTTCGGGGAGGCCGGGCCGCCTCCGAGTGCCTTTTGGGGAGGTCGGGGAGGCTCCGAGTGCCTTTCGGGGTGGCCGGGCCGCCTCCGAGTGCCTTTTGGGGAGGCCGGGGAGGCTCCGAGTGCCTTTGTGGGCAGCCGGGGAGGCTCCGAGTGCCTTTTCGGGGAGGCCGGGGAGCCTCCGAGTGCCTTTCGGGGCGGCCGGCGAGGCTCCGAGTGCCTTTCGGGGCAGCCGTTCCCCCTCCGAGTGCCTTTTGGGGCGGCTGGGCCGCTCCCACTGCCTTTCGGGGCGGCCGGGCCGGCTCTGTGTGCCTTTCGGGGAGGCCGGGGAGCCTCCGAGTGCCTTTCAGGGAGGCCGGGTCGCCTCCCAGTGCCTTTCGGGACGGCCGGGGAGGCTCCGAGTGCCTTTGGGGGCAGCCGGCGAGGCTCCGAGTGCCTTTCGGGGAGGCCGGGGAGGCTCCGAGTGCTTTTCGGGGCGGCCAGGCTGCCTCCGAGTGCCTTTCGGGGCAGCCGGTCGCCTCCGAGTGCCTTTTGGGGCGGCCAGGGAGGCTCTGAGTGCCTTTGGGGGAGGCCGGGCCGCCTCCGAGTGCCTTTCGGGGAGGCTGGGCCACCTCCGAGTGCCTTTTGGGGCGGCCAGGGAGGCTCCGAGTGCCTTTCGGGGCAGCTGGGCAGGCTCCGAGTGCCTTTTGGGGTCTTCGGGCCGGCTCCGAGTGCCTTTCGGGGTGGCCGGGCAGGCTCTGAGTGCCTTTCGGGGATGCCGGGGAGGCTCCGAGTGTCTTTTTGGGGCGGCCGGGACGGCTTCGAGCGCCTTTCGGGGCGGCTGGGGATCTCCGAGTGCCTTTGTGGACGGCCGGGGAGGCTCCGAGTGCCTTTCGGGGCGGCCGGGGAGGCTGCGAGTGCCTTTCGGGGCGCCCGGGGCGGTTCCGAGTGCCTTTCGGGGCGGCCTGGCCGGCTCCGAGTGCCTTTCGGGGTGGCCAGTCGCCTCCGAGTGCCTTTCGGGGCGGTCGGGGAGGCTCGGAGTGCCTTTGGGGGAGGCCGGGCAGGCTCCGAGTGCCTTTCGGGGAGGCTGGGCCGCCTCCGAGTGCCTTTTGGGGCGGCCAGGGAGGCTCCGAGTGCCTTTCGGGGCGGCCGGGGAGGCTCCGAGTGCCTTTGTGGGTGGCCACGGAGGCTCCGAGTGCCTTTCGGGACATCCGGGGAGGCTCCGAGTGCCTTTCGGGGCGGCCGTTCACCTCCGAGTGCCTTTCGGGGTGGTCGGGGAGGCTCCGAGTGCCTTTGTGGACGGCCGGGGAGGCTCCGAGTGCCTTTCGGGGCGGCCGGGCCGACTCCGAGTGCCTTTCGGGGCGGCCGGTCGCCTCCGAGTGCCTTTCGGGGTGGTCGGGGAGGCTCCGAGTGCCTTTGGGGGAGGCTGGGCCGCCTCTGAGTGCCTTTCGGGGAGGCTGGGCCGCCTCCGAGTGCCTTTCGGGGTGGCCGGGGAGGCTCCGAGTGCCTTTTGGGGCAGGCGGGCCGCCTACGAGTGCCTTTTTGGGCGGCCAGGGAGGCTCCGAGTGCCTTTTGGGGTGGCCGGGCAGGCTCCAAGTGCCTTTCGGGGCGGCCGGGCAGGCTCTGAGTGCCTTTCGGGGCGGCCGGGGAGGCTCCGAGTGCCTTTCGGGGCGGCCGGGGAGGCTCCGAGTGCCTTTGTGGGCGGCCGGGCCGCCTCCGAGTGCCTTTCGGGGCGGCCGGGCAGGCTCCGAGTGCCTTTTGGGGAGGCCGTGTCGCCTCCCAGTGCCTTTCGGGTCAGCCGGACCGCCTCCAAGTGCCTTTGGGGGCGCCCAGGGAGGCTCTGAGTGCCTTTTGGGGCAGCCGGGAAGCCTCCGAGTCCCTTTCAGGGCGGTCGCGCTGCCTCCGAGTGCCTTTTGGGGCGGCCGGCGAGGCTCTGAGTGCCTTTGTGGGCGGCCGGGGAGGCTCCGAGTGCCTTTTTGGGGCGGCTGGGGAGGCTCCGAGTGCCTTTCGGGGAGGCCGGGGAGGCTCTGAGTACCTTTCGGGGCGGACGGAGAGGCTCCGAGTGCCTTTCGGGGCGGCCGGGGAGGCTCCGAGTGCCTTTCGGGGCGGCCAGGACGGCTCCGAGTGCCTTTCGGGGCGGCCGGTCTGCCTCCGAGTGCCTTTCGGGGCGGCTGGGTCGCCTCCGAGTGCCTTTCGGGGCGGCCGGCGAGGCTCTGAATGCCTTTCGGGGAGGCCGGCGAGGCTCCGAGTGCCTTTCGAGGTGGCTGTTTCCCCTCAAAGTGCATTTCGAGGCGGCCTGGCTGGCTCCGAGTGCCTTTTAGGGTGGCTGGGGAGGCTCCGAGTGCCTTTCGGGGCGGCCGGGGA
Source organism: Struthio camelus (assembly GCF_040807025.1). Classification (NCBI taxonomy): domain Eukaryota; kingdom Metazoa; phylum Chordata; class Aves; order Struthioniformes; family Struthionidae; genus Struthio; species Struthio camelus. The sequence continues at coordinate 1,431,785 of NC_090974.1, read as the reverse complement.
GGCTCCGAGTGCCTTTCGGGGAGGCTGGGCAGGCTCCGAGTGTCTTTCGGGGCGGCCAGGGAGGCTCCGAGTGCCTTTCGGGGCGGCCGTGCAGGCTCCGACTGCCTTTGTGGGTGGCCACGGAGGCTCCGAGTGCCTTTCGGGGTGGCTGGGGAAGCTCCGAGTGCCTTTCGGGGCGGCCGTGGAGGCTCTGAGTGCCTTTCGGGGCGGCCGGGCAGGCTCCGAGTGCCTTTCGGGGCGGCCGGGGAGGCTCCGAGTGCCTTTTAGGGAGGCCGGGCCGCCTCCAAGTGCCTTTCGGGGAGGCCGGTCTGCCTCCGAGTGCCTTTCGGGGCAGCCGGGTTGCCTCTGAGTGCCTTTCGGGGCGGCCGGGGAGGCTCCGAGTGCCTTTCGGGGTGGCCGGGCTGCCTCCGAGTGCCTTTCAGGGAGGCCGGTGAGTCTCCGAGTGCCTTTCGGGGCGGCCAGGGAGGCTCCGAGTGCCTTTCGGAGTGGCCGGGGAGGCTCCGAGTGCCTTTCTGGTAGGCCGTGTCGCCTCCGAGTGCCTTTCGGGGCAGCCGAACCGCCTCCAAGTGCCTTTCGGGGCGGCCGGGGAGGCTCCGAGTGCCTTTGGGGGCGGCCGGGGAGGCTCCGAGTACCTTTCGGGGCGGCCGGGCAGGCTCCAAGTGCCTTTTGGGGATGCCGGGGAGGCTCCGAGTGTCTTTTTCGGGCGGCCGGGACGGCTTCGAGCGCCTTTCGGGGCGGCCGGGGAGGCTCCGAGTGCCTTTGTGGACGGCCAGGGAGGCTCCGAGTGCCTTTCGGGGCGGCCAGGGAGGCTCCAAGTGCCTTTCGGAGTGGCCGGGGAGGCTCCGAGTGCCTTTCTGGTAGGCCGTGTCGCCTCCGAGTGCCTTTCGGGGCAGCCGAACCGCCTCCAAGTGCCTTTCGGGGCGGCCGGGGAGGCTCCGAGTGCCTTTGGGGGCGGCCGGGGAGGCTCCGAGTACCTTTCGGGGCGGCCGGGCAGGCTCCAAGTGCCTTTTGGGGATGCCGGGGAGGCTCCGAGTGTCTTTTTCGGGCGGCCGGGACGGCTTCGAGCGCCTTTCGGGGCGGCCGGGGAGGCTCCGAGTGCCTTTGTGGACGGCCAGGGAGGCTCCGAGTGCCTTTCGGGGAGGCCGGGGAGGCTGCGAGTGCCTTTCGGGGCGGCCGGGCTGCCTCCGAGTGCCTTTCGGGGAGGCCGGGGAGGCTCCGAGTGCCTTTGTGGGTGGCCACGGAGGCTCTGAGTGCCTTTCGGGGAGGCCGGGCCGGCTCCGAGTGCCTTTCGGGGCGGCCGGGGAGGCTCCGAGTGCCTTTCGGGGCGGCCGGCCCTCCTGAGTGCCTTTCGAGGTGGCCGGGCCGCCTCCGAGTGCCTTTGTGGGCGGCCGATGAGGCTCCGAATGCCTTTCGGGGAGGCCGGGCCGCCTCCGAGTGCCTTTTGGGGAGGTCGGGGAGGCTCCGAGTGCCTTTCGGGGTGGCCGGGCCGCCTCCGAGTGCCTTTTGGGGAGGCCGGGGAGGCTCCGAGTGCCTTTGTGGGCAGCCGGGGAGGCTCCGAGTGCCTTTTCGGGGAGGCCGGGGAGCCTCCGAGTGCCTTTCGGGGCGGCCGGCGAGGCTCCGAGTGCCTTTCGGGGCAGCCGTTCCCCCTCCGAGTGCCTTTTGGGGCGGCTGGGCCGCTCCCACTGCCTTTCGGGGCGGCCGGGCCGGCTCTGTGTGCCTTTCGGGGAGGCCGGGGAGCCTCCGAGTGCCTTTCAGGGAGGCCGGGTCGCCTCCCAGTGCCTTTCGGGACGGCCGGGGAGGCTCCGAGTGCCTTTGGGGGCAGCCGGCGAGGCTCCGAGTGCCTTTCGGGGAGGCCGGGGAGGCTCCGAGTGCTTTTCGGGGCGGCCGGGCTGCCTCCGAGTGCCTTTCGGGGCAGCCGGTCGCCTCCGAGTGCCTTTTGGGGCGGCCAGGGAGGCTCTGAGTGCCTTTGGGGGAGGCCGGGCCGCCTCCGAGTGCCTTTCGGGGAGGCTGGGCCACCTCCGAGTGCCTTTTGGGGCGGCCAGGGAGGCTCCGAGTGCCTTTCGGGGCAGCTGGGCAGGCTCCGAGTGCCTTTTGGGGTCTTCGGGCCGGCTCCGAGTGCCTTTCGGGGTGGCCGGGCAGGCTCTGAGTGCCTTTCGGGGCGGCCGGGGAGGCTCCGAGTGTCTTTTTGGGGCGGCCGGGACGGCTTCGAGCGCCTTTCGGGGCGGCTGGGGATCTCCGAGTGCCTTTGTGGACGGCCGGGGAGGCTCCGAGTGCCTTTCGGGGCGGCCGGGGAGGCTGCGAGTGCCTTTCGGGGCGCCCGGGGCGGTTCCGAGTGCCTTTCGGGGCGGCCTGGCCGGCTCCGAGTGCCTTTCGGGGTGGCCAGTCGCCTCCGAGTGCCTTTCGGGGCGGTCGGGGAGGCTCGGAGTGCCTTTGGGGGAGGCCGGGCAGGCTCCGAGTGCCTTTCGGGGAGGCTGGGCCGCCTCCGAGTGCCTTTTGGGGCGGCCAGGGAGGCTCCGAGTGCCTTTCGGGGCGGCCGGGGAGGCTCCGAGTGCCTTTGTGGGTGGCCACGGAGGCTCCGAGTGCCTTTTTGGGGGGCCAGGGAGGCTCCGAGTGCCTTTTGGGGTGGCCGGGCAGGCTCCGAGTGCCTTTCGGGGCGGCCGGGGAGGCTCCGAGTGCCTTTGTGGGCGGTCGGCGAGGCTCCGAGTGCCTTTCAGGGAGACCGGTCCGCCTCCGAGTGCCTTTCGGGGCGTCCGTGCAGGCTCCGAGTGCCTTTCGGGGTGGCCATGGAGGCTCTGAGTGCCTTTCGGGGTGGCTGGGCCGCCTCCGAGTGCCTTTCGGGGCGCCCAGGGAGGCTCTGAGTGCCTTTCGGGGCAGCCGGGAAGCCTCCGAGTCCCTTTCAGGGCGGTCGCGCTGCCTCCGAGTGCCTTTTGGGGCGGCCGGCGAGGCTCTGAGTGCCTTTGTGGGCGGCCGGGGAGGCTCCGAGTGCCTTTTTGGGGCGGCTGGGGAGGCTCCGAGTGCCTTTCGGGGAGGCCGGGGAGGCTCTGAGTACCTTTCGGGGCGGACGGAGAGGCTCCGAGTGCCTTTCGGGGCGGCCGGGGAGGCTCCGAGTGCCTTTCGGGGCGGCCAGGACGGCTCCGAGTGCCTTTCGGGGCGGCCGGTCTGCCTCCGAGTGCCTTTCGGGGCGGCTGGGTCGCCTCCGAGTGCCTTTCGGGGCGGCCGGCGAGGCTCTGAATGCCTTTCGGGGAGGCCGGCGAGGCTCCGAGTGCCTTTCGAGGTGGCTGTTTCCCCTCAAAGTGCATTTCGAGGCGGCCTGGCTGGCTCCGAGTGCCTTTTAGGGTGGCTGGGGAGGCTCCGAGTGCCTTTCGGGGCGGCCGGGGAGGCTCCGAGTGCCTTTCGGGGAGGCTGGGCAGGCTCCGAGTGTCTTTCGGGGCGGCCAGGGAGGCTCCGAGTGCCTTTCGGGGCGGCCGTGCAGGCTCCGACTGCCTTTGTGGGTGGCCACGGAGGCTCCGAGTGCCTTTCGGGGTGGCTGGGGAGGCTCCGAGTGCCTTTCGGGGCGGCCGTGGAGGCTCTGAGTGCCTTTCGGGGCGGCCGGGCAGGCTCCGAGTGCCTTTCGGGGCGGCCGGGGAGGCTCCGAGTGCCTTTTAGGGAGGCCGGGCCGCCTCCAAGTGCCTTTCGGGGCGGCCGGTCTGCCTCCGAGTGCCTTTCGGGGCAGCCGGGTTGCCTCTGAGTGCCTTTCGGGGCGGCCGGGGAGGCTCCGAGTGCCTTTCGGGGTGGCCGGGCTGCCTCCGAGTGCCTTTCAGGGAGGCCGGTGAGTCTCCGAGTGCCTTTCGGGGCGGCCGGGGAGGCTCCGAGTGCCTTTCGGGGCGGCCGGGGAGGCTCCGAGTGCCTTTGGGGGCGGCCGGGGAGGCTCCGAGTACCTTTCGGGGCGGCCGGGCAGGCTCCAAGTGCCTTTTGGGGATGCCGGGGAGGCTCCGAGTGTCTTTTTCGGGCGGCCGGGACGGCTTCGAGCGCCTTTCGGGGCGGCCGGGGAGGCTCCGAGTGCCTTTGTGGACGGCCAGGGAGGCTCCGAGTGCCTTTCGGGGCGGCCAGGGAGGCTCCAAGTGCCTTTCGGAGTGGCCGGGGAGGCTCCGAGTGCCTTTCTGGTAGGCCGTGTCGCCTCCGAGTGCCTTTCGGGGCAGCCGAACCGCCTCCAAGTGCCTTTCGGGGCGGCCGGGGAGGCTCCGAGTGCCTTTGGGGGCGGCCGGGGAGGCTCCGAGTACCTTTCGGGGCGGCCGGGCAGGCTCCAAGTGCCTTTTGGGGATGCCGGGGAGGCTCCGAGTGTCTTTTTCGGGCGGCCGGGACGGCTTCGAGCGCCTTTCGGGGCGGCCGGGGAGGCTCCGAGTGCCTTTGTGGACGGCCAGGGAGGCTCCGAGTGCCTTTCGGGGAGGCCGGGGAGGCTGCGAGTGCCTTTCGGGGCGGCCGGGCTGCCTCCGAGTGCCTTTCGGGGAGGCCGGGGAGGCTCCGAGTGCCTTTGTGGGTGGCCACGGAGGCTCTGAGTGCCTTTCGGGGAGGCCGGGGAGGCTCCGAGTGCCTTTCGGGGCGGCCGGTGAGGCTCCGAGTGCCTTTCGGGGCGGCCGGCCCTCCCGAGTGCCTTTCGGGGAGGCCGGGCCGCCTCCGAGTGCCTTTGTGGGCGGCCGATGAGGCTCCGAATGCCTTTCGGGGAGGCCGGGCCGCCTCCGAGTGCCTTTTGGGGAGGTCGGGGAGGCTCCGAGTGCCTTTTGGGGTGGCCGGGCCGCCTCCGAGTGCCTTTTGGGGAGGCCGGGGAGGCTCCGAGTGCCTTTCGGGGCAGCTAGGGAGGCTCCGAGTGCCTTTTCGGGGAGGCCGGGGAGGCTCCGAGTGCCTTTCGGGGCGGCCGGCGAGGCTCCGAGTGCCTTTCGGGGCAGCCGTTCCCCCTCCGAGTGCCTTTCGGGGCGGCTGGGCCGGTCCCACTGCCTTTCGGGGCGGCCGGGCCGGCTCTGTGTGCCTTTCGGGGAGGCCGGGGAGCCTCCGAGTGCCTTTCAGGGAGGCCGGGTCGCCTCCCAGTGCCTTTCGGGACGGCCGGGGAGGCTCCGAGTGCCTTTGGGGGCAGCCGGCGAGGCTCCGAGTGCCTTTCGGGGAGGCCGGGGAGGCTCCGAGTGCTTTTCGGGGCGGCCGGGCTGCCTCCGAGTGCCTTTCGGGGCAGCCGGTCGCCTCCGAGTGCCTTTTGGGGCGGCCAGGGAGGCTCTGAGTGCCTTTGGGGGAGGCCGGGCCGCCTCCGAGTGCCTTTCGGGGAGGCTGGGCCGCCTCCGAGTGCCTTTTGGGGCGGCCAGGGAGGCTCCGAGTGCCTTTCGGGGCAGCTGGGCAGGCTCCGAGTGCCTTTTGGGGTCTTCGGGCCGGCTCCGAGTGCCTTTCGGGGTGGCCGGGCAGGCTCTGAGTGCCTTTCGGGGATGCCGGGGAGGCTCTGAGTGTCTTTTTGGGGCGGCCGGGACGGCTTCGAGCGCCTTTCGGGGCGGCTGGGGAGGCTCCGAGTGCCTTTGTGGACGGCCGGGGAGGCTGCGAGTGCCTTTCGGGGCGGCCGGGGAGGCTGCGAGTGCCTTTGTGGGCGCCCGGGGCGGTTCCGAGTGCCTTTCGGGGCGGCCTGGCCGGCTCCGAGTGCCTTTCGGGGTGGCCAGTCGCCTCCGAGTGCCTTTCGGGGCGGTCGGGGAGGCTCGGAGTGCCTTTGGGGGAGGCCGGGCAGGCTCCGAGTGCCTTTCGGGGAGGCTGGGCCGCCTCCGAGTGCCTTTTTGGGCGGCCAGGGAGGCTCCGAGTGCCTTTTGGGGTGGCCGGGGAGGCTCCGAGTGCCTTTCGGGGTGGCCGGGCCGCCTACGAGTGCCTTTTTGGGGGGCCAGGGAGGCTCCGAGTGCCTTTTGGGGTGGCCGGGCAGGCTCCGAGTGCCTTTCGGGGCGGCCGGGGAGGCTCCGAGTGCCTTTGTGGGCGGTCGGCGAGGCTCCGAGTGCCTTTCAGGGAGACCGGTCCGCCTCCGAGTGCCTTTCGGGTCGTCCGTGCAGGCTCCGAGTGCCTTTGGGGGTGGCCATGGAGGCTCTGAGTGCCTTTCGGGGTGGCTGGGCAGGCTCCGAGTGCCTTTTGGGGCGGCCGGGGAGGCTCCGAGTGCCTTTCGGGGCGGCCGGGGGGGCTATGAGTGCCTTTCGAGGCGGCCGGGGAGGCTCCGAGTGCCTTTTGGGGTGGCCGGGCCTTCTCCGAGTGCCTTTCGGGGCGGCCAGGCTACCTCTGAGTGCCCTTTGGGGCGTCCAGCGAGGCTCCGAGTGCCTTTGTGGGCGGCCGGGCCGGCTCCGAGTGCCTTTTGGGGCAGCTGGGGAGGCTCCGAGTGCCTTTTCGGGCAGCTGGGGAGGCTCCGAGTGCCTTTCGGGGCGGCCGGAGAGGCTCCGAGTGCCTTTCGGGGCAGCTGGGAAGGCTCCGAGTGCCTTTTGGGGCGGCCAGGGAGGCTCCGAGTGCCTTTGTGGGCGGCCGGGGAGGCTCCGAGTGCCTTTCAGGGCGTCTGGGGAGGCTCCGAGTGCCTTTCGGGGCAGCCCTTCCCCCTCCGAGTGCCTTTCGGGGCGTCAGAGCCGGTCCCAGTGCCTTTCGGGGAGGCCGGGCAGCCTCTCAGTGCCTTTCGGGGAGGCCGGGCCGGCTCCGAGTGCCTTTCGGGGCGGCCGGGCAGGCTCCGAGTGCCTTTGGGGGCAGCCGTTCCCCCTCCGAGTGCCTTTCGGGGAGGCCGGGCTGCCTCCCAGAGCCTTTCGGGGCAGCCGGCGAGGCTCTGACTGCCTTTCGGGGAGGCCGGGCCGCCTCCGAGTGCCTTTCGGGGCGGCCGGACCGCCTCCCAGTGCCTTTGGGGGCGGCTGGGCCGGCTCCGAGTGCCTTTTGGGGTGGCCGGGCAGGCTCCGAGTGCCTTTCGGGGCGGCCGGTCGCCTCCGAGTGCCTTTCGGGGCGGTCGGGGAGGCTCCGAGTGCCTTTCGGGGAGGCCGGGCCGCCTCCGAGTGCCTTTCGGGGAGGCTGGGCCGCCTCCGAGTGCCTTTTGGGGCGGCCAGGGAGGCTCCGAGTGCCTTTCGGGGCGGCCGGGGAGGCTCCGAGTGCCTTTGTGGGTGGCCACGGAGGCTCCGAGTGCCTTTCGGGGCATCCGGGGAGGCTCCGAGTGCCTTTCGGGGCGGCCGTTCACCTCCGAGTGCCTTTCGGGGTGGTCGGGGAGGCTCCGAGTGCCTTTGTGGACGGCCGGGGAGGCTCCGAGTGCCTTTCGGGGCAGCCGGGCCGGCTCCGAGTGCCTTTCGGGGCGGCCGGTCGCCTCCGAGTGCCTTTCGGGGTGGTCGGGGAGGCTCCGAGTGCCTTTGGGGGAGGCTGGGCCGCCTCTGAGTGCCTTTCGGGGAGGCTGGGCCGCCTCCGAGTGCCTTTCGGGGTGGCCGGGGAGGCTCCGAGTGCCTTTTGGGGCAGGCGGGCCGCCTACGAGTGCCTTTTTGGGCGGCCAGGGAGGCTCCGAGTGCCTTTTGGGGTGGCCGGGCAGGCTCCAAGTGCCTTTCGGGGCGGCCGGGCAGGCTCTGAGTGCCTTTCGGGGCGGCCGGGGAGGCTCCGAGTGCCTTTCGGGGCGGCCGGGGAGGCTCCGAGTGCCTTTGTGGGCGGCCGGGCCGCCTCCGAGTGCCTTTCGGGGCGGCCGGGCAGGCTCCGAGTGCCTTTTGGGGAGGCCGGCGAGGCTCTGAGTGCCTTTGTGGGCGGCCGGGGAGGCTCCGAGTGCCTTTTTGGGGCGGCTGGCGAGGCTCCGAGTGCCTTTCGGGGAGGCCGGGGAGGCTCTGAGTACCTTTCGGGGCGGACGGAGAGGCTCCGAGTGCCTTTCGGGGCGGCCGGGGAGGCTCCGAGTGCCTTTCGGGGCGGCCAGGACGGCTCCGAGTGCCTTTCGGGGCGGCCGGTCTGCCTCCGAGTGCCTTTCGGGGCGGCTGGGTCGCCTCCGAGTGCCTTTCGGGGCGGCCGGCGAGGCTCTGAATGCCTTTCGGGGAGGCCGGCGAGGCTCCGAGTGCCTTTCGAGGTGGCTGTTTCCCCTCAAAGTGCATTTCGAGGCGGCCTGGCTGGCTCCGAGTGCCTTTTAGGGTGGCTGGGGAGGCTCCGAGTGCCTTTCGGGGCGGCCGGGGAGGCTCCGAGTGCCTTTCGGGGAGGCTGGGCCGCCTCCGAGTGCCTTTTTGGGCGGCCAGGGAGGCTCCGAGTGCCTTTTGGGGTGGCCGGGGAGGCTCCGAGTGCCTTTCGGGGTGGCCGGGCCGCCTACGAGTGCCTTTTTGGGGGGCCAGGGAGGCTCCGAGTGCCTTTTGGGGTGGCCGGGCAGGCTCCGAGTGCCTTTCGGGGCGGCCGGGGAGGCTCCGAGTGCCTTTGTGGGCGGTCGGCGAGGCTCCGAGTGCCTTTCAGGGAGACCGGTCCGCCTCCGAGTGCCTTTCGGGGCGTCCGTGCAGGCTCCGAGTGCCTTTCGGGGTGGCCATGGAGGCTCTGAGTGCCTTTCGGGGTGGCTGGGCAGGCTCCGAGTGCCTTTTGGGGCGGCCGGGGAGGCTCCGAGTGCCTTTCGGGGCGGCCGGGGGGGCTATGAGTGCCTTTCGAGGCGGCCGGGGAGGCTCCGAGTGCCTTTTGGGGTGGCCGGGCCTTCTCCGAGTGCCTTTCGGGGCGGCCAGGCTACCTCTGAGTGCCCTTTGGGGCGTCCAGCGAGGCTCCGAGTGCCTTTGTGGGCGGCCGGGCCGGCTCCGAGTGCCTTTTGGGGCAGCTGGGGAGGCTCCGAGTGCCTTTTCGGGCAGCTGGGGAGGCTCCGAGTGCCTTTCGGGGCGGCCGGAGAGGCTCCGAGTGCCTTTCGGGGCAGCTGGGAAGGCTCCGAGTGCCTTTTGGGGCGGCCAGGGAGGCTCCGAGTGCCTTTGTGGGCGGCCGGGGAGGCTCCGAGTGCCTTTCAGGGCGTCTGGGGAGGCTCCGAGTGCCTTTCGGGGCAGCCCTTCCCCCTCCGAGTGCCTTTCGGGGCGTCAGAGCCGGTCCCAGTGCCTTTCGGGGAGGCCGGGCAGCCTCTCAGTGCCTTTCGGGGAGGCCGGGCCGGCTCCGAGTGCCTTTCGGGGCGGCCGGGCAGGCTCCGAGTGCCTTTGGGGGCAGCCGTTCCCCCTCCGAGTGCCTTTCGGGGAGGCCGGGCTGCCTCCCAGAGCCTTTCGGGGCAGCCGGCGAGGCTCTGACTGCCTTTCGGGGAGGCCGGGCCGCCTCCGAGTGCCTTTCGGGGCGGCCGGACCGCCTCCCAGTGCCTTTGGGGGCGGCTGGGCCGGCTCCGAGTGCCTTTTGGGGTGGCCGGGCAGGCTCCGAGTGCCTTTCGGGGCGGCCGGTCGCCTCCGAGTGCCTTTGGGGGCGGTCGGGGAGGCTCCGAGTGCCTTTGGGGGAGGCCGGGCCGCCTCCGAGTGCCTTTCGGGGAGGCTGGGCCGCCTCCGAGTGCCTTTTGGGGCGGCCAGGGAGGCTCCGAGTGCCTTTCGGGGCGGCCGGGGAGGCTCCGAGTGCCTTTGTGGGTGGCCACGGAGGCTCCGAGTGCCTTTCGGGGCATCCGGGGAGGCTCCGAGTGCCTTTCGGGGCGGCCGTTCACCTCCGAGTGCCTTTCGGGGTGGTCGGGGAGGCTCCGAGTGCCTTTGTGGACGGCCGGGGAGGCTCCGAGTGCCTTTCGGGGCGGCCGGGCCGGCTCCGAGTGCCTTTCGGGGCGGCCGGTCGCCTCCGAGTGCCTTTCGGGGTGGTCGGGGAGGCTCCGAGTGCCTTTGGGGGAGGCTGGGCCGCCTCTGAGTGCCTTTCGGGGAGGCTGGGCCGCCTCCGAGTGCCTTTCGGGGTGGCCGGGGAGGCTCCGAGTGCCTTTTGGGGCAGGCGGGCCGCCTACGAGTGCCTTTTTGGGCGGCCAGGGAGGCTCCGAGTGCCTTTTGGGGTGGCCGGGCAGGCTCCAAGTGCCTTTCGGGGCGGCCGGGCAAGCTCTGAGTGCCTTTCGGGGCGGCCCGGGAGGCTCCGAGTGCCTTTTGGGGCGGCCGGGGAGGCTCCGAGTGCCTTTGTGGGCGGCCGGGCCGCCTCCGAGTGCCTTTCGGGGCGGCCGGGCAGGCTCCGAGTGCCTTTTGGGGAGGCCGGCGAGGCTCTGAGTGCCTTTGTGGGCGGCCGGGGAGGCTCCGAGTGCCTTTTTGGGGCGGCTGGCGAGGCTCCGAGTGCCTTTCGGGGAGGCCGGGGAGGCTCTGAGTACCTTTCGGGGCGGACGGAGAGGCTCCGAGTGCCTTTCGGGGCGGCCGGGGAGGCTCCGAGTGCCTTTCGGGGCGGCCAGGACGGCTCCGAGTGCCTTTCGGGGCGGCCGGTCTGCCTCCGAGTGCCTTTCGGGGCGGCTGGGTCGCCTCCGAGTGCCTTTCGGGGCGGCCGGCGAGGCTCTGAATGCCTTTCGGGGAGGCCGGCGAGGCTCCGAGTGCCTTTCGAGGTGGCTGTTTCCCCTCAAAGTGCATTTCGAGGCGGCCTGGCTGGCTCCGAGTGCCTTTTAGGGTGGCTGGGGAGGCTCCGAGTGCCTTTCGGGGCGGCCGGGGAGGCTCCGAGTGCCTTTCGGGGAGGCTGGGCAGGCTCCGAGTGTCTTTCGGGGCGGCCAGGGAGGCTCCGAGTGCCTTTCGGGGCGGCCGTGCAGGCTCCGACTGCCTTTGTGGGTGGCCACGGAGGCTCCGAGTGCCTTTCGGGGTGGCTGGGGAAGCTCCGAGTGCCTTTCGGGGCGGCCGTGGAGGCTCTGAGTGCCTTTCGGGGCGGCCGGGCCACCTCCGAGTGCCTTTCGGGGCGGCCGGAGAGGCTCCGAGTGCCTTTTAGGGAGGCCGGGCCGCCTCCGAGTGCCTTTCGGGGAGGCCGGTCTGCCTCCGAGTGCCTTTCGGGGCAGCCGGGTTGCCTCTGAGTGCCTTTCGGGGCGGCCGGGGAGGCTCCGAGTGCCTTTCGGGGTGGCCGGGCTGCCTCCGAGTGCCTTTCAGGGAGGCCGGTGAGTCTCCGAGTGCCTTTCGGGGTGGCCAGGGAGGCTCCGAGTGCCTTTCGGGGCGGCCAGGGATGCTCCAAGTGCCTTTCGGAGTGGCCGGGGAGGCTCCGAGTGCCTTTCTGGTAGGCCGTGTCGCCTCCGAGTGCCTTTCGGGGCAGCCGAACCGCCTCCAAGTGCCTTTGGGGGCGGCCGGGGAGGCTCCGAGTGCCTTTGGGGGCGGCCGGGGAGGCTCCGAGTGCCTTTCGGGGCGGCCGGGCCGGCTCCGAGTGCCTTTCGGGGCGGCCGGTCGCCTCCGAGTGCCTTTCGGGGTGGTCGGGGAGGCTCCGAGTGCCTTTGGGGGAGGCCGGGCCGCCTCTGAGTGCCTTTCGGGGAGGCTGGGCCGCCTCCGAGTGCCTTTTGGAGCGGCCAGGGAGGCTCCGAGTGCCTTTCGGGGCAGCCGGGACGGCTCCGAGTGCCTTTTGGGGTCTTCGGGCCGGCTCCGAGTGCCTTTCGGGGTGGCCGGTGAGGCTCCGAGGGCCTTTCGGGGCGGTTGGGGAGGCTCCGAGTGCCTTTGGGGGAGGCCGGGCCGCCTCCGACTGCCTTTCGGGGAGGCTGGGCAGGCTCCGAGTGTCTTTCGGGGCGGCCGGGTAGGCTCTGAGTGCCTTTCGGGGAGACCGGGGAGGCTCCGAGTGTCTTTGTGGACGGCCAGGGAGGCTCCGAGTGCCTTTCGGGGTGGCCAGTCGCCTTCGAGTGCCTTTCGGGGCGGTCGGGGAGGCTCGGAGTGCCTTTGGGGGAGGCCGGGCAGGCTCCGAGTGCCTTTGTGGGAGGCTGGGCCGCCAACGAGTGCCTTTTGGGGCGGCCAGGGAGGCTCCGAGTGCCTTTTGGGGTGGCCGGGGAGGCTCCGAGTGCCTTTCGGGGTGGCCGGGCCGCCTACGAGTGCCTTTTTGGGCGGTCGGCGAGGCTCCGAGTGCCTTTTGGGGAGGCCGGGCAGGCTCCGAGTGCCTTTCGGGGCGGCCGGGGAGGCTCCGAGTGCCTTTGTGGGCGGTCGGCGAGGCTCCGAGTGCCTTTCAGGGAGACCGGTCCGCCTCCGAGTGCCTTTCGGGGCGTTCGTGCAGGCTCCGAGTGCCTTTCGGGGTGGCCATGGAGGCTCTGAGTGCCTTTCGGGGTGGCCGGGCAGGCTCCGAGTGCCTTTCGGGGCGGCCGGGCAGGCTCCGAGTGCCTTTTGGGGTGGCCGGGGAGGCTCCGAGTGCCTTTCCGGGCCGCCGGGGGGGCTCTGAGTGCCTTTCGGGGAGGCCGGGGAGGCTCCGAGTGCCTTTCGGGGCGGCCGGGCTGCCTCCGAGTGCCTTTCGGGGCAGCTGGGAAGGCTCCGAGTGCCTTTTGGGGCGGCCAGGGAGGCTCCGAGTGCCTTTGTGGGCGGCCGGGGAGGCTCCGAGTGCCTTTCGGGGCGGCCGTGGAGGCTCTGAGTGCCTTTCGGGGCGGCCGGCGATGCTCTGAGTGCCATTGTGGGCGGCCGGGGAGGCTCCGAGTGCCTTTTTGGGGCGGCCGGGGAGGCTCCGAGTGCCTTTCGTGGAGGCCCGGGAGTCTCCGAGTGCCTTTGGGGGCGTCTGGGGAGGCTCTGAGTACCTTTCGGGGCGTCCGGGGAGTCTCCGAGTGCCTTTCGGGGCGGCCGGGACGGCTCCGAGTGCCTTTGGGGGCGGCCAGGATGGCTCCCAGTGCCTTTCGGGGTGGCCGGGCTGCCTCCGAGTGCCTTTCGGGGCAGCTAGGGAGGCTCCGAGTGCCTTTCGGGGCGGCCGGGGAGGCTCCGAGTGCCTTTCGGGGAGGCTGGAGAGGCTCTGAGTGCCTTTCGGGGCGTCTGGGGAGGCTCCGAGTGCCTTTCGGGGCAGCCCTTCCCCCTCCGAGTGCCTTTCGGGGCGTCTTGGCCGGTCCCAGTGCCTTTCGGGGCGGCCGGGCAGCCTGTCAGTGCCTTTCGGGGAGGCCGGGCCGGCTCCGAGTGCCTTTGTGGGCTGCCGGGCAGGCTCCGAGTGCCTTTCGGGGCGGCCGGCCCTCCCGAGTGCCTTTCGGGGCAGCCGAACCGCCTCCAAGTGCCTTTCGGGGCGGCCGGTGAGGCTCCGAGTGCCTTTCGGGGAGGCTGGGCAGGCTCCGAGTGTCTTTCGGGGCGGCCAGGGAGGCTCCGAATGCCTTTCGGGGTGGCCGGGGAGGCTCCGAGTGCCTTTGTGGACGGCCGGGGAGGCTCCGAGTGCCTTTCGGGGCGGCCGGGGAGGCTCCGAGTGCCTTTCGGGGCGGCCGGGCCAGCTCCGAGTGCCTTTCGGGGCGGCCGGTCGCCTCCGAGTGCCTTTCGGGGTGGTCGGGGAGGCTCCGAGTGCCTTTGGGGGAGGCTGGGCCGCCTCTGAGTGCCTTTCGGGGAGGCTGGGCCGCCTCCGAGTGCCTTTCGGGGTGGCCGGGGAGGCTCCGAGTGCCTTTTGGGGCAGGCGGGCCGCCTACGAGTGCCTTTTTGGGCGGCCAGGGAGGCTCCGAGTGCCTTTTTGGGTGGCCGGGCAGGCTCCAAGTGCCTTTCGGGGCGGCCGGGCAAGCTCTGAGTGCCTTTCGGGGCGGCCGGGGAGGCTCCGAGTGCCTTTCGGGGCGGCCGGGGAGGCTCCGAGTGCCTTTGTGGGCGGCCGGGCCGCCTCCGAGTGCCTTTCGGGGCGGCCGGGCAGGCTCCGAGTGCCTTTTGGGGAGGCCGTGTCGCCTCCCAGTGCCTTTCGGGTCAGCCGGACCGCCTCCAAGTGCCTTTGGGGGCGCCCAGGGAGGCTCTGAGTGCCTTTCGGGGCAGCCGGGAAGCCTCCGAGTCCCTTTCAGGGCGGTCGCGCTGCCTCCGAGTGCCTTTTGGGGCGGCCGGCGAGGCTCTGAGTGCCTTTGTGGGCGGCCGGGGAGGCTCCGAGTGCCTTTTTGGGGCGGCTGGCGAGGCTCCGAGTGCCTTTCGGGGAGGCCGGGGAGGCTCTGAGTACCTTTCGGGGCGGACAGAGAGGCTCCGAGTGCCTTTCGGGGCGGCCGGGGAGGCTCCGAGTGCCTTTCGGGGCGGCCAGGACGGCTCCGAGTGCCTTTCGGGGCGGCCGGTCTGCCTCCGAGTGCCTTTCGGGGCGGCGGGTCTGCCTCCGAGTGCCTTTCGGGGCGGCTGGGTCGCCTCCGAGTGCCTTTCGGGGCGGCCGGCGAGGCTCTGAATGCCTTTCGGGGAGGCCGGCGAGGCTCCGAGTGCCTTTCGAGGTGGCTGTTTCCCCTCAAAGTGCATTTCGAGGCGGCCTGGCTGGCTCCGAGTGCCTTTTAGGGTGGCTGGGGAGGCTCCGAGTGCCTTTCGGGGCGGCCGGGGAGGCTCCGAGTGCCTTTCGGGGAGGCTGGGCAGGCTCCGAGTGTCTTTCGGGGCGGCCAGGGAGGCTCCGAGTGCCTTTCGGGGCGGCCGTGCAGGCTCCGACTGCCTTTGTGGGTGGCCACGGAGGCTCCGAGTGCCTTTCGGGGTGGCTGGGGAAGCTCCGAGTGCCTTTCGGGGCGGCCGTGGAGGCTCTGAGTGCCTTTCGGGGCGGCCGGGCAGGCTCCGAGTGCCTTTCGGGGCGGCCGGGGAGGCTCCGAGTGCCTTTTAGGGAGGCCGGGCCGCCTCCGAGTGCCTTTCGGGGCGGCCGGTCTGCCTCCGAGTGCCTTTCGGGGCAGCCGGGTTGCCTCTGAGTGCCTTTCGGGGCGGCCGGGGAGGCTCTGAGTGCCTTTCGGGGTGGCCGGGCTGCCTCCGAGTGCCTTTCAGGGAGGCCGGTGAGTCTCCGAGTGCCTTTCGGGGCGGCCAGGGAGGCTCCGAGTGCCTTTCGGGGCGGCCAGGGAGGCTCCAAGTGCCTTTCGGAGTGGCCGGGGAGGCTCCGAGTGCCTTTCTGGTAGGCCGTGTCGCCTCCGAGTGCCTTTCGGGGCAGCCGAACCGCCTCCAAGTGCCTTTGGGGGCGGCCGGGGAGGCTCCGAGTGCCTTTGGGGGCGGCCGGGGAGGCTCCGAGTGCCTTTCGGGGAGGCCGGGCAGGCTCCAAGTGCCTTTTGGGGATGCCGGGGAGGCTCCGAGTGTCTTTTTCGGGCGGCCGGGACGGCTTCGAGCGCCTTTCGGGGCGGCCGGGGAGGCTCCGAGTGCCTTTGTGGACGGCCAGGGAGGCTCCGAGTGCCTTTCGGGGAGGCCGGGGAGGCTGCGAGTGCCTTTCGGGGCGGCCGGGCTGCCTCCGAGTGCCTTTCGGGGAGGCCGGGGAGGCTCCGAGTGCCTTTGTGGGTGGCCACGGAGGCTCTGAGTGCCTTTCGGGGAGGCCGGGCCGGCTCCGAGTGCCTTTCGGGGCGGCCGGTGAGGCTCCGAGTGCCTTTCGGGGCGGCCGGCCCTCCCGAGTGCCTTTCGAGGTGGCCGGGCCGCCTCCGAGTGCCTTTGTGGGCGGCCGATGAGGCTCCGAATGCTTTTCGGGGAGGCCGGGCCGCCTCCGAGTGCCTTTTGGGGAGGTCGGGGAGGCTCCGAGTGCCTTTTGGGGCAGGCGGGCCGCCTCCGAGTGCCTTTTGGGGAGGCCGGGGAGGCTCCGAGTGCCTTTGTGGGCAGCCGGGGAGGCTCCGAGTGCCTTTTCGGGGAGGCCGGGGAGGCTCCGAGTGCCTTTCGGGGCGGCCGGCGAGGCTCCGAGTGCCTTTCGGGGCAGCCGTTCCCCCTCCGAGTGCCTTTCGGGGCGGCTGGGCCGGTCCCACTGCCTTTTGGGGCGTCCGGGCCGGCTCTGTGTGCCTTTCGGGGAGGCCGGGGAGCCTCCGAGTGCCTTTCAGGGAGGCCGGGTCGCCTCCCAGTGCCTTTCGGGACGGCCGGGGAGCCTCCGAGTGCCTTTTGGGGTGGCCGGGCTGCCTCCGAGTACCTTTTGGGGCGGCCAGGCTACCTCCGAGTGCCTTTTGGGACGGCCAGCGAGGCTCCGAGTGCCTTTGTGGGCGGCCGGGCCGCCTCCGAGTGCCTTTTGGGGTAGCTGGGGAGGCTCCGAGTGCCTTTTCGGGCAGCTGGAGAGGCTCCGAGTGCCTTTCGGGGTGGCCGGGGAGGCTCCGAGTGCCTTTGTGGGCGGCCGGGGAGGCTCTGAGTGCCTTTCGGGGCGTCCGGGGAGGCTCCGAGTGCCTTTCAGGGAGGCCGTGTCGCCTCCGAGTGCCTTTCGGGGCGTCTGGGGAGGCTCCGAGTGCCTTTCGGGGCAGCCCTTCCCCCTCCGAGTGCCTTTCGGGGCGTCAGGGCCGGTCCGAGTGCCTTTCGGGGCGGCCGGGCGGCCTCTCAGTGCCTTTCGGGGAGGCCGGGGAGGCTCCGAGTGCCTTTGTGGGCGGCCGGGGAGGCTCTGAGTGCCTTTCGGGGCGTCCGGGGAGGCTCCGAGTGCCTTTCAGGGAGGCCGTGTCGCCTCCGAGTGCCTTTCGGGGCGTCTGGGGAGGCTCCGAGTGCCTTTCGGGGCAGCCCTTCCCCCTCCGAGTTCCTTTCGGGGCGTCAGGGCCGGTCCGAGTGCCTTTCGGGGCGGCCGGGCGGCCTCTCAGTGCCTTTCGGGGAGGCCGGGCCGGCTCCGAGTGCCTTTTTGGGCGGCCAGGGAGGCTCCGAGTGCCTTTCGGGGTGGCCGGGCAGGCTCCGAGTGCCTTTCGGGGCGGACGGCGAGGCTCCGAGTGCCTTTGTGGGCAGCCAGGCCACTTCCGAGTGCCTTTCGGGGAGGCCGGTCCGCCTCCGAGTGCCTTTCGGGGCAGCCGGGTCGCCTCTGAGTGCCTCTCGGGGCGGCCGGGGAGGCTCCGAGTGCCTTTCGGGGCGGCCGGCGATGCTCTGAGTGCCATTGTGGGCGGCCGGGGAGGCTCCGAGTGCCTTTTTGGTAGGCCGTGTCGCCTCCGAGTGCCTTTCGGGGAGGCCGGGGAGTCTCCGAGTGCCTTTGTGGGCGGCCGGGGAGGCTCTGAGTACCTTTCGGGGCATCCGGGGAGTCTCCGAGTGCCTTTCGGGGCGGCCGGGACGGCTCCGAGTGCCTTTGGGGGCGGCCAGGACGGCTCCCAGTGCCTTTCGGGGTGGCCGGGGAGTCTCCGAGTGCCTTTTGGGGCAGCTAGGGAGGCTCCGAGTGCCTTTCGGGGCGGCCGGGCAGGCTCCGAGTGCCTTTCGGGGAGGCTGGAGAGGCTCTGAGTGCCTTTGGGGGCGTCTGGGGAGGCTCCGAGTGCCTTTCGGGGCAGCCCTTCCCCCTCCGAGTGCCTTTCGGGGCAGCTAGGGAGGCTCCGAGTGCCTTTTGGGGTGGCCGGGGAGGCTCCGAGTGCCTTTCGGGGCGGCCGGGGGGGCTCCGAGTGCCTTTCGGGGCGGCCGGGGAGGCTCAGAGTGCCTTTCGGGGAGGCCGGGGAGGCTCCGAGTGCCTTTCGGGGCGGCCGGGCTGCCTCCGAGTGCCTTTCGGGGCAGCTGGGAAGGCTCCGAGTGCCTTTTGGGGCGGCCAGGGAGGCTCCGAGTGCCTTTGTGGGCGGCCGGGGAGGCTCCGAGTGCCTTTGGGGGCGTCTGGGGAGGCTCCGAGTGCCTTTCGGCGCAGCCCTTCCCCCTCCGAGTGCCTTTCGGGGCGTCAGAGCCGGTCCCAGTGCCTTTCGGGGCGGCCGGGCAGCCTCTCAGTGCCTTTCGGGGAGGCCGGGCCGGCTCCGAGTGCCTTTCGGGGCGGCCGGACAGGCTCCGAGTGCCTTTGGGGGCAGCCGTTCCCCCTCCGAGTGACTTTTGGGGAGGCAGGGCTGCCTCCCAGAGCCTTTCGGGGCAGCCGGCGAGGCTCCGAGTGCCTTTCGGGGAGGCCGGGCCGGCTCCGAGTGCCTTTCGGGGCGGCCGGTTGCCTCCGAGTGCCTTTCGGGGCGGTCGGGGAGGCTCCGAGTGCCTTTGGGGGAGGCCGGGCCGCCTCCGAGTGCCTTTCGGGGAGGCTGGGCAGGCTCCGAGTGTCTTTTGGGGCGGCCGTGCAGGCTCCGACTGCCTTTGTGGGTGGCCACGGAGGCTCTGAGTGCCTTTCGGTGTGGCTGGGGAAGCTCCGAGTGCCTTTCGGGGCGGCCGTGGAGGCTCTGAGTGCCTTTCGGGGCGGCCGGCGATGCTCTGAGTGCCATTGTGGGCGGCCGGGGAGGCTCCGAGTGCCTTTTTGGGGCGGCCGGGGAGGCTCCGAGTGCCTTTCGGGGAGGCCCGGGAGTCTCCGAGTGCCTTTGGGGGCGTCTGGGGAGGCTCTGAGTACCTTTCGGGGCGTCCGGGGAGTCTCCGAGTGCCTTTTGGGGCGGCCGGGACGGCTCCGAGTGCCTTTGGGGGCGGCCAGGATGGCTCCCAGTGCCTTTTGGGGTGGCCAGGCCGCCTCCGAGTGCCTTTTGGGGCAGCTAGGGAGGCTCTGAGTGCCTTTCGGGGCGTCTGGGGAGGCTCCGAGTGCCTTTCGGGGCAGCCCTTCCCCCTCCGAGTGCCTTTCGGGGCGTCTTGGCCGGTCCCAGTGCCTTTCGGGGCGGCCGGGAAGCCTGTCAGTGCCTTTCGGGGAGGCCGGGCCGGCTCCGAGTGCCTTTGTGGGCGGCCGGGCAGGCTCCGAGTGCCTTTCGGGGCGGCCGGCCCTCCCGAGTGCCTTTCGGGGCAGCCGAACCGCCTCCAAGTGCCTTTCGGGGCGGCCGGGGAGGCTCCGAGTGCCTTTGGGGGCGGCCGGGGAGGCTCCGAGTACCTTTCGGGGCGGCCGGGCTGCCTCCGAGTGCCTTTCGGGGATGCCGGGGAGGCTCCGAGTGTCTTTTTGGGGCGGCTGGGATGGCTCCGAGTGCCTTTCGGGGCGGCCGGGGAGGCTCCGAGTGCCTTTGTGGACGGCCGGGGAGGCTCCGAGTGCCTTTCGGGGCGGCCGTTCACCTCCGAGTGCCTTTCGGGGTGGTCGGGGAGGCTCCGAGTGCCTTTGTGGACGGCCGGGGAGGCTCCGAGTGCCTTTCGGGGCGGCCGGGCCAGCTCCGAGTGCCTTTCGGGGCGGCCGGTCGCCTCCGAGTGCCTTTCGGGGTGGTCGGGGAGGCTCCGAGTGCCTTTGGGGGAGGCTGGGCCGCCTCTGAGTGCCTTTCGGGGAGGCTGGGCCGCCTCCGAGTGCCTTTCGGGGTGGCCGGGGAGGCTCCGAGTGCCTTTTGGGGCAGGCGGGCCGCCTACGAGTGCCTTTTTGGGCGGCCAGGGAGGCTCCGAGTGCCTTTTGGGGTGGCTGGGGAAGCTCCGAGTGCCTTTCGGGGCAGCCAGGTCGCCTCTGAGTGCCTTTTGGGGTGGCCGGGGAGGCTCCGAGTGCCTTTCGGGGCGGCCGGGGAGGCTCCGAGTGCCTTTGTGGGCGGCCGGGCCGCCTCCGAGTGCCTTTCGGGGCGGCCGGGCAGGCTCCGAGTGCCTTTTGGGGAGGCCGTGTCGCCTCCCAGTGCCTTTCGGGTCAGCCGGACCGCCTCCGAGTGCCTTTGGGGGCGCCCAGGGAGGCTCTGAGTGCCTTTTGGGGCAGCCGGGAAGCCTCCGAGTCCCTTTCAGGGCGGTCGCGCTGCCTCCGAGTGCCTTTTGGGGCGGCCGGCGAGGCTCTGAGTGCCTTTGTGGGCGGCCGGGGAGGCTCTGAGTACCTTTCGGGGAGGCCGGGGAGGCTCTGAGTACCTTTCGGGGCGGACAGAGAGGCTCCGAGTGCCTTTCGGGGTGGACGGGGAGGCTCCGAGTGCCTTTCGGGGCGGCCAGGACGGCTCCGAGTGCCTTTCGGGGCGGCCAGGACGGCTCCGAGTGCCTTTCGGGGCGGCTGGGTCGCCTCCGAGTGCCTTTCGGGGCGGCCGGCGAGGCTCTGAATGCCTTTCGGGGAGGCCGGCGAGGCTCCGAGTGCCTTTCGAGGTGGCTGTTTCCCCTCAAAGTGCATTTCGAGGCGTCCTGGCTGGCTCCGAGTGCCTTTTAGGGTGGCTGGGGAGGCTCCGAGTGCCTTTCGGGGCGGCCGGGGAGGCTCCGAGTGCCTTTCGGGGAGGCTGGGCAGGCTCCGAGTGTCTTTCGGGGCGGCCAGGGAGGCTCCGAGTGCCTTTCGGGGCGGCCGTGCAGGCTCCGACTGCCTTTGTGGGTGGCCACGGAGGCTCCGAGTGCCTTTCGGGGTGGCTGGGGAAGCTCCGAGTGCCTTTCGGGGCGGCCATGGAGGCTCTGAGTGCCTTTCGGGGCGGCCGGCGAGGCTCCGAGTGCCTTTCGGGGCGGCCGGGGAGGCTCCGAGTGCCTTTGTGGGCGGCCGGGCCGCCTCCGAGTGCCTTTCGGGGCGGCCGGGCAGGCTCCGAGTGCCTTTTGGGGAGGCCGTGTCGCCTCCCAGTGCCTTTCGGGTCAGCCGGACCGCCTCCAAGTGCCTTTGGGGGCGCCCAGGGAGGCTCTGAGTGCCTTTCGGGGCAGCCGGGAAGCCTCCGAGTCCCTTTCAGGGCGGTCGCGCTGCCTCCGAGTGCCTTTTGGGGCGGCCGGCGAGGCTCTGAGTGCCTTTGTGGGCGGCCGGGGAGGCTCCGAGTGCCTTTTTGGGGCGGCTGGCGAGGCTCCGAGTGCCTTTCGGGGAGGCCGGGGAGGCTCTGAGTACCTTTCGGGGCGGACGGAGAGGCTCCGAGTGCCTTTCGGGGCGGCCGGCGAGGCTCCGAGTGCCTTTCGGGGCGGCCAGGACGGCTCCGAGTGCCTTTCGGGGCGGCCGGTCTGCCTCCGAGTGCCTTTCGGGGCGGCCGGTCTGCCTCCGAGTGCCTTTCGGGGCGGCTGGGTCGCCTCCGAGTGCCTTTCGGGGCGGCCGGCGAGGCTCTGAATGCCTTTCGGGGAGGCCGGCGAGGCTCCGAGTGCCTTTCGAGGTGGCTGTTTCCCCTCAAAGTGCATTTCGAGGCGTCCTGGCTGGCTCCGAGTGCCTTTTAGGGTGGCTGGGGAGGCTCCGAGTGCTTTTCGGGGCGGCCGGGGAGGCTCCGAGTGCCTTTCGGGGAGGCTGGGCAGGCTCCGAGTGTCTTTCGGGGCGGCCAGGGAGGCTCCGAGTGCCTTTCGGGGCGGCCGTGCAGGCTCCGACTGCCTTTGTGGGTGGCCACGGAGGCTCCGAGTGCCTTTCGGGGTGGCTGGGGAAGCTCCGAGTGCCTTTCGGGGCGGCCGTGGAGGCTCTGAGTGCCTTTCGGGGCGGCCGGCGAGGCTCCGAGTGCCTTTCGGGGCGGCCGGGGAGGCTCCGAGTGCCTTTGTGGGCGGCCGGGCCGCCTCCGAGTGCCCTTCGGGGCGGCCGGGCAGGCTCCAAGTGCCTTTCGGGGCGGCCGGGGAGGCTCCGAGTGCCTTTGGGGGCGGCCGGGGAGGCTCCGAGTACCTTTCGGGGAGGCCGGGCAGGCTCCAAGTGCCTTTTGGGGATGCCGGGGAGGCTCCGAGTGTCTTTTTCGGGCGGCCGGGACGGCTTCGAGCGCCTTTCGGGGCGGCCGGGGAGGCTCCGAGTGCCTTTGTGGACGGCCAGGGAGGCTCCGAGTGCCTTTCGGGGAGGCCGGGGAGGCTGCGAGTGCCTTTCGGGGCGGCCGGGCTGCCTCCGAGTGCCTTTCGGGGAGGCCGGGGAGGCTCCGAGTGCCTTTGTGGGTGGCCACGGAGGCTCTGAGTGCCTTTCGGGGAGGCCGGGCCGGCTCCGAGTGCCTTTCGGGGCGGCCGGGGAGGCTCCGAGTGCCTTTCGGGGCGGCCGGCCCTCCCGAGTGCCTTTCGAGGTGGCCGGGCCGCCTCCGAGTGCCTTTGTCGGCGGCCGATGAGGCTCCGAATGCCTTTCGGGGAGGCCGGGCCGCCTCCGAGTGCCTTTTGGGGAGGTCGGGGAGGCTCCGAGTGCCTTTCGGGGTGGCCGGGCCGCCTCCGAGTGCCTTTTGGGGAGGCCGGGGAGGCTCCGAGTGCCTTTGTGGGCAGCCGGGGAGGCTCCGAGTGCCTTTTCGGGGAGGCCGGGGAGGCTCCGAGTGCCTTTCGGGGCGGCCGGCGAGGCTCCGAGTGCCTTTCGGGGCAGCCGTTCCCCCTCCGAGTGCCTTTCGGGGTGGCTGGGCCGGTCCCACTGCCTTTCGGGGCGGCCGGGCCGGCTCTGTGTGCCTTTCGGGGAGGCCGGGGAGCCTCCGAGTGCCTTTCAGGGAGGCCGGGTCGCCTCCCAGTGCCTTTCGGGACGGCCGGGGAGGCTCCGAGTGCTTTTCGGGGAGGCCGGGGAGGCTCCGAGTGCTTTTCGGGGCGGCCGGGCTGCCTCCGAGTGCCTTTCGGGGCAGCCGGTCGCCTCCGAGTGCCTTTTGGGGCGGCCAGGGAGGCTCTGAGTGCCTTTGGGGGAGGCCGGGCCGCCTCCGAGTGCCTTTCGCGGAGGCTGGGCCGCCTCCGAGTGCCTTTTGGGGCGGCCAGGGAGGCTCCGAGTGCCTTTCGGGGCAGCTGGGCAGGCTCCGAGTGCCTTTTGGGGTCTTCGGGCCGGCTCCGAGTGCCTTTCGGGGTGGCCGGGCAGGCTCCGAGTGCCTTTCGGGAATGCCGGGGAGGCTCCGAGTGTCTTTTTGGGGCGGCCGGGACGGCTTCGAGCGCCTTTCGGGGCGGCTGGGGAGGCTCCGAGTGCCTTTGTGGACGGCCGTGGAGGCTCCGAGTGCCTTTCGGGGCGGCCGGGGAGGCTGCGAGTGCCTTTCGGGGCGCCCGGGGCGGTTCCGAGTGCCTTTCGGGGCGGCCTGGCCGGCTCCGAGTGCCTTTCGGGGTGGCCAGTCGCCTCCGAGTGCCTTTCGGGGCGGTCGGGGAGGCTCGGAGTGCCTTTGGGGGAGGCCGGGCAGGCTCCGAGTGCCTTTCGGGGAGGCTGGGCCGCCTCCGAGTGCCTTTTTGGGCGGCCAGGGAGGCTCCGAGTGCCTTTTGGGGTGGCCGGGGAGGCTCCGAGTGCCTTTCGGGGTGGCCGGGCCGCCTACGAGTGCCTTTTTGGGGGGCCAGGGAGGCTCCGAGTGCCTTTTGGGGTGGCCGGGCAGGCTCCGAGTGCCTTTCGGGGCGGCCGGGCAGGCTCCGAGTGCCTTTGTGGGCGGTCGGCGAGGCTCCGAGTGCCTTTCAGGGAGACCGGTCCGCCTCCGAGTGCCTTTCGGGGCGTCCGTGCAGGCTCCGAGTGCCTTTGGGGGTGGCCATGGAGGCTCTGAGTGCCTTTCGGGGTGGCTGGGCAGGCTCCGAGTGCCTTTTGGGGCGGCCGGGGAGGCTCCGAGTGCCTTTCGGGGCGGCCGGGGGGGCTATGAGTGCCTTTCGAGGCGGCCGGGGAGGCTCCGAGTGCCTTTTGGGGTGGCCGGGCCTTCTCCGAGTGCCTTTCGGGGCGGCCAGGCTACCTCTGAGTGCCCTTTGGGGCGTCCAGCGAGGCTCCGAGTGCCTTTGTGGGCGGCCGGGCCGGCTCCGAGTGCCTTTTGGGGCAGCTGGGGAGGCTCCGAGTGCCTTTTCGGGCAGCTGGGGAGGCTCCGAGTGCCTTTCGGGGCGGCCGGAGAGGCTCCGAGTGCCTTTCGGGGCAGCTGGGAAGGCTCCGAGTGCCTTTTGGGGCGGCCAGGGAGGCTCCGAGTGCCTTTGTGGGCGGCCGGGGAGGCTCCGAGTGCCTTTCAGGGCGTCTGGGGAGGCTCCGAGTGCCTTTCGGGGCAGCCCTTCCCCCTCCGAGTGCCTTTCGGGGCGTCAGAGCCGGTCCCAGTGCCTTTCGGGGAGGCCGGGCAGCCTCTCAGTGCCTTTCGGGGAGGCCGGGCCGGCTCCGAGTGCCTTTCGGGGCGGCCGGGCAGGCTCCGAGTGCCTTTGGGGGCAGCCGTTCCCCCTCCGAGTGCCTTTCGGGGAGGCCGGGCTGCCTCCCAGAGCCTTTCGGGGCAGCCGGCGAGGCTCTGACTGCCTTTCGGGGAGGCCGGGCCGCCTCCGAGTGCCTTTCGGGGCGGCCGGACCGCCTCCCAGTGCCTTTGGGGGCGGCTGGGCCGGCTCCGAGTGCCTTTTGGGGTGGCCGGGCAGGCTCCGAGTGCCTTTCGGGGCGGCCGGTCGCCTCCGAGTGCCTTTCGGGGCGGTCGGGGAGGCTCTGAGTGCCTTTGGGGGAGGCTGGGCCGCCTCCGAGTGCCTTTTGGGGCGGCCAGGGAGGCTCCGAGTGCCTTTCGGGGCGGCCGGGGAGGCTCCGAGTGCCTTTGTGGGTGGCCACGGAGGCTCCGAGTGCCTTTCGGGGCATCCGGGGAGGCTCCGAGTGCCTTTCGGGGCGGCCGTTCACCTCCGAGTGCCTTTCGGGGTGGTCGGGGAGGCTCCGAGTGCCTTTGTGGACGGCCGGGGAGGCTCCGAGTGCCTTTCGGGGCGGCCGGGCCGGCTCCGAGTGCCTTTTGGGGCGGCCGGTCGCCTCCGAGTGCCTTTCGGGGTGGTCGGGGAGGCTCCGAGTGCCTTTGGGGGAGGCTGGGCCGCCTCTGAGTGCCTTTCGGGGAGGCTGGGCCGCCTCCGAGTGCCTTTCGGGGTGGCCGGGGAGGCTCCGAGTGCCTTTTGGGGCAGGCGGGCCGCCTACGAGTGCCTTTTTGGGCGGCCAGGGAGGCTCCGAGTGCCTTTTGGGGTGGCCGGGCAGGCTCCGAGTGCCTTTCGGGGCGGCCGGGCAGGCTCTGAGTGCCTTTCGGGGCGGCCGGGGAGGCTCCGAGTGCCTTTCGGGGCGGCCGGGGAGGCTCCGAGTGCCTTTGTGGGCGGCCGGGCCGCCTCCGAGTGCCTTTCGGGGCGGCCGGGCAGGCTCCGAGTGCCTTTTGGGGAGGCCGTGTCGCCTCCCAGTGCCTTTCGGGTCAGCCGGACCGCCTCCAAGTGCCTTTGGGGGCGCCCAGGGAGGCTCTGAGTGCCTTTTGGGGCAGCCGGGAAGCCTCCGAGTCCCTTTCAGGGCGGTCGCGCTGCCTCCGAGTGCCTTTTGGGGCGGCCGGCGAGGCTCTGAGTGCCTTTGTGGGCGGCCGGGGAGGCTCCGAGTGCCTTTTTAGGGCGGCTGGGGAGGCTCCGAGTGCCTTTCGGGGAGGCCGGGGAGGCTCTGAGTACCTTTCGGGGCGGACGGAGAGGCTCCGAGTGCCTTTCGGGGCGGCCGGGGAGGCTCCGAGTGCCTTTCGGGGCGGCCAGGACGGCTCCGAGTGCCTTTCGGGGCGGCCGGTCTGCCTCCGAGTGCCTTTCGGGGCGGCTGGGTCGCCTCCGAGTGCCTTTCGGGGCGGCCGGCGAGCCTCTGAATGCCTTTCGGGGAGGCCGGCGAGGCTCCGAGTGCCTTTCGAGGTGGCTGTTTCCCCTCAAAGTGCATTTCGAGGCGGCCTGGCTGGCTCCGAGTGCCTTTTAGGGTGGCTGGGGAGGCTCCGAGTGCCTTTCGGGGCGGCCGGGGAGGCTCCGAGTGCCTTTCGGGGAGGCTGGGCAGGCTCCGAGTGTCTTTCGGGGCGGCCAGGGAGGCTCCGAGTGCCTTTCGGGGCGGCCGTGCAGGCTCCGACTGCCTTTGTGGGTGGCCACGGAGGCTCCGAGTGCCTTTCGGGGTGGCTGGGGAAGCTCCGAGTGCCTTTCGGGGCGGCCGTGGAGGCTCTGAGTGCCTTTCGGGGCGGCCGGGCAGGCTCCGAGTGCCTTTCGGGGCGGCCGGGGAGGCTCCGAGTGCCTTTTAGGGAGGCCGGGCCGCCTCCAAGTGCCTTTCGGGGAGGCCGGTCTGCCTCCGAGTGCCTTTCGGGGCAGCCGGGTTGCCTCTGAGTGCCTTTCGGGGCGGCCGGGGAGGCTCCGAGTGCCTTTCGGGGTGGCCGGGCTGCCTCCGAGTGCCTTTCAGGGAGGCCGGTGAGTCTCCGAGTGCCTTTCGGGGCGGCCAGGGAGGCTCCGAGTGCCTTTCGGAGTGGCCGGGGAGGCTCCGAGTGCCTTTCTGGTAGGCCGTGTCGCCTCCGAGTGCCTTTCGGGGCAGCCGAACCGCCTCCAAGTGCCTTTCGGGGCGGCCGGGGAGGCTCCGAGTGCCTTTGGGGGCGGCCGGGGAGGCTCCGAGTACCTTTCGGGGCGGCCGGGCAGGCTCCAAGTGCCTTTTGGGGATGCCGGGGAGGCTCCGAGTGTCTTTTTCGGGCGGCCGGGACGGCTTCGAGCGCCTTTCGGGGCGGCCGGGGAGGCTCCGAGTGCCTTTGTGGACGGCCAGGGAGGCTCCGAGTGCCTTTCGGGGCGGCCAGGGAGGCTCCAAGTGCCTTTCGGAGTGGCCGGGGAGGCTCCGAGTGCCTTTCTGGTAGGCCGTGTCGCCTCCGAGTGCCTTTCGGGGCAGCCGAACCGCCTCCAAGTGCCTTTCGGGGCGGCCGGGGAGGCTCCGAGTGCCTTTGGGGGCGGCCGGGGAGGCTCCGAGTACCTTTCGGGGCGGCCGGGCAGGCTCCAAGTGCCTTTTGGGGATGCCGGGGAGGCTCCGAGTGTCTTTTTCGGGCGGCCGGGACGGCTTCGAGCGCCTTTCGGGGCGGCCGGGGAGGCTCCGAGTGCCTTTGTGGACGGCCAGGGAGGCTCCGAGTGCCTTTCGGGGAGGCCGGGGAGGCTGCGAGTGCCTTTCGGGGCGGCCGGGCTGCCTCCGAGTGCCTTTCGGGGAGGCCGGGGAGGCTCCGAGTGCCTTTGTGGGTGGCCACGGAGGCTCTGAGTGCCTTTCGGGGAGGCCGGGCCGGCTCCGAGTGCCTTTCGGGGCGGCCGGGGAGGCTCCGAGTGCCTTTCGGGGCGGCCGGCCCTCCCGAGTGCCTTTCGAGGTGGCCGGGCCGCCTCCGAGTGCCTTTGTGGGCGGCCGATGAGGCTCCGAATGCCTTTCGGGGAGGCCGGGCCGCCTCCGAGTGCCTTTTGGGGAGGTCGGGGAGGCTCCGAGTGCCTTTCGGGGTGGCCGGGCCGCCTCCGAGTGCCTTTTGGGGAGGCCGGGGAGGCTCCGAGTGCCTTTGTGGGCAGCCGGGGAGGCTCCGAGTGCCTTTTCGGGGAGGCCGGGGAGGCTCCGAGTGCCTTTCGGGGAGGCTGGGCAGGCTCCGAGTGTCTTTCGGGGCGGCCAGGGAGGCTCCGAGTGCCTTTCTGGTAGGCCGTGTCGCCTCCGAGTGCCTTTCGGGGTGGCTGGGGAAGCTCCGAGTGCCTTTCGGGGCGGCCGTGGAGGCTCTGAGTGCCTTTCGGGGCGGCCGGGCAGGCTCCGAGTGCCTTTCGGGGCGGCCGGGGAGGCTCCGAGTGCCTTTTAGGGAGGCCGGGCCGCCTCCAAGTGCCTTTCGGGGAGGCCGGTCTGCCTCCGAGTGCCTTTCGGGGCAGCCGGGTTGCCTCTGAGTGCCTTTCGGGGCGGCCGGGGAGGCTCCGAGTGCCTTTCGGGGTGGCCGGGCCGCCTCCGAGTGCCTTTCGGGGAGGCTGGGCCGCCTCCGAGTGCCTTTTGGGGCGGCCAGGGAGGCTCCGAGTGCCTTTCGGGGCAGCTGGGCAGGCTCCGAGTGCCTTTTGGGGTCTTCGGGCCGGCTCCGAGTGCCTTTCGGGGTGGCCGGGCAGGCTCCGAGTGCCTTTCGGGAATGCCGGGGAGGCTCCGAGTGTCTTTTTGGGGCGGCCGGGACGGCTTCGAGCGCCTTTCGGGGCGGCTGGGGAGGCTCCGAGTGCCTTTGTGGACGGCCGGGGAGGCTCCGAGTGCCTTTCGGGGCGGCCGGGGAGGCTGCGAGTGCCTTTCGGGGCGCCCGGGGCGGTTCCGAGTGCCTTTCGGGGCGGCCTGGCCGGCTCCGAGTGCCTTTCGGGGTGGCCAGTCGCCTCCGAGTGCCTTTCGGGGCGGTCGGGGAGGCTCGGAGTGCCTTTGGGGGAGGCCGGGCAGGCTCCGAGTGCCTTTCGGGGAGGCTGGGCCGCCTCCGAGTGCCTTTTTGGGCGGCCAGGGAGGCTCCGAGTGCCTTTTGGGGTGGCCGGGGAGGCTCCGAGTGCCTTTCGGGGTGGCCGGGCCGCCTACGAGTGCCTTTTTGGGGGGCCAGGGAGGCTCCGAGTGCCTTTTGGGGTGGCCGGGCAGGCTCCGAGTGCCTTTCGGGGCGGCCGGGGAGGCTCCGAGTGCCTTTGTGGGCGGTCGGCGAGGCTCCGAGTGCCTTTCAGGGAGACCGGTCCGCCTCCGAGTGCCTTTCGGGGCGTCCGTGCAGGCTCCGAGTGCCTTTCGGGGTGGCCATGGAGGCTCTGAGTGCCTTTCGGGGTGGCTGGGCAGGCTCCGAGTGCCTTTTGGGGCGGCCGGGGAGGCTCCGAGTGCCTTTCGGGGCGGCCGGGGGGGCTATGAGTGCCTTTCGAGGCGGCCGGGGAGGCTCCGAGTGCCTTTTGGGGTGGCCGGGCCTTCTCCGAGTGCCTTTCGGGGCGGCCAGGCTACCTCTGAGTGCCCTTTGGGGCGTCCAGCGAGGCTCCGAGTGCCTTTGTGGGCGGCCGGGCCGGCTCCGAGTGCCTTTTGGGGCAGCTGGGGAGGCTCCGAGTGCCTTTTCGGGCAGCTGGGGAGGCTCCGAGTGCCTTTCGGGGCGGCCGGAGAGGCTCCGAGTGCCTTTCGGGGCAGCTGGGAAGGCTCCGAGTGCCTTTTGGGGCGGCCAGGGAGGCTCCGAGTGCCTTTGTGGGCGGCCGGGGAGGCTCCGAGTGCCTTTCAGGGCGTCTGGGGAGGCTCCGAGTGCCTTTCGGGGCAGCCCTTCCCCCTCCGAGTGCCTTTCGGGGCGTCAGAGCCGGTCCCAGTGCCTTTCGGGGAGGCCGGGCAGCCTCTCAGTGCCTTTCAGGGAGGCCGGGCCGGCTCCGAGTGCCTTTCGGGGCGGCCGTTCCCACTCCGAGTGCCTTTCGGGGAGGCCGGGCTGCCTCCCAGAGCCTTTCGGGGCAGCCGGCGAGGCTCTGACTGCCTTTCGGGGAGGCCGGGCCGCCTCCGAGTGCCTTTCGGGGCGGCCGGACCGCCTCCCAGTGCCTTTGGGGGCGGCTGGGCCGGCTCCGAGTGCCTTTTGGGGTGGCCGGGCAGGCTCCGAGTGCCTTTCGGGGCGGCCGGTCGCCTCCGAGTGCCTTTGGGGGCGGTCGGGGAGGCTCTGAGTGCCTTTGGGGGAGGCTGGGCCGCCTCCGAGTGCCTTTTGGGGCGGCCAGGGAGGCTCCGAGTGCCTTTCGGGGCATCCGGGGAGGCTCCGAGTGCCTTTCGGGGCGGCCGTTCACCTCCGAGTGCCTTTCGGGGTGGTCGGGGAGGCTCCGAGTGCCTTTGTGGACGGCCGGGGAGGCTCCGAGTGCCTTTCGGGGCGGCCGGGCCGGCTCCGAGTGCCTTTCGGGGCGGCCGGTCGCCTCCGAGTGCCTTTCGGGGTGGTCGGGGAGGCTCCGAGTGCCTTTGGGGGAGGCTGGGCCGCCTCTGAGTGCCTTTCGGGGAGGCTGGGCCGCCTCCGAGTGCCTTTCGGGGTGGCCGGGGAGGCTCCGAGTGCCTTTTGGGGCAGGCGGGCCGCCTACGAGTGCCTTTTTGGGCGGCCAGGGAGGCTCCGAGTGCCTTTTGGGGTGGCCGGGCAGGCTCCGAGTGCCTTTCGGGGCGGCCGGGCAGGCTCTGAGTGCCTTTCGGGGCGGCCGGGGAGGCTCCGAGTGCCTTTCGGGGCGGCCGGGGAGGCTCCGAGTGCCTTTGTGGGCGGCCGGGCCGCCTCCGAGTGCCTTTCGGGGCGGCCGGGCAGGCTCCGAGTGCCTTTTGGGGAGGCCGTGTCGCCTCCCAGTGCCTTTCGGGTCAGCCGGACCGCCTCCAAGTGCCTTTGGGGGCGCCCAGGGAGGCTCTGAGTGCCTTTTGGGGCAGCCGGGAAGCCTCCGAGTCCCTTTCAGGGCGGTCGCGCTGCCTCCGAGTGCCTTTTGGGGCGGCCGGCGAGGCTCTGAGTGCCTTTGTGGGCGGCCGGGGAGGCTCCGAGTGCCTTTTTGGGGCGGCTGGGGAGGCTCCGAGTGCCTTTCGGGGAGGCCGGGGAGGCTCTGAGTACCTTTCGGGGCGGACGGAGAGGCTCCGAGTGCCTTTCGGGGCGGCCGGGGAGGCTCCGAGTGCCTTTCGGGGCGGCCAGGACGGCTCCGAGTGCCTTTCGGGGCGGCCGGTCTGCCTCCGAGTGCCTTTCGGGGCGGCTGGGTCGCCTCCGAGTGCCTTTCGGGGCGGCCGGCGAGCCTCTGAATGCCTTTCGGGGAGGCCGGCGAGGCTCCGAGTGCCTTTCGAGGTGGCTGTTTCCCCTCAAAGTGCATTTCGAGGCGGCCTGGCTGGCTCCGAGTGCCTTTTAGGGTGGCTGGGGAGGCTCCGAGTGCCTTTCGGGGCGGCCGGGGAGGCTCCGAGTGCCTTTCGGGGAGGCTGGGCAGGCTCCGAGTGTCTTTCGGGGCGGCCAGGGAGGCTCCGAGTGCCTTTCGGGGCGGCCGTGCAGGCTCCGACTGCCTTTGTGGGTGGCCACGGAGGCTCCGAGTGCCTTTCGGGGTGGCTGGGGAAGCTCCGAGTGCCTTTCGGGGCGGCCGTGGAGGCTCTGAGTGCCTTTCGGGGCGGCCGGGCCACCTCCGAGTGCCTTTCGGGGCGGCCGGGGAGGCTCCGAGTGCCTTTTAGGGAGGCCGGGCCGCCTCCAAGTGCCTTTCGGGGAGGCCGGTCTGCCTCCGAGTGCCTTTCGGGGCAGCCGGGTTGCCTCTGAGTGCCTTTCGGGGCGGCCGGGGAGGCTCCGAGTGCCTTTCGGGGTGGCCGGGCTGCCTCCGAGTGCCTTTCAGGGAGGCCGGTGAGTCTCCGAGTGCCTTTCGGGGCGGCCAGGGAGGCTCCGAGTGCCTTTCGGAGTGGCCGGGGAGGCTCCGAGTGCCTTTCTGGTAGGCCGTGTCGCCTCCGAGTGCCTTTCGGGGCAGCCGAACCGCCTCCAAGTGCCTTTCGGGGCGGCCGGGGAGGCTCCGAGTGCCTTTGGGGGCGGCCGGGGAGGCTCCGAGTACCTTTCGGGGCGGCCGGGCAGGCTCCAAGTGCCTTTTGGGGATGCCGGGGAGGCTCCGAGTGTCTTTTTCGGGCGGCCGGGACGGCTTCGAGCGCCTTTCGGGGCGGCCGGGGAGGCTCCGAGTGCCTTTGTGGACGGCCAGGGAGGCTCCGAGTGCCTTTCGGGGCGGCCAGGGAGGCTCCAAGTGCCTTTCGGAGTGGCCGGGGAGGCTCCGAGTGCCTTTCTGGTAGGCCGTGTCGCCTCCGAGTGCCTTTCGGGGCAGCCGAACCGCCTCCAAGTGCCTTTCGGGGCGGCCGGGGAGGCTCCGAGTGCCTTTGGGGGCGGCCGGGGAGGCTCCGAGTACCTTTCGGGGCGGCCGGGCAGGCTCCAAGTGCCTTTTGGGGATGCCGGGGAGGCTCCAAGTGTCTTTTTCGGGCGGCCGGGACGGCTTCGAGCGCCTTTCGGGGCGGCCGGGGAGGCTCCGAGTGCCTTTGTGGACGGCCAGGGAGGCTCCGAGTGCCTTTCGGGGAGGCCGGGGAGGCTGCGAGTGCCTTTCGGGGCGGCCGGGCTGCCTCCGAGTGCCTTTCGGGGAGGCCGGGGAGGCTCCGAGTGCCTTTGTGGGTGGCCACGGAGGCTCTGAGTGCCTTTCGGGGAGGCCGGGCCGGCTCCGAGTGCCTTTCGGGGCGGCCGGTGAGGCTCCGAGTGCCTTTCGGGGCGGCCGGCCCTCCTGAGTGCCTTTCGAGGTGGCCGGGCCGCCTCCGAGTGCCTTTGTGGGCGGCCGATGAGGCTCCGAATGCCTTTCGGGGAGGCCGGGCCGCCTCCGAGTGCCTTTTGGGGAGGTCGGGGAGGCTCCGAGTGCCTTTTGGGGTGGCCGGGCCGCCTCCGAGTGCCTTTTGGGGAGGCCGGGGAGGCTCCGAGTGCCTTTGTGGGCAGCCGGGGAGGCTCCGAGTGCCTTTTCGGGGAGGCCGGGGAGGCTCCGAGTGCCTTTCGGGGCGGCCGGCGAGGCTCCGAGTGCCTTTCGGGGCAGCCGTTCCCCCTCCGAGTGCCTTTCGGGGTGGCTGGGCCGGTCCCACTGCCTTTCGGGGCGGCCGGGCCGGCTCTGTGTGCCTTTCGGGGAGGCCGGGGAGCCTCCGAGTGCCTTTCAGGGAGGCCGGGTCGCCTCCCAGTGCCTTTCGGGACGGCCGGGGAGGCTCCGAGTGCCTTTGGGGGCAGCCGGCGAGGCTCCGAGTGCCTTTCGGGGAGGCCGGGGAGGCTCCGAGTGCTTTTCGGGGCGGCCGGGCTGCCTCCGAGTGCCTTTCGGGGCAGCCGGTCGCCTCCGAGTGCCTTTTGGGGCGGCCAGGGAGGCTCTGAGTGCCTTTGGGGGAGGCCGGGCCGCCTCCGAGTGCCTTTCGGGGAGGCTGGGCCACCTCCGAGTGCCTTTTGGGGCGGCCAGGGAGGCTCCGAGTGCCTTTCGGGGCAGCTGGGCAGGCTCCGAGTGCCTTTTGGGGTCTTCGGGCCGGCTCCGAGTGCCTTTCGGGGTGGCCGGGCAGGCTCTGAGTGCCTT
Organism: Struthio camelus; assembly: GCF_040807025.1. NCBI lineage: Eukaryota > Metazoa > Chordata > Aves > Struthioniformes > Struthionidae > Struthio > Struthio camelus. Next base: position 1,399,557 of record NC_090974.1, on the reverse strand, counting down.
TCGGGGATGCCGGGGAGGCTCCGAGTGTCTTTTTGGGGCGGCCGGGACGGCTTCGAGCGCCTTTCGGGGCGGCTGGGGATCTCCGAGTGCCTTTGTGGACGGCCGGGGAGGCTCCGAGTGCCTTTCGGGGTGGCCGGGGAGGCTGCGAGTGCCTTTCGGGGCGCCCGGGGCGGTTCCGAGTGCCTTTCGGGGCGGCCTGGCCGGCTCCGAGTGCCTTTCGGGGTGGCCAGTCGCCTCCGAGTGCCTTTCGGGGCGGTCGGGGAGGCTCGGAGTGCCTTTGGGGGAGGCCGGGCAGGCTCCGAGTGCCTTTCGGGGAGGCTGGGCCGCCTCCGAGTGCCTTTTGGGGCGGCCAGGGAGGCTCCGAGTGCCTTTCGGGGTGGCCGGGGAGGCTCCGAGTGCCTTTGTGGGTGGCCACGGAGGCTCCGAGTGCCTTTCGGGGCATCCGGGGAGGCTCCGAGTGCCTTTCGGGGCGGCCGTTCACCTCCGAGTGCCTTTCGGGGTGGTCGGGGAGGCTCCGAGTGCCTTTGTGGACGGCCGGGGAGGCTCCGAGTGCCTTTCGGGGCGGCCGGGCCGGCTCCGAGTGCCTTTCGGGGCGGCCGGTCGCCTCCGAGTGCCTTTCGGGGTGGTCGGGGAGGCTCCGAGTGCCTTTGGGGGAGGCTGGGCCGCCTCTGAGTGCCTTTCGGGGAGGCTGGGCCGCCTCCGAGTGCCTTTCGGGGCGGCCGGGGAGGCTCCGAGTGCCTTTTGGGGCAGGCGGGCCGCCTACGAGTGCCTTTTTGGGCGGCCAGGGAGGCTCCGAGTGCCTTTTGGGGTGGCCGGGCAGGCTCCAAGTGCCTTTCGGGGCGGCCGGGCAGGCTCTGAGTGCCTTTCGGGGCGGCCGGGGAGGCTCCGAGTGCCTTTCGGGGCGGCCGGGGAGGCTCCGAGTGCCTTTGTGGGCGGCCGGGCCGCCTCCGAGTGCCTTTCGGGGCGGCCGGGCAGGCTCCGAGTGCCTTTTGGGGAGGCCGTGTCGCCTCCCAGTGCCTTTCGGGTCAGCCGGACCGCCTCCAAGTGCCTTTGGGGGCGCCCAGGGAGGCTCTGAGTGCCTTTTGGGGCAGCCGGGAAGCCTCCGAGTCCCTTTCAGGGCGGTCGCGCTGCCTCCGAGTGCCTTTTGGGGCGGCCGGCGAGGCTCTGAGTGCCTTTGTGGGCGGCCGGGGAGGCTCCGAGTGCCTTTTTGGGGCGGCTGGGGAGGCTCCGAGTGCCTTTCGGGGAGGCCGGGGAGGCTCTGAGTACCTTTCGGGGCGGACGGAGAGGCTCCGAGTGCCTTTCGGGGCGGCCGGGGAGGCTCCGAGTGCCTTTCGGGGCGGCCAGGACGGCTCCGAGTGCCTTTCGGGGCGGCCGGTCTGCCTCCGAGTGCCTTTCGGGGCGGCTGGGTCGCCTCCGAGTGCCTTTCGGGGCGGCCGGCGAGGCTCTGAATGCCTTTCGGGGAGGCCGGCGAGGCTCCGAGTGCCTTTCGAGGTGGCTGTTTCCCCTCAAAGTGCATTTCGAGGCGGCCTGGCTGGCTCCGAGTGCCTTTTAGGGTGGCTGGGGAGGCTCCGAGTGCCTTTCGGGGCGGCCGGGGAGGCTCCGAGTGCCTTTCGGGGAGGCTGGGCAGGCTCCGAGTGTCTTTCGGGGCGGCCAGGGAGGCTCCGAGTGCCTTTCTGGTAGGCCGTGTCGCCTCCGAGTGCCTTTCGGGGTGGCTGGGGAAGCTCCGAGTGCCTTTCGGGGCGGCCGTGGAGGCTCTGAGTGCCTTTCGGGGCGGCCGGGCAGGCTCCGAGTGCCTTTCGGGGCGGCCGGGGAGGCTCCGAGTGCCTTTTAGGGAGGCCGGGCCGCCTCCAAGTGCCTTTCGGGGAGGCCGGTCTGCCTCCGAGTGCCTTTCGGGGCAGCCGGGTTGCCTCTGAGTGCCTTTCGGGGCGGCCGGGGAGGCTCCGAGTGCCTTTCGGGGTGGCCGGGCTGCCTCCGAGTGCCTTTCAGGGAGGCCGGTGAGTCTCCGAGTGCCTTTCGGGGCGGCCAGGGAGGCTCCGAGTGCCTTTCGGAGTGGCCGGGGAGGCTCCGAGTGCCTTTCTGGTAGGCCGTGTCGCCTCCGAGTGCCTTTCGGGGCAGCCGAACCGCCTCCAAGTGCCTTTCGGGGCGGCCGGGGAGGCTCCGAGTGCCTTTGGGGGCGGCCGGGGAGGCTCCGAGTACCTTTCGGGGCGGCCGGGCAGGCTCCAAGTGCCTTTTGGGGATGCCGGGGAGGCTCCGAGTGTCTTTTTCGGGCGGCCGGGACGGCTTCGAGCGCCTTTCGGGGCGGCCGGGGAGGCTCCGAGTGCCTTTGTGGACGGCCAGGGAGGCTCCGAGTGCCTTTCGGGGCGGCCAGGGAGGCTCCAAGTGCCTTTCGGAGTGGCCGGGGAGGCTCCGAGTGCCTTTCTGGTAGGCCGTGTCGCCTCCGAGTGCCTTTCGGGGCAGCCGAACCGCCTCCAAGTGCCTTTCGGGGCGGCCGGGGAGGCTCCGAGTGCCTTTGGGGGCGGCCGGGGAGGCTCCGAGTACCTTTCGGGGCGGCCGGGCAGGCTCCAAGTGCCTTTCGGGGTGGCCGGGGAGGCTCCGAGTGTCTTTTTCGGGCGGCCGGGACGGCTTCGAGCGCCTTTCGGGGCGGCCGGGGAGGCTCCGAGTGCCTTTGTGGACGGCCAGGGAGGCTCCGAGTGCCTTTCGGGGAGGCCGGGGAGGCTGCGAGTGCCTTTCGGGGCGGCCGGGCTGCCTCCGAGTGCCTTTCGGGGAGGCCGGGGAGGCTCCGAGTGCCTTTGTGGGTGGCCACGGAGGCTCTGAGTGCCTTTCGGGGAGGCCGGGCCGGCTCCGAGTGCCTTTCGGGGCGGCCGGGGAGGCTCCGAGTGCCTTTCGGGGCGGCCGGCCCTCCTGAGTGCCTTTCGAGGTGGCCGGGCCGCCTCCGAGTGCCTTTGTGGGCGGCCGATGAGGCTCCGAATGCCTTTCGGGGAGGCCGGGCCGCCTCCGAGTGCCTTTTGGGGAGGTCGGGGAGGCTCCGAGTGCCTTTCGGGGTGGCCGGGCCGCCTCCGAGTGCCTTTTGGGGAGGCCGGGGAGGCTCCGAGTGCCTTTGTGGGCAGCCGGGGAGGCTCCGAGTGCCTTTTCGGGGAGGCCGGGGAGCCTCCGAGTGCCTTTCGGGGCGGCCGGCGAGGCTCCGAGTGCCTTTCGGGGCAGCCGTTCCCCCTCCGAGTGCCTTTTGGGGCGGCTGGGCCGCTCCCACTGCCTTTCGGGGCGGCCGGGCCGGCTCTGTGTGCCTTTCGGGGAGGCCGGGGAGCCTCCGAGTGCCTTTCAGGGAGGCCGGGTCGCCTCCCAGTGCCTTTCGGGACGGCCGGGGAGGCTCCGAGTGCCTTTGGGGGCAGCCGGCGAGGCTCCGAGTGCCTTTCGGGGAGGCCGGGGAGGCTCCGAGTGCTTTTCGGGGCGGCCGGGCTGCCTCCGAGTGCCTTTCGGGGCAGCCGGTCGCCTCCGAGTGCCTTTTGGGGCGGCCAGGGAGGCTCTGAGTGCCTTTGGGGGAGGCCGGGCCGCCTCCGAGTGCCTTTCGGGGAGGCTGGGCCACCTCCGAGTGCCTTTTGGGGCGGCCAGGGAGGCTCCGAGTGCCTTTCGGGGCAGCTGGGCAGGCTCCGAGTGCCTTTTGGGGTCTTCGGGCCGGCTCCGAGTGCCTTTCGGGGTGGCCGGGCAGGCTCTGAGTGCCTTTCGGGGATGCCGGGGAGGCTCCGAGTGTCTTTTTGGGGCGGCCGGGACGGCTTCGAGCGCCTTTCGGGGCGGCTGGGGATCTCCGAGTGCCTTTGTGGACGGCCGGGGAGGCTCCGAGTGCCTTTCGGGGCGGCCGGGGAGGCTCCGAGTGCCTTTCGGGGCGCCCGGGGCGGTTCCGAGTGCCTTTCGGGGCGGCCTGGCCGGCTCCGAGTGCCTTTCGGGGTGGCCAGTCGCCTCCGAGTGCCTTTCGGGGCGGTCGGGGAGGCTCGGAGTGCCTTTGGGGGAGGCCGGGCAGGCTCCGAGTGCCTTTCGGGGAGGCTGGGCCGCCTCCGAGTGCCTTTTGGGTCGGCCGGGGAGGCTCCGAGTGCCTTTCGGGGTGGCCGGGGAGGCTCCGAGTGCCTTTCGGGGTGGCCGGGCCGCCTACGAGTGCCTTTTTGGGGGGCCAGGGAGGCTCCGAGTGCCTTTGGGGGCGGCCGGGGAGGCTCCGAGTGCCTTTGTGGGCGGTCGGCGAGGCTCCGAGTGCCTTTGTGGGCGGCCGGGCCGCCTCCGAGTGCCTTTCGGGGCGGCCGGGCAGGCTCCGAGTGCCTTTTGGGGAGGCCGTGTCGCCTCCCAGTGCCTTTCGGGTCAGCCGGACCGCCTCCAAGTGCCTTTGGGGGCGCCCAGGGAGGCTCTGAGTGCCTTTTGGGGCAGCCGGGAAGCCTCCGAGTCCCTTTCAGGGCGGTCGCGCTGCCTCCGAGTGCCTTTTGGGGCGGCCGGCGAGGCTCTGAGTGCCTTTGTGGGCGGCCGGGGAGGCTCCGAGTGCCTTTTTGGGGCGGCTGGGGAGGCTCCGAGTGCCTTTCGGGGCGGCCGGGGAGGCTCCGAGTGCCTTTCGGGGCGGCCAGGACGGCTCCGAGTGCCTTTCGGGGCGGCCGGTCTGCCTCCGAGTGCCTTTCGGGGCGGCTGGGTCGCCTCCGAGTGCCTTTCGGGGCGGCCGGCGAGGCTCTGAATGCCTTTCGGGGAGGCCGGCGAGGCTCCGAGTGCCTTTCGAGGTGGCTGTTTCCCCTCAAAGTGCATTTCGAGGCGGCCTGGCTGGCTCCGAGTGCCTTTTAGGGTGGCTGGGGAGGCTCCGAGTGCCTTTCGGGGCGGCCGGGGAGGCTCCGAGTGCCTTTCGGGGAGGCTGGGCAGGCTCCGAGTGTCTTTCGGGGCGGCCAGGGAGGCTCCGAGTGCCTTTCGGGGCGGCCGTGCAGGCTCCGACTGCCTTTGTGGGTGGCCACGGAGGCTCCGAGTGCCTTTCGGGGTGGCTGGGGAGGCTCCGAGTGCCTTTCGGGGCGGCCGTGGAGGCTCTGAGTGCCTTTCGGGGCGGCCGGGCAGGCTCCGAGTGCCTTTCGGGGCGGCCGGGGAGGCTCCGAGTGCCTTTTAGGGAGGCCGGGCCGCCTCCAAGTGCCTTTCGGGGCGGCCGGTCTGCCTCCGAGTGCCTTTCGGGGCAGCCGGGTTGCCTCTGAGTGCCTTTCGGGGCGGCCGGGGAGGCTCCGAGTGCCTTTCGGGGTGGCCGGGCTGCCTCCGAGTGCCTTTCAGGGAGGCCGGTGAGTCTCCGAGTGCCTTTCGGGGCGGCCAGGGAGGCTCCGAGTGCCTTTCGGGGCGGCCGGGGAGGCTCCGAGTGCCTTTGGGGGCGGCCGGGGAGGCTCCGAGTACCTTTCGGGGCGGCCGGGCAGGCTCCAAGTGCCTTTTGGGGATGCCGGGGAGGCTCCGAGTGTCTTTTTCGGGCGGCCGGGACGGCTTCGAGCGCCTTTCGGGGCGGCCGGGGAGGCTCCGAGTGCCTTTGTGGACGGCCAGGGAGGCTCCGAGTGCCTTTCGGGGCGGCCAGGGAGGCTCCAAGTGCCTTTCGGAGTGGCCGGGGAGGCTCCGAGTGCCTTTCTGGTAGGCCGTGTCGCCTCCGAGTGCCTTTCGGGGCAGCCGAACCGCCTCCAAGTGCCTTTCGGGGCGGCCGGGGAGGCTCCGAGTGCCTTTGGGGGCGGCCGGGGAGGCTCCGAGTACCTTTCGGGGCGGCCGGGCAGGCTCCAAGTGCCTTTTGGGGATGCCGGGGAGGCTCCGAGTGTCTTTTTCGGGCGGCCGGGACGGCTTCGAGCGCCTTTCGGGGCGGCCGGGGAGGCTCCGAGTGCCTTTGTGGACGGCCAGGGAGGCTCCGAGTGCCTTTCGGGGAGGCCGGGGAGGCTGCGAGTGCCTTTCGGGGCGGCCGGGCTGCCTCCGAGTGCCTTTCGGGGAGGCCGGGGAGGCTCCGAGTGCCTTTGTGGGTGGCCACGGAGGCTCTGAGTGCCTTTCGGGGAGGCCGGGCCGGCTCCGAGTGCCTTTCGGGGCGGCCGGGGAGGCTCCGAGTGCCTTTCGGGGCGGCCGGCCCTCCCGAGTGCCTTTCGGGGAGGCCGGGCCGCCTCCGAGTGCCTTTGTGGGCGGCCGATGAGGCTCCGAATGCCTTTCGGGGAGGCCGGGCCGCCTCCGAGTGCCTTTTGGGGAGGTCGGGGAGGCTCCGAGTGCCTTTTGGGGTGGCCGGGCCGCCTCCGAGTGCCTTTTGGGGAGGCCGGGGAGGCTCCGAGTGCCTTTCGGGGCAGCTAGGGAGGCTCCGAGTGCCTTTTCGGGGAGGCCGGGGAGCCTCCGAGTGCCTTTCGGGGCGGCCGGCGAGGCTCCGAGTGCCTTTCGGGGCAGCCGTTCCCCCTCCGAGTGCCTTTCGGGGCGGCTGGGCCGGTCCCACTGCCTTTCGGGGCGGCCGGGCCGGCTCTGTGTGCCTTTCGGGGAGGCCGGGGAGCCTCCGAGTGCCTTTCAGGGAGGCCGGGTCGCCTCCCAGTGCCTTTCGGGACGGCCGGGGAGGCTCCGAGTGCCTTTGGGGGCAGCCGGCGAGGCTCCGAGTGCCTTTCGGGGAGGCCGGGGAGGCTCCGAGTGCTTTTCGGGGCGGCCGGGCTGCCTCCGAGTGCCTTTCGGGGCAGCCGGCGAGGCTCTGACTGCCTTTCGGGGAGGCCGGGCCGCCTCCGAGTGCCTTTCGGGGCGGCCGGACCGCCTCCCAGTGCCTTTGGGGGCGGCTGGGCCGGCTCCGAGTGCCTTTTGGGGTGGCCGGGCAGGCTCCGAGTGCCTTTCGGGGCGGCCGGTCGCCTCCGAGTGCCTTTCGGGGCGGTCGGGGAGGCTCCGAGTGCCTTTGGGGGAGGCCGGGCCGCCTCCGAGTGCCTTTCGGGGAGGCTGGGCCGCCTCCGAGTGCCTTTTGGGGCGGCCAGGGAGGCTCCGAGTGCCTTTCGGGGCGGCCGGGGAGGCTCCGAGTGCCTTTGTGGGTGGCCACGGAGGCTCCGAGTGCCTTTCGGGGCATCCGGGGAGGCTCCGAGTGCCTTTCGGGGCGTCCGTGCAGGCTCCGAGTGCCTTTCGGGGTGGCCATGGAGGCTCTGAGTGCCTTTCGGGGTGGCTGGGCAGGCTCCGAGTGCCTTTTGGGGCGGCCGGGGAGGCTCCGAGTGCCTTTCGGGGCGGCCGGGGGGGCTATGAGTGCCTTTCGAGGCGGCCGGGGAGGCTCCGAGTGCCTTTTGGGGTGGCCGGGCCTTCTCCGAGTGCCTTTCGGGGCGGCCAGGCTACCTCTGAGTGCCCTTTGGGGCGTCCAGCGAGGCTCCGAGTGCCTTTGTGGGCGGCCGGGCCGGCTCCGAGTGCCTTTTGGGGCAGCTGGGGAGGCTCCGAGTGCCTTTTCGGGCAGCTGGGGAGGCTCCGAGTGCCTTTCGGGGCGGCCGGAGAGGCTCCGAGTGCCTTTCGGGGCAGCTGGGAAGGCTCCGAGTGCCTTTTGGGGCGGCCAGGGAGGCTCCGAGTGCCTTTGTGGGCGGCCGGGGAGGCTCCGAGTGCCTTTCAGGGCGTCTGGGGAGGCTCCGAGTGCCTTTCGGGGCAGCCCTTCCCCCTCCGAGTGCCTTTCGGGGCGTCAGAGCCGGTCCCAGTGCCTTTCGGGGAGGCCGGGCAGCCTCTCAGTGCCTTTCGGGGAGGCCGGGCCGGCTCCGAGTGCCTTTCGGGGCGGCCGGGCAGGCTCCGAGTGCCTTTGGGGGCAGCCGTTCCCCCTCCGAGTGCCTTTCGGGGAGGCCGGGCTGCCTCCCAGAGCCTTTCGGGGCAGCCGGCGAGGCTCTGACTGCCTTTCGGGGAGGCCGGGCCGCCTCCGAGTGCCTTTCGGGGCGGCCGGACCGCCTCCCAGTGCCTTTGGGGGCGGCTGGGCCGGCTCCGAGTGCCTTTTGGGGTGGCCGGGCAGGCTCCGAGTGCCTTTCGGGGCGGCCGGTCGCCTCCGAGTGCCTTTGGGGGCGGTCGGGGAGGCTCCGAGTGCCTTTGGGGGAGGCCGGGCCGCCTCCGAGTGCCTTTCGGGGAGGCTGGGCCGCCTCCGAGTGCCTTTTGGGGCGGCCAGGGAGGCTCCGAGTGCCTTTCGGGGCGGCCGGGGAGGCTCCGAGTGCCTTTGTGGGTGGCCACGGAGGCTCCGAGTGCCTTTCGGGGCATCCGGGGAGGCTCCGAGTGCCTTTCGGGGCGGCCGTTCACCTCCGAGTGCCTTTCGGGGTGGTCGGGGAGGCTCCGAGTGCCTTTCAGGGCGGCCGGGGAGGCTCCGAGTGCCTTTCGGGGCGGCCGGGCCGGCTCCGAGTGCCTTTCGGGGCGGCCGGTCGCCTCCGAGTGCCTTTCGGGGTGGTCGGGGAGGCTCCGAGTGCCTTTGGGGGAGGCTGCGCCGCCTCTGAGTGCCTTTCGGGGAGGCTGGGCCGCCTCCGAGTGCCTTTCGGGGTGGCCGGGGAGGCTCCGAGTGCCTTTTGGGGCAGGCGGGCCGCCTACGAGTGCCTTTTTGGGCGGCCAGGGAGGCTCCGAGTGCCTTTTGGGGTGGCCGGGCAGGCTCCAAGTGCCTTTCGGGGCGTCCGGGCAAGCTCTGAGTGCCTTTCGGGGCGGCCGGGGAGGCTCCGAGTGCCTTTCGGGGCGGCCGGGGAGGCTCCGAGTGCCTTTGTGGGCGGCCGGGCCGCCTCCGAGTGCCTTTCGGGGCGGCCGGGCAGGCTCCGAGTGCCTTTTGGGGAGGCCGGCGAGGCTCTGAGTGCCTTTGTGGGCGGCCGGGGAGGCTCCGAGTGCCTTTTTGGGGCGGCTGGCGAGGCTCCGAGTGCCTTTCGGGGAGGCCGGGGAGGCTCTGAGTACCTTTCGGGGCGGACGGAGAGGCTCCGAGTGCCTTTCGGGGCGGCCGGGGAGGCTCCGAGTGCCTTTCGGGGCGGCCAGGACGGCTCCGAGTGCCTTTCGGGGCGGCCGGTCTGCCTCCGAGTGCCTTTCGGGGCGGCTGGGTCGCCTCCGAGTGTCTTTCGGGGCGGCCGGCGAGGCTCTGAATGCCTTTCGGGGAGGCCGGCGAGGCTCCGAGTGCCTTTCGAGGTGGCTGTTTCCCCTCAAAGTGCATTTCGAGGCGGCCTGGCTGGCTCCGAGTGCCTTTTAGGGTGGCTGGGGAGGCTCCGAGTGCCTTTCGGGGCGGCCGGGGAGGCTCCGAGTGCCTTTCGGGGAGGCTGGGCAGGCTCCGAGTGTCTTTCGGGGCGGCCAGGGAGGCTCCGAGTGCCTTTCGGGGCGGCCGTGCAGGCTCCGACTGCCTTTGTGGGTGGCCACGGAGGCTCCGAGTGCCTTTCGGGGTGGCTGGGGAAGCTCCGAGTGCCTTTCGGGGCGGCCGTGGAGGCTCTGAGTGCCTTTCGGGGCGGCCGGGCAGGCTCCGAGTGCCTTTCGGGGCGGCCGGAGAGGCTCCGAGTGCCTTTTAGGGAGGCCGGGCCGCCTCCGAGTGCCTTTCGGGGAGGCCGGTCTGCCTCCGAGTGCCTTTCGGGGCAGCCGGGTTGCCTCTGAGTGCCTTTCGGGGCGGCCGGGGAGGCTCCGAGTGCCTTTCGGGGTGGCCGGGCTGCCTCCGAGTGCCTTTCAGGGAGGCCGGTGAGTCTCCGAGTGCCTTTCGGGGTGGCCAGGGAGGCTCCGAGTGCCTTTCGGGGCGGCCAGGGATGCTCCAAGTGCCTTTCGGAGTGGCCGGGGAGGCTCCGAGTGCCTTTCTGGTAGGCCGTGTCGCCTCCGAGTGCCTTTCGGGGCAGCCGAACCGCCTCCAAGTGCCTTTGGGGGCGGCCGGGGAGGCTCCGAGTGCCTTTGGGGGCGGCCGGGGAGGCTCCGAGTGCCTTTCGGGGCGGCCGGGCCGGCTCCGAGTGCCTTTCGGGGCAGCCGGTCGCCTCCGAGTGCCTTTCGGGGTGGTCGGGGAGGCTCCGAGTGCCTTTGGGGGAGGCTGGGCCGCCTCTGAGTGCCTTTCGGGGAGGCTGGGCCGCCTCCGAGTGCCTTTCGGGGTGGCCGGGGAGGCTCCGAGTGCCTTTTGGGGCAGGCGGGCCGCCTACGAGTGCCTTTTTGGGCGGCCAGGGAGGCTCCGAGTGCCTTTTGGGGTGGCCGGGCAGGCTCCAAGTGCCTTTCGGGGCGGCCGGGCAGGCTCTGAGTGCCTTTCGGGGCGGCCGGGGAGGCTCTGAGTGCCTTTCGGGGCGGCCGGGGAGGCTCCGAGTGCCTTTGTGGGCGGCCGGGCCGCCTCCGAGTGCCTTTCGGGGCGGCCGGGCAGGCTCCGAGTGCCTTTTGGGGAGGCCGTGTCGCCTCCCAGTGCCTTTCGGGTCAGCCGGACCGCCTCCAAGTGCCTTTGGGGGCGCCCAGGGAGGCTCTGAGTGCCTTTCGGGGCAGCCGGGAAGCCTCCGAGTCCCTTTCAGGGCGGTCGCGCTGCCTCCGAGTGCCTTTTGGGGCGGCCGGCGAGGCTCTGAGTGCCTTTGTGGGCGGCCGGGGAGGCTCCGAGTGCCTTTTTGGGGCGGCTGGGGAGGCTCCGAGTGCCTTTCGGGGAGGCCGGGGAGGCTCTGAGTACCTTTCGGGGCGGACGGAGAGGCTCCGAGTGCCTTTCGGGGCGGCCGGGGAGGCTCCGAGTGCCTTTCGGGGCGGCCAGGACGGCTCCGAGTGCCTTTCGGGGCGGCCAGGACGGCTCCGAGTGCCTTTCGGGGCGGCCGGTCTGCCTCCGAGTGCCTTTCGGGGCGGCTGGGTCGCCTCCGAGTGCCTTTCGGGGCGGCCGGCGAGGCTCTGAATGCCTTTCGGGGAGGCCGGCGAGGCTCCGAGTGCCTTTCGAGGTGGCTGTTTCCCCTCAAAGTGCATTTCGAGGCGGCCTGGCTGGCTCCGAGTGCCTTTTAGGGTGGCTGGGGAGGCTCCGAGTGCCTTTCGGGGCGGCCGGGGAGGCTCCGAGTGCCTTTCGGGGAGGCTGGGCAGGCTCCGAGTGTCTTTCGGGGCGGCCAGGGAGGCTCCGAGTGCCTTTCGGGGCGGCCGTGCAGGCTCCGACTGCCTTTGTGGGTGGCCACGGAGGCTCCGAGTGCCTTTCGGGGTGGCTGGGGAGGCTCCGAGTGCCTTTCGGGGCGGCCGTGGAGGCTCTGAGTGCCTTTCGGGGCGGCCGGCGAGGCTCCGAGTGCCTTTTAGGGAGGCCGGGCCGCCTCCGAGTGCCTTTCGGGGAGGCCGGTCTGCCTCCGAGTGCCTTTCGGGGCAGCCGGGTTGCCTCTGAGTGCCTTTCGGGGCGGCCGGGGAGGCTCTGAGTGCCTTTCGGGGTGGCCGGGCTGCCTCCCAGTGCCTTTCAGGGAGGCCGGTGAGTCTCCGAGTGCCTTTCGGGGCGGCCAGGGAGGCTCCGAGTGCCTTTCGGGGTGGCCAGGGAGGCTCCAAGTGCCTTTCGGAGTGGCCGGGGAGGCTCCGAGTGCCTTTCTGGTAGGCCGTGTCGCCTCCGAGTGCCTTTCGGGGCAGCCGAACCGCCTCCAAGTGCCTTTGGGGGCGGCCGGGGAGGCTCCGAGTGCCTTTGGGGGCGGCCGGGGAGGCTCCGAGTACCTTTCGGGGCGGCCGGGCAGGCTCCAAGTGCCTTTTGGGGATGCCGGGGAGGCTCCGAGTGTCTTTTTCGGGCGGCCGGGACGGCTTCGAGCGCCTTTCGGGGCGGCCGGGGAGGCTCCGAGTGCCTTTGTGGACGGCCAGGGAGGCTCCGAGTGCCTTTCGGGGAGGCCGGGGAGGCTGCGAGTGCCTTTCGGGGCGGCCGGGCTGCCTCCGAGTGCCTTTCGGGGCGTCTGGGGAGGCTCCGAGTGCCTTTGTGGGTGGCCACGGAGGCTCTGAGTGCCTTTCGGGGAGGCCGGGCCGGCTCCGAGTGCCTTTCGGGGCGGCCGGGGAGGCTCCGAGTGCCTTTCGGGGCGGCCGGCCCTCCCGAGTGCCTTTCGAGGTGGCCGGGCCGCCTCCGAGTGCCTTTGTGGGCGGCCGATGAGGCTCCGAATGCCTTTCGGGGAGGCCGGGCCGCCTCCGAGTGCCTTTTGTGGAGGTCGGGGAGGCTCCGAGTGCCTTTCGGGGTGGCCGGGCCGCCTCCGAGTGCCTTTTGGGGAGGCCAGCGAGGCTCCGAGTGCCTTTTCGGGGAGGCCGGGGAGTCTCCGAGTGCCTTTGTGGGCGGCCGGGGAGGCTCTGAGTACCTTTCGGGGCGTCCGGGGAGTCTCCGAGTGCCTTTCGGGGCGGCCGGGACGGCTCCGAGTGCCTTTGGGGGCGGCCAGGACGGCTCCCAGTGCCTTTCGGGGCGGTCGGGCCCCCTCCGAGTGCCTTTTGGGGCAGCTAGGGAGGCTCCGAGTGCCTTTTGGGGAGGCCGGGGAGGCTCCGAGTGCCTTTCGGGGAGGCTGGAGAGGCTCTGAGTGCCTTTCGGGGCGTCTGGGGAGGCTCCGAGTGCCTTTCGGGGCAGCCGTTCCCCCTCCGAGTGCCTTTCGGGGCGTCTTGGCCGCTCCCAGTGCCTTTCGGGGCGGCCGGGAAGCCTGTCAGTGCCTTTCGGGGAGGCCGGGCCGGCTCCGAGTGCCTTTCGGGGCGGCCGGTGAGGCTCCGAGTGCCTTTCGGGGCGGCCGGCCCTCCCGAGTGCCTTTCGGGGTGGCCGGGCCGCCTCCGAGTGCCTTTGTGGGCGGCCGGTGAGGCTCCGAATGCCTTTCGGGGAGGCCGGGCCGCCTCCGAGTGCCTTTCGGGGCGGCCGGGGAGGCTCTGAGTGCCTTTCGGGGTGGCCGGGCTGCCTCCGAGTGCCTTTCAGGGAGGCCGGTGAGTCTCCGAGTGCCTTTCGGGGCGGCCAGGGAGGCTCCGAGTGCCTTTCGGGGCGGCCAGGGAGGCTCCAAGTGCCTTTCGGAGTGGCCGGGGAGGCTCCGAGTGCCTTTGTGGGTGGCCACGGAGGCTCTGAGTGCCTTTCGGGGCAGCCGAACCGCCTCCAAGTGCCTTTGGGGGCGGCCGGGGAGGCTCCGAGTGCCTTTGGGGGCGGCCGGGGAGGCTCCGAGTACCTTTCGGGGCGGCCGGGCAGGCTCCAAGTGCCTTTTGGGGATGCCGGGGAGGCTCCGAGTGTCTTTTTCGGGCGGCCGGGACGGCTTCGAGCGCCTTTCGGGGCGGCCGGGGAGGCTCCGAGTGCCTTTGTGGACGGCCAGGGAGGCTCCGAGTGCCTTTCGGGGAGGCTGGGGAGGCTGCGAGTGCCTTTCGGGGCGGCCGGGCTGCCTCCGAGTGCCTTTCGGGGAGGCCGGGGAGGCTCCGAGTGCCTTTGTGGGTGGCCACGGAGGCTCTGAGTGCCTTTCGGGGAGGCCGGGCCGGCTCCGAGTGCCTTTCGGGGCGGCCGGTGAGGCTCCGAGTGCCTTTCGGGGCGGCCGGCCCTCCCGAGTGCCTTTCGAGGTGGCCGGGCCGCCTCCGAGTGCCTTTGTGGGCGGCCGATGAGGCTCCGAATGCCTTTCGGGGAGGCCGGGCCGCCTCCGAGTGCCTTTTGGGGAGGTCGGGGAGGCTCCGAGTGCCTTTCGGGGTGGCCGGGCCGCCTCCGAGTGCCTTTTGGGGAGGCCGGGGAGGCTCCGAGTGCCTTTGTGGGCAGCCGGGGAGGCTCCGAGTGCCTTTTCGGGGAGGCCGGGGAGGCTCCGAGTGCCTTTCGGGGCGGCCGGCGAGGCTCCGAGTGCCTTTCGGGGCAGCCGTTCCCCCTCCGAGTGCCTTTCGGGGCGGCTGGGCCGGTCCCACTGCCTTTCGGGGCGGCCGGGCCGGCTCTGTGTGCCTTTCGGGGAGGCCGGGGAGCCTCCGAGTGCCTTTCAGGGAGGCCGGGTCGCCTCCCAGTGCCTTTCGGGACGGCCGGGGAGGCTCCGAGTGCCTTTGGGGGCAGCCGGCGAGGCTCCGAGTGCCTTTCGGGGAGGCCGGGGAGGCTCCGAGTGCTTTTCGGGGCGGCCGGGCTGCCTCCGAGTGCCTTTCGGGGCAGCCGGTCGCCTCCGAGTGCCTTTTGGGGCGGCCAGGGAGGCTCTGAGTGCCTTTGGGGGAGGCCGGGCCGCCTCCGAGTGCCTTTCGGGGAGGCTGGGCCGCCTCCGAGTGCCTTTTGGAGCGGCCAGGGAGGCTCCGAGTGCCTTTTGGGGTCTTCGGGCCGGCTCCGAGTGCCTTTCGGGGTGGCCGGGCAGGCTCTGAGTGCCTTTCGGGGATGCCGGGGAGGCTCCGAGTGTCTTTTTGGGGCGGCCGGGACGGCTTCGAGCGCCTTTCGGGGCGGCTGGGGAGGCTCCGAGTGTCTTTGTGGACGGCCGGGGAGGCTCCGAGTGCCTTTCGGGGCGGCCGGGGAGGCTGCGAGTGCCTTTGTGGGCGCCCGGGGCGGTTCCGAGTGCCTTTCGGGGCGGCCTGGCCGGCTCCGAGTGCCTTTCGGGGTGGCCAGTCGCCTCCGAGTGCCTTTCGGGGCGGTCGGGGAGGCTCGGAGTGCCTTTGGGGGAGGCCGGGCAGGCTCCGAGTGCCTTTCGGGGAGGCTGGGCCGCCTCCGAGTGCCTTTTTGGGCGGCCAGGGAGGCTCCGAGTGCCTTTTGGGGTGGCCGGGGAGGCTCCGAGTGCCTTTCGGGGTGGCCGGGCCGCCTACGAGTGCCTTTTTGGGGGGCCAGGGAGGCTCCGAGTGCCTTTTGGGGAGGCCGGGCAGGCTCCGAGTGCCTTTCGGGGCGGCCGGGGAGGCTCCGAGTGCCTTTGTGGGCGGTCGGCGAGGCTCCGAGTGCCTTTCAGGGAGACCGGTCCGCCTCCGAGTGCCTTTCGGGGCGTCCCTGTAGGCTCCGAGTGCCTTTCGGGGTGGCCATGGAGGCTCTGAGTGCCTTTCGGGGTGGCTGGGCAGGCTCCGAGTGCCTTTCGGGGCGGCCGGGCAGGCTCCGAGTGCCTTTTGGGGCGGCCAGGGAGGCTCCGAGTGCCTTTCGAGGCGGCCGGGGAGGCTCCGAATGCCTTTTGGGGCGGCCGGGCCGCCTCCGAGTACCTTTCGGGGCGGCCAGGCTACCTCTGAGTGCCCTTTGGGGCGTCCAGCGAGGCTCCGAGTGCCTTTGTGGGCGGCCGGGCCGGCTCCGAGTGCCTTTTGGGGCAGCTGGGGAGGCTCCGAGTGCCTTTGTGGGCAGCTGGGGAGGCTCCGAGTGCCTTTCGGGGCGGCCGGAGAGGCTCCGAGTGCCTTTCGGGGCAGCTGGGAAGGCTCCGAGTGCCTTTTGGGGTGGCCAGGGAGGCTCCGAGTGCCTTTGTCGGCGGCCGGGGAGGCTCCGAGTGCCTTTCAGGGCGTCTGGGGAGGCTCCGAGTGCCTTTCGGGGCAGCCCTTCCCCCTCCGAGTGCCTTTCGGGGCGTCAGAGCCGGTCCCAGTGCCTTTCGGGGAGGCCGGGCAGCCTCTCAGTGCCTTTCGGGGAGGCCGGGCCGGCTCCGAGTGCCTTTCGGGGCGGCCGGGCAGGCTCCGAGTGCCTTTGGGGGCAGCCGTTCCCCCTCCGAGTGCCTTTCGGGGAGGCCGGGCTGCCTCCCAGAGCCTTTCGGGGCAGCCGGCGAGGCTCTGACTGCCTTTCGGGGAGGCCGGGCCGCCTCCGAGTGCCTTTCGGGGCGGCCGGACCGCCTCCCAGTGCCTTTGGGGGCGGCTGGGCCGGCTCCGAGTGCCTTTTGGGGTGGCCGGGCAGGCTCCGAGTGCCTTTCGGGGCGGCCGGTCGCCTCCGAGTGCCTTTCGGGGCGGTCGGGGAGGCTCCGAGTGCCTTTGGGGGAGGCCGGGCCGCCTCCGAGTGCCTTTCGGGGAGGCTGGGCCGCCTCCGAGTGCCTTTTGGGGCGGCCAGGGAGGCTCCGAGTGCCTTTCGGGGCGGCCGGGGAGGCTCCGAGTGCCTTTGTGGGTGGCCACGGAGGCTCCGAGTGCCTTTCGGGGTGGCTGGGGAGGCTCCGAGTGCCTTTCGGGGCGTCTGGGGAGGCTCCGAGTGCCTTTCGGGGCGGCCGGGGAGGCTCTGAGTGCCTTTCGGGGCGGCCGGGGAGGCTCCGAGTGCCTTTGGGGGCAGCTGGCGAGGCTCCGAGTGCCTTTCGGGGAGGCCGGGCCGCCTCCAAGTGCCTTTTGGGGCGGCCAGGGAGGCTCCGAGTGCCTTTCGGGGCAGCTGGGCAGGCTCCGAGTGCCTTTCGGGGTCTTCGGGCCGGCTCCGAGTGCCTTTCGGGGTGGCCGGGCAGGCTCAGAGTGCCTTTCGGGGCGGTCGGGGAGGCTCGGAGTGCCTTTGGGGGAGGCCGGGCAGGCTCCGAGTGCCTTTCGGGGTGTTCGGGGAGGCTCCGAGTGCCTTTGGGGGAGGCCGGGCCGCCTCTGAGTGCCTTTCGGGGAGGCTGGGCCGCCTCCGAGTGCCTTTGGGGGAGGCTGGGCCGCCTCCGAGTGCCTTTCGGGGCGGCCGGGGAGGCTCCAAGTGCCTTTTTGGGCAGGTGGGCCGCCTACGAGTGCCTTTTTGGGCGGCCAGGGAGGCTCCGAGTGCCTTTTGGGGTGGCCGGGCAGGCTCCGAGTGCCTTTCGGGGCGGCTGGCGAGGCTCCGAGTGCCTTTGTGGGTGGCCACGGAGGCTCCGAGTGCCTTTCGGGGTGGCTGGGGAAGCTCCGAGTGCCTTTCGGGGCGGCCAGGGAGGCTCCGAGTGCCTTTTTGGTGCGGCTGGGGAGGCTCCGAGTGCCTTTTAGGGTGGCTGGGGAGGCTCCGAGTGCCTTTCGGGGCGGCCGGGGAGGCTCCGAGTGCCTTTCGGGGAGGCTGGGCAGGCTCCGAGTGTCTTTCGGGGCGGCCAGGGAGGCTCCGAGTGCCTTTCGGGGCGGCCGTGCAGGCTCCGACTGCCTTTGTGGGTGGCCACGGAGGCTCCGAGTGCCTTTCGGGGTGGCTGGGGAAGCTCCGAGTGCCTTTCGGGGCGGCCGTGGAGGCTCTGAGTGCCTTTCGGGGCGGCCGGCGAGGCTCCGAGTGCCTTTCGGGGCGGCCGGGGAGGCTCCGAGTGCCTTTTAGGGAGGCCGGGCCGCCTCCGAGTGCCTTTCGGGGAGGCCGGTCTGCCTCCGAGTGCCTTTCGTGGCAGCCGGGTTGCCTCTGAGTGCCTTTCGGGGCGGCCGGGGAGGCTCTGAGTGCCTTTCGGGGTGGCCGGGCTGCCTCCGAGTGCCTTTCAGGGAGGCCGGTGAGTCTCCGAGTGCCTTTCGGGGCGGCCAGGGAGGCTCCGAGTGCCTTTCGGGGCGGCCAGGGAGGCTCCAAGTGCCTTTCGGAGTGGCCGGGGAGGCTCCGAGTGCCTTTTGGGGATGCCGGGGAGGCTCCGAGTGTCTTTTTCGGGTGGCCGGGACGGCTTCGAGCGCCTTTCGGGGCGGCCGGGGAGGCTCCGAGTGCCTTTGTGGACGGCCAGGGAGGCTCCGAGTGCCTTTCGGGGAGGCCGGGGAGGCTGCGAGTGCCTTTCGGGGCGGCCGGGCTGCCTCCGAGTGCCTTTCGGGGCGTCTGGGGAGGCTCCGAGTGCCTTTGTGGGTGGCCACGGAGGCTCTGAGTGCCTTTCGGGGTGGCCGGGCAGGCTTCAAGTGCCTTTTGGGGTGGCCGGTGAGGCTCCGAGTGCCTTTTGGGGTGGCCGGGGAGGCTCCGAGTGCCTTTTGGGGCGGCCGTGGAGGCTCCGAGTGCCTTTTGGGGCGGCCGGGACGGCTCCGAGTGCCTTTTGGGGTGGCCAGGGAGGCTCCAAGTGCCTTTGTGGGCGGCCGGGGAGGCTCCGAGTGCCTTTGTGTACGGCCGGGCCGGCTCCGAGTGCCTTTCGGGGCAGCCGGGCCGCCTCCGAGTGCCTTTCGGGGCGTCTGGGGAGGCTCCGAGTGCCTTTCGGGGCAGCCCTTTCCCCTCCGAGTGCCTTTCGGGGTGTTAGGGCCGGTCCCAGTGCCTTTCGGGGCGGCCGGGCGGCCTCTCAGTGCCTTTCGGGGTGGCCGGGCCGGCTCCGAGTGCCTTTCGGGGCAGCCGGGCAGGCTCCGAGTGCCTTTCGGGGCGGCCGAGGAGGCTCCGAGTGCCTTTCGGGGCGGCCGGCGAGGCTCCGAGTGCCTTTGTGGGCAGCCAGGCCACCTCCGAGTGCCTTTCGGGGAGGCCGGTCTGCCTCCGAGTGCCTTTCGGGGCAGCCGGGTCGCCTCTGAGTGCCTCTCGGGGCGGCCGGGGAGGCTCCGAGTGCCTTTCGGGGTGGCCGGGCATGCTCCGAGTGCCTTTCAGGGAGGCCGGTGAGTCTCTGAGTGCCTTTCGGGGCAGCCGTGGAGGCTCCGAGTGCCTTTTGGGGCGGCCGGGGAGGCTCCGAGTGCCTTTCGGGGAGGCCGGGACGGCTCCGAGTGCCTTTTGGGGCGGCCAGGACGGCTCCGAGTGCCTTTTGTGGAGGCCGGGGAGGCTCCGAGTGCCTTTTGGGGTGGCCGGGCCGCCTCCGAGTGCCTTTTGGGGCGGCCAGGGAGGCTCCGAGTGCCTTTGTGGGCAGCCGGGGAGGCTCCAAGTGCCTTTCGGGGCGGCCGGGGAGGCTCCGAGTGCCTTTGGGGGCGGCCAGGACGGCTCCCAGTGCCTTTTGGGGTGGCCGGGCCGCCTCCGAGTGCCTTTTGGGGAGGCCGTGCAGGCTCCGAGTGCCTTTCGGGGCAGCTAGGGAGGCTCCGAGTGCCTTTTCGGGGAGGCCGGGGAGGCTCCGAGTGCCTTTCGGGGCGGCCGGCGAGGCTCCGAGTGCCTTTCGGGGCAGCCGTTCCCCCTCCGAGTGCCTTTCGGGGCGGCTGGGCCGGTCCCACTGTCTTTTGGGGCGGCCGGGCCGGCTCTGTGTGCCTTTCGGGGAGGCCGGGGAGCCTCCGAGTGCCTTTCAGGGAGGCCGGGTCGCCTCCCAGTGCCTTTCGGGACGGCCAGGGAGGCTCCGAGTGCCTTTGGGGGCAGCCGGCGAGGCTCCGAGTACCTTTCGGGGAGGCCGGGGAGGCTCCAAGTGCTTTTCGGGGCAGCCGGTCGCCTCCGAGTGCCTTTCGGGGCGGCCGGGCCGGCTCCGAGTGCCTTTTGGGGTGGCCGGGCAGGCTCCGAGTGCCTTTCGGGGCAGCCGGGGAGGCTCCGAGTGCCTTTGTGGACGGCCAGGGAGGCTCCGAGTGCCTTTCGGGGAGGCCGGGGAGGCTCCGAGTGCCTTTCGGGGCGGCCGGGCTGCCTCCGAGTGCCTTTCGGGGCGTCTGGGGAGGCTCCGAGTGCCTTTGTGGCGGCCAGGGAGGCTCCGAGTGCCTTTCCGGGTGGCCGGGGCGGTTCCGAGTGCCTTTCGGGGCGGCCGGGGAGGCTCCGAGTGCCTTTTGGGGTGGCCGGGCTGCCTCCGAGTACCTTTTGGGACGGCCAGCGAGGCTCCGAGTGCCTTTGTGGGCGGCCGGGCCGCCTCCGAGTGCCTTTCGGGGAGGCCGGGGAGGCTCCGAGTGCCTTTCGGGGCAGCCTGGCCACCTCCGAGTGCCTTTCTGGGCGGCCGGGGAGGCTCCGAGTGCCTTTTGGGGCGTCCGGGCCGCCTCCGAGTGCCTTTCGGGGCGGCCGGGCAGGCTCCGAGTGCCTTTTGGGGAGGCCGTGTCGCCTCCCAGTGCCTTTCGGGTCAGCCGGACCGCCTCCAAGTGCCTTTGGGGGCGCCCAGGGAGGCTCTGAGTGCCTTTCGGGGCAGCCGGGAAGCCTCCGAGTCCCTTTCAGGGCGGTCGCACTGCCTCCGAGTGCCTTTTGGGGCGGCCGGCGAGGCTCTGAGTGCCTTTGTGGGCGGCCGGGGAGGCTCCGAGTGCCTTTTTGGGGCGGCTGGCGAGGCTCCGAGTGCCTTTCGGGGAGGCCGGGGAGGCTCTGAGTACCTTTCGGGGCGGACGGAGAGGCTCCGAGTGCCTTTCGGGGCGGCCGGGGAGGCTCCGAGTGCCTTTCGGGGCGGCCAGGACGGCTCCGAGTGCCTTTCGGGGCGGCCGGTCTGCCTCCGAGTGCCTTTCGGGGCGGCTGGGTCGCCTCCGAGTGCCTTTCGGGGCGGCCGGCGAGGCTCTGAATGCCTTTCGGGGAGGCCGGCGAGGCTCCGAGTGCCTTTCGAGGTGGCTGTTTCCCCTCAAAGTGCATTTCGAGGCGTCCTGGCTGGCTCCGAGTGCCTTTTAGGGTGGCTGGGGAGGCTCCGAGTGCCTTTCGGGGCGGCCGGGGAGGCTCCGAGTGCCTTTCGGGGAGGCTGGGCAGGCTCCGAGTGTCTTTCGGGGCGGCCAGGGAGGCTCCGAGTGCCTTTCGGGGCGGCCGTGCAGGCTCCGACTGCCTTTGTGGGTGGCCACGGAGGCTCCGAGTGCCTTTCGGGGTGGCTGGGGAAGCTCCGAGTGCCTTTCGGGGCGGCCGTGGAGGCTCTGAGTGCCTTTCGGGGCGGCCGGCGAGGCTCCGAGTGCCTTTCGGGGCGGCCGGGGAGGCTCCGAGTGCCTTTTAGGGAGGCCGGGCCGCCTCCGAGTGCCTTTCGGGGAGGCCGGTCTGCCTCCGAGTGCCTTTCGTGGCAGCCGGGTTGCCTCTGAGTGCCTTTCGGGGCGGCCGGGGAGGCTCTGAGTGCCTTTCGGGGTGGCCGGGCTGCCTCCGAGTGCCTTTCAGGGAGGCCGGTGAGTCTCCGAGTGCCTTTCGGGGCGGCCAGGGAGGCTCCGAGTGCCTTTCGGGGCGGCCAGGGAGGCTCCAAGTGCCTTTCGGAGTGGCCGGGGAGGCTCCGAGTGCCTTTTGGGGATGCCGGGGAGGCTCCGAGTGTCTTTTTCGGGTGGCCGGGACGGCTTCGAGCGCCTTTCGGGGCGGCCGGGGAGGCTCCGAGTGCCTTTGTGGACGGCCAGGGAGGCTCCGAGTGCCTTTCGGGGAGGCCGGGGAGGCTGCGAGTGCCTTTCGGGGCGGCCGGGCTGCCTCCGAGTGCCTTTCGGGGCGTCTGGGGAGGCTCCGAGTGCCTTTGTGGGTGGCCACGGAGGCTCTGAGTGCCTTTCGGGGTGGCCGGGCAGGCTTCAAGTGCCTTTTGGGGTGGCCGGTGAGGCTCCGAGTGCCTTTTGGGGTGGCCGGGGAGGCTCCGAGTGCCTTTTGGGGCGGCCGTGGAGGCTCCGAGTGCCTTTTGGGGCGGCCGGGACGGCTCCGAGTGCCTTTTGGGGTGGCCAGGGAGGCTCCAAGTGCCTTTGTGGGCGGCCGGGGAGGCTCCGAGTGCCTTTGTGTACGGCCGGGCCGGCTCCGAGTGCCTTTCGGGGCAGCCGGGCCGCCTCCGAGTGCCTTTCGGGGCGTCTGGGGAGGCTCCGAGTGCCTTTCGGGGCAGCCCTTTCCCCTCCGAGTGCCTTTCGGGGTGTTAGGGCCGGTCCCAGTGCCTTTCGGGGCGGCCGGGCGGCCTCTCAGTGCCTTTCGGGGTGGCCGGGCCGGCTCCGAGTGCCTTTCGGGGCAGCCGGGCAGGCTCCGAGTGCCTTTCGGGGCGGCCGAGGAGGCTCCGAGTGCCTTTCGGGGCGGCCGGCGAGGCTCCGAGTGCCTTTGTGGGCAGCCAGGCCACCTCCGAGTGCCTTTCGGGGAGGCCGGTCTGCCTCCGAGTGCCTTTCGGGGCAGCCGGGTCGCCTCTGAGTGCCTCTCGGGGCGGCCGGGGAGGCTCCGAGTGCCTTTCGGGGTGGCCGGGCATGCTCCGAGTGCCTTTCAGGGAGGCCGGTGAGTCTCTGAGTGCCTTTCGGGGCAGCCGTGGAGGCTCCGAGTGCCTTTTGGGGCGGCCGGGGAGGCTCCGAGTGCCTTTCGGGGAGGCCGGGACGGCTCCGAGTGCCTTTTGGGGCGGCCAGGACGGCTCCGAGTGCCTTTTGTGGAGGCCGGGGAGGCTCCGAGTGCCTTTTGGGGTGGCCGGGCCGCCTCCGAGTGCCTTTTGGGGCGGCCAGGGAGGCTCCGAGTGCCTTTGTGGGCAGCCGGGGAGGCTCCAAGTGCCTTTCGGGGCGGCCGGGGAGGCTCCGAGTGCCTTTGGGGGCGGCCAGGACGGCTCCCAGTGCCTTTTGGGGTGGCCGGGCCGCCTCCGAGTGCCTTTTGGGGAGGCCGTGCAGGCTCCGAGTGCCTTTCGGGGCAGCTAGGGAGGCTCCGAGTGCCTTTTCGGGGAGGCCGGGGAGGCTCCGAGTGCCTTTCGGGGCGGCCGGCGAGGCTCCGAGTGCCTTTCGGGGCAGCCGTTCCCCCTCCGAGTGCCTTTCGGGGCGGCTGGGCCGGTCCCACTGTCTTTTGGGGCGGCCGGGCCGGCTCTGTGTGCCTTTCGGGGAGGCCGGGGAGCCTCCGAGTGCCTTTCAGGGAGGCCGGGTCGCCTCCCAGTGCCTTTCGGGACGGCCAGGGAGGCTCCGAGTGCCTTTGGGGGCAGCCGGCGAGGCTCCGAGTACCTTTCGGGGAGGCCGGGGAGGCTCCAAGTGCTTTTCGGGGCAGCCGGTCGCCTCCGAGTGCCTTTCGGGGCGGCCGGGCCGGCTCCGAGTGCCTTTTGGGGTGGCCGGGCAGGCTCCGAGTGCCTTTCGGGGCAGCCGGGGAGGCTCCGAGTGCCTTTGTGGACGGCCAGGGAGGCTCCGAGTGCCTTTCGGGGAGGCCGGGGAGGCTCCGAGTGCCTTTCGGGGCGGCCGGGCTGCCTCCGAGTGCCTTTCGGGGCGTCTGGGGAGGCTCCGAGTGCCTTTGTGGCGGCCAGGGAGGCTCCGAGTGCCTTTCCGGGTGGCCGGGGCGGTTCCGAGTGCCTTTCGGGGCGGCCGGGGAGGCTCCGAGTGCCTTTTGGGGTGGCCGGGCTGCCTCCGAGTACCTTTTGGGACGGCCAGCGAGGCTCCGAGTGCCTTTGTGGGCGGCCGGGCCGCCTCCGAGTGCCTTTTGGGGTAGCTGGGGAGGCTCCGAGTGCCTTTCGGGGCGGCCGGGGAGGCTCCGAGTGCCTTTGTGGGCGGCCGGGGAGGCTCTGAGTGCCTTTTCGGGCAGCTGGAGAGGCTCCGAGTGCCTTTCGGGGCGGCCGGGGAGGCTCCGAGTGCCTTTGTGGGCGGCCGGGGAGGCTCTGAGTGCCTTTCGGGGCGTCCGGGGAGGCTCCGAGTGCCTTTCAGGGAGGCCGTGTCGCCTCCGAGTGCCTTTCGGGGCGTCTGGGGAGGCTCCGAGTGCCTTTCGGGGCAGCCCTTCCCCCTCCGAGTGCCTTTCGGGGCGTCAGGGCCGGTCCGAGTGCCTTTCGGGGCGGCCGGGCGGCCTCTCAGTGCCTTTCGGGGAGGCCGGGCCGGCTCCGAGTGCCTTTTTGGGCGGCCAGGGAGGCTCCGAGTGCCTTTCGGGGTGGCCGGGCAGGCTCCGAGTGCCTTTGGGGGCGGCCGGCGAGGCTCCGAGTGCCTTTGTGGGCAGCCAGGCCACTTCCGAGTGCCTTTCGGGGAGGCCGGTCCGCCTCCGAGTGCCTTTCGGGGCAGCCGGGTCGCCTCTGAGTGCCTCTCGGGGCGGCCGGGGAGGCTCCGAGTGCCTTTCAGGGAGGCCGGTGAGTCTCCGAGTGCCTTTCGGGGCAGCCGGGGAGGCTACGAGTGCCTTTCGGGGCGGCCGGCGATGCTCTGAGTGCCATTGTGGGCGGCCGGGGAGGCTCCGAGTGCCTTTTTGGGGCGGCCGGGGAGGCTCCGAGTGCCTTTTCGGGGAGGCCGGGGAGTCTCCGAGTGCCTTTGTGGGCGGCCGGGGAGGCTCTGAGTACCTTTCGGGGCGTCCGGGGAGTCTCCGAGTGCCTTTCGGGGCGGCCGGGACGGCTCCGAGTGCCTTTGGGGGCGGCCAGGACGGCTCCCAGTGCCTTTCGGGGTGGCCGGGCCACCTCCGAGTGCCTTTTGGGGCAGCTAGGGAGGCTCCGAGTGCCTTTCGGGGCGGCCGGGGAGGCTCCGAGTGCCTTTCGGGGCAGCCCTTCCCCCTCCGAGTGCCTTTCGGGGCGTCTTGGCCGCTCCCAGTGCCTTTCGGGGCGGCCGGGAAGCCTGTCAGTGCCTTTCGGGGCAGCCGGGCCGGCTCCGAGTGCCTTTCGAGGCGGCCGGGCAGGCTCCGAGTGCCTTTCGGGGCGGCCGGCCCTCCCGAGTGCCTTTCGGGGAGGCCGGGCCGCCTCCGAGTGCCTTTCGGGGCGGCCGGGGAGGCTCTGAGTGCCTTTCGGGGTGGCCGGGCTGCCTCCGAGTGCCTTTCAGGGAGGCCGGTGAGTCTCCGAGTGCCTTTCGGGGCGGCCAGGGAGGCTCCGAGTGCCTTTCGGGGCGGCCAGGGAGGCTCCAAGTGCCTTTCGGAGTGGCCGGGGAGGCTCTGAGTGCCTTTCTGGTAGGCCGTGTCGCCTCCGAGTGCCTTTCGGGGCAGCCGAACCGCCTCCAAGTGCCTTTGGGGGCGGCCGGGGAGGCTCCGAGTGCCTTTGGGGGCGGCCGGGGAGGCTCCGAGTACCTTTCGGGGCGGCCGGGCAGGCTCCAAGTGCCTTTTGGGGATGCCGGGGAGGCTCCGAGTGTCTTTTTCGGGCGGCCGGGACGGCTTCGAGCGCCTTTCGGGGCGGCCGGGGAGGCTCCGAGTGCCTTTGTGGACGGCCAGGGAGGCTCCGAGTGCCTTTCGGGGAGGCCGGGGAGGCTGCGAGTGCCTTTCGGGGCGGCCGGGCTGCCTCCGAGTGCCTTTCGGGGCGTCTGGGGAGGCTCCGAGTGCCTTTGTGGGTGGCCACGGAGGCTCTGAGTGCCTTTCGGGGAGGCCGGGCCGGCTCCGAGTGCCTTTTGGGGTGGCCAGTCAGCCTCTCAGTGCCTTTCGGGGCTGCCGGGGAGGCTCCGAGTGCCTTTCGGGGCATCCGTGGAGGCTCCGAGTGCCTTTCGGGGCGGCCGGGCCGCCTCCGAGTGCCTTTCGGGGCGGCCGGGCCGTATCCGAGTGCCTTTCGGGGCGGCTGGGTCGCCTCCGAGTGCCTTTCGGGGCGGCCGGCGAGGCTCTGAATGCCTTTCGGGGAGGCCGGCGAGGCTCCGAGTGCCTTTCGAGGTGGCTGTTTCCCCTCAAAGTGCATTTCGAGGCGTCCTGCCTGGCTCCGAGTGCCTTTCGGGGCAGCCGGGGAGGCTCCGAGTGCCTTTGTGGGCGGCCGGGCCGCCTCCGAGTGCCTTTCGGGGCGGCCGGGCAGGCTCCGAGTGCCTTTTGGGGAGGCCGTGTCGCCTCCCAGTGCCTTTCGGGTCAGCCGGACCGCCTCCAAGTGCCTTTGGGGGCGCCCAGGGAGGCTCTGAGTGCCTTTCGGGGCAGCCGGGAAGCCTCCGAGTCCCTTTCAGGGCGGTCGCACTGCCTCCGAGTGCCTTTTGGGGCGGCCGGCGAGGCTCTGAGTGCCTTTGTGGGCGGCCGGGGAGGCTCCGAGTGCCTTTTTGGGGCGGCTGGCGAGGCTCCGAGTGCCTTTCGGGGAGGCCGGGGAGGCTCTGAGTACCTTTCGGGGCGGACGGAGAGGCTCCGAGTGCCTTTCGGGGCGGCCGGGGAGGCTCCGAGTGCCTTTCGGGGCGGCCAGGACGGCTCCGAGTGCCTTTCGGGGCGGCCGGTCTGCCTCCGAGTGCCTTTCGGGGCGGCTGGGTCGCCTCCGAGTGCCTTTCGGGGCGGCCGGCGAGGCTCTGAATGCCTTTCGGGGAGGCCGGCGAGGCTCCGAGTGCCTTTCGAGGTGGCTGTTTCCCCTCAAAGTGCATTTCGAGGCGTCCTGGCTGGCTCCGAGTGCCTTTTAGGGTGGCTGGGGAGGCTCCGAGTGCCTTTCGGGGCGGCCGGGGAGGCTCCGAGTGCCTTTCGGGGAGGCTGGGCAGGCTCCGAGTGTCTTTCGGGGCGGCCAGGGAGGCTCCGAGTGCCTTTCGGGGCGGCCGTGCAGGCTCCGACTGCCTTTGTGGGTGGCCACGGAGGCTCCGAGTGCCTTTCGGGGTGGCTG
This sequence comes from Struthio camelus, assembly GCF_040807025.1. Taxonomy (NCBI): domain Eukaryota; kingdom Metazoa; phylum Chordata; class Aves; order Struthioniformes; family Struthionidae; genus Struthio; species Struthio camelus. The sequence continues at coordinate 1,373,800 of NC_090974.1, read as the reverse complement.
GGGAAGCTCCGAGTGCCTTTCGGGGCGGCCGTGGAGGCTCTGAGTGCCTTTCGGGGCGGCCGGCGAGGCTCCGAGTGCCTTTCGGGGCGGCCGGGGAGGCTCCGAGTGCCTTTTAGGGAGGCCGGGCCGCCTCCGAGTGCCTTTCGGGGAGGCCGGTCTGCCTCCGAGTGCCTTTCGTGGCAGCCGGGTTGCCTCTGAGTGCCTTTCGGGGCGGCCGGGGAGGCTCTGAGTGCCTTTCGGGGTGGCCGGGCTGCCTCCGAGTGCCTTTCAGGGAGGCCGGTGAGTCTCCGAGTGCCTTTCGGGGCGGCCAGGGAGGCTCCGAGTGCCTTTCGGGGCGGCCAGGGAGGCTCCAAGTGCCTTTCGGAGTGGCCGGGGAGGCTCCGAGTGCCTTTTGGGGATGCCGGGGAGGCTCCGAGTGTCTTTTTCGGGTGGCCGGGACGGCTTCGAGCGCCTTTCGGGGCGGCCGGGGAGGCTCCGAGTGCCTTTGTGGACGGCCAGGGAGGCTCCGAGTGCCTTTCGGGGAGGCCGGGGAGGCTGCGAGTGCCTTTCGGGGCGGCCGGGCTGCCTCCGAGTGCCTTTCGGGGCGTCTGGGGAGGCTCCGAGTGCCTTTGTGGGTGGCCACGGAGGCTCTGAGTGCCTTTCGGGGTGGCCGGGCAGGCTTCAAGTGCCTTTTGGGGTGGCCGGTGAGGCTCCGAGTGCCTTTTGGGGTGGCCGGGGAGGCTCCGAGTGCCTTTTGGGGCGGCCGTGGAGGCTCCGAGTGCCTTTTGGGGCGGCCGGGACGGCTCCGAGTGCCTTTTGGGGTGGCCAGGGAGGCTCCAAGTGCCTTTGTGGGCGGCCGGGGAGGCTCCGAGTGCCTTTGTGTACGGCCGGGCCGGCTCCGAGTGCCTTTCGGGGCAGCCGGGCCGCCTCCGAGTGCCTTTCGGGGCGTCTGGGGAGGCTCCGAGTGCCTTTCGGGGCAGCCCTTTCCCCTCCGAGTGCCTTTCGGGGTGTTAGGGCCGGTCCCAGTGCCTTTCGGGGCGGCCGGGCGGCCTCTCAGTGCCTTTCGGGGTGGCCGGGCCGGCTCCGAGTGCCTTTCGGGGCAGCCGGGCAGGCTCCGAGTGCCTTTCGGGGCGGCCGAGGAGGCTCCGAGTGCCTTTCGGGGCGGCCGGCGAGGCTCCGAGTGCCTTTGTGGGCAGCCAGGCCACCTCCGAGTGCCTTTCGGGGAGGCCGGTCTGCCTCCGAGTGCCTTTCGGGGCAGCCGGGTCGCCTCTGAGTGCCTCTCGGGGCGGCCGGGGAGGCTCCGAGTGCCTTTCGGGGTGGCCGGGCATGCTCCGAGTGCCTTTCAGGGAGGCCGGTGAGTCTCTGAGTGCCTTTCGGGGCAGCCGTGGAGGCTCCGAGTGCCTTTTGGGGCGGCCGGGGAGGCTCCGAGTGCCTTTCGGGGAGGCCGGGACGGCTCCGAGTGCCTTTTGGGGCGGCCAGGACGGCTCCGAGTGCCTTTTGTGGAGGCCGGGGAGGCTCCGAGTGCCTTTTGGGGTGGCCGGGCCGCCTCCGAGTGCCTTTTGGGGCGGCCAGGGAGGCTCCGAGTGCCTTTGTGGGCAGCCGGGGAGGCTCCAAGTGCCTTTCGGGGCGGCCGGGGAGGCTCCGAGTGCCTTTGGGGGCGGCCAGGACGGCTCCCAGTGCCTTTTGGGGTGGCCGGGCCGCCTCCGAGTGCCTTTTGGGGAGGCCGTGCAGGCTCCGAGTGCCTTTCGGGGCAGCTAGGGAGGCTCCGAGTGCCTTTTCGGGGAGGCCGGGGAGGCTCCGAGTGCCTTTCGGGGCGGCCGGCGAGGCTCCGAGTGCCTTTCGGGGCAGCCGTTCCCCCTCCGAGTGCCTTTCGGGGCGGCTGGGCCGGTCCCACTGTCTTTTGGGGCGGCCGGGCCGGCTCTGTGTGCCTTTCGGGGAGGCCGGGGAGCCTCCGAGTGCCTTTCAGGGAGGCCGGGTCGCCTCCCAGTGCCTTTCGGGACGGCCAGGGAGGCTCCGAGTGCCTTTGGGGGCAGCCGGCGAGGCTCCGAGTACCTTTCGGGGAGGCCGGGGAGGCTCCAAGTGCTTTTCGGGGCAGCCGGTCGCCTCCGAGTGCCTTTCGGGGCGGCCGGGCCGGCTCCGAGTGCCTTTTGGGGTGGCCGGGCAGGCTCCGAGTGCCTTTCGGGGCAGCCGGGGAGGCTCCGAGTGCCTTTGTGGACGGCCAGGGAGGCTCCGAGTGCCTTTCGGGGAGGCCGGGGAGGCTCCGAGTGCCTTTCGGGGCGGCCGGGCTGCCTCCGAGTGCCTTTCGGGGCGTCTGGGGAGGCTCCGAGTGCCTTTGTGGCGGCCAGGGAGGCTCCGAGTGCCTTTCCGGGTGGCCGGGGCGGTTCCGAGTGCCTTTCGGGGCGGCCGGGGAGGCTCCGAGTGCCTTTTGGGGTGGCCGGGCTGCCTCCGAGTACCTTTTGGGACGGCCAGCGAGGCTCCGAGTGCCTTTGTGGGCGGCCGGGCCGCCTCCGAGTGCCTTTTGGGGTAGCTGGGGAGGCTCCGAGTGCCTTTCGGGGCGGCCGGGGAGGCTCCGAGTGCCTTTGTGGGCGGCCGGGGAGGCTCTGAGTGCCTTTTCGGGCAGCTGGAGAGGCTCCGAGTGCCTTTCGGGGCGGCCGGGGAGGCTCCGAGTGCCTTTGTGGGCGGCCGGGGAGGCTCTGAGTGCCTTTCGGGGCGTCCGGGGAGGCTCCGAGTGCCTTTCAGGGAGGCCGTGTCGCCTCCGAGTGCCTTTCGGGGCGTCTGGGGAGGCTCCGAGTGCCTTTCGGGGCAGCCCTTCCCCCTCCGAGTGCCTTTCGGGGCGTCAGGGCCGGTCCGAGTGCCTTTCGGGGCGGCCGGGCGGCCTCTCAGTGCCTTTCGGGGAGGCCGGGCCGGCTCCGAGTGCCTTTTTGGGCGGCCAGGGAGGCTCCGAGTGCCTTTCGGGGTGGCCGGGCAGGCTCCGAGTGCCTTTGGGGGCGGCCGGCGAGGCTCCGAGTGCCTTTGTGGGCAGCCAGGCCACTTCCGAGTGCCTTTCGGGGAGGCCGGTCCGCCTCCGAGTGCCTTTCGGGGCAGCCGGGTCGCCTCTGAGTGCCTCTCGGGGCGGCCGGGGAGGCTCCGAGTGCCTTTCAGGGAGGCCGGTGAGTCTCCGAGTGCCTTTCGGGGCAGCCGGGGAGGCTACGAGTGCCTTTCGGGGCGGCCGGCGATGCTCTGAGTGCCATTGTGGGCGGCCGGGGAGGCTCCGAGTGCCTTTTTGGGGCGGCCGGGGAGGCTCCGAGTGCCTTTTCGGGGAGGCCGGGGAGTCTCCGAGTGCCTTTGTGGGCGGCCGGGGAGGCTCTGAGTACCTTTCGGGGCGTCCGGGGAGTCTCCGAGTGCCTTTCGGGGCGGCCGGGACGGCTCCGAGTGCCTTTGGGGGCGGCCAGGACGGCTCCCAGTGCCTTTCGGGGTGGCCGGGCCACCTCCGAGTGCCTTTTGGGGCAGCTAGGGAGGCTCCGAGTGCCTTTCGGGGCGGCCGGGGAGGCTCCGAGTGCCTTTCGGGGCAGCCCTTCCCCCTCCGAGTGCCTTTCGGGGCGTCTTGGCCGCTCCCAGTGCCTTTCGGGGCGGCCGGGAAGCCTGTCAGTGCCTTTCGGGGCAGCCGGGCCGGCTCCGAGTGCCTTTCGAGGCGGCCGGGCAGGCTCCGAGTGCCTTTCGGGGCGGCCGGCCCTCCCGAGTGCCTTTCGGGGAGGCCGGGCCGCCTCCGAGTGCCTTTCGGGGCGGCCGGGGAGGCTCTGAGTGCCTTTCGGGGTGGCCGGGCTGCCTCCGAGTGCCTTTCAGGGAGGCCGGTGAGTCTCCGAGTGCCTTTCGGGGCGGCCAGGGAGGCTCCGAGTGCCTTTCGGGGCGGCCAGGGAGGCTCCAAGTGCCTTTCGGAGTGGCCGGGGAGGCTCTGAGTGCCTTTCTGGTAGGCCGTGTCGCCTCCGAGTGCCTTTCGGGGCAGCCGAACCGCCTCCAAGTGCCTTTGGGGGCGGCCGGGGAGGCTCCGAGTGCCTTTGGGGGCGGCCGGGGAGGCTCCGAGTACCTTTCGGGGCGGCCGGGCAGGCTCCAAGTGCCTTTTGGGGATGCCGGGGAGGCTCCGAGTGTCTTTTTCGGGCGGCCGGGACGGCTTCGAGCGCCTTTCGGGGCGGCCGGGGAGGCTCCGAGTGCCTTTGTGGACGGCCAGGGAGGCTCCGAGTGCCTTTCGGGGAGGCCGGGGAGGCTGCGAGTGCCTTTCGGGGCGGCCGGGCTGCCTCCGAGTGCCTTTCGGGGCGTCTGGGGAGGCTCCGAGTGCCTTTGTGGGTGGCCACGGAGGCTCTGAGTGCCTTTCGGGGAGGCCGGGCCGGCTCCGAGTGCCTTTTGGGGTGGCCAGTCAGCCTCTCAGTGCCTTTCGGGGCTGCCGGGGAGGCTCCGAGTGCCTTTCGGGGCATCCGTGGAGGCTCCGAGTGCCTTTCGGGGCGGCCGGGCCGCCTCCGAGTGCCTTTCGGGGCGGCCGGGCCGTATCCGAGTGCCTTTCGGGGCGGCTGGGTCGCCTCCGAGTGCCTTTCGGGGCGGCCGGCGAGGCTCTGAATGCCTTTCGGGGAGGCCGGCGAGGCTCCGAGTGCCTTTCGAGGTGGCTGTTTCCCCTCAAAGTGCATTTCGAGGCGTCCTGCCTGGCTCCGAGTGCCTTTCGGGGCAGCCGGGGAGGCTCCGAGTGCCTTTGTGGGCGGCCGGGCCGCCTCCGAGTGCCTTTCGGGGCGGCCGGGCAGGCTCCGAGTGCCTTTTGGGGAGGCCGTGTCGCCTCCCAGTGCCTTTCGGGTCAGCCGGACCGCCTCCAAGTGCCTTTGGGGGCGCCCAGGGAGGCTCTGAGTGCCTTTCGGGGCAGCCGGGAAGCCTCCGAGTCCCTTTCAGGGCGGTCGCACTGCCTCCGAGTGCCTTTTGGGGCGGCCGGCGAGGCTCTGAGTGCCTTTGTGGGCGGCCGGGGAGGCTCCGAGTGCCTTTTTGGGGCGGCTGGCGAGGCTCCGAGTGCCTTTCGGGGAGGCCGGGGAGGCTCTGAGTACCTTTCGGGGCGGACGGAGAGGCTCCGAGTGCCTTTCGGGGCGGCCGGGGAGGCTCCGAGTGCCTTTCGGGGCGGCCAGGACGGCTCCGAGTGCCTTTCGGGGCGGCCGGTCTGCCTCCGAGTGCCTTTCGGGGCGGCTGGGTCGCCTCCGAGTGCCTTTCGGGGCGGCCGGCGAGGCTCTGAATGCCTTTCGGGGAGGCCGGCGAGGCTCCGAGTGCCTTTCGAGGTGGCTGTTTCCCCTCAAAGTGCATTTCGAGGCGTCCTGGCTGGCTCCGAGTGCCTTTTAGGGTGGCTGGGGAGGCTCCGAGTGCCTTTCGGGGCGGCCGGGGAGGCTCCGAGTGCCTTTCGGGGAGGCTGGGCAGGCTCCGAGTGTCTTTCGGGGCGGCCAGGGAGGCTCCGAGTGCCTTTCGGGGCGGCCGTGCAGGCTCCGACTGCCTTTGTGGGTGGCCACGGAGGCTCCGAGTGCCTTTCGGGGTGGCTGGGGAAGCTCCGAGTGCCTTTCGGGGCGGCCGTGGAGGCTCTGAGTGCCTTTCGGGGCGGCCGGCGAGGCTCCGAGTGCCTTTCGGGGCGGCCGGGGAGGCTCCGAGTGCCTTTGTGGGCGGCCGGGGAGGCTCCGAGTGCCTTTCGGGGAGGCCGGGCAGGCTCCGAGTGCCTTTCGGGGCGGCCGGCCCTCCCGAGTGCCTTTCGGGGAGGCCGGGCCGCCTCCGAGTGCCTTTCGGGGCGGCCGGGGAGGCTCTGAGTGCCTTTCGGGGCGGCCGGGGAGGCTCCGAGTGCCTTTGTGGGCGGCCGGGGAGGCTCCGAGTGCCTTTTAGGGAGGCCGGGCCGCCTCCGAGTGCCTTTCGGGGAGGCCGGTCTGCCTCCGAGTGCCTTTCGTGGCAGCCGGGTTGCCTCTGAGTGCCTTTCGGGGCGGCCGGGGAGGCTCTGAGTGCCTTTCGGGGTGGCCGGGCTGCCTCCGAGTGCCTTTCAGGGAGGCCGGTGAGTCTCCGAGTGCCTTTCGGGGCGGCCAGGGAGGCTCCGAGTGCCTTTCGGGGCGGCCAGGGAGGCTCCAAGTGCCTTTCGGAGTGGCCGGGGAGGCTCCGAGTGCCTTTCTGGTAGGCCGTGTCGCCTCCGAGTGCCTTTCGGGGCAGCCGAACCGCCTCCAAGTGCCTTTGGGGGCGGCCGGGGAGGCTCCGAGTGCCTTTGGGGGCGGCCGGGGAGGCTCCGAGTACCTTTCGGGGCGACCGGGCAGGCTCCAAGTGCCTTTTGGGGATGCCGGGGAGGCTCCGAGTGTCTTTTTCGGGCGGCCGGGACGGCTTCGAGCGCCTTTCGGGGCGGCCGGGGAGGCTGCGAGTGCCTTTCGGGGCGGCCGGGCTGCCTCCGAGTGCCTTTCGGGGAGGCCGGGGAGGCTCCGAGTGCCTTTGTGGGTGGCCACGGAGGCTCTGAGTGCCTTTCGGGGAGGCCGGGCCGGCTCCGAGTGCCTTTCGGGGCGGCCGGGGAGGCTCCGAGTGCCTTTCGGGGCGGCCGGCCCTCCCGAGTGCCTTTCGAGGTGGCCGGGCCGCCTCCGAGTGCCTTTGTGGGCGGCCGATGAGGCTCCGAATGCCTTTCGGGGAGGCCGGGCCGCCTCCGAGTGCCTTTTGTGGAGGTCGGGGAGGCTCCGAGTGCCTTTCGGGGTGGCCGGGCCGCCTCCGAGTGCCTTTTGGGGAGGCCAGCGAGGCTCCGAGTGCCTTTTCGGGGAGGCCGGGGAGTCTCCGAGTGCCTTTTGGGGCGGCCAGGGAGGCTCCGAGTGCCTTTCGGGGCAGCTGGGCAGGCTCCGAGTGCCTTTCGGGGTCTTCGGGCCGGCTCCGAGTGCCTTTCGGGGTGGCCGGGCAGGCTCAGAGTGCCTTTCGGGGCGGCCGGGGAGGCTCCGAGTGTCTTTTTGGGGCGGCCGGGACGGCTTCGAGCGCCTTTCGGGGCGGCTGGGGAGGCTCCGAGTGCCTTTGTGGACGGCCGGGGAGGCTCCGAGTGCCTTTCGGGGCGGCCGGGGAGGCTGCGAGTGCCTTTCGGGGCGCCCGGGGCGGTTCCGAGTGCCTTTCGGGGCGGCCTGGCCGGATCCGAGTGCCTTTCGGGGTGGCCAGTCGCCTCCGAGTGCCTTTCGGGGCGGTCGGGGAGGCTCGGAGTGCCTTTGGGGGAGGCCGGGCAGGCTCCGAGTGCCTTTCGGGGTGTTCGGGGAGGCTCCGAGTGCCTTTGGGGGAGGCCGGGCCGCCTCTGAGTGCCTTTCGGGGAGGCTGGGCCGCCTCTGAGTGCCTTTGGGGGAGGCTGGGCCGCCTCCGAGTGCCTTTCGGGGCGGCCGGGGAGGCTCCAAGTGCCTTTTTGGGCAGGTGGGCCGCCTACGAGTGCCTTTTTGGGCGGCCAGGGAGGCTCCGAGTGCCTTTTGGGGTGGCCGGGCAGGCTCCGAGTGCCTTTCGGGGCGGCCGGGCAGGCTCTGAGTGCCTTTCGGGGCGGCCGGGGAGGCTCCGAGTGCCTTTCGGGGCGGCCGGCGAGGCTCTGAGTGCCTTTGTGGGCGGCCGGGGAGGCTCCGAGTGCCTTTTTGGGGCGGCTGGGGAGGCTCCGAGTGCCTTTCGGGGAGGCCGGGGAGGCTCCGAGTGCCTTTGTGGGTGGCCGGGGAGGCTCTGAGTACCTTTCGGGGCGGCCGGTGAGGCTCCGAGTGCCTTTCGGGGCGGCCGGGGAGGCTCCGAGTGCCTTTGGGAGCGGCCAGGACGGCTCCGAGTGCCTTTCGGGGCGGCCGGGCCGCCTCCGAGTGCCTTTCGGGGCGGCCGGGCCGTATCCGAGTGCCTTTCGGGGCGGCTGGGTCGCCTCCGAGTGCCTTTCGGGGCGGCCGGCGAGGCTCTGCATGCCTTTCGGGGAGGCCGGCGAGGCTCTGAATGCCTTTCGGGGAGGCCGGCGAGGCTCCGAGTGCCTTTCGAGGTGGCTGTTTCCCCTCAAAGTGCATTTCGAGGCGTCCTGCCTGGCTCCGAGTGCCTTTCGGGGCGGCCGGGGAGGCTCCGAGTGCCTTTCGGGGAGGCTGGGCAGGCTCCGAGTGTCTTTCGGGGCGGCCAGGGAGGCTCCGAGTGCCTTTCGGGGCGGCCGTGCAGGCTCCGACTGCCTTTGTGGGTGGCCACGTAGGCTCTGAGTGCCTTTCGGGGCGGCTGGGGAAGCTCCGAGTGCCTTTCGGGGCGGCCGTGGAGGCTCTGAGTGCCTTTCGGGGCGGCCGGCGAGGCTCCGAGTGCCTTTTGGGGCGGCCGGGGAGTCTCCGAGTGCCTTTTAGGGAGGCCGGGCCGCCTCCGAGTGCCTTTCGGGGAGGCCGGTCTGCCTCCGAGTGCCTTTCGGGGCAGCCGGGTCGCCTCTGAGTGCCTTTCGGGGCGGCCGGGGAGGCTCCGAGTGCCTTTCGGGGTGGCCGGGCTGCCTCCGAGTGCCTTTCAGGGAGGCCGGTGAGTCTCCGAGTGCCTTTTGGGGCGGCCAGGGAGGCTCTGAGTGCCTTTCGGGGCGGCCGGGCCGGCTCCGAGTGCCTTTCGGGGCGGCCAGGGAGGCTCCAAGTGCCTTTCGGAGTGGCCGGGGAGGCTCCGAGTGCCTTTCTGGTAGGCCGTGTCGCCTCCGAGTGCCTTTCGGGGCAGCCGAACCGCCTCCAAGTGCCTTTGGGGGCGGCCGGGGAGGCTCCGAGTGCCTTTGGGGGCGGCCGGGGAGGCTCCGAGTACCTTTCGGGGCGGCCGGGCTGCCTCCGAGTGCCTTTCGGAACGGCCGGGGAGGCTCCGAGTGCCTTTTGGGGATGCCGGGGAGGCTCCGAGTGTCTTTTTCGGGTGGCCGGGACGGCTTCGAGCGCCTTTCGGGGCGGCCGGGGAGGCTCCGAGTGCCTTTGTGGACGGCCAGGGAGGCTCCGAGTGCCTTTCGGGGAGGCCGGGGAGGCTGCGAGTGCCTTTCGGGGCGGCCGGGCTGCCTCCGAGTGCCTTTCGGGGCGTCTGGGGAGGCTCCGAGTGCCTTTGTGGGTGGCCACGGAGGCTCTGAGTGCCTTTCGGGGTGGCCGGGCAGGCTTCAAGTGCCTTTTGGGGTGGCCGGTGAGGCTCCGAGTGCCTTTTGGGGTGGCCGGGGAGGCTCCGAGTGCCTTTTGGGGCGGCCGGGGAGGCTCCGAGTGCCTTTTGGGGCGGCCGGGACGGCTCCGAGTGCCTTTTGGGGTGGCCAGGGAGGCTCCGAGTGCCTTTGTGGGCGGCCGGGGAGGCTCCGAGTGCCTTTGTGTACGGCCGGGCCGGCTCCGAGTGCCTTTCGGGGCAGCCGGGCCGCCTCCGAGTGCCTTTCGGGGAGGCTGGGCAGGCTCCGAGTGCCTTTCGGGGCAGCCCTTTCCCCTCCGAGTGCCTTTCGGGGTGTTAGGGCCGGTCCCAGTGCCTTTCGGGGCGGCCGGGCGGCCTCTCAGTGCCTTTCGGGGTGGCCGGGCCGGCTCCGAGTGCCTTTCGGGGCAGCCGGGCAGGCTCCGAGTGCCTTTCGGGGCGGCCGAGGAGGCTCCGAGTGCCTTTCGGGGCGGCCGGCGAGGCTCCGAGTGCCTTTGTGGGCAGCCAGGCCACCTCCGAGTGCCTTTCGGGGAGGCCGGTCTGCCTCCGAGTGCCTTTCGGGGCAGCCAGGTCGCCTCTGAGTGCCTCTCGGGGCGGCCGGGGAGGCTCCGAGTGCCTGTCGGGGTGGCCGGGCATGCTCCGAGTGCCTTTCAGGGAGGCCGGTGAGTCTCTGAGTGCCTTTCGGGGCAGCCGTGGAGGCTCCGAGTGCCTTTTGGGGCGGCCGGGGAGGCTCCGAGTGCCTTTCGGGGAGGCCGGGACGGCTCCGAGTGCCTTTTGGGGCGGCCAGGACGGCTCCGAGTGCCTTTTGTGGAGGCCGGGGAGGCTCCGAGTGCCTTTTGGGGTGGCCGGGCCGCCTCCGAGTGCCTTTTGGGGAGGCCGTGCAGGCTCCGAGTGCCTTTCGGGGCAGCTAGGGAGGCTCCGAGTGCCTTTTCGGGGAGGCCGGGGAGGCTCCGAGTGCCTTTCGGGGCAGCCGGCGAGGCTCCGAGTGCCTTTCGGGGCAGCCGTTCCCCCTCCGAGTGCCTTTCGGGGCGGCTGGGCCGGTCCCACTGTCTTTTGGGGCGGCCGGGCCGCCTCTGTGTGCCTTTCGGGGAGGCCGGGGAGCCTCCGAGTGCCTTTCAGGGAGGCCGGGTCGCCTCCCAGTGCCTTTCGGGACGGCCAGGGAGGCTCCGAGTGCCTTTGGGGGCAGCCGGCGAGGCTCCGAGTACCTTTCGGGGAGGCCGGGGAGGCTCCAAGTGCTTTTCGGGGCAGCCGGTCGCCTCCGAGTGCCTTTCGGGGCGGCCGGGCCGGCTCCGAGTGCCTTTTGGGGTGGCCGGGCAGGCTCCGAGTGCCTTTCGGGGCGGCCGGGGAGGCTCCGAGTGCCTTTGTGGACGGCCAGGGAGGCTCCGAGTGCCTTTCGGGGAGGCCGGGGAGGCTCCGAGTGCCTTTCGGGGCGGCCGGGCTGCCTCCGAGTGCCTTTCGGGGCGTCTGGGGAGGCTCCGAGTGCCTTTGTGGCGGCCAGGGAGGATCCGAGTGCCTTTCCGGGTGGCCGGGGCGGTTCCGAGTGCCTTTCGGGGCGGCCGGGGAGGCTCCGAGTGCCTTTTGGGGTGGCCGGGCTGCCTCCGAGTACCTTTTGGGACGGCCAGCGAGGCTCCGAGTGCCTTTGTGGGCGGCCGGGCCGCCTCCGAGTGCCTTTTGGGGTAGCTGGGGAGGCTCCGAGTGCCTTTCGGGGCGGCCGGGGAGGCTCCGAGTGCCTTTGTGGGCGGCCGGGGAGGCTCTGAGTGCCTTTTCGGGCAGCTGGAGAGGCTCCGAGTGCCTTTCGGGGCGGCCGGGGAGGCTCCGAGTGCCTTTGTGGGCGGCCGGGGAGGCTCTGAGTGCCTTTCGGGGCGTCCGGGGAGGCTCCGAGTGCCTTTCAGGGAGGCCGTGTCGCCTCCGAGTGCCTTTCGGGGCGTCTGGGGAGGCTCCGAGTGCCTTTCGGGGCAGCCCTTCCCCCTCCGAGTGCCTTTCGGGGCGTCAGGGCCGGTCCGAGTGCCTTTCGGGGCGGCCGGGCGGCCTCTCAGTGCCTTTCGGGGAGGCCGGGCCGGCTCCGAGTGCCTTTTTGGGCGGCCAGGGAGGCTCCGAGTGCCTTTCGGGGTGGCCGGGCAGGCTCCGAGTGCCTTTGGGGGCGGCCGGCGAGGCTCCGAGTGCCTTTGTGGGCAGCCAGGCCACTTCCGAGTGCCTTTCGGGGAGGCCGGTCCGCCTCCGAGTGCCTTTCGGGGCAGCCGGGTCGCCTCTGAGTGCCTCTCGGGGCGGCCGGGGAGGCTCCGAGTGCCTTTCAGGGAGGCCGGTGAGTCTCCGAGTGCCTTTCGGGGCAGCCGGGGAGGCTACGAGTGCCTTTCGGGGCGGCCGGGGAGGCTCTGAGTACCTTTCGGGGCGTCCGGGGAGTCTCCGAGTGCCTTTCGGGGCGGCCGGGACGGCTCCGAGTGCCTTTGGGGGCGGCCAGGACGGCTCCCAGTGCCTTTCGGGGTGGCCGGGCCACCTCCGAGTGCCTTTTGGGGCAGCTAGGGAGGCTCCGAGTGCCTTTCGGGGCGGCCGGGGAGGCTCCGAGTGCCTTTCGGGGCAGCCCTTCCCCCTCCGAGTGCCTTTCGGGGCGTCTTGGCCGCTCCCAGTGCCTTTCGGGGCGGCCGGGAAGCCTGTCAGTGCCTTTCGGGGAGGCCGGGCCGGCTCCGAGTGCCTTTCGGGGCGGCCGGGCAGGCTCCGAGTGCCTTTCGGGGCGGCCGGCCCTCCCGAGTGCCTTTCGGGGAGGCCGGGCCGCCTCCGAGTGCCTTTCGGGGTGGCCGGGGAGGCTCTGAGTGCCTTTCGGGGTGGCCGGGCTGCCTCCGAGTGCCTTTCAGGGAGGCCGGTGAGTCTCCGAGTGCCTTTCGGGGCGGCCAGGGAGGCTCCGAGTGCCTTTCGGGGCGGCCAGGGAGGCTCCAAGTGCCTTTCAGAGTGGCCGGGGAGGCTCCGAGTGCCTTTCTGGTAGGCCGTGTCGCCTCCGAGTGCCTTTCGGGGCAGCCGAACCGCCTCCAAGTGCCTTTCGGGGCGGCCGGGGAGGCTCCGAGTGCCTTTGGGGGCGGCCGGGGAGGCTCCGAGTACCTTTCGGGGCGGCCGGGCAGGCTCCAAGTGCCTTTTGGGGATGCCGGGGAGGCTCCGAGTGTCTTTTTCGGGCGGCCGGGACGGCTTCGAGCGCCTTTCGGGGCGGCCGGGGAGGCTCCGAGTGCCTTTGTGGACGGCCAGGGAGGCTCCGAGTGCCTTTCGGGGAGGCCGGGGAGGCTGCGAGTGCCTTTCGGGGCGGCCGGGCTGCCTCCGAGTGCCTTTCGGGGAGGCCGGGGAGGCTCCGAGTGCCTTTGTGGGTGGCCACGGAGGCTCTGAGTGCCTTTCGGGGAGGCCGGGCCGGCTCCGAGTGCCTTTTGGGGTGGCCAGTCAGCCTCTCAGTGCCTTTCGGGGCTGCCGGGGAGGCTCCGAGTGCCTTTCGGGGCATCCGTGGAGGCTCCGAGTGCCTTTCGGGGCGGCCGGGCCGCCTCCGAGTGCCTTTCGGGGCGGCCGGGCCGTATCCGAGTGCCTTTCGGGGCGGCTGGGTCGCCTCCGAGTGCCTTTCGGGGCGGCCGGCGAGGCTCTGAATGCCTTTCGGGGAGGCCGGCGAGGCTCTGAATGCCTTTCGGGGAGGCCGGCGAGGCTCCGAGTGCCTTTCGAGGTGGCTGTTTCCCCTCAAAGTGCATTTCGAGGCGTCCTGCCTGGCTCCGAGTGCCTTTCGGGGCAGCCGGGGAGGCTCCGAGTGCCTTTCGGGGAGGCTGGGCAGGCTCCGAGTGTCTTTCGGGGCGGCCAGGGAGGCTCCGAGTGCCTTTCGGGGCGGCCGTGCAGGCTCCGACTGCCTTTGTGGGTGGCCACGTAGGCTCTGAGTGCCTTTCGGGGCGGCTGGGGAAGCTCTGAGTGCCTTTCGGGGCGGCCGTGGAGGCTCTGAGTGCCTTTCGGGGCGGCCGGCGAGGCTCCGAGTGCCTTTTGGGGCGGCCGGGGAGTCTCCGAGTGCCTTTTAGGGAGGCCGGGCCGCCTCCGAGTGCCTTTCGGGGAGGCCGGTCTGCCTCCGAGTGCCTTTCGGGGCAGCCGGGTCGCCTCTGAGTGCCTTTCGGGGCGGCCGGGGAGGCTCCGAGTGCCTTTCGGGGTGTCCGGGCTGCCTCCGAGTGCCTTTCAGGGAGGCCGGTGAGTCTCCGAGTGCCTTTTGGGGCAGCCAGGGAGGCTCTGAGTGCCTTTCGGGGCGGCCGGGCCGGCTCCGAGTGCCTTTCGGGGCGGCCAGGGAGGCTCCAAGTGCCTTTCGGAGTGGCCGGGGAGGCTCCGAGTGCCTTTCTGGTAGGCCGTGTCGCCTCCGAGTGCCTTTCGGGGCAGCCGAACCGCCTCCAAGTGCCTTTGGGGGCGGCCGGGGAGGCTCCGAGTGCCTTTGGGGGCGGCCGGGGAGGCTCCGAGTACCTTTCGGGGCGGCCGGGCTGCCTCCGAGTGCCTTTCGGAACGGCCGGGGAGGCTCCGAGTGCCTTTTGGGGATGCCGGGGAGGCTCCGAGTGTCTTTTTCGGGTGGCCGGGACGGCTTCGAGCGCCTTTCGGGGCGGCCGGGGAGGCTCCGAGTGCCTTTGTGGACGGCCAGGGAGGCTCCGAGTGCCTTTCGGGGAGGCCGGGGAGGCTGCGAGTGCCTTTCGGGGCGGCCGGGCTGCCTCCGAGTGCCTTTCGGGGCGTCTGGGGAGGCTCCGAGTGCCTTTGTGGGTGGCCACGGAGGCTCTGAGTGCCTTTCGGGGTGGCCGGGCAGGCTTCAAGTGCCTTTTGGGGTGGCCGGTGAGGCTCCGAGTGCCTTTTGGGGTGGCCGGGGAGGCTCCGAGTGCCTTTCAGGGAGACCGGTCCGCCTCCGAGTGCCTTTCGGGGCGTCCGTGCAGGCTCCGAGTGCCTTTCGGGGTGGCCATGGAGGCTCTGAGTGCCTTTCGGGGTGGCTGGGCAGGCTCCGAGTGCCTTTTGGGGCGGCCGGGGAGGCTCCGAGTGCCTTTCGGGGCGGCCGGGGGGGCTATGAGTGCCTTTCGAGGCGGCCGGGGAGGCTCCGAGTGCCTTTTGGGGTGGCCGGGCCTTCTCCGAGTGCCTTTCGGGGCGGCCAGGCTACCTCTGAGTGCCCTTTGGGGCGTCCAGCGAGGCTCCGAGTGCCTTTGTGGGCGGCCGGGCCGGCTCCGAGTGCCTTTTGGGGCAGCTGGGGAGGCTCCGAGTGCCTTTTCGGGCAGCTGGGGAGGCTCCGAGTGCCTTTCGGGGCGGCCGGAGAGGCTCCGAGTGCCTTTCGGGGCAGCTGGGAAGGCTCCGAGTGCCTTTTGGGGCGGCCAGGGAGGCTCCGAGTGCCTTTGTCGGCGGCCGGGGAGGCTCCGAGTGCCTTTCAGGGCGTCTGGGGAGGCTCCGAGTGCCTTTCGGGGCAGCCCTTCCCCCTCCGAGTGCCTTTCGGGGCGTCAGAGCCGGTCCCAGTGCCTTTCGGGGAGGCCGGGCAGCCTCTCAGTGCCTTTCGGGGAGGCCGGGCCGGCTCCGAGTGCCTTTCGGGACGGCCGGGCAGGCTCCGAGTGCCTTTCGGGGCAGCCGTTCCCCCTCCGAGTGCCTTTCGGGGAGGCCGGGCTGCCTCCCAGAGCCTTTCGGGGCAGCCGGCGAGGCTCTGACTGCCTTTCGGGGTGGCCGGGCAGGCTCCGAGTGCCTTTCGGGGCGGCCGGTCGCCTCCGAGTGCCTTTCGGGGCGGTCGGGGAGGCTCCGAGTGCCTTTGGGGGAGGCCGGGCCGCCTCCGAGTGCCTTTCGGGGAGGCTGGGCCGCCTCCGAGTGCCTTTTGGGGCGGCCAGGGAGGCTCCGAGTGCCTTTGGGGGCGGCGGGGGAGGCTCCGAGTGCCTTTGTGGGTGGCCACGGAGGCTCCGAGTGCCTTTCGGGGCATCCGGGGAGGCTCCGAGTGCCTTTCGGGGCGGCCGTTCACCTCCGAGTGCCTTTCGGGGTGGTCGGGGAGGCTCCGAGTGCCTTTGTGGACGGCCGGGGAGGCTCCGAGTGCCTTTCGGGGCGGCCGGGCCGGCTCCGAGTGCCTTTCGGGGCGGCCTGTAGCCTCCGAGTGCCTTTCGGGGTGGTCGGGGAGGCTCCGAGTGCCTTTGTGGGCGGCCGGGGAGGCTCCGAGTGCCTTTTTGGGGCGGCTGGGGAGGCTCCGAGTGCCTTTCGGGGAGGCCGGGGAGGCTCTGAGTACCTTTCGGGGCGGACGGAGAGGCTCCGAGTGCCTTTCGGGGCGGCCGGGGAGGCTCCGAGTGCCTTTCGGGGCGGCCAGGACGGCTCCGAGTGCCTTTCGGGGCGGCCGGTCTGCCTCCGAGTGCCTTTCGGGGCGGCTGGGTCGCCTCCGAGTGCCTTTCGGGGAGGCCGGCGAGGCTCCGAGTGCCTTTCGAGGTGGCTGTTTCCCCTCAAAGTGCATTTCGAGGCGGCCTGGCTGGCTCTGAGTGCCTTTTAGGGTGGCTGGGGAGGCTCCGAGTGCCTTTCGGGGCGGCCGGGGAGGCTCCGAGTGCCTTTTGGGGAGGCTGGGCAGGCTCCGAGTGTCTTTCGGGGCGGCCAGGGAGGCTCCGAGTGCCTTTCGGGGCGGCCGTGCAGGCTCCGACTGCCTTTGTGGGTGGCCACGGAGGCTCCGAGTGCCTTTCGGGGTGGCTGGGGAAGCTCCGAGTGCCTTTCGGGGCGGCCGTGGAGGCTCTGAGTGCCTTTCGGGGCGGCCGGGGAGGCTCTGAGTGCCTTTCGGGGCGGCCGGGGAGGCTCCGAGTGCCTTTTAGGGAGGCCGGGCCGCCTCCGAGTGCCTTTCGGGGAGGCCGGTCTGCATCCGAGTGCCTTTCGGGGCAGCCGGGTTGCCTCTGAGTGCCTTTCGGGGCGGCCGGGGAGGCTCCGAGTGCCTTTCGGGGTGGCCGGGCATGCTCCGAGTGCCTTTCAGGGAGGCCGGTGAGTCTCCGAGTGCCTTTCGGGGCGGCCAGGGAGGCTCCGAGTGCCTTTCGGGGCGGCCAGGGAGGCTCCAAGTGCCTTTCGGAGTGGCCGGGGAGGCTCCGAGTGCCTTTCTGGTAGGCCGTGTCGCCTCCGAGTGCCTTTCGGGGCAGCCGAACCGCCTCCAAGTGCCTTTGGGGGCGGCCGGGGAGGCTCCGAGTGCCTTTGTGGACGGCCGGGGAGGCTCCGAGTGCCTTTCGGGGCGGCCGGGCCGGCTCCGAGTGCCTATCGGGGCGGCCGGTCGCCTTCGAGTGCCTTTCGGGGTGGTCGGGGAGGCTCCGAGTGCCTTTCGGGGGAGGCTGGGCCGCCTCTGAGTGCCTTTCGGGGAGGCCGTGTCGCCTCCGAGTGCCTTTCGGGGTGGCCGGGGAGGCTCCGAGTGCCTTTTGGGGCAGGCGGGCCGCCTACGAGTGCCTTTTTGGGCGGCCAGGGAGGCTCCGAGTGCCTTTTGGGGTGGCCGGGCAGGCTCCAAGTGCCTTTCGGGGCGGCCGGGCAGGCTCTGAGTGCCTTTGTGGGCGGCCGGGGAGGCTCCGAGTGCCTTTCGGGGCGGCCGGGGAGGCTCCGAGTGCCTTTGTGGGCGGCCGGGCCGCCTCCGAGTGCCTTTCGGGGCGGCCGGGCGGGCTCCGAGTGCCTTTTGGGGAGGCCGTGTCGCCTCCCAGTGCCTTTCGGGTCAGCCGGACCGCCTCCAAGTGCCTTTGGGGGCGCCCAGGGAGGCTCTGAGTGCCTTTCGGGGCAGCCGGGAAGCCTCCGAGTCCCTTTCAGGGCGGTCGCGC
The DNA here is from genome assembly GCF_040807025.1 of Struthio camelus. Lineage (NCBI taxonomy): Eukaryota > Metazoa > Chordata > Aves > Struthioniformes > Struthionidae > Struthio > Struthio camelus. The sequence continues at coordinate 1,356,974 of NC_090974.1, read as the reverse complement.
TGCCTCCGAGTGCCTTTTGGGGCGGCCGGCGAGGCTCTGAGTGCCTTTGTGGGCGGCCGGGGAGGCTCCGAGTGCCTTTTTGGGGCGGCTGGCGAGGCTCCGAGTGCCTTTCGGGGAGGCCGGGGAGGCTCTGAGTACCTTTCGGGGCGGACGGAGAGGCTCCGAGTGCCTTTCGGGGCGGCCGGGGAGGCTCCGAGTGCCTTTCGGGGCGGCCAGGACGGCTCCGAGTGCCTTTCGGGGCGGCCGGTCTGCCTCCGAGTGCCTTTCGGGGCGGCTGGGTCGCCTCCGAGTGCCTTTCGGGGCGGCCGGCGAGGCTCTGAATGCCTTTCGGGGAGGCCGGCGAGGCTCCGAGTGCCTTTCGAGGTGGCTGTTTCCCCTCAAAGTGCATTTCGAGGCGGCCTGGCTGGCTCCGAGTGCCTTTTAGGGTGGCTGGGGAGGCTCCGAGTGCCTTTCGGGGCGGCCGGGGAGGCTCCGAGGGCCTTTCGGGGCAGCCAGGCCACCTCCGAGTGCCTTTCGGGGAGGCCGGGCCCCCTCCGAGTGCCTTTCGGGGAGGCTGGGCAGGCTCCGAGTGTCTTTCGGGGAGGCCAGGGAGGCTCCGAGTGCCTTTCGGGGCGGCCGTGCAGGCTCCGACTGCCTTTGTGGGTGGCCACGGAGGCTCCGAGTGCCTTTCGGGGTGGCTGGGGAAGCTCCGAGTGCCTTTCGGGGCGGCCGTGGAGGCTCCGAGTGCCTTTCGGGGCTGCCGGCGAGGCTCCGAGTGCCTTTCGGGGCGGTCGGGGAGGCTCCGAGTGCCTTTTAGGGAGGCCGGGCCGCCTCCGAGTGCCTTTCGGGGAGGCCGGTCTGCCTCCGAGTGCCTTTCGGGGAGGCCGGGTTGCCTCTGAGTGCCTTTCGGGGCGGCCGGGGAGGCTCTGAGTGCCTTTCGGGGTGGCCGGGCTGCCTCCGAGTGCCTTTCAGGGAGGCCGGTGAGTCTCCGAGTGCCTTTCGGGGCGGCCAGGGAGGCTCCGAGTGCCTTTCGGGGTGGCCAGGGAGGCTCCAAGTGCCTTTCGGAGTGGCCGGGGAGGCTCCGAGTGCCTTTCTGGTAGGCCGTGTCGCCTCCGAGTGCCTTTCGGGGCAGCCGAACCGCCTCCAAGTGCCTTTGGGGGCGGCCGGGGAGGCTCCGAGTGCCTTTGGGGGCGGCCGGGGAGGCTCCGAGTGTCTTTTTGGGGCGGCCGGGACGGCTTCGAGCGCCTTTCGGGGCGGCCGGGGAGGCTCCGAGTGCCTTTGTGGACGGCCAGGGAGGCTCCGAGTGCCTTTCGGGGAGGCCGGGGAGGCTGCGAGTGCCTTTCGGGGCGGCCGGGCTGCCTCCGAGTGCCTTTCGAGGAGGCCGGGGAGGCTCCGAGTGCCTTTGTGGGTGGCCACGGAGGCTCTGAGTGCCTTTCGGGGAGGCCGGGCCGGCTCCGAGTGCCTTTCGGGGCGGCCGGTGAGGCTCCGAGTGCCTTTCGGGGCGGCCGGCCCTCCCGAGTGCCTTTCGAGGTGGCCGGGCCGCCTCCGAGTGCCTTTGTGGGCGGCCGATGAGGCTCCGAATGCCTTTCGGGGAGGCCGGGCCGCCTCCGAGTGCCTTTTGGGGAGGTCGGGGAGGCTCCGAGTGCCTTTCGGGGTGGCCGGGCCGCCTCCGAGTGCCTTTCGGGGCGGCCAGCGAGGCTCCGAGTGCCTTTTCGGGGAGGCCGGGGAGTCTCCGAGTGTCTTTGTGGGCGGCCGGGGAGGCTCTGAGTACCTTTCGGGGCGTCCGGGGAGTCTCCGAGTGCCCTTCGGGGCGGCCGGGACGGCTCCGAGTGCCTTTGGGGGTGGCCAGGACGGCTCCCAGTGCCTTTCGGGGCGGCCGGGCCGCCTCCGAGTGCCTTTTGGGGCAGCTAGGGAGGCTCCGAGTGCCTTTCGGGGCGGCCGGGGAGGCTCCGAGTGCCTTTCGGGGAGGCTGGAGAGGCTCTGAGTGCCTTTGGGGGCGTCTGGGGAGGCTCCGAGTGCCTTTCAGGGCAGCCCTTCCCCCTCCGAGTGCCTTTCGGGGCGTCTTGGCCGCTCCCAGTGCCTTTCGGGGCGGCCGGGAAGCCTGTCAGTGCCTTTCGGGGAGGCCGGGCCGGCTCCGAGTGCCTTTCGGGGCGGCCGGTGAGGCTCCGAGTGCCTTTCGGGGCGGCCGGCCCTCCCGAGTGCCTTTCGGGGTGGCCGGGCCGCCTCCGAGTTCCTTTCGGGGCGGCCGGTGAGGCTCCGAATGCCTTTCGGGGAGGCCGGGCCGCCTCCGAGTGCCTTTCGGGGCGGCCGGGGAGGCTCTGAGTGCCTTTCGGGGTGGCCGGGCTGCCTCCGAGTGCCTTTCAGGGAGGCCGGTGAGTCTCCGAGTGCCTTTCGGGGCGGCCAGGGAGGCTCCGAGTGCCTTTCGGGGCGGCCAGGGAGGCTCCAAGTGCCTTTCGGAGTGGCCGGGGAGGCTCCGAGTGCCTTTCTGGTAGGCCGTGTCGCCTCCGAGTGCCTTTCGGGGCAGCCGAACCGCCTCCAAGTGCCTTTGGGGGCGGCCGGGGAGGCTCCGAGTGCTTTTGGGGGCGGCCGGGGAGGCTCCGAGTACCTTTCGGGGCGGCCGGGCAGGCTCCAAGTGCCTTTTGGGGATGCCGGGGAGGCTCCGAGTGTCTTTTTCGGGCGGCCGGGACGGCTTCGAGCGCCTTTCGGGGCGGCCGGGGAGGCTCCGAGTGCCTTTGTGGACGGCCAGGGAGGCTCCGAGTGCCTTTCGGGGAGGCCGGGGAGGCTGCGAGTGCCTTTCGGGGCGGCCGGGCTGCCTCCGAGTGCCTTTCGGGGAGGCCGGGCCGCCTCCGAATGCCTCTGTGGGTGGCCACGGAGGCTCTGAGTGCCTTTGGGGGCGGCCGGGCAGGCTCCGAGTGCCTTTCGGGGCGGCCGGTGAGGCTCCGAGTGCCTTTCGGGGCGGCCGGCCCTCCCGAGTGGCTTTCGAGGTGGCCGGGCCGCCTCCGAGTGCCTTTGTGGGCGGCCGATGAGGCTCCGAATGCCTTTCGGGGAGGCCGGGCCGCCTCCGAGTGCCTTTTGGGGAGGTCGGGGAGGCTCCGAGTGCCTTTCGGGGTGGCCGGGCCGCCTCCGAGTGCCTTTTGGGGAGGCCGGGGAGGCTCCGAGTGCCTTTGTGGGCAGCCGGGGAGGCTCCGAGTGCCTTTTCGGGGAGGCCGGGGAGGCTCCGAGTGCCTTTCGGGGCGGCCGGCGAGGCTCCGAGTGCCTTTCGGGGCAGCCGTTCCCCCTCCGAGTGCCTTTCGGGGCAGCTGGGCCGGTCCCACTGCCTTTCGGGGCGGCCGGGCCGGCTCTGTGTGCCTTTCGGGGAGGCCGGGGAGCCTCCGAGTGCCTTTCAGGGAGGCCGGGTCGCCTCCCAGTGCCTTTCGGGACGGCCGGGGAGGCTCCGAGTGCCTTTGGGGGCAGCCGGCGAGGCTCCGAGTGCCTTTCGGGGAGGCCGGGGAGGCTCCGAGTGCTTTTCGGGGCGGCCGGGCTGCCTCCGAGTGCCTTTCGGGGCAGCCGGTCGCCTCCGAGTGCCTTTTGGGGCGGCCAGGGAGGCTCTGAGTGCCTTTGGGGGAGGCCGGGCCGCCTCCGAGTGCCTTTCGGGGAGGCTGGGCCGCCTCCGAGTGCCTTTTGGGGCGGCCAGGGAGGCTCCGAGTGCCTTTCGGGGCAGCTGGGCAGGCTCCGAGTGCCTTTCGGGGTCTTCGGGCCGGCTCCGAGTGCCTTTGTGGGTGGCCGGGCAGGCTCAGAGTGCCTTTCGGGGCGGCCGGGGAGGCTCCGAGTGTCTTTTTGGGGCGGCCGGGACGGCTTCGAGCGCCTTTCGGGGCGGCTGGGGAGGCTCCGAGTGCCTTTGTGGACGGCCGGGGAGGCTCCGAGTGCCTTTCGGGGCGGCCGGGGAGGCTGCGAGTGCCTTTCGGGGCGCCCGGGGCGGTTCCGAGTGCCTTTTGGGGCGGCCTGGCCGGATCCGAGTGCCTTTCGGGGTGGCCAGTCGCCTCCGAGTGCCTTTCGGGGCGGTCGGGGAGGCTCGGAGTGCCTTTGGGGGAGGCCGGGCAGGCTCCGAGTGCCTTTCGGGGAGGCTGGGCCGCCTCCGAGTGCCTTTTGGGTCGGCCGGGGAGGCTCCGAGTGCCTTTTGGGGTGGCCGGGGAGGCTCCGAGTGCCTTTCGGGGTGGCCGGGCCGCCTACGAGTGCCTTTTTGGGGGGCCAGGGAGGCTCCGAGTGCCTTTTGGGGTGGCCGGGCAGGCTCCGAGTGCCTTTCGGGGCGGCCGGGGAGGCTCCGAGTGCCTTTGTGGGCGGTCGGCGAGGCTCCGAGTGCCTTTCAGGGAGACCGGTCCGCCTCCGAGTGCCTTTCGGGGCGTCCGTGCAGGCTCCGAGTGCCTTTCGGGGTGGCCATGGAGGCTCTGAGTGCCTTTCGGGGTGGCTGGGCAGGCTCCGAGTGCCTTTCGGGGCGGCCGGGGGGGCTATGAGTGCCTTTCGAGGCGGCCGGGGAGGCTCCGAGTGCCTTTTGGGGTGGCCGGGCCTTCTCCGAGTGCCTTTCGGGGCGGCCAGGCTACCTCTGAGTGCCCTTTGGGGCGTCCAGCGAGGCTCCGAGTGCCTTTGTGGGCGGCCGGGCCGGCTCCGAGTGCCTTTTGGGGCAGCTGGGGAGGCTCCGAGTGCCTTTTCGGGCAGCTGGGGAGGCTCCGAGTGCCTTTCGGGGCGGCCGGAGAGGCTCCGAGTGCCTTTCGGGGCAGCTGGGAAGGCTCCGAGTGCCTTTTGGGGTGGCCAGGGAGGCTCCGAGTGCCTTTGTCGGCGGCCGGGGAGGCTCCGAGTGCCTTTCAGGGCATCTGGGGAGGCTCCGAGTGCCTTTCGGGGCAGCCCTTCCCCCTCCGAGTGCCTTTCGAGGCGTCAGAGCCGGTCCCAGTGCCTTTCGGGGAGGCCGGGCCGGCTCCGAGTGCCTTTGTGGGTGGCCACGTAGGCTCCGAGTGCCTTTCGGGGCGGCTGGGGAAGCTCCGAGTGCCTTTCGGGGCGGCCGTGGAGGCTCTGAGTGCCTTTCGGGGCGGCCGGCGAGGCTCCGAGTGCCTTTTGGGGCGGCCGGGGAGTCTCCGAGTGCCTTTTAGGGAGGCCGGGCCGCCTCCGAGTGCCTTTCGGGGAGGCCGGTCTGCCTCCGAGTGCCTTTCGGGGCAGCCGGGTCGCCTCTGAGTGCCTTTTGGGGCGGCCGGGGAGGCTCCGAGTGCCTTTCGGGGTGGCCGGGCTGCCTCCGAGTGCCTTTCAGGGAGGCCGGTGAGTCTCCGAGTGCCTTTTGGGGCGGCCAGGGAGGCTCTGAGTGCCTTTCAGGGCGGCCGGGCCGGCTCCGAGTGCCTTTCGGGGCGGCCAGGGAGGCTCCAAGTGCCTTTCGGAGTGGCCGGGGAGGCTCCGAGTGCCTTTCTGGTAGGCCGTGTCGCCTCCGAGTGCCTTTCGGGGCAGCCGAACCGCCTCCAAGTGCCTTTGGGGGCGGCCGGGGAGGCTCCGAGTGCCTTTGTGGACGGCCGGGGAGGCTCCGAGTGCCTTTCGGGGCGGCCGGGCCGGCTCCGAGTGCCTATCGGGGCGGCCGGTCGCCTTCGAGTGCCTTTCGGGGCGGCCAGGGAGGCTCCGAGTGCCTTTGTGTACGGCCGGGCCGGCTCCGAGTGCCTTTCGGGGCAGCCGGGCCGCCTCCGAGTGCCTTTCGGGGAGGCTGGGCAGGCTCCGAGTGCCTTTCGGGGCAGCCCTTTCCCCTCCGAGTGCCTTTCGGGGTGTTAGGGCCGGTCCCAGTGCCTTTCGGGGCGGCCGGGCGGCCTCTCAGTGCCTTTCGGGGTGGCCGGGCCGGCTCCGAGTGCCTTTCGGGGCAGCCGGTCTGCCTCCGAGTGCCTTTCGGGGCGGCCGAGGAGGCTCCGAGTGCCTTTCGGGGCGGCCGGCGAGGCTCCGAGTGCCTTTGTGGGCAGCCAGGCCACCTCCGAGTGCCTTTCGGGGAGGCCGGTCTGCCTCCGAGTGCCTTTCGGGGCAGCCGGGTCGCCTCTGAGTGCCTCTCGGGGCGGCCGGGGAGGCTCCGAGTGCCTTTCGGGGTGGCCGGGCTGCCTCCGAGTGCCTTTCAGGGAGGCCGGTGAGTCTCTGAGTGCCTTTCGGGGCAGCCGTGGAGGCTCCGAGTGCCTTTTGGGGCGGCCGGGGAGGCTCCGAGTGCCTTTCGGGGCGTCCGGGGAGTCTCCGAGTGCCTTTCGGGGCGGCCGGGACGGCTCCGAGTGCCTTTTGGGGCGGCCAGGACGGCTCCGAGTGCCTTTTGGGGTGGCCGGGCCGCCTCCGAGTGCCTTTTGGGGCAGCTAGGTAGGCTCCGAGTGCCTTTCGGGGCGGCCGGGGAGGCTCCGAGTGCCTTTTGGGGTGGCCGGGCAGGCTCCGAGTGCCTTTCGGGGCGGTCGGGGAGACTCCGAGTGCCTTTCGGGACGGCCAGGGAGGCTCCGAGTGCCTTTCGGGGCGGCCGGTGAGGCTCCGAGTGCCTTTCGGGGAGGCCGGGCCGCCTCCGAGTGCCTTTCGGGGCGGCCGGCCCTCCCGAGTGCCTTTCGGGGTGGCCGGGCCGCCTCCGAGTGCCTTTGTGGGCGGCCGGTGAGGCTCCGAATGCCTTTCGGGGAGGCCGGGCCGCCTCCGAGTGCCTTTTGTGGAGGCCGGGGAGGCTCCGAGTGCCTTTTGGGGTGGCCGGGCCGCCTCCGAGTGCCTTTTGGGGCGGCCAGGGAGGCTCCGAGTGCCTTTGTGGGCAGCCGGGGAGGCTCCGAGTGCCTTTCGGGGCATTCGTGGAGGCTCCGAGTGCCTTTTGGGGCGGCCGGGGAGGCTCCCAGTGCCTTTGGGGGCGGCCAGGACGGCTCCCAGTGCCTTTTGGGGTGGCCGGGCCGCCTCCGAGTGCCTTTTGGGGAGGCCGTGCAGGCTCCAAGTGCCTTTCGGGGCAGCTAGGGAGGCTCCGAGTGCCTTTTCGGGGAGGCCGGGGAGCCTCCGAGTGCCTTTCGGGGCGGCCGGCGAGGCTCCGAGTGCCTTTCGGGGCAGCCGTTCCCCCTCCGAGTGCCTTTCGGGGCGGCTGGGCCGGTCCCACTGTCTTTTGGGGCGGCCGGGCCGGCTCTGTGTGCCTTTCGGGGAGGCCGGGGAGCCTCCGAGTGCCTTTCAGGGAGGCCGGGTCGCCTCCCAGTGCCTTTCGGGACGGCCAGGGAGGCTCCGAGTGCCTTTGGGGGCAGCCGGCGAGGCTCCGAGTACCTTTCGGGGAGGCCGGGGAGGCTCCGAGTGCTTTTCGGGGTGGCCGGGCAGGCTCCGAGTGCTTTTCGGGGCAGCCGGTCGCTTCCGAGTGCCTTTCGGGGCGGCCGGGCCGGCTCCGAGTGCCTTTTGGGGTGGCCGGGCAGGCTCCGAGTGCCTTTCGGGGCGGTCGGGGAGGCTCCGAGTGCCTTTGTGGACGGCCAGGGAGGCTCTGAGTGCCTTTCGGGGAGGCCGGGGAGGCTCCGAGTGCCTTTCGGGGCGGCCGGGCTGCCTCCGAGTGCCTTTTGGGGCGGCCAGGCTACCTCCGAGTGCCTTTTGGGACGGCCAGCGAGGCTCCGAGTGCCTTTTGGGGCGGCCGGGCCGCCTCCGAGTGCCTTTTGGGGTAGCTGGGGAGGCTCCGAGTGCCTTTTCGGGCAGCTGGAGAGGCTCCGAGTGCCTTTGTGGGCGGCCGGGGAGGCTCCGAGTGCCTTTGTGGGCGGCCGGGGAGGCTCTGAGTGCCTTTCGGGGCGTCCGGGGAGGCTCCGAGTGCCTTTCAGGGAGGCCGTGTCGCCTCCGAGTGCCTTTCGGGGCGTCTGGGGAGGCTCCGAGTGCCTTTCGGGGCAGCCCTTCCCCCTCCGAGTGCCTTTCGGGGCGTCAGGGCCGGTCCGAGTGCCTTTCGGGGCGGCCGGGCGGCCTCTCAGTGCCTTTCGGGGAGGCCGGGCCGGCTCCGAGTGCCTTTTTGGGCGGCCAGGGAGGCTCCGAGTGCCTTTCGGGGTGGCCGGGCAGGCTCCGAGTGCCTTTCGGGGCGGCCGGCGAGGCTCCGAGTGCCTTTGTGGGCAGCCAGGCCACTTCTGAGTGCCTTTCGGGGAGGCCGGTCCGCCTCCGAGTGCCTTTCGGGGCAGCCGGGTCGCCTCTGAGTGCCTCTCGGGGCGGCCGGGGAGGCTCCGAGTGCCTTTCAGGGAGGCCGGTGAGTCTCCGAGTGCCTTTCGGGGCAGCCGGGGAGGCTACGAGTGCCTTTCGGGGCGGCCGGCGATGCTCTGAGTGCCATTGTGGGCGGCCGGGGAGGCTCCGAGTGCCTTTTTGGGGCGGCCGGGGAGGCTCCGAGTGCCTTTTCGGGGAGGCCGGGGAGTCTCCGAGTGCCTTTGTGGGCGGCCGGGGAGGCTCTGAGTACCTTTCGGGGCGTCCGGGGAGTCTCCGAGTGCCTTTCGGGGCGGCCGGGACGGCTCCGAGTGCCTTTGGGGGCGGCCAGGACGGCTCCCAGTGCCTTTCGGGGTGGCCGGGCCGCCTCCGAGTGCCTTTTGGGGCAGCTAGGGAGGCTCCGAGTGCCTTTCGGGGCGGCCGGGGAGGCTCCGAGTGCCTTTCGGGGAGGCTGGAGAGGCTCTGAGTGCCTTTGGGGGCGTCTGGGGAGGCTCCGAGTGCCTTTCGGGGCAGCCGTTCCCCCTCCGAGTGCCTTTCGGGGCGTCTTGGCCGGTCCCAGTGCCTTTCGGGGCGGCCGGGAAGCCTGTCAGTGCCTTTCGGGGAGGCCGGGCCGGCTCCGAGTGCCTTTCGGGGAGGCCGGGCCGCCTCCGAGTGCCTTTCGGGGCGGCCGGCCCTCCCGAGTGCCTTTCGGGGTGGCCGGGCCGCCTCCGAGTGCCTTTGTGGGCGGCCGGTGAGGCTCCGAATGCCTTTCGGGGAGGCCGGGCCGCCTCCGAGTGCCTTTTGGGGAGGCCGGGGAGGCTCCGAGTGCCTTTTGGGGTGGCCGGGCCGCCTCCGAGTGCCTTTTGGGGCGGCCGGGGAGGCTCCGAGTGCCTTTTGGGGCAGCCGGGGAGGCTCCAAGTGCCTTTCGGGGCATCCGGGGAGGCTCCGAGTGCCTTTTGGGGCGGCCGGGGAGGCTCCGAGTGCCTTTCGGGGCGGCCAGGACGGCTCCCAGTGCCTTTTGTGGTGGCCGGGCCGCCTCCGAGTGCCTTTTGGGGAGGCCGGGGAGGCTCCGAGTGCCTTTGTGGGCGGCCGGGCCGCCTCCGAGTGCCTTTTGGGGCGGCCGTGCAGGCTCCAAGTGCCTTTGTGGGCGGCCGGGCCGGCTCCGAGTGCCTTTTGGAGTGGCTGGGGAGGCTCCGAGTGCCTTTCGGGGCATCCGGAGAGGCTCTGTGTGCCTTTCGGGGCATCCGGGGAGGCTCCGAGTGCCTTTTGGGGCGCCCGGGGAGGCTCCGAGTGCCTTTGGGGGCGGCCAGGACGGCTCCCAGTGCCTTTTGTGGTGGCCGGGCCGCCTCCGAGTGCCTTTTGGGGAGGCCGTGCAGGCTCCGAGTGCCTTTCGGGGCAGCTAGGGAGGCTCCGAGTGCCTTTTCGGGGAGGCCGGGGAGCCTCCGAGTGCCTTTCGGGCGGCCGGCGAGGCTCTGAGTGCCTTTCGGGGCAGCCCTTCCCCCTCCGAGTGCCTTTCGGGGCGGCTGGGCCGGTCCCACTGCCTTTCGGGGTGGCCGGGCCGGCTCTGTGTGCCTTTCGGGGAGGCCGGGGAGCCTCCGAGTGCCTTTCAGGGAGGCCGGGTCGCCTCCCAGTGCCTTTCGGGACGGCCGGGGAGGCTCCGAGTGCCTTTGGGGGCAGCCGGCGAGGCTCCGAGTGCCTTTCGGGGAGGCCGGGGAGGCTCCGAGTGCTTTTCGGGGCGGCCGGGCTGCCTCCGAGTGCCTTTCGGGGCAGCCGGTCGCCTCTGAGTGCCTTTCGGGGCGGCCGGGCCGCCTCCGAGTGCCTTTTGGGGTGGCCGGGCAGGCTCCGAGTGCCTTTCGGGGCAGCGGGTCGCCTCCGAGTGCCTTTTGGGGCGGCCAGGGAGGCTCCGAGTGCCTTTGGGGGAGGCCGGGCCTTCTCCGAGTGCCTTTCGGGGAGGCTGGGCCGCCTCCGAGTGCCTTTCAGGGAGGCCGGGGAGGCTCCGAGTGCCTTTTGGGGCGGCCAGGGAGGCTCTGAGTGCCTTTCGGGGCGGCCGGGCCGGCTCCGAGTGCCTTTCGGGGCGGCCAGGGAGGCTCCAAGTGCCTTTCGGAGTGGCTGGGGAGGCTCCGAGTGCCTTTCTGGTAGGCCGTGTCGCCTCCGAGTGCCTTTCGGGGCAGCCGAACCGCCTCCAAGTGCCTTTGGGGGCGGCCGGGGAGGCTCCGAGTGCCTTTGGGGGCGGCCGGGGAGGCTCCGAGTACCTTTCGGGGCGGCCGGGCTGCCTCCAAGTGCCTTTCGGAACGGCCGGGCAGGCTCTGAGTGCCTTTTGGGGATGCCGGGGAGGCTCCGAGTGTCTTTTTCGGGCGGCCGGGACGGCTTCGAGCGCCTTTCGGGGCGGCCGGGGAGGCTCCGAGTGCCTTTGTGGACGGCCAGGGAGGCTCCGAGTGCCTTTCGGGGAGGCCGGGGAGGCTGCGAGTGCCTTTCGGGGCGGCCGGGCTGCCTCCGAGTGCCTTTCGGGGCGTCTGGGGAGGCTCCGAGTGCCTTTGTGGGTGGCCACGGAGGCTCTGAGTGCCTTTCGGGGTGGCCGGGGAGGCTCCGAGTGCCTTTTGGGGCGGCCGGGCTGCCTCCGAGTACCTTTTGGGGCGGCCGGGGAGGCTCCGAGTGCCTTTTGGGGCGGCCGGGCTGCCTCCGAGTACCTTTCGGGGATGCCAGGCTACCTCCGAGTGCCTTTTGGGGCGGCCGGGGAGGCTCCGAGTGCCTTTCGGGGCGGCCGGGGAGGCTCCGAGTGCCTTTCGGGGCGGCCGGGCCGGCTCCGAGTGCCTTTTGGGGTGGCCAGGGAGGCTCCGAGTGCCTTTGTGGGCGGCCGGGGAGGCTCCGAGTGCCTTTGTGAGCGGCCGGGGAGGCTCCGAGTGCCTTTTGGGGCGGCCAGGGAGGCTCCGAGTGCCTTTCGGGGCGTCTGGGGAGGCTCCGAGTGCCTTTCGGGGCAGCCCTTCCCCCTCCGAGTGCCTTTCGGGGTGTCAGGGCCGGTCCCAGTGCCTTTCGGGGCGGCCGGGCGGCCTCTCAGTGCCTTTCGGGGTGGCCGGGCCGGCTCCGAGTGCCTTTCGGGGCAGCCGGGCAGGCTCCGAGTGCCTTTCGGGGCGCCCGGGAAGGCTCCGAGTGCCTTTGTGGGCGGCCGGCGAGGCTCCGAGTGCCTTTGTGGGCAGCCAGGCCACCTCCGAGTGCCTTTCGGGGCGTCCGGGGAGTCTCCGAGTGCCTTTCGGGGCGGCCGGGACGGCTCCGAGTGCCTTTGGGGGCGGCCAGGACGGCTCCCAGTGCCTTTTGGGGTGGCCGGGGAGTCTCCGAGTGCCTTTTGGGGCAGCTAGGGAGGCTCCGAGTGCCTTTCGGGGCGGCCGGGGAGGCTCCGAGTGCCTTTCGGGGAGGCTGGAGAGGCTCTGAGTGCCTTTGGGGGCGTCTGGGGAGGCTCCGAGTGCCTTTCGGGGCAGCCGTTCCCCCTCCGAGTGCCTTTCGGGGCGTCTTGGCCGGTCCCAGTGCCTTTCGGGGCGGCCGGGAAGCCTGTCAGTGCCTTTCGGGGAGGCCGGGCCGGCTCCGAGTGCCTTTCGGGGAGGCCGGGCCGCCTCCGAGTGCCTTTCGGGGCGGCCGGCCCTCCCGAGTGCCTTTCGGGGTGGCCGGGCCGCCTCCGAGTGCCTTTGTGGGCGGCCGGTGAGGCTCCGAATGCCTTTCGGGGAGGCCGGGCCGCCTCCGAGTGCCTTTTGGGGAGGCCGGGGAGGCTCCGAGTGCCTTTTGGGGTGGCCGGGCCGCCTCCGAGTGCCTTTTGGGGCGGCCGGGGAGGCTCCGAGTGCCTTTTGGGGCAGCCGGGGAGGCTCCAAGTGCCTTTCGGGGCATCCGGGGAGGCTCCGAGTGCCTTTTGGGGCGGCCGGGGAGGCTCCGAGTGCCTTTGGGGGCGTCTTGGCCGCTCCCCGTGCCTTTCGGGGCGGCCGGGCTGCCTCCGAGTGCCTTTCGGGGCGGCCGGCCCTCTCCGAGTGCCTTTCGGGGCGGCCGGTGAGGCTCTGAGTGCCTTTGGGGGCGGCCGGGGAGGCTCCGAGTGCCTTTCGGGGCGGCCGGGGAGGCTCCGAGTGCCTTTGTGGACGGCCGGGGAGGCTCCGAATGCCTTTCGGGGAGGCCGGGCCACCTCCGAGTGCCTTTTGGGGAGGCCGGGGAGGCTCCTAGTGCCTTTCGGGGCGGCCGGGCCGCCTCCGAGTGCCTTTTGGGGCGTCCGGGGAGACTCCGAGTGCCTTTGTGGGCAGCCGGGGAGGCTCCGAGTGCCTTTCGGGGAGGCCGGGGAGGCTCCGAGTGCCTTTCGGGGCGGCCGGCCCTCCCGAGTGCCTTTCGGGGTGGCCGGGCCGCCTCCGAGTGCCTTTGTGGGCCACCGGTGAGGCTCCGAATGCCTTTCGGGGAGGCCGGGCCGCCTCCGAGTGCCTTTTGGGGAGGCCGGGGAGGCTCCGAGTGCCTTTGTGGGCGGCCGGGCCGCCTCCGAGTGCCTTTTGGGGCGGCCGGGGAGGCTCCGAGTGCCTTTGTGGGCAGCCGGGGAGGCTCCGAGTGCCTTTCGGGGAGGCCGGGGAGGCTCCGAGTGCCTTTGTGGGCGGCCGGGCCGGCTCCGAGTGCCTTTTGGAGTGGCTGGGGAGGCTCCGAGTGCCTTTCGGGGCATCCGGGGAGTCTCCGAGTGCCTTTGGGGGCGGCCAGGACGGCTCCCAGTGCCTTTCGGGGTGGCCGGGCCGCCTCCGAGTGCCTTTTGGGGAGGCCGTGCAGGCTCCGAGTGCCTTTCGGGGCAGCTAGGGAGGCTCCGAGTGCCTTTTCGGGGAGGCCGGGGAGGCTCCGAGTGCCTTTCGGGGCGGCCGGCGAGGCTCCGAGTGCCTTTGTGGACGGCCGGGGAGGCTCCGAATGCCTTTCGGGGAGGCCGGGCCGCCTCCGAGTGCCTTTCGGGGAGGCCGGGGAGCCTCCGAGTGCCTTTCAGGGAGGCCGGGTCGCCTCCCAGTGCCTTTCGGGACGGCCGGGGAGGCTCCGAGTGCCTTTGGGGGCAGCCGGCGAGGCTCCGAGTGCCTTTCGGGGAGGCCGGGGAGGCTCCGAGTGCTTTTCGGGGAGGCCGGGCTGCCTCCGAGTGCCTTTCGGGGCAGCCGGTCGCCTCCGAGTGCCTTTTGGGGCGGCCGGGCAGGCTCCGAGTGCCTTTGTGGGCGGCCGGGGAGCCTCCGAGTGCCTTTCAGGGAGGCCGGGTCGCCTCCGAGTGCCTTTGTGGGCGGCCGGGGAGGCTCCGAGTGCCTTTGTGTACGGCCGGGCCGGCTCCGAGTGCCTTTCGGGGCAGCCGGGCTGCCTCCGAGTGCCTTTGGGGGCGTCTGGGGAGGCTCCGAGTGCCTTTCGGGGTGGCCTGACCGGCTCCGAGTGCCTTTCGGGGTGGCCGGTCGCCTCCGAGTGCCTTTCGGGGCGGTCGGGGAGGCTCCGAGTGCCTTTGGGGGAGGCCGGGCCGCCTCCGAGTGCCTTTCGGGGAGGCTGGGCCGCCTCCGAGTGTCTTTCGGGGCAGCCAGGGAGGCTCCGAGTGCCTTTCGGGGCAGCCAGGCAGGCTCTGAGTGCCTTTTGGGGCAGGCGGGCCGGCTCCGAGTGCCTTTCGGGGCGGCCGGGGAGGCTCCAAGTGCCTTTCGGGGCGGCCGGGCCGCCTCCGAGTGCCTTTTGGGGCGGCCAGGGAGGCTCCGAGTGCCTTTCGGGGTGGCTGGGCAGCCTCCAAGTGCCTTTCGGGGCGTCTGGGGAGGCTCCGATTGCCTTTCAGGGCGTCCGGGGAGGCTCTGAGTGCCTTTGGGGGCGTCTGGGGAGGCTCCGAGTGCCTTTCGGGGCGGCCGGGGAGGCTCCGAGTGCCTTTCGGGGCGTCTTGGCCGCTCCCAGTGCCTTTTGGGGCGGCCGGGCTGCCTCCGAGTGCCTTTGGGGGCGGCCGGCCCTCTCCGAGTGCCTTTCGGGGCGGCCGGTGAGGCTCTGAGTGCCTTTGGGGGCGGCTGGGGAGGCTCCGAGTGCCTTTTGGGGCGGCCGGGGAGGCTCCGAGTGCCTTTGTGGACGGCCAGGGAGGCTCCGAGTGCCTTTGTGGGCGGCCGGGGAGGCTCCGAGTGCCTTTCGGGGCATCCGGCGAGGCTCCAAGTGCCTTTCGGGGCGGCTGGCGAGGCTCCGAGTGCCTTTTAGGGAGGCCGGGCCGCCTCCGAGTGCCTTTCAGGGAGGCCGGTCGCCTCCGAGTGCCTTTCGGGGCAGCCAGGTCGCCTCTGAGTGCCTTTCGGGGCGGCCGGGCAGGCTCCGAGTGCCTTTCGGGGCGCCTGGGGCGGTTCTGAGTGCCTTTCAGGGCGGCCGGGCCGGCTCCGAGTGCCTTTTCGGGGCGGCCGGTCGCCTCCGAGTGCCTTTCGGGGCGGTCGGGGAGGCTCCGAGTGCCTTTGGGGGAGGCCGGGCCGCCTCCGAGTGCCTTTGGGGGAGGCCGGGCCGCCTCCGAGTGCCTTTCGGGGAGGCTGGGCCGCCTCCGAGTGCCTTTCGGGGTGGCCGGGCAGGCTCCAAGTGCCTTTCGGGGCGGCCGGTGAGGCTCCAAGTGCCTTTCGGGGCGGCCGGGCAGGCTCTGAGTGCCTTTCGGGGCGGCCGGGGAGGCTCCGAGTGCCTTTTGGGGCGGCCAGGACGGCTCCGAGTGCCTTTCGGGGCAGCCGGGGAGGCTCCGAGTGCCTTTCGGGGCGGCCGGACCGGATCCGAGTGCCTTTCGGGGCGGCTGGGTCGCCTCCGAGTGCCTTTCGGGGCGGCCGGCGAGGCTCCGAGTGCCTTTCGGGGAGGCTGTTTCCCCTCAAAGTGCATTTCGAGGCGTCCTGGCTGGCTCCGAGTGCCTTTTAGGGTGGCTGGGGAGGCTCCGAGTGCCTTTCGGGGCGGCCGGGGAGGCTCCGAGTGCCTTTCGGGGTGGCCGTGCAGGCTCCGAGTGCCTTTGTGGGTGGCCACGGAGGCTCTGAGTGCCTTTCGGGGTGGCTGGGGAAGCTCCGAGTGCCTTTCGGGGCGGCCGTGGAGGCTCTGAGTGCCTTTCGGGGCGGCCGGCGAGGCTCCGAGTGCCTTTCGGGGCGGTCGGGGAGGCTCCGAGTGCCTTTTAGGGAGGCCGGGCCGCCTCTGAGTGCCTTTCGGGGAGGCCGGTCTGCCTCCGAGTGCCTTTCGGGGCAGCCGGGTCGCCTCTGAGTGCCTTTCGGGGTGGCCGGGGAGGCTCCGAGTGCCTTTCGGGGTGGCCGGGCTTCCTCCGAGTGCCTTTCAGGGAGGCCGGTGAGTCTCCGAGTGCCTTTTGGGGCGGCCAGGGAGGCTCCGAGTGCCTTTGTGGGCGGCCAGGGAGGCTCCGAGTGCCTTTCGGGGCGGCCAGGGAGGCTCCAAGTGCCTTTCGGAGTGGCCGGGGAGGCTCCGAGTGCCTTTTGGGGCGGCCGGGCTGCCTCCGAGTGCCTTTTGGGGCGGCCAGCGAGGCTCCGAGTGCCTTTGTGGGCGGCCGGGCAGGCTCCAAGTGCCTTTTGGGGCGGCCAGGGAGGCTCCGAGTGCCTTTTCGGGCACCTGGGGTGTCTCCGAGTGCCTTTCGGGGTGGCCGGACCGCTCCGAGTGCCTTTTGGGGCGGCCAGGGAGGCTCCGAGTGCCTTTGTGGGCGGCCGGGGAGGCTCCGAGTGCCTTTCGGGGCGTCCGGGGAGGCTCCGAGTGCCTTTTGGGAAGGCTGGGGAGGCTCCGAGTGCCTTTCGGGGCGTCTGGGGAGGCTCCGAGTGCCTTTCGGGGTGGCCGGGCAGGCTCCGAGTGCCTTTCGGGGCGTCAGGGCCGGTCCCAGTGCCTTTCGGGGCGGCCGGGCGGCCTCTCAGTGCCTTTCGGGGAGGCCGGGCCGGCTCCGAGTGCCTTTCGGGGCAGCCGGGCAGGCTCCGAGTGCCTTTCGGGGCGCCCGGGAAGGCTCCGAGTGCCTTTGTGGGCGGCCGGCGAGGCTCCGAGTGCCTTTGTGGGCAGCCAGGCCACCTCCAAGTGCCTTTCGGGGCGTCCGGGGAGTCTCCGAGTGCCTTTCGGGGCGGCCGGGACGGCTCCGAGTGCCTTTGGGGGCGGCCAGGACGGCTCCCAGTGCCTTTTTGGGGTGGCCGGGGAGTCTCCGAGTGCCTTTTGGGGCAGCTAGGGAGGCTCCGAGTGCCTTTCGGGGCGGCCGGGGAGGCTCCGAGTGCCTTTCGGGGAGGCTGGAGAGGCTCTGAGTGCCTTTGGGGGCGTCTGGGGAGGCTCCGAGTGCCTTTCGGGGCAGCCGTTCCCCCTCCGAGTGCCTTTCGGGGCGTCTTGGCCGGTCCCAGTGCCTTTCGGGGCGGCCGGGAAGCCTGTCAGTGCCTTTCGGGGAGGCCGGGCCGGCTCCGAGTGCCTTTCGGGGAGGCCGGGCCGCCTCCGAGTGCCTTTCGGGGCGGCCGGCCCTCCCGAGTGCCTTTCGGGGTGGCCGGGCCGCCTCCGAGTGCCTTTGTGGGCGGCCGGTGAGGCTCCGAATGCCTTTCGGGGAGGCCGGACCGCCTCCGAGTGCCTTTTGGGGAGGCCGGGGAGGCTCCGAGTGCCTTTTGGGGTGGCCGGGCCGCCTCCGAGTGCCTTTTGGGGCGGCCGGGGAGGCTCCGAGTGCCTTTTGGGGCAGCCGGGGAGGCTCCAAGTGCCTTTCGGGGCATCCGGGGAGGCTCCGAGTGCCTTTTGGGGCGGCCGGGGAGGCTCCGAGTGCCTTTCGGGGCGTCTTGGCCGCTCCCCGTGCCTTTCGGGGCGGCCGGGCTGCCTCCGAGTGCCTTTCGGGGCGGCCGGCCCTCTCCGAGTGCCTTTCGGGGCGGCCGGTGAGGCTCTGAGTGCCTTTGGGGGCGGCCGGGGAGGCTCCGAGTGCCTTTCGGGGCGGCCGGGGAGGCTCCGAGTGCCTTTGTGGACGGCCGGGGAGGCTCCGAATGCCTTTCGGGGAGGCCGGGCCACCTCCGAGTGCCTTTTGGGGAGGCCGGGGAGGCTCCTAGTGCCTTTCGGGGCGGCCGGGCCGCCTCCGAGTGCCTTTTGGGGCGTCCGGGGAGACTCCGAGTGCCTTTGTGGGCAGCCGGGGAGGCTCCGAGTGCCTTTCGGGGAGGCCGGGGAGGCTCCGAGTGCCTTTCGGGGCGGCCGGCCCTCCCGAGTGCCTTTCGGGGTGGCCGGGCCGCCTCCGAGTGCCTTTGTGGGCCACCGGTGAGGCTCCGAATGCCTTTCGGGGAGGCCGGGCCGCCTCCGAGTGCCTTTTGGGGAGGCCGGGGAGGCTCCGAGTGCCTTTGTGGGCGGCCGGGCCGCCTCCGAGTGCCTTTTGGGGCGGCCGGGGAGGCTCCGAGTGCCTTTGTGGGCAGCCGGGGAGGCTCCGAGTGCCTTTCGGGGAGGCCGGGGAGGCTCCGAGTGCCTTTGTGGGCGGCCGGGCCGGCTCCGAGTGCCTTTTGGAGTGGCTGGGGAGGCTCCGAGTGCCTTTCGGGGCATCCGGGGAGTCTCCGAGTGCCTTTGGGGGCGGTCAGGACGGCTCCCAGTGCCTTTCGGGGTGGCCGGGCCGCCTCCGAGTGCCTTTTGGGGAGGCCGTGCAGGCTCCGAGTGCCTTTCGGGGCAGCTAGGGAGGCTCCGAGTGCCTTTTCGGGGAGGCCGGGGAGGCTCCGAGTGCCTTTCGGGGCGGCCGGCGAGGCTCCGAGTGCCTTTGTGGACGGCCGGGGAGGCTCCGAATGCCTTTCGGGGAGGCCGGGCCGCCTCCGAGTGCCTTTCGGGGAGGCCGGGGAGCCTCCGAGTGCCTTTCAGGGAGGCCGGGTCGCCTCCCAGTGCCTTTCGGGACGGCCGGGGAGGCTCCGAGTGCCTTTGGGGGCAGCCGGCGAGGCTCCGAGTGCCTTTCGGGGAGGCCGGGGAGGCTCCGAGTGCTTTTCGGGGAGGCCGGGCTGCCTCCGAGTGCCTTTCGGGGCAGCCGGTCGCCTCCGAGTGCCTTTTGGGGCGGCCGGGCAGGCTCCGAGTGCCTTTGTGGGCGGCCGGGGAGCCTCCGAGTGCCTTTCAGGGAGGCCGGGTCGCCTCCGAGTGCCTTTGTGGGCGGCCGGGGAGGCTCCGAGTGCCTTTGTGTACGGCCGGGCCGGCTCCGAGTGCCTTTCGGGGCAGCCGGGCTGCCTCCGAGTGCCTTTGGGGGCGTCTGGGGAGGCTCCGAGTGCCTTTCGGGGTGGCCTGACCGGCTCCGAGTGCCTTTCGGGGTGGCCGGTCGCCTCCGAGTGCCTTTCGGGGCGGTCGGGGAGGCTCCGAGTGCCTTTGGGGGAGGCCGGGCCGCCTCCGAGTGCCTTTCGGGGAGGCTGGGCCGCCTCCGAGTGTCTTTCGGGGCAGCCAGGGAGGCTCTGAGTGCCTTTCGGGGCAGCCAGGCAGGCTCTGAGTGCCTTTTGGGGCAGGCGGGCCGGCTCCGAGTGCCTTTCGGGGCGGCCGGGGAGGCTCCAAGTGCCTTTCGGGGCGGCCGGGCCGCCTCCGAGTGCCTTTTGGGGCGGCCAGGGAGGCTCCGAGTGCCTTTCGGGGTGGCTGGGCAGCCTCCAAGTGCCTTTCGGGGCGTCTGGGGAGGCTCCGATTGCCTTTCAGGGCGGCCGGGGAGGCTCTGAGTGCCTTTGGGGGCGTCTGGGGAGGCTCCGAGTGCCTTTCGGGGCGGCCGGGGAGGCTCCGAGTGCCTTTCGGGGCGTCTTGGCCGCTCCCAGTGCCTTTCGGGGCGGCCGGGCTGCCTCCGAGTGCCTTTGGGGGCGGCCGGCCCTCTCCGAGTGCCTTTCGGGGCGGCCGGTGAGGCTCTGAGTGCCTTTGGGGGCGGCTGGGGAGGCTCCGAGTGCCTTTTGGGGCGGCCGGGGAGGCTCCGAGTGCCTTTGTGGACGGCCAGGGAGGCTCCGAGTGCCTTTGTGGGCGGCCGGGGAGGCTCCGAGTGCCTTTCGGGGCATCCGGCGAGGCTCCAAGTGCCTTTCGGGGCGGCTGGCGAGGCTCCGAGTGCCTTTTAGGGAGGCCGGGCCGCCTCCGAGTGCCTTTCAGGGAGGCCGGTCGCCTCCGAGTGCCTTTCGGGGCAGCCAGGTCGCCTCTGAGTGCCTTTCGGGGCGGCCGGGCAGGCTCCGAGTGCCTTTCGGGGCGCCTGGGGCGGTTCTGAGTGCCTTTCAGGGCGGCCGGGCCGGCTCCGAGTGCCTTTTCGGGGCGGCCGGTCGCCTCCGAGTGCCTTTCGGGGCGGTCGGGGAGGCTCCGAGTGCCTTTGGGGGAGGCCGGGCCGCCTCCGAGTGCCTTTGGGGGAGGCCGGGCCGCCTCCGAGTGCCTTTCGGGGAGGCTGGGCCGCCTCCGAGTGCCTTTCGGGGTGGCCGGGCAGGCTCCAAGTGCCTTTCGGGGCGGCCGGTGAGGCTCCAAGTGCCTTTCGGGGCGGCCGGGCAGGCTCTGAGTGCCTTTCGGGGCGGCCGGGGAGGCTCCGAGTGCCTTTTGGGGCGGCCAGGACGGCTCCGAGTGCCTTTCGGGGCAGCCGGGGAGGCTCCGAGTGCCTTTCGGGGCGGCCGGACCGGATCCGAGTGCCTTTCGGGGCGGCTGGGTCGCCTCCGAGTGCCTTTCGGGGCGGCCGGCGAGGCTCCGAGTGCCTTTCGGGGAGGCTGTTTCCCCTCAAAGTGCATTTCGAGGCGTCCTGGCTGGCTCCGAGTGCCTTTTAGGGTGGCTGGGGAGGCTCCGAGTGCCTTTCGGGGCGGCCGGGGAGGCTCCGAGTGCCTTTCGGGGTGGCCGTGCAGGCTCCGAGTGCCTTTGTGGGTGGCCACGGAGGCTCTGAGTGCCTTTCGGGGTGGCTGGGGAAGCTCCGAGTGCCTTTCGGGGCGGCCGTGGAGGCTCTGAGTGCCTTTCGGGGCGGCCGGCGAGGCTCCGAGTGCCTTTCGGGGCGGTCGGGGAGGCTCCGAGTGCCTTTTAGGGAGGCCGGGCCGCCTCTGAGTGCCTTTCGGGGAGGCCGGTCTGCCTCCGAGTGCCTTTCGGGGCAGCCGGGTCGCCTCTGAGTGCCTTTCGGGGTGGCCGGGGAGGCTCCGAGTGCCTTTCGGGGTGGCCGGGCTTCCTCCGAGTGCCTTTCAGGGAGGCCGGTGAGTCTCCGAGTGCCTTTTGGGGCGGCCAGGGAGGCTCCGAGTGCCTTTGTGGGCGGCCAGGGAGGCTCCGAGTGCCTTTCGGGGCGGCCAGGGAGGCTCCAAGTGCCTTTCGGAGTGGCCGGGGAGGCTCCGAGTGCCTTTTGGGGCGGCCGGGCTGCCTCCGAGTGCCTTTTGGGGCGGCCAGCGAGGCTCCGAGTGCCTTTGTGGGCGGCCGGGCAGGCTCCAAGTGCCTTTTGGGGCGGCCAGGGAGGCTCCGAGTGCCTTTTCGGGCACCTGGGGTGTCTCCGAGTGCCTTTCGGGGCGGCCGGACCGCTCCGAGTGCCTTTTGGGGCGGCCAGGGAGGCTCCGAGTGCCTTTGTGGGCGGCCGGGGAGGCTCCGAGTGCCTTTCGGGGCGTCCGGGGAGGCTCCGAGTGCCTTTTGGGAAGGCTGGGGAGGCTCCGAGTGCCTTTCGGGGCGTCTGGGGAGGCTCCGAGTGCCTTTCGGGGTGGCCGGGCAGGCTCCGAGTGCCTTTCGGGGCGTCAGGGCCGGTCCCAGTGCCTTTCGGGGCGGCCGGGCGGCCTCTCAGTGCCTTTCGGGGAGGCCGGGCCGGCTCCGAGTGCCTTTCGGGGCAGCCGGGCAGGCTCCGAGTGCCTTTCGGGGCAGCCGGGCAGGCTCCGAGTGCCTTTCGGGGCGGCCGGCGAGGCTCCGAGTGCCTTTGTGGGCAGTCAGGCCGCCTCCGAATGCCTTTCGGGGAGGCCGGTCTGCCTCCGAGTGCCTTTCGGGGCAGCCGGGTCGCCTCTGAGTGCCTCTCGGGGCGGCCGGGGAGGCTCTGAGTGCCTTTCGGGGCGGCCGGGGAGGCTCCGAGTGCCTTTCAGGGAGGCCGGTGAGTCTCCGAGTGCCTTTCGGGGCAGCCGTGGAGGCTCCGAGTGCCTTTTGGGGCGGCCAGCGATGCTCTGAGTGCCATTGTGGGCGGCCGGGGAGGCTCCGAGTGCCTTTTTGGGGCGGCCGGGGAGGCTCCGAGTGCCTTTCGGGGCGGCCGGGGAGGCTCCGAGTGCCTTTCGGGGCGGCCGGCGAGGCTCTGAGTGCCTTTGTGGGCGGCCGGGGAGGCTCCGAGTGCCTTTCGGGGTATCCGGGGAGGCTCCGAGTGCCTTTGGGGGCGGCCAGGACGGCTCCCAGTGCCTTTTGGGGTGGCCGGGCCGCCTCCGAGTGCCTTTTGGGGAGGCCGGTCTGCCTCCGAGTGCCTTTCGGGGCAGCCGTTCCCCCTCCGAGTGCCTTTCGGGGCGTCTTGGCCGGTCCCAGTGCCTTTCGGGGCGGCCGGGAAGCCTGTCAGTGCCTTTCGGGGAGGCCGGGCCGGCTCCGAGTGCCTTTCGGGGCGGCCGGTGAGGCTCCGAGTGCCTTTCGGGGCGGCCGGCCCTCTCCGAGTGCCTTTTGGGGCGGTCGGGGAGGCTCCGAGTGCCTTTGGGGGAGGCCGGGCCTTCTCCGAGTGCCTTTGTGGGCAGCCGGGCAGGCTCCGAGTGCCTTTCGGGGCGGCCGAGGAGGCTCCGAGTGCCTTTCGGGGCGGCCGGCGAGGCTCCGAGTGCCTTTGTGGGCAGCCAGGCCACCTCCGAGTGCCTTTCGGAGAGGCCGGTCTGCCTCCGAGTGCCTTTCGGGGCAGCCGGGTCGCCTCTGAGTGCCTCTCGGGGCGGCCGGGGAGGCTCCGAGTGCCTTTCGGGGTGGCCGGGCAGGCTCCGAGTGCCTTTCAGGGAGGCCGGTGAGTCTCCGAGTGCCTTTTGGGGCAGCCGTGGAGGCTCCGAGTGCCTTTTGGGGCGGCCGGCGATGCTCTGAGTGCCATTGTGGGCGGCCGGGGAGGCTCCGAGTGCCTTTTTGGGGCGGCCGGGGAGGCTCCGAGTGCCTTTCGGGGAGGCCGGGGAGGCTCCGAGTGCCTTTGTGGGCGGCCGGGGAGGCTCTGAGTACCTTTCGGGGCGTCCGGGGAGCCTCCGAGTGCCTTTCGGGGCATCCGGGACGGCTCCGAGTGCCTTTGGGGGCGGCCAGGACGGCTCCCAGTGCCTTTTGGGGTGGCCGGGGAGGCTCCGAGTGCCTTTTGGGGCAGCTAGGGAGGCTCCGAGTGCCTTTCGGGGCAGCCCTTCCCCCTCCGAGTGCCTTTCGGGGCGTCTTGGCCGCTCCCAGTGCCTTTCGGGGCGGCCGGGAAGCCTGTCAGTGCCTTTCGGGGAGGCCGGGCCGCCTCCGAGTGCCTTTTGGGGCGGCCGGGCAGGCTCCGAGAGCCTTTCGGGGCGGCCGGCCCTCTCCGAGTGCCTTTCGGGGCGGTCGGGGAGGCTCCGAGTGCCTTTGGGGGACGCCGGACCGGATCCGAGTGCCTTTCGGGGCAGCCGGGCAGGCTCCGAGTGCCTTTCGGGGCGGCCGAGGAGGCTCCGAGTGCCTTTGTGGACAGCCAGGCCACCTCCGAGTGCCTTTCGGGGAGGCCGGGCCGCCTCCGAGTGCCTTTCGGGGCAGCCGGGCAGGCTCCGAGTGCCTTTCGGGGTGGCCGGGCAGGCTCCGAGTGCCTTTCAGGGAGGCCGGTGAGTCTCCGAGTGCCTTTCGGGGCAGCCGTGGAGGCTCCGAGTGCCTTTTGGGGCGGCCGGCGATGCTCTGAGTGCCATTGTGGGCGGCCGGGGAGGCTCCGAGTGCCTTTTTGGGGCGGCCGGGGAGGCTCCGAGTGCCTTTCGGGGCAGCCGGGGAGGCTCCGAGTGCCTTTCGGGGCATCCGGGCAGGCTCCGAGTGCCTTTGGGGGCAGCCGGCGAGGCTCCGAGTGCCTTTCGGGGAGGCCGGGGAGGCTCCGAGTGCTTTTCGGGGCGGCCGGGCTGCCTCCGAGTGCCTTTCGGGGCAGCCGGTCGCCTCTGAGTGCCTTTCGGGGCGGCCGGGCCGCCTCCGAGTGCCTTTTGGGGTGGCCGGGCAGGCTCCGAGTGCCTTTCGGGGCAGCGGGTCGCCTCCGAGTGCCTTTTGGGGCGGCCAGGGAGGCTCCGAGTGCCTTTGGGGGAGGCCGGGCCTTCTCCGAGTGCCTTTCGGGGAGGCTGGGCCGCCTCCGAGTGCCTTTCAGGGAGGCCCGGGAGGCTCCGAGTGCCTTTTGGGGCGGCCAGGGAGGCTCTGAGTGCCTTTCGGGGCGGCCGGGCCGGCTCCGAGTGCCTTTCGGGGCGGCCAGGGAGGCTCCAAGTGCCTTTCGGAGTGGCTGGGGAGGCTCCGAGTGCCTTTCTGGTAGGCCGTGTCGCCTCCGAGTGCCTTTCGGGGCAGCCGAACCGCCTCCAAGTGCCTTTGGGGGCGGCCGGGGAGGCTCCGAGTGCCTTTGGGGGCGGCCGGGGAGGCTCCGAGTACCTTTCGGGGCGGCCGGGCTGCCTCCAAGTGCCTTTCGGAACGGCCGGGCAGGCTCTGAGTGCCTTTTGGGGATGCCGGGGAGGCTCCGAGTGTCTTTTTCGGGCGGCCGGGACGGCTTCGAGCGCCTTTCGGGGCGGCCGGGGAGGCTCCGAGTGCCTTTGTGGACGGCCAGGGAGGCTCCGAGTGCCTTTCGGGGAGGCCGGGGAGGCTGCGAGTGCCTTTCGGGGCGGCCGGGCTGCCTCCGAGTGCCTTTCGGGGCGTCTGGGGAGGCTCCGAGTGCCTTTGTGGGTGGCCACGGAGGCTCTGAGTGCCTTTCGGGGTGGCCGGGGAGGCTCCGAGTGCCTTTTGGGGCGGCCGGGCTGCCTCCGAGTACCTTTTGGGGCGGCCGGGGAGGCTCCGAGTGCCTTTTGGGGCGGCCGGGCTGCCTCCGAGTACCTTTCGGGGATGCCAGGCTACCTCCGAGTGCCTTTTGGGGCGGCCGGGGAGGCTCCGAGTGCCTTTCGGGGCGGCCGGGGAGGCTCCGAGTGCCTTTCGGGGCGGCCGGGCCGGCTCCGAGTGCCTTTTGGGGTGGCCAGGGAGGCTCCGAGTGCCTTTGTGGGCGGCCGGGGAGGCTCCGAGTGCCTTTGTGAGCGGCCGGGGAGGCTCCGAGTGCCTTTTGGGGCGGCCAGGGAGGCTCCGAGTGCCTTTCGGGGCGTCTGGGGAGGCTCCGAGTGCCTTTCGGGGCAGCCCTTCCCCCTCCGAGTGCCTTTCGGGGTGTCAGGGCCGGTCCCAGTGCCTTTCGGGGCGGCCGGGCGGCCTCTCAGTGCCTTTCGGGGTGGCCGGGCCGGCTCCGAGTGCCTTTCGGGGCAGCCGGGCAGGCTCCGAGTGCCTTTCGGGGCGCCCGGGAAGGCTCCGAGTGCCTTTGTGGGCGGCCGGCGAGGCTCCGAGTGCCTTTGTGGGCAGCCAGGCCACCTCCAAGTGCCTTTCGGGGCGTCCGGGGAGTCTCCGAGTGCCTTTCGGGGCGGCCGGGACGGCTCCGAGTGCCTTTGGGGGCGGCCAGGACGGCTCCCAGTGCCTTTTGGGGTGGCCGGGGAGTCTCCGAGTGCCTTTTGGGGCAGCTAGGGAGGCTCCGAGTGCCTTTCGGGGCGGCCGGGGAGGCTCCGAGTGCCTTTCGGGGAGGCTGGAGAGGCTCTGAGTGCCTTTGGGGGCGTCTGGGGAGGCTCCGAGTGCCTTTCGGGGCAGCCGTTCCCCCTCCGAGTGCCTTTCGGGGCGTCTTGGCCGGTCCCAGTGCCTTTCGGGGCGGCCGGGAAGCCTGTCAGTGCCTTTCGGGGAGGCCGGGCCGGCTCCGAGTGCCTTTCGGGGAGGCCGGGCCGCCTCCGAGTGCCTTTCGGGGCGGCCGGCCCTCCCGAGTGCCTTTCGGGGTGGCCGGGCCGCCTCCGAGTGCCTTTGTGGGCGGCCGGTGAGGCTCCGAATGCCTTTCGGGGAGGCCGGGCCGCCTCCGAGTGCCTTTTGGGGAGGCCGGGGAGGCTCCGAGTGCCTTTTGGGGTGGCCGGGCCGCCTCCGAGTGCCTTTTGGGGCGGCCGGGGAGGCTCCGAGTGCCTTTTGGGGCAGCCGGGGAGGCTCCAAGTGCCTTTCGGGGCATCCGGGGAGGCTCCGAGTGCCTTTTGGGGCGGCCGGGGAGGCTCCGAGTGCCTTTCGGGGCGTCTTGGCCGCTCCCCGTGCCTTTCGGGGCGGCCGGGCTGCCTCCGAGTGCCTTTCGGGGCGGCCGGCCCTCTCCGAGTGCCTTTCGGGGCGGCCGGTGAGGCTCTGAGTGCCTTTGGGGGCGGCCGGGGAGGCTCCGAGTGCCTTTCGGGGCGGCCGGGGAGGCTCCGAGTGCCTTTGTGGACGGCCGGGGAGGCTCCGAATGCCTTTCGGGGAGGCCGGGCCACCTCCGAGTGCCTTTTGGGGAGGCCGGGGAGGCTCCTAGTGCCTTTCGGGGCGGCCGGGCCGCCTCCGAGTGCCTTTTGGGGCGTCCGGGGAGACTCCGAGTGCCTTTGTGGGCAGCCGGGGAGGCTCCGAGTGCCTTTCGGGGAGGCCGGGGAGGCTCCGAGTGCCTTTCGGGGCGGCCGGCCCTCCCGAGTGCCTTTCGGGGTGGCCGGGCCGCCTCCGAGTGCCTTTGTGGGCCACCGGTGAGGCTCCGAATGCCTTTCGGGGAGGCCGGGCCGCCTCCGAGTGCCTTTTGGGGAGGCCGGGGAGGCTCCGAGTGCCTTTGTGGGCGGCCGGGCCGCCTCCGAGTGCCTTTTGGGGCGGCCGGGGAGGCTCCGAGTGCCTTTGTGGGCAGCCGGGGAGGCTCCGAGTGCCTTTCGGGGAGGCCGGGGAGGCTCCGAGTGCCTTTGTGGGCGGCCGGGCCGGCTCCGAGTGCCTTTTGGAGTGGCTGGGGAGGCTCCGAGTGCCTTTCGGGGCATCCGGGGAGTCTCCGAGTGCCTTTGGGGGCGGCCAGGACGGCTCCCAGTGCCTTTCGGGGTGGCCGGGCCGCCTCCGAGTGCCTTTTGGGGAGGCCGTGCAGGCTCCGAGTGCCTTTCGGGGCAGCTAGGGAGGCTCCGAGTGCCTTTTCGGGGAGGCCGGGGAGGCTCCGAGTGCCTTTCGGGGCGGCCGGCGAGGCTCCGAGTGCCTTTGTGGACGGCCGGGGAGGCTCCGAATGCCTTTCGGGGAGGCCGGGCCGCCTCCGAGTGCCTTTCGGGGAGGCCGGGGAGCCTCCGAGTGCCTTTCAGGGAGGCCGGGTCGCCTCCCAGTGCCTTTCGGGACGGCCGGGGAGGCTCCGAGTGCCTTTGGGGGCAGCCGGCGAGGCTCCGAGTGCCTTTCGGGGAGGCCGGGGAGGCTCCGAGTGCTTTTCGGGGAGGCCGGGCTGCCTCCGAGTGCCTTTCGGGGCAGCCGGTCGCCTCCGAGTGCCTTTTGGGGCGGCCGGGCAGGCTCCGAGTGCCTTTGTGGGCGGCCGGGGAGCCTCCGAGTGCCTTTCAGGGAGGCCGGGTCGCCTCCGAGTGCCTTTGTGGGCGGCCGGGGAGGCTCCGAGTGCCTTTGTGTACGGCCGGGCCGGCTCCGAGTGCCTTTCGGGGCAGCCGGGCTGCCTCCGAGTGCCTTTGGGGGCGTCTGGGGAGGCTCCGAGTGCCTTTCGGGGTGGCCTGACCGGCTCCGAGTGCCTTTCGGGGTGGCCGGTCGCCTCCGAGTGCCTTTCGGGGCGGTCGGGGAGGCTCCGAGTGCCTTTGGGGGAGGCCGGGCCGCCTCCGAGTGCCTTTCGGGGAGGCTGGGCCGCCTCCGAGTGTCTTTCGGGGCAGCCAGGGAGGCTCCGAGTGCCTTTCGGGGCAGCCAGGCAGGCTCTGAGTGCCTTTTGGGGCAGGCGGGCCGGCTCCGAGTGCCTTTCGGGGCGGCCGGGGAGGCTCCAAGTGCCTTTCGGGGCGGCCGGGCCGCCTCCGAGTGCCTTTTGGGGCGGCCAGGGAGGCTCCGAGTGCCTTTCGGGGTGGCTGGGCAGCCTCCAAGTGCCTTTCGGGGCGTCTGGGGAGGCTCCGATTGCCTTTCAGGGCGGCCGGGGAGGCTCTGAGTGCCTTTGGGGGCGTCTGGGGAGGCTCCGAGTGCCTTTCGGGGCGGCCGGGGAGGCTCCGAGTGCCTTTCGGGGCGTCTTGGCCGCTCCCAGTGCCTTTCGGGGCGGCCGGGCTGCCTCCGAGTGCCTTTGGGGGCGGCCGGCCCTCTCCGAGTGCCTTTCGGGGCGGCCGGTGAGGCTCTGAGTGCCTTTGGGGGCGGCTGGGGAGGCTCCGAGTGCCTTTTGGGGCGGCCGGGGAGGCTCCGAGTGCCTTTGTGGACGGCCAGGGAGGCTCCGAGTGCCTTTGTGGGCGGCCGGGGAGGCTCCGAGTGCCTTTCGGGGCATCCGGCGAGGCTCCAAGTGCCTTTCGGGGCGGCTGGCGAGGCTCCGAGTGCCTTTTAGGGAGGCCGGGCCGCCTCCGAGTGCCTTTCAGGGAGGCCGGTCGCCTCCGAGTGCCTTTCGGGGCAGCCAGGTCGCCTCTGAGTGCCTTTCGGGGCGGCCGGGCAGGCTCCGAGTGCCTTTCGGGGCGCCTGGGGCGGTTCTGAGTGCCTTTCAGGGCGGCCGGGCCGGCTCCGAGTGCCTTTTCGGGGCGGCCGGTCGCCTCCGAGTGCCTTTCGGGGCGGTCGGGGAGGCTCCGAGTGCCTTTGGGGGAGGCCGGGCCGCCTCCGAGTGCCTTTGGGGGAGGCCGGGCCGCCTCCGAGTGCCTTTCGGGGAGGCTGGGCCGCCTCCGAGTGCCTTTCGGGGTGGCCGGGCAGGCTCCAAGTGCCTTTCGGGGCGGCCGGTGAGGCTCCAAGTGCCTTTCGGGGCGGCCGGGCAGGCTCTGAGTGCCTTTCGGGGCGGCCGGGGAGGCTCCGAGTGCCTTTTGGGGCGGCCAGGACGGCTCCGAGTGCCTTTCGGGGCAGCCGGGGAGGCTCCGAGTGCCTTTCGGGGCGGCCGGACCGGATCCGAGTGCCTTTCGGGGCGGCTGGGTCGCCTCCGAGTGCCTTTCGGGGCGGCCGGCGAGGCTCCGAGTGCCTTTCGGGGAGGCTGTTTCCCCTCAAAGTGCATTTCGAGGCGTCCTGGCTGGCTCCGAGTGCCTTTTAGGGTGGCTGGGGAGGCTCCGAGTGTCTTTCGGGGCGGCCAGGGAGGCTCCGAGTGCCTTTCGGGGTGGCCGTGCAGGCTCCGAGTGCCTTTGTGGGTGGCCACGGAGGCTCTGAGTGCCTTTCGGGGTGGCTGGGGAAGCTCCGAGTGCCTTTCGGGGCGGCCGTGGAGGCTCTGAGTGCCTTTCGGGGCGGCCGGCGAGGCTCCGAGTGCCTTTCGGGGCGGTCGGGGAGGCTCCGAGTGCCTTTTAGGGAGGCCGGGCCGCCTCTGAGTGCCTTTCGGGGAGGCCGGTCTGCCTCCGAGTGCCTTTCGGGGCAGCCGGGTCGCCTCTGAGTGCCTTTCGGGGTGGCCGGGGAGGCTCCGAGTGCCTTTCGGGGTGGCCGGGCTTCCTCCGAGTGCCTTTCAGGGAGGCCGGTGAGTCTCCGAGTGCCTTTTGGGGCGGCCAGGGAGGCTCCGAGTGCCTTTGTGGGCGGCCAGGGAGGCTCCGAGTGCCTTTCGGGGCGGCCAGGGAGGCTCCAAGTGCCTTTCGGAGTGGCCGGGGAGGCTCCGAGTGCCTTTTGGGGCGGCCGGGCTGCCTCCGAGTGCCTTTTGGGGCGGCCAGCGAGGCTCCGAGTGCCTTTGTGGGCGGCCGGGCAGGCTCCAAGTGCCTTTTGGGGCGGCCAGGGAGGCTCCGAGTGCCTTTTCGGGCACCTGGGGTGTCTCCGAGTGCCTTTCGGGGCGGCCGGACCGCTCCGAGTGCCTTTTGGGGCGGCCAGGGAGGCTCCGAGTGCCTTTGTGGGCGGCCGGGGAGGCTCCGAGTGCCTTTCGGGGCGTCCGGGGAGGCTCCGAGTGCCTTTTGGGAAGGCTGGGGAGGCTCCGAGTGCCTTTCGGGGCGTCTGGGGAGGCTCCGAGTGCCTTTCGGGGTGGCCGGGCAGGCTCCGAGTGCCTTTCGGGGCGTCAGGGCCGGTCCCAGTGCCTTTCGGGGCGGCCGGGCGGCCTCTCAGTGCCTTTCGGGGAGGCCGGGCCGGCTCCGAGTGCCTTTCGGGGCAGCCGGGCAGGCTCCGAGTGCCTTTCGGGGCAGCCGGGCAGGCTCCGAGTGCCTTTCGGGGCGGCCGGCGAGGCTCCGAGTGCCTTTGTGGGCAGTCAGGCCGCCTCCGAGTGCCTTTCGGGGAGGCCGGTCTGCCTCCGAGTGCCTTTCGGGGCAGCCGGGTCGCCTCTGAGTGCCTCTCGGGGCGGCCGGGGAGGCTCTGAGTGCCTTTCGGGGCGGCCGGGGAGGCTCCGAGTGCCTTTCAGGGAGGCCGGTGAGTCTCCGAGTGCCTTTCGGGGCAGCCGTGGAGGCTCCGAGTGCCTTTTGGGGCGGCCAGCGATGCTCTGAGTGCCATTGTGGGCGGCCGGGGAGGCTCCGAGTGCCTTTTTGGGGCGGCCGGGGAGGCTCCGAGTGCCTTTCGGGGAGGCCGGGGAGTCTCCGAGTGCCTTTGTGGGCGGCCGGGGAGGCTCTGAGTACCTTTCGGGACGTCCGGGGAGCCTCCGAGTGCCTTTCGGGGTATCCGGGGAGGCTCCGAGTGCCTTTGGGGGCGGCCAGGACGGCTCCCAGTGCCTTTTGGGGTGGCCGGGCCGCCTCCGAGTGCCTTTTGGGGAGGCCGGTCTGCCTCCGAGTGCCTTTCGGGGCAGCCGTTCCCCCTCCGAGTGCCTTTCGGGGCGTCTTGGCCGCTCCCAGTGCCTTTCGGGGCGGCCGGGAAGCCTGTCAGTGCCTTTCGGGGAGGCCGGGCCGGCTCCGAGTGCCTTTCGGGGCGGCCGGTGAGGCTCCGAGTGCCTTTCGGGGCGGCCGGCCCTCTCCGAGTGCCTTTTGGGGCGGTCGGGGAGGCTCCGAGTGCCTTTGGGGGAGGCCGGGCCTTCTCCGAGTGCCTTTGTGGGCAGCCGGGCAGGCTCCGAGTGCCTTTCGGGGCGGCCGAGGAGGCTCCGAGTGCCTTTCGGGGCGGCCGGCGAGGCTCCGAGTGCCTTTGTGGGCAGCCAGGCCACCTCCGAGTGCCTTTCGGAGAGGCCGGTCTGCCTCCGAGTGCCTTTCGGGGCAGCCGGGTCGCCTCTGAGTGCCTCTCGGGGCGGCCGGGGAGGCTCCGAGTGCCTTTCGGGGTGGCCGGGCAGGCTCCGAGTGCCTTTCAGGGAGGCCGGTGAGTCTCCGAGTGCCTTTTGGGGCAGCCGTGGAGGCTCCGAGTGCCTTTTGGGGCGGCCGGCGATGCTCTGAGTGCCATTGTGGGCGGCCGGGGAGGCTCCGAGTGCCTTTTTGGGGCGGCCGGGGAGGCTCCGAGTGCCTTTCGGGGAGGCCGGGGAGGCTCCGAGTGCCTTTGTGGGCGGCCGGGGAGGCTCTGAGTACCTTTCGGGGCGTCCGGGGAGCCTCCGAGTGCCTTTCGGGGCATCCGGGACGGCTCCGAGTGCCTTTGGGGGCGGCCAGGACGGCTCCCAGTGCCTTTTGGGGTGGCCGGGGAGGCTCCGAGTGCCTTTTGGGGCAGCTAGGGAGGCTCCGAGTGCCTTTCGGGGCAGCCCTTCCCCCTCCGAGTGCCTTTCGGGGCGTCTTGGCCACTCCCAGTGCCTTTCGGGGCGGCCGGGAAGCCTGTCAGTGCCTTTCGGGGAGGCCGGGCCGCCTCCGAGTGCCTTTTGGGGCGGCCGGGCAGGCTCCGAGAGCCTTTCGGGGCGGCCGGCCCTCTCCGAGTGCCTTTCGGGGCGGTCGGGGAGGCTCCGAGTGCCTTTGGGGGACGCCGGACCGGATCCGAGTGCCTTTCGGGGCAGCCGGGCAGGCTCCGAGTGCCTTTCGGGGCGGCCGAGGAGGCTCCGAGTGCCTTTGTGGACAGCCAGGCCACCTCCGAGTGCCTTTCGGGGAGGCCGGGCCGCCTCCGAGTGCCTTTCGGGGCAGCCGGGTCGCCTCTGAGTGCCTCTTGGGGCGGCCGGGGAGGCTCCGAGTGCCTTTCGGGGTGGCCGGGCAGGCTCCGAGTGCCTTTCAGGGAGGCCGGTGAGTCTCCGAGTGCCTTTCGGGGCAGCCGTGGAGGCTCCGAGTGCCTTTTGGGGCGGCCGGCGATGCTCTGAGTGCCATTGTGGGCGGCCGGGGAGGCTCCGAGTGCCTTTTTGGGGCGGCCGGGGAGGCTCCGAGTGCCTTTCGGGGCAGCCGGGGAGGCTCCGAGTGCCTTTCGGGGCAGCCGGGCAGGCTCCGAGTGCCTTTCGGGGCGGCCGGCGAGGCTCCGAGTGCCTTTGTGGGCAGCCAGGCCACCTCCGAGTGCCTTTCGGGGAGGCCGGTCTGCCTCCGAGTGCCTTTCGGGGCAGCCGGGTCGCCTCTGAGTGCCTCTCGGGGCGGCCGGGGAGGCTCCGAGTGCCTTTCGGGGTGGCCGGGCAGGCTCCGAGTGCCTTTCAGGGAGGCCGGTGAGTCTCCGAGTGCCTTTCGGGGCAGCCGTGGAGGCTCCGAGTGCCTTTTGGGGCGGCCGGCGATGCTCTGAGTGCCATTGTGGGCGGCCGGGGAGGCTCCGAGTGCCTTTTTGGGGCGGCCGGGGAGGCTCCGAGTGCCTTTCGGGGAGGCCGGGGAGTCTCCGAGTGCCTTTGTGGGCGGCCGGGGAGGCTCTGAGTACCTTTCGGGGCGTCCGGGGAGCCTCCGAGTGCCTTTCGGGGCGGCCGGGACGGCTCCGAGTGCCTTTCGGGGCGGCCAGGACGGCTCCCAGTGCCTTTTGGGGTGGCTGGGCCGCCTCCGAGTGCCTTTTGGGGCAGCTAGGGAGGCTCCGAGTGCCTTTCGGGGCGGCCGGGGAGGCTCCGAGTGCCTTTCGGGGAGGCTGGAGAGGCTCTGAGTGCCTTTGGGGGCGTCTGGGGAGGCTCCGAGTGCCTTTCGGGGCAGCCGTTCCCCCTCCGAGTGCCTTTCGGGGCGTCTTGGCCGTTCCCAGTGCCTTTCGGGGCGGCCGGGAAGCCTGTCAGTGCCTTTCGGGGAGGCCGGGCCGGCTCCGAGTGCCTTTTGGGGAGGCCGGGGAGGCTCCGAGTGCCTTTGTGGGCAGCCGGGGAGGCTCCGAGTGCCTTTCGGGGCATCCGGGGAGGCTCCGAGTGCCTTTTGGGGCGGCCGGGGAGGCTCCGAGTGCCTTTGGGGGCGGCCAGGACGGCTCCCAGTGCCTTTTGGGGTGGCCGGGCCGCCTCCGAGTGCCTTTTGGGGAGGCCGTGCAGGCTCCGAGTGCCTTTTGGGGCAGCTAGGGAGGCTCCGAGTGCCTTTTCGGGGAGGCCGGGGAGGCTCCGAGTGCCTTTCGGGGCAGCCGTTCCCCCTCCGAGTGCCTTTCGGGGCGGCTGGGCCGGTCCCACTGCCTTTCGGGGCGGCCGGGCCGGCTCTGTGTGCCTTTCGGGGAGGCCGCGGAGCCTCCGAGTGCCTTTCAGGGAGGCCGGGTCGCCTTCCAGTGCCTTTCGGGACGGCCGGGGAGGCTCCGAGTGCCTTTGGGGGCAGCCGGCGAGGCTCCGAGTGCCTTTCGGGGAGGCCGGGGAGGCTCCCAGTGCCTTTCGGGGCGGCCGGGCTGCCTCCGAGTGCCTTTCGGGGCAGCCGGTCGCCTCCGAGTGCCTTTCGGGGTGGCCGGGCCGGCTCCGAGTGCCTTTTGGGGTGGCCGGGCAGGCTCCGAGTGCCTTTCGGGGCGGCCGGGCCCTCTCCGAGTGCCTTTCGGGGCGGCTGGGGAGGCTCCGAGTGCCTTTCGGGGTGGCCGGGCAGGCTCCAAGTGCCTTTTGGGGAATGCGGGCCGGCTCCGAGTGCCTTTCGGGGTGGCCGGTGAGGCTCCGAGTGCCTTTCGGGGCGGTCGGGGAGGCTCCGAGTGCCTTTGGGGGAGGCCGGGCCGCCTCCGAGTGCCTTTCGGGGGGGCTGGGCAGGCTCCGAGTGTCTTTCGGAACGGCCGGGCAGGCTCTGAGTGCCTTTCGGGGATGCCGGGGAGGCTCCGAGTGTCTTTTTGGGGCGGCCGGGACGGCTTCGAGCGCCTTTCGGGGCGGCCGGGGAGGCTCCGAGTGCCTTTGTGGACGGCCGGGGAGGCTCCGAGGGCCTTTCGGGGCGGCCGGGGAGGCTGCGAGTGCCTTTCGGGGCGCCCGGGGCGGTTCCGAGTGCCTTTCGGGGCGCCCGGGGCGGTTCCGAGTGCCTTTCGGGGAGGCTGGGCCGCCTCCGAGTGCCTTTTGGGGCGGCCAGGGAGGCTCCGAGTGCCTTTCGGGGCAGCTAGGGAGGCTCCGAGTGCCTTTCGGGGCGGCCGGGGAGGCTCCGAGTGCCTTTGTGGGCGGTCGGCGAGGCTCCGAGTGCCTTTCGGGGAGACTGGTCCGCCTCCGAGTGCCTTTCGGGGCGTCCGTGCAGGCTCCGAGTGCCTTTGTGGGTGGCCATGGAGGCTCTGAGTGCCTTTCGGGGTGGCCGGGCAGGCTCCGAGTGCCTTTTGGGGTGGCCGGGGAGG
This sequence comes from Struthio camelus, assembly GCF_040807025.1. NCBI lineage: Eukaryota > Metazoa > Chordata > Aves > Struthioniformes > Struthionidae > Struthio > Struthio camelus. Next base: position 1,323,455 of record NC_090974.1, on the reverse strand, counting down.
CTCCGAGTGCCTTTCGGGGCGGCCGGGGGGGCTCTGAGTGCCTTTCGGGGCGGCCGGGGAGGCTCCGAGTGCCTTTTGGGGCGGCCGGGCCGCCTCCGAGTACCTTTCGGGGCGGCCAGGCTACCTCCGAGTGCCCTTTGGGGCGTCCAGCGAGGCTCCGAGTGCCTTTGTGGGCGGCCGGGCCGGCTCCGAGTGCCTTTTGGGGCAGCTGGGGAGGCTCCGAGTGCCTTTTCGGGCAGCTGGGGAGGCTCCGAGTGCCTTTCGGGGCGGCCGGAGAGGCTCCGAGTGCCTTTCGGGGCAGCTGGGAAGGCTCCGAGTGCCTTTTGGGGCGGCCAGGGAGGCTCCGAGTGCCTTTGTGGGTGGCCGGGGAGGCTCCGAGTGCCTTTCGGGGCGTCTGGGGAGGCTCCGAGTGCCTTTCGGGGCAGCCCTTCCCCCTCCGAGTGCCTTTCGGGGCGTCTTGGCCGGTCCCAGTGCCTTTCGGGGCGGCCGGGCAGCCTCTCAGTGCCTTTCGGGGAGGCCGGGCCAGCTCCGAGTGCCTTTCGGGGCGGCCGGAGAGGCTCCGAGTGCCTTTCGGGGCAGCTGGGAAGGCTCCGAGTGCCTTTTGGGGCAGCTAGGGAGGCTCCGAGTGCCTTTCGGGGCGGCCGGGGAGGCTCCGAGTGCCTTTGTGGGCGGTCGGCGAGGCTCCGAGTGCCTTTCGGGGAGACTGGTCCGCCTCCGAGTGCCTTTCGGGGCGTCCGTGCAGGCTCCGAGTGCCTTTGTGGGTGGCCATGGAGGCTCTGAGTGCCTTTCGGGGTGGCCGGGCAGGCTCCGAGTGCCTTTTGGGGTGGCCGGGGAGGCTCCGAGTGCCTTTCGGGGCGGCCGGGGGGGCTCTGAGTGCCTTTCGGGGCGGCCGGGGAGGCTCCGAGTGCCTTTTGGGGCGGCCGGGCCGCCTCCGAGTACCTTTCGGGGCGGCCAGGCTACCTCCGAGTGCCCTTTGGGGCGTCCAGCGAGGCTCCGAGTGCCTTTGTGGGCGGCCGGGCCGGCTCCGAGTGCCTTTTGGGGCAGCTGGGGAGGCTCCGAGTGCCTTTTCGGGCAGCTGGGGAGGCTCCGAGTGCCTTTCGGGGCGGCCGGAGAGGCTCCGAGTGCCTTTCGGGGCAGCTGGGAAGGCTCCGAGTGCCTTTTGGGGCGGCCAGGGAGGCTCCGAGTGCCTTTGTGGGTGGCCGGGGAGGCTCCGAGTGCCTTTCGGGGCGTCTGGGGAGGCTCCGAGTGCCTTTCGGGGCAGCCCTTCCCCCTCCGAGTGCCTTTCGGGGCGTCTTGGCCGGTCCCAGTGCCTTTCGGGGCGGCCGGGCAGCCTCTCAGTGCCTTTCGGGGAGGCCGGGCCAGCTCCGAGTGCCTTTCGGGGCGGCCGGGCAGGCTCCGAGTGCCTTTGGGGGTAGCCGTTCCCCCTCCGAGTGCCTTTTGGGGCGGCCGGTGAGGCTCTGAGTGCCTTTCGGGGATGCCGGGGAGGCTCCGAGTGCCTTTTGGGGCGGCCGGGGAGGCTCCGAGTGCCTTTGTGGACGGCCGGGGAGGCTCCGAGTGCCTTTCGGGGCATCTGGCGAGGCTCCAAGTGCCTTTCGGGGCGGCTGGCGAGGCTCCGAGTGCCTTTTAGGGAGGCCGGGCCGCCTCCGAGTGCCTTTCGGGGAGGCCGGTCGCCTCCGAGTGCCTTTCGGGGCAGCCAGGTCGCCTCTGAGTGCCTTTCGGGGCAGCCGGTCGCCTCCGAGTGCCTTTCGGGGCGGTCGGGGAGGCTCCGAGTGCCTTTCGGGGCGGCCGGGCAGGCTCTGAGTGCCTTTCGGGGAGGCCGGGAAGGCTCCGAGTGCCTTTCGGGGCGGCCGGGGAGGCTCCGAGTGCCTTTCGGGGTGGCCGGGCCGGATCCGAGTGCCTTTCGGGGAGGCTGGGTCGCCTCCGAGTGCCTTTCGGGGCGGCCAGGACGGCTCCGAGTGCCTTTCGGGGCAGCCGGGGAGGCTCCGAGTGCCTTTCGGGGCGGCTGGGTCGCCTCCGAGTGCCTTTCGGGGCGGCTGGGTCGCCTCCGAGTGCCTTTCGGGGCGGCCGGCGAGGCTCCGAGTGCCTTTCGGGGAGGCTGTTTCCCCTCAAAGTGCATTTCGAGGCGTCCTGGCTGGCTCCGAGTGCCTTTTAGGGTGGCTGGGGAGGCTCCGAGTGCCTTTCGGGGCGGCCGTGCAGGCTCCGAGTGCCTTTGTGGGTGGCCACGGAGGCTCTGAGTGCCTTTCGGGGTGGCTGGGGAAGCTCCGAGTGCCTTTCGGGGCGGCCGTGGAGGCTCTGAGTGCCTTTCGGGGCGGCCTGGCTGGCTCCGAGTGCCTTTCGGGGTGGCCTGACCGGCTCCGAGTGCCTTTCGGGGCGGCCGGGGAGGCTCCGAGTGCCTTTCGGGGTGGCCGGGCAGGCTCCGAGTGCCTCTCGGGGTGGCCGGGCCGCCTCCGAGTGCCTTTCGGGGTGGCCGGGGAGGCTCCGAGTGCCTTTTGGGGTGGCCGGGCCGGCTCCGAGTGCCTTTTGGGGAGGCCGGGGAGGCTCCGAGTGCCTTTCGAGGTGGCTGTTTCCCCTCAAAGTGCATTTCGAGGCCGCCTGACTGGCTCCGAGTGCCTTTTAGGGTGGCTGGGGAGGCTCCGAGTGCCTTTCGGGGAGGCCGGGCCGCCTCCGAGTGCCTTTTGGGGAGGCCGGGGAGGCTCCGAGTGCCTTTTGGGGCGGCCGGGGAGGCTCCGAGTGCCTTTTGGAGTGGCTGGGGAGGCTCCGAGTGCCTTTCGGGGCGGCCCGGGAGGCTCCGAGTGCCTTTGTGGGCGGCCGGGCCGGCTCCGAGTGCCTTTTGGAGTGGCTGGGGAGGCTCCGAGTGCCTTTCGGGGTGGCCAGGACGGCTCCCAGTGCCTTTCGGGGTGGCCGGGTCGCCTCCGAGTGCCTTTTGGGGCAGCTAGGGAGGCTCCGAGTGCCTTTTGGGGCGGCCGGGGAGGCTCCGAGTGCCTTTCAGGGAGGTTGGAGAGGCTCTGAGTGCCTTTGGGGGCGTCTGGGGAGGCTCCGAGTGCCTTTCGGGGCAGCCCTTCCCCCTCCGAGTGCCTTTCGGGGCGTCTTGGCCGGTCCCAGTGCCTTTTGGGGCGGCCGGGAAGCCTGTCAGTGCCTTTCGGGGCGGCCGGGCCGGCTCCGAGTGCCTTTCGGGGCGGCCGGGCAGGCTCCGAGTGCCTTTTGGGGCCGCCGGTGAGGCTCTGAGTGCCTTTCGGGGCGGCCGGGCCGGCTCCGAGTGCCTTTTGGGGAGGCCGGGGAGGCTCCGAGTGCCTTTGTGGGCGGCCGGGCCGGCTCCGAGTGCCTTTTGGAGTGGCCGGGGAGGCTCCGACTGCCTTTGTGGGTGGCCACGGAGGCTCCGAGTGCCTTTCGGGGTGGCTGGGGAAGCTCCGAGTGCCTTTCGGGGCGGCCGTGGAGGCTCCGAGTGCCTTTCGGGGCTGCCGGCGAGGCTCCGAGTGCCTTTCGGGGCGGCCGGGGAGGCTCCGAGTGCCTTTTAGGGAGGCCGGGCCGCCTCCGAGTGCCTTTCGGGGAGGCCGGTCTGCCTCCGAGTGCCTTTCAGGGAGGCCGGGTTGCCTCTGAGTGCCTTTCGGGGCGGCCGGGGAGGCTCTGAGTGCCTTTCGGGGTGGCCGGGCTGCCTCCGAGTGCCTTTCAGGGAGGCCGGTGAGTCTCCGAGTGCCTTTCGGGGCGGCCAGGGAGGCTCCGAGTGCCTTTCGGGGTGGCCAGGGAGGCTCCAAGTGCCTTTCGGAGTGGCCGGGGAGGCTCCGAGTGCCTTTCTGGTAGGCCGTGTCGCCTCCGAGTGCCTTTCGGGGCAGCCGAACCGCCTCCAAGTGCCTTTGGGGGCGGCCGGGGAGGCTCCGAGTGCCTTTGGGGGCGGCCGGGGAGGCTCCGAGTGTCTTTTTGGGGCGGCCGGGACGGCTTCGAGCGCCTTTCGGGGCGGCCGGGGAGGCTCCGAGTGCCTTTGTGGACGGCCAGGGAGGCTCCGAGTGCCTTTCGGGGAGGCCGGGGAGGCTGCGAGTGCCTTTCGGGGCGGCCGGGCTGCCTCCGAGTGCCTTTCGAGGAGGCCGGGGAGGCTCCGAGTGCCTTTGTGGGTGGCCACGGAGGCTCTGAGTGCCTTTCGGGGAGGCCGGGCCGGCTCCGAGTGCCTTTCGGGGCGGCCGGTGAGGCTCCGAGTGCCTTTCGGGGCGGCCGGCCCTCCCGAGTGCCTTTTGAGGTGGCCGGGCCGCCTCCGAGTGCCTTTGTGGGCGGCCGATGAGGCTCCGAATGCCTTTCGGGGAGGCCGGGCCGCCTCCGAGTGCCTTTTGGGGAGGTCGGGGAGGCTCCGAGTGCCTTTCGGGGTGGCCGGGCCGCCTCCGAGTGCCTTTCGGGGCGGCCAGCGAGGCTCCGAGTGCCTTTTCGGGGAGGCCGGGGAGTCTCCGAGTGTCTTTGTGGGCGGCCGGGGAGGCTCTGAGTACCTTTCGGGGCGTCCGGGGAGTCTCCGAGTGCCTTTCGGGGCGGCCGGGACGGCTCCGAGTGCCTTTGGGGGCGGCCAGGACGGCTCCCAGTGCCTTTCGGGGTGGCCGGGCCACCTCCGAGTGCCTTTTGGGGCAGCTAGGGAGGCTCCGAGTGCCTTTCGGGGCGGCCGGGGAGGCTCCGAGTGCCTTTCGGGAGGCTGGAGAGGCTCTGAGTGCCTTTGGGGGCGTCTGGGGAGGCTCCGAGTGCCTTTCGGGGCAGCCCTTCCCCCTCCGAGTGCCTTTCGGGGCGTCTTGGCCGCTCCCAGTGCCTTTCGGGGCGGCCGGGAAGCCTGTCAGTGCCTTTCGGGGCGGCCGGGCCGGCTCCGAGTGCCTTTCGGGGCGGCCGGTGAGGCTCCGAGTGCCTTTCGGGGCGGCCGGCCCTCCCGAGTGCCTTTCGGGGTGGCCGGGCCGCCTCCGAGTGCCTTTCGGGGCGGCCGGTGAGGCTCCGAATGCCTTTCGGGGAGGCCGGGCCGCCTCCGAGTGCCTTTCGGGGCGGCCGGGGAGGCTCTGAGTGCCTTTCGGGGTGGCCGGGCTGCCTCCGAGTGCCTTTCAGGGAGGCCGGTGAGTCTCCGAGTGCCTTTCGGGGCGGCCAGGGAGGCTCCGAGTGCCTTTCGGGGCGGCCAGGGAGGCTCCAAGTGCCTTTCGGAGTTGCCGGGGAGGCTCCGAGTGCCTTTCTGGTAGGCCGTGTCGCCTCCGAGTGCCTTTCGGGGCAGCCGAACCGCCTCCAAGTGCCTTTCGGGGCGGCCGGGGAGGCTCCGAGTGCCTTTGGGGGCGGCCGGGGAGGCTCCGAGTACCTTTCGGGGCGGCCGGGCAGGCTCCAAGTGCCTTTTGGGGATGCCAGGGAGGCTCCGAGTGTCTTTTTCGGGCGGCCGGGACGGCTTCGAGCGCCTTTCGGGGCGGCCGTGGAGGCTCCGAGTGCCTTTGTGGACGGCCAGGGAGGCTCCGAGTGCCTTTCGGGGAGGCCGGGGAGGCTGCGAGTGCCTTTCGGGGCGGCCGGGCTGCCTCCGAGTGCCTTTCGGGGAGGCCGGGCCGCCTCCGAATGCCTCTGTGGGTGGCCACGGAGGCTCTGAGTGCCTTTCGGGGAGGCCGGGCCGGCTCCGAGTGCCTTTCGGGGCGGCCGGTGAGGCTCCGAGTGCCTTTCGGGGCGGCCGGCCCTCCCGAGTGCCTTTCGAGGTGGCCGGGCCGCCTCCGAGTGCCTTTGTGGGAGGCCGATGAGGCTCCAAATGCCTTTCGGGGAGGCCGGGCCGCCTCCGAGTGCCTTTTGGGGAGGTCGGGGAGGCTCCGAGTGCCTTTCGGGGTGGCCGGGCCGCCTCCGAGTGCCTTTTGGGGAGGCCGGGGAGGCTCCGAGTGCCTTTGTGGGCAGCCGGGGAGGCTCCGAGTGCCTTTTCGGGGAGGCCGGGGAGCCTCTGAGTGCCTTTCGGGGCGGCCGGCGAGGCTCCGAGTGCCTTTCGGGGCAGCCGTTCCCCCTCCGAGTGCCTTTCGGGGCGGCTGGGCCGGTCCCACTGCCTTTCGGGGCGGCCGGGCCGGCTCTGTGTGCCTTTCGGGGAGGCCGCGGAGCCTCCGAGTGCCTTTCAGGGAGGCCGGGTCGCCTCCCAGTGCCTTTCGGGACGGCCGGGGAGGCTCCGAGTGCCTTTGGGGGCAGCCGGCGAGGCTCCGAGTGCCTTTCGGGGAGGCCGGGGAGGCTCCGAGTGCTTTTCGGGGCGGCCGGGCTGCCTCCGAGTGCCTTTCGGGGCAGCCGGTCGCCTCCGAGTGCCTTTGTGGGCGGCCAGGGAGGCTCTGAGTGCCTTTGGGGGAGGCCGGGCCGCCTCCGAGTGCCTTTCGGGGAGGCTGGGCCGCCTCCGAGTGCCTTTTGGGGCGGCCAGGGAGGCTCCGAGTGCCTTTCGGGGCAGCTGGGCAGGCTCCGAGTGCCTTTCGGGGTCTTCGGGCCGGCTCCGAGTGCCTTTCGGGGTGGCCGGGCAGGCTCAGAGTGCCTTTCGGGGCGGCCGGGGAGGCTCCGAGTGTCTTTTTGGGGCGGCCGGGACGGCTTCGAGCGCCTTTTGGGGCGGCTGGGGAGGCTCCGAGTGCCTTTGTGGACGGCCGGGGAGGCTCCGAGTGCCTTTCGGGGCGGCCGGGGAGGCTGCGAGTGCCTTTCGGGGCGCCCGGGGCGGTTCCGAGTGCCTTTCGGGGCGGCCTGGCCGGATCCGAGTGCCTTTCGGGGTGGCCAGTCGCCTCCGAGTGCCTTTCGGGGCGGTCGGGGAGGCTCGGAGTGCCTTTGGGGGAGGCCGGGCAGGCTCCGAGTGCCTTTCGGGGTGGCCGGGCCGCCTACGAGTGCCTTTTTGGGGGGCCAGGGAGGCTCCGAGTGCCTTTTGGGGTGGCCGGGCAGGCTCCGAGTGCCTTTCGGGGCGGCCGGGGAGGCTCCGAGTGCCTTTGTGGGCGGTCGGTGAGGCTCCGAGTGCCTTTCGGGGTGGCCATGGAGGCTCTGAGTGCCTTTCGGGGTGGCTGGGCAGGCTCCGAGTGCCTTTCGGGGCGGCCGGGGGGGCTATGAGTGCCTTTCGAGGCGGCCGGGGAGGCTCCGAGTGCCTTTTGGGGTGGCCGGGCCTTCTCCGAGTGCCTTTCGGGGCGGCCAGGCTACCTCTGAGTGCCCTTTGGGGCGTCCAGCGGGGCTCCGAGTGCCTTTGTGGGCGGCCGGGCCGGCTCCGAGTGCCTTTTGGGGCAGCTGGGGAGGCTCCGAGTGCCTTTTCGGGCAGCTGGGGAGGCTCCGAGTGCCTTTCGGGGCGGCCGGAGAGGCTCCGAGTGCCTTTCGGGGCAGCTGGGAAGGCTCCGAGTGCCTTTTGGGGTGGCCAGGGAGGCTCCGAGTGCCTTTGTCGGCGGCCGGGGAGGCTCCGAGTGCCTTTCAGGGCGTCTGGGGAGGCTCCGAGTGCCTTTCGGGGCAGCCCTTCCCCCTCCGAGTGCCTTTCGAGGCGTCAGAGCCGGTCCCAGTGCCTTTCGGGGAGGCCGGGCCGGCTCCGAGTGCCTTTCGGGGCGGCCGGGCAGGCTCCGAGTGCCTTTGTGGGTGGCCACGTAGGCTCTGAGTGCCTTTCGGGGCGGCTGGGGAAGCTCCGAGTGCCTTTCGGGGCGGCCGTGGAGGCTCTGAGTGCCTTTCGGGGCGGCCGGCGAGGCTCCGAGTGCCTTTTGGGGCGGCCGGGGAGTCTCCGAGTGCCTTTTAGGGAGGCCGGGCCGCCTCCGAGTGCCTTTCGGGGAGGCCGGTCTGCCTCCGAGTGCCTTTCGGGGCAGCCGGGTCGCCTCTGAGTGCCTTTTGGGGCGGCCGGGGAGGCTCCGAGTGCCTTTCGGGGTGGCCGGGCTGCCTCCGAGTGCCTTTCAGGGAGGCCGGTGAGTCTCCGAGTGCCTTTTGGGGCGGCCAGGGAGGCTCTGAGTGCCTTTCGGGGCGGCCGGGCAGGCTCCGAGTGCCTTTCGGGGCGGCCAGGGAGGCTCCAAGTGCCTTTCGGAGTGGCCGGGGAGGCTCCGAGTGCCTTTCTGGTAGGCCGTGTCGCCTCCGAGTGCCTTTCGGGGCAGCCGAACCGCCTCCAAGTGCCTTTGGGGGCGGCCGGGGAGGCTCCGAGTGCCTTTGGGGGCGGCCGGGGAGGCTCCGAGTACCTTTCGGGGCGGCCGGGCTGCCTCCGAGTGCCTTTCGGAACGGCCGGGGAGGCTCCGAGTGCCTTTTGGGGATGCCGGGGAGGCTCCGAGTGTCTTTTTCGGGTGGCCGGGACGGCTTCGAGCGCCTTTCGGGGCGGCCGGGGAGGCTCCGAGTGCCTTTGTGGACGGCCAGGGAGGCTCCGAGTGCCTTTCGGGGAGGCCGGGGAGGCTGCGAGTGCCTTTCGGGGCGGCCGGGCTGCCTCCGAGTGCCTTTCGGGGCGTCTGGGGAGGCTCCGAGTGCCTTTGTGGGTGGCCACGGAGGCTCTGAGTGCCTTTCGGGGTGGCCGGGCAGGCTTCAAGTGCCTTTTGGGGTGGCCGGTGAGGCTCCGAGTGCCTTTTGGGGTGGCCGGGGAGGCTCCGAGTGCCTTTTGGGGCGGCCGGGGAGGCTCCGAGTGCCTTTTGGGGCGGCCGGGACGGCTCCGAGTGCCTTTTGGGGTGGCCAGGGAGGCTCCGAGTGCCTTTGTGGGCGGCCGGGGAGGCTCCGAGTGCCTTTGTGTACGGCCGGGCCGGCTCCGAGTGCCTTTCGGGGAGGCCGGGGAGTCTCCGAGTGCCTTTCGGGGCGTCTGGGGAGGCTCCGAGTGCCTTTCGGGGCAGCCCTTTCCCCTCCGAGTGCCTTTCGGGGTGTTAGGGCCGGTCCCAGTGCCTTTCGGGGCGGCCGGGCGGCCTCTCAGTGCCTTTCGGGGTGGCCGGGCCGGCTCCGAGTGCCTTTCGGGGCAGCCGGTCTGCCTCCGAGTGCCTTTCGGGGCGGCCGAGGAGGCTCCGAGTGCCTTTCGGGGCGGCCGGCGAGGCTCCGACTGCCTTTGTGGGCAGCCAGGCCACCTCCGAGTGCCTTTCGGGGAGGCCGGTCTGCCTCCGAGTGCCTTTCGGGGCAGCCGGGTCGCCTCTGAGTGCCTCTCGGGGCGGCCGGGGAGGCTCCGAGTGCCTTTCGGGGTGGCCGGGCTGCCTCCGAGTGCCTTTCAGGGAGGCCGGTGAGTCTCCGAGTGCCTTTCGGGGCAGCCGTGGAGGCTCCGAGTGCCTTTTGGGGCGGCCGGGGAGGCTCCGAGTGCCTTTCGGGGCGTCCGGGGAGTCTCCGAGTGCCTTTCGGGGCGGCCGGGACGGCTCCGAGTGCCTTTGGGGGCGGCCAGGACGGCTCCGAGTGCCTTTTGGGGTGGCCGGGCCGCCTCCGAGTGCCTTTTGGGGCAGCTAGGTAGGCTCCGAGTGCCTTTCGGGGCGGCCGGGGAGGCTCCGAGTGCCTTTTGGGGTGGCCGGGCAGGCTCCGAGTGCCTTTCGGGGCGGTCGGGGAGGCTCCGAGTGCCTTTCGGGACGGCCAGGGAGGCTCCGAGTGCCTTTCGGGGCGGCCGGTGAGGCTCCGAGTGCCTTTCGGGGAGGCCGGGCCGCCTCCGAGTGCCTTTCGGGGCGGCCGGCCCTCCCGAGTGCCTTTCGGGGTGGCCGGGCCGCCTCCGAGTGCCTTTGTGGGCGGCCGGTGAGGCTCCGAATGCCTTTCGGGGAGGCCGGGCCGCCTCCGAGTGCCTTTTGTGGAGGCCGGGGAGGCTCCGAGTGCCTTTTGGGGTGGCCGGGCCGCCTCCGAGTGCCTTTTGGGGCGGCCAGGGAGGCTCCGAGTGCCTTTGTGGGCAGCCGGGGAGGCTCCGAGTGCCTTTCGGGGCATCCGGGGAGGCTCCGAGTGCCTTTCGGGGCATCCGGGGAGGCTCCCAGTGCCTTTGGGGGCGGCCAGGACGGCTCCCAGTGCCTTTTGGGGTGGCCGGGCCGCCTCCGAGTGCCTTTTGGGTAGGCCGTGCAGGCTCCAAGTGCCTTTCGGGGCAGCTAGGGAGGCTCCGAGTGCCTTTTCGGGGAGGCCGGGGAGCCTCCGAGTGCCTTTCGGGGCGGCCGGCGAGGCTCCGAGTGCCTTTCGGGGCAGCCGTTCCCCCTCCGAGTGCCTTTCGGGGCGGCTGGGCCGGTCCCACTGTCTTTTGGGGCGGCCGGGCCGGCTCTGTGTGCCTTTCGGGGAGGCCGGGGAGCCTCCGAGTGCCTTTCAGGGAGGCCGGGTCGCCTCCCAGTGCCTTTCGGGACGGCCAGGGAGGCTCCGAGTGCCTTTGGGGGCAGCCGGCGAGGCTCCGAGTACCTTTCGGGGAGGCCGGGGAGGCTCCGAGTGCTTTTCGGGGTGGCCGGGCAGGCTCCGAGTGCTTTTCGGGGCAGCCGGTCGCTTCCGAGTGCCTTTTGGGGCGGCCGGGCCGGCTCCGAGTGCCTTTTGGGGTGGCCGGGCAGGCTCCGAGTGCCTTTCGGGGCGGCCGGGGAGGCTCCGAGTGCCTTTGTGGACGGCCAGGGAGGCTCTGAGTGCCTTTCGGGGAGGCCGGGGAGGCTCCGAGTGCCTTTCGGGGCGGCCGGGCTGCCTCCGAGTGCCTTTTGGGGCGGCCAGGCTACCTCCGAGTGCCTTTTGGGACGGCCAGCGAGGCTCCGAGTGCCTTTTGGGGCGGCCGGGCCGCCTCCGAGTGCCTTTTGGGGTAGCTGGGGAGGCTCCGAGTGCCTTTTCGGGCAGCTGGAGAGGCTCCGAGTGCCTTTGTGGGCGGCCGGGGAGGCTCCGAGTGCCTTTGTGGGCGGCCGGGGAGGCTCTGAGTGCCTTTCGGGGCGTCCGGGGAGGCTCCGAGTGCCTTTCAGGGAGGCCGTGTCGCTTCCGAGTGCCTTTCGGGGCGTCTGGGGAGGCTCCGAGTGCCTTTCGGGGCAGCCCTTCCCCCTCCGAGTGCCTTTCGGGGCGTCAGGGCCGGTCCGAGTGCCTTTCGGGGCGGCCGGGCGGCCTCTCAGTGCCTTTCGGGGTGGCCGGGCCGGCTCCGAGTGCCTTTTTGGGCGGCCAGGGAGGCTCCGAGTGCCTTTCGGGGTGGCCGGGGAGGCTCCGAGTGCCTTTCGGGGCGGCCGGCGAGGCTCCGAGTGCCTTTGTGGGCAGCCAGGCCACTTCTGAGTGCCTTTCGGGGAGGCCGGTCCGCCTCCGAGTGCCTTTCGGGGCAGCCGGGTCGCCTCTGAGTGCCTCTCGGGGCGGCCGGGGAGGCTCCGAGTGCCTTTCAGGGAGGCCGGTGAGTCTCCGAGTGCCTTTCGGGGCAGCCGGGGAGGCTACGAGTGCCTTTCGGGGCGGCCGGCGATGCTCTGAGTGCCATTGTGGGCGGCCGGGGAGGCTCCGAGTGCCTTTTTGGGGCGGCCGGGGAGGCTCCGAGTGCCTTTTCGGGGAGGCCGGGGAGTCTCCGAGTGCCTTTGTGGGCGGCCGGGGAGGCTCTGAGTACCTTTCGGGGCGTCCGGGGAGTCTCCGAGTGCCTTTCGGGGCGGCCGGGACGGCTCCGAGTGCCTTTGGGGGCGGCCAGGACGGCTCCCAGTGCCTTTCGGGGTGGCCGGGCCGCCTCCGAGTGCCTTTTGGGGCAGCTAGGGAGGCTCCGAGTGCCTTTCGGGGCGGCCGGGGAGGCTCCGAGTGCCTTTCGGGGAGGCTGGAGAGGCTCTGAGTGCCTTTGGGGGCGTCTGGGGAGGCTGCGAGTGCCTTTCGGGGCGGCCGGGCTGCCTCCGAGTGCCTTTCGGGGAGGCCGGGCCGCCTCCGAATGCCTCTGTGGGTGGCCACGGAGGCTCTGAGTGCCTTTCGGGGAGGCCGGGCCGGCTCCGAGTGCCTTTCGGGGCGGCCGGTGAGGCTCCGAGTGCCTTTCGGGGCGGCCGGCCCTCCCGAGTGGCTTTCGAGGTGGCCGGGCCGCCTCCGAGTGCCTTTGTGGGCGGCCGATGAGGCTCCGAATGCCTTTCGGGGAGGCCGGGCCGCCTCCGAGTGCCTTTTGGGGAGGTCGGGGAGGCTCCGAGTGCCTTTCGGGGTGGCCGGGCCGCCTCCGAGTGCCTTTTGGGGAGGCCGGGAAGGCTCCGAGTGCCTTTGTGGGCAGCCGGGGAGGCTCCGAGTGCCTTTTCGGGGAGGCCGGGGAGGCTCCGAGTGCCTTTCGGGGCGGCCGGCGAGGCTCCGAGTGCCTTTCGGGGCAGCCGTTCCCCCTCCGAGTGCCTTTCGGGGCAGCTGGGCCGGTCCCACTGCCTTTCGGGGCGGCCGGGCCGGCTCTGTGTGCCTTTCGGGGAGGCCGCGGAGCCTCCGAGTGCCTTTCAGGGAGGCCGGGTCGCCTCCCAGTGCCTTTCGGGACGGCCGGGGAGGCTCCGAGTGCCTTTGGGGGCAGCCGGCGAGGCTCCGAGTGCCTTTCGGGGAGGCCGGGGAGGCTCCGAGTGCTTTTCGGGGCGGCCGGGCTGCCTCCGAGTGCCTTTCGGGGCAGCCGGTCGCCTCCGAGTGCCTTTGTGGGCGGCCAGGGAGGCTCTGAGTGCCTTTGGGGGAGGCCGGGCCGCCTCCGAGTGCCTTTCGGGGAGGCTGGGCCGCCTCCGAGTGCCTTTTGGGGCGGCCAGGGAGGCTCCGAGTGCCTTTCGGGGCAGCTGGGCAGGCTCCGAGTGCCTTTCGGGGTCCTCGGGCCGGCTCCGAGTGCCTTTGTGGGTGGCCGGGCAGGCTCAGAGTGCCTTTCGGGGCGGCCGGGGAGGCTCCGAGTGTCTTTTTGGGGCGGCCGGGACGGCTTCGAGCGCCTTTCGGGGCGGCTGGGGAGGCTCCGAGTGCCTTTGTGGACGGCCGGGGAGGCTCCGAGTGCCTTTCGGGGCGGCCGGGGAGGCTGCGAGTGCCTTTCGGGGCGCCCGGGGCGGTTCCGAGTGCCTTTCGGGGCGGCCTGGCCGGATCCGAGTGCCTTTCGGGGTGGCCAGTCGCCTCCGAGTGCCTTTCGGGGCGGTCGGGGAGGCTCGGAGTGCCTTTGGGGGAGGCCGGGCAGGCTCCGAGTGCCTTTCGGGGTGGCCGGGCCGCCTACGAGTGCCTTTTTGGGGGGCCAGGGAGGCTCCGAGTGCCTTTTGGGGTGGCCGGGCAGGCTCCGAGTGCCTTTCGGGGCGGCCGGGGAGGCTCCGAGTGCCTTTGTGGGCGGTCGGCGAGGCTCCGAGTGCCTTTCAGGGAGACCGGTCCGCCTCCGAGTGCCTTTCGGGGCGTCCGTGCAGGCTCCGAGTGCCTTTCGGGGTGGCCATGGAGGCTCTGAGTGCCTTTCGGGGTGGCTGGGCAGGCTCCGAGTGCCTTTCGGGGCGGCCGGGGGGGCTATGAGTGCCTTTCGAGGCGGCCGGGGAGGCTCCGAGTGCCTTTTGGGGTGGCCGGGCCTTCTCCGAGTGCCTTTCGGGGCGGCCAGGCTACCTCTGAGTGCCCTTTGGGGCGTCCAGCGGGGCTCCGAGTGCCTTTGTGGGCGGCCGGGCCGGCTCCGAGTGCCTTTTGGGGCAGCTGGGGAGGCTCCGAGTGCCTTTTCGGGCAGCTGGGGAGGCTCCGAGTGCCTTTCGGGGCGGCCGGAGAGGCTCCGAGTGCCTTTCGGGGCAGCTGGGAAGGCTCCGAGTGCCTTTTGGGGTGGCCAGGGAGGCTCCGAGTGCCTTTGTCGGCGGCCGGGGAGGCTCCGAGTGCCTTTCAGGGCGTCTGGGGAGGCTCCGAGTGCCTTTCGGGGCAGCCCTTCCCCCTCCGAGTGCCTTTCGAGGCGTCAGAGCCGGTCCCAGTGCCTTTCGGGGAGGCCGGGCCGGCTCCGAGTGCCTTTCGGGGTGGCCGGGCAGGCTCCGAGTGCCTTTTGGGGTGGCCGGGAAGGCTCCGAGTGCCTTTCGGGGCGCCCGGGGCGGTTCCGAGTGCCTTTCGGGGCGCCCGGGGCGGTTCCGAGTGCCTTTCGGGGAGGCTGGGCCGCCTCCGAGTGCCTTTTGGGGCGGCCAGGGAGGCTCCGAGTGCCTTTCGGGGCAGCTAGGGAGGCTCCGAGTGCCTTTCGGGGCGGCCGGGGAGGCTCCGAGTGCCTTTGTGGGCGGTCGGCGAGGCTCCGAGTGCCTTTCGGGGAGACTGGTCCGCCTCCGAGTGCCTTTCGGGGCGTCCGTGCAGGCTCCGAGTGCCTTTGTGGGTGGCCATGGAGGCTCTGAGTGCCTTTCGGGGTGGCCGGGCAGGCTCCGAGTGCCTTTTGGGGTGGCCGGGGAGGCTCCGAGTGCCTTTCGGGGCGGCCGGGGGGGCTCTGAGTGCCTTTCGGGGCGGCCGGGGAGGCTCCGAGTGCCTTTTGGGGCGGCCGGGCCGCCTCCGAGTACCTTTCGGGGCGGCCAGGCTACCTCCGAGTGCCCTTTGGGGCGTCCAGCGAGGCTCCGAGTGCCTTTGTGGGCGGCCGGGCCGGCTCCGAGTGCCTTTTGGGGCAGCTGGGGAGGCTCCGAGTGCCTTTTCGGGCAGCTGGGGAGGCTCCGAGTGCCTTTCGGGGCGGCCGGAGAGGCTCCGAGTGCCTTTCGGGGCAGCTGGGAAGGCTCCGAGTGCCTTTTGGGGCGGCCAGGGAGGCTCCGAGTGCCTTTGTGGGTGGCCGGGGAGGCTCCGAGTGCCTTTCGGGGCGTCTGGGGAGGCTCCGAGTGCCTTTCGGGGCAGCCCTTCCCCCTCCGAGTGCCTTTCGGGGCGTCTTGGCCGGTCCCAGTGCCTTTCGGGGCGGCCGGGCAGCCTCTCAGTGCCTTTCGGGGAGGCCGGGCCAGCTCCGAGTGCCTTTCGGGGCGGCCGGGCAGGCTCCGAGTGCCTTTGGGGGTAGCCGTTCCCCCTCCGAGTGCCTTTTGGGGCGGCCGGTGAGGCTCTGAGTGCCTTTCGGGGATGCCGGGGAGGCTCCGAGTGCCTTTTGGGGCGGCCGGGGAGGCTCCGAGTGCCTTTGTGGACGGCCGGGGAGGCTCCGAGTGCCTTTCGGGGCATCTGGCGAGGCTCCAAGTGCCTTTCGGGGCGGCCGGCGAGGCTCCGAGTGCCTTTTAGGGAGGCCGGGCCGCCTCCGAGTGCCTTTCGGGGAGGCCGGTCGCCTCCGAGTGCCTTTCGGGGCAGCCAGGTCGCCTCTGAGTGCCTTTCGGGGCAGCCGGTCGCCTCCGAGTGCCTTTCGGGGCGGTCGGGGAGGCTCCGAGTGCCTTTCGGGGCGGCCGGGCAGGCTCTGAGTGCCTTTCGGGGAGGCCGGGAAGGCTCCGAGTGCCTTTCGGGGCGGCCGGGGAGGCTCCGAGTGCCTTTCGGGGTGGCCGGGCCGGATCCGAGTGCCTTTCGGGGAGGCTGGGTCGCCTCCGAGTGCCTTTCGGGGCGGCCAGGACGGCTCCGAGTGCCTTTCGGGGCAGCCGGGGAGGCTCCGAGTGCCTTTCGGGGCGGCTGGGTCGCCTCCGAGTGCCTTTCGGGGCGGCTGGGTCGCCTCCGAGTGCCTTTCGGGGCGGCCGGCGAGGCTCCGAGTGCCTTTCGGGGAGGCTGTTTCCCCTCAAAGTGCATTTCGAGGCGTCCTGGCTGGCTCCGAGTGCCTTTTAGGGTGGCTGGGGAGGCTCCGAGTGCCTTTCGGGGCGGCCGTGCAGGCTCCGAGTGCCTTTGTGGGTGGCCACGGAGGCTCTGAGTGCCTTTCGGGGTGGCTGGGGAAGCTCCGAGTGCCTTTCGGGGCGGCCGTGGAGGCTCTGAGTGCCTTTCGGGGCGGCCTGGCTGGCTCCGAGTGCCTTTCGGGGTGGCCTGACCGGCTCCGAGTGCCTTTCGGGGCGGCCGGGGAGGCTCCGAGTGCCTTTCGGGGTGGCCGGGCAGGCTCCGAGTGCCTCTCGGGGTGGCCGGGCCGCCTCCGAGTGCCTTTCGGGGTGGCCGGGGAGGCTCCGAGTGCCTTTTGGGGTGGCCGGGCCGGCTCCGAGTGCCTTTTGGGGAGGCCGGGGAGGCTCCGAGTGCCTTTCGAGGTGGCTGTTTCCCCTCAAAGTGCATTTCGAGGCCGCCTGACTGGCTCCGAGTGCCTTTTAGGGTGGCTGGGGAGGCTCCGAGTGCCTTTCGGGGAGGCCGGGCCGCCTCCGAGTGCCTTTTGGGGAGGCCGGGGAGGCTCCGAGTGCCTTTTGGGGCGGCCGGGGAGGCTCCGAGTGCCTTTTGGAGTGGCTGGGGAGGCTCCGAGTGCCTTTCGGGGCGGCCCGGGAGGCTCCGAGTGCCTTTGTGGGCGGCCGGGCCGGCTCCGAGTGCCTTTTGGAGTGGCTGGGGAGGCTCCGAGTGCCTTTCGGGGTGGCCAGGACGGCTCCCAGTGCCTTTCGGGGTGGCCGGGTCGCCTCCGAGTGCCTTTTGGGGCAGCTAGGGAGGCTCCGAGTGCCTTTTGGGGCGGCCGGGGAGGCTCCGAGTGCCTTTCAGGGAGGTTGGAGAGGCTCTGAGTGCCTTTGGGGGCGTCTGGGGAGGCTCCGAGTGCCTTTCGGGGCAGCCCTTCCCCCTCCGAGTGCCTTTCGGGGCGTCTTGGCCGGTCCCAGTGCCTTTTGGGGCGGCCGGGAAGCCTGTCAGTGCCTTTCGGGGCGGCCGGGCCGGCTCCGAGTGCCTTTCGGGGCGGCCGGGCAGGCTCCGAGTGCCTTTTGGGGCCGCCGGTGAGGCTCTGAGTGCCTTTCGGGGCGGCCGGGCCGGCTCCGAGTGCCTTTTGGGGAGGCCGGGGAGGCTCCGAGTGCCTTTGTGGGCGGCCGGGGAGGCTCCGAGTGCCTTTTGGAGTGGCCGGGGAGGCTCCGACTGCCTTTGTGGGTGGCCACGGAGGCTCCGAGTGCCTTTCGGGGTGGCTGGGGAAGCTCCGAGTGCCTTTCGGGGCGGCCGTGGAGGCTCCGAGTGCCTTTCGGGGCTGCCGGCGAGGCTCCGAGTGCCTTTCGGGGCGGCCGGGGAGGCTCCGAGTGCCTTTTAGGGAGGCCGGGCCGCCTCCGAGTGCCTTTCGGGGAGGCCGGTCTGCCTCCGAGTGCCTTTCAGGGAGGCCGGGTTGCCTCTGAGTGCCTTTCGGGGCGGCCGGGGAGGCTCTGAGTGCCTTTCGGGGTGGCCGGGCTGCCTCCGAGTGCCTTTCAGGGAGGCCGGTGAGTCTCCGAGTGCCTTTCGGGGCGGCCAGGGAGGCTCCGAGTGCCTTTCGGGGTGGCCAGGGAGGCTCCAAGTGCCTTTCGGAGTGGCCGGGGAGGCTCCGAGTGCCTTTCTGGTAGGCCGTGTCGCCTCCGAGTGCCTTTCGGGGCAGCCGAACCGCCTCCAAGTGCCTTTGGGGGCGGCCGGGGAGGCTCCGAGTGCCTTTGGGGGCGGCCGGGGAGGCTCCGAGTGTCTTTTTGGGGCGGCCGGGACGGCTTCGAGCGCCTTTCGGGGCGGCCGGGGAGGCTCCGAGTGCCTTTGTGGACGGCCAGGGAGGCTCCGAGTGCCTTTCGGGGAGGCCGGGGAGGCTGCGAGTGCCTTTCGGGGCGGCCGGGCTGCCTCCGAGTGCCTTTCGAGGAGGCCGGGGAGGCTCCGAGTGCCTTTGTGGGTGGCCACGGAGGCTCTGAGTGCCTTTCGGGGAGGCCGGGCCGGCTCCGAGTGCCTTTCGGGGCGGCCGGTGAGGCTCCGAGTGCCTTTCGGGGCGGCCGGCCCTCCCGAGTGCCTTTCGAGGTGGCCGGGCCGCCTCCGAGTGCCTTTGTGGGCGGCCGATGAGGCTCCGAATGCCTTTCGGGGAGGCCGGGCCGCCTCCGAGTGCCTTTTGGGGAGGTCGGGGAGGCTCCGAGTGCCTTTCGGGGTGGCCGGGCCGCCTCCGAGTGCCTTTCGGGGCGGCCAGCGAGGCTCCGAGTGCCTTTTCGGGGAGGCCGGGGAGTCTCCGAGTGTCTTTGTGGGCGGCCGGGGAGGCTCTGAGTACCTTTCGGGGCGTCCGGGGAGTCTCCGAGTGCCTTTCGGGGCGGCCGGGACGGCTCCGAGTGCCTTTGGGGGCGGCCAGGACGGCTCCCAGTGCCTTTCGGGGCGGCCGGGCCGCCTCCGAGTGCCTTTTGGGGCAGCTAGGGAGGCTCCGAGTGCCTTTCGGGGCGGCCGGGGAGGCTCCGAGTGCCTTTCGGGGAGGCTGGAGAGGCTCTGAGTGCCTTTGGGGGCGTCTGGGGAGGCTCCGAGTGCCTTTCGGGGCAGCCCTTCCCCCTCCGAGTGCCTTTCGGGGCGTCTTGGCCGCTCCCAGTGCCTTTCGGGGCGGCCGGGAAGCCTGTCAGTGCCTTTCGGGGAGGCCGGGCCGGCTCCGAGTGCCTTTCGGGGCGGCCGGTGAGGCTCCGAGTGCCTTTCGGGGCGGCCGGCCCTCCCGAGTGCCTTTCGGGGTGGCCGGGCCGCCTCCGAGTGCCTTTCGGGGCGGCCGGTGAGGCTCCGAATGCCTTTCGGGGAAGCCGGGCCGCCTCCGAGTGCCTTTCGGGGCGGCCGGGGAGGCTCTGAGTGCCTTTCGGGGTGGCCGGGCTGCCTCCGAGTGCCTTTCAGGGAGGCCGGTGAGTCTCCGAGTGCCTTTCGGGGCGGCCAGGGAGGCTCCGAGTGCCTTTCGGGGCGGCCAGGGAGGCTCCAAGTGCCTTTCGGAGTTGCCGGGGAGGCTCCGAGTGCCTTTCTGGTAGGCCGTGTCGCCTCCGAGTGCCTTTCGGGGCAGCCGAACCGCCTCCAAGTGCCTTTCGGGGCGGCCGGGGAGGCTCCGAGTGCCTTTGGGGGCGGCCGGGGAGGCTCCGAGTACCTTTCGGGGCGGCCGGGCAGGCTCCAAGTGCCTTTTGGGGATGCCAGGGAGGCTCCGAGTGTCTTTTTCGGGCGGCCGGGACGGCTTCGAGCGCCTTTCGGGGCGGCCGTGGAGGCTCCGAGTGCCTTTGTGGACGGCCAGGGAGGCTCCGAGTGCCTTTCGGGGAGGCCGGGGAGGCTGCGAGTGCCTTTCGGGGCGGCCGGGCTGCCTCCGAGTGCCTTTCGGGGAGGCCGGGCCGCCTCCGAATGCCTCTGTGGGTGGCCACGGAGGCTCTGAGTGCCTTTCGGGGAGGCCGGGCCGGCTCCGAGTGCCTTTCGGGGCGGCCGGTGAGGCTCCGAGTGCCTTTCGGGGCGGCCGGCCCTCCCGAGTGCCTTTCGAGGTGGCCGGGCCGCCTCCGAGTGCCTTTGTGGGAGGCCGATGAGGCTCCGAATGCCTTTCGGGGAGGCCGGGCCGCCTCCGAGTGCCTTTTGGGGAGGTCGGGGAGGCTCCGAGTGCCTTTCGGGGTGGCCGGGCCGCCTCCGAGTGCCTTTTGGGGAGGCCGGGGAGGCTCCGAGTGCCTTTGTGGGCAGCCGGGGAGGCTCCGAGTGCCTTTTCGGGGAGGCCGGGGAGCCTCCGAGTGCCTTTCGGGGCGGCCGGCGAGGCTCCGAGTGCCTTTCGGGGCAGCCGTTCCCCCTCCGAGTGCCTTTCGGGGCGGCTGGGCCGGTCCCACTGCCTTTCGGGGCGGCCGGGCCGGCTCTGTGTGCCTTTCGGGGAGGCCGGGGAGCCTCCGAGTGCCTTTCAGGGAGGCCGGGTCGCCTCCCAGTGCCTTTTGGGGCGGCCGGGGAGGCTCCGAGTGCCTTTGGGGGCAGCCGGCGAGGCTCCGAGTGCCTTTCGGGGAGGCCGGGGAGGCTCCGAGTGCTTTTCGGGGCGGCCGGGCTGCCTCCGAGTGCCTTTCGGGGCAGCCGGTCGCCTCCGAGTGCCTTTTGGGGCGGCCAGGGAGGCTCTGAGTGCCTTTGGGGGAGGCCGGGCCGCCTCCGAGTGCCTTTCGGGGAGGCTGGGCCGCCTCCGAGTGCCTTTTGGGGCGGCCAGGGAGGCTCCGAGTGCCTTTCGGGGCAGCTGGGCAGGCTCCGAGTGCCTTTCGGGGTCTTCGGGCCGGCTCCGAGTGCCTTTCGGGGTGGCCGGGCAGGCTCAGAGTGCCTTTCGGGGCGGCCGGGGAGGCTCCGAGTGTCTTTTTGGGGCGGCCGGGACGGCTTCGAGCGCCTTTCGGGGCGGCTGGGGAGGCTCCGAGTGCCTTTGTGGACGGCCGGGGAGGCTCCGAGTGCCTTTCGGGGCGGCCGGGGAGGCTGCGAGTGCCTTTCGGGGCGCCCGGGGCGGTTCCGAGTGCCTTTCGGGGCGGCCTGGCCGGATCCGAGTGCCTTTCGGGGTGGCCAGTCGCCTCCGAGTGCCTTTCGGGGCGGTCGGGGAGGCTCGGAGTGCCTTTGGGGGAGGCCGGGCAGGCTCCGAGTGCCTTTCGGGGTGGCCGGGCCGCCTACGAGTGCCTTTTTGGGGGGCCAGGGAGGCTCCGAGTGCCTTTTGGGGTGGCCGGGCAGGCTCCGAGTGCCTTTCGGGGCGGCCGGGGAGGCTCCGAGTGCCTTTGTGGGCGGTCGGTGAGGCTCCGAGTGCCTTTCGGGGTGGCCATGGAGGCTCTGAGTGCCTTTCGGGGTGGCTGGGCAGGCTCCGAGTGCCTTTCGGGGCGGCCGGGGGGGCTATGAGTGCCTTTCGAGGCGGCCGGGGAGGCTCCGAGTGCCTTTTGGGGTGGCCGGGCCTTCTCCGAGTGCCTTTCGGGGCGGCCAGGCTACCTCTGAGTGCCCTTTGGGGCGTCCAGCGGGGCTCCGAGTGCCTTTGTGGGCGGCCGGGCCGGCTCCGAGTGCCTTTTGGGGCAGCTGGGGAGGCTCCGAGTGCCTTTTCGGGCAGCTGGGGAGGCTCCGAGTGCCTTTCGGGGCGGCCGGAGAGGCTCCGAGTGCCTTTCGGGGCAGCTGGGAAGGCTCCGAGTGCCTTTTGGGGTGGCCAGGGAGGCTCCGAGTGCCTTTGTCGGCGGCCGGGGAGGCTCCGAGTGCCTTTCAGGGCGTCTGGGGAGGCTCCGAGTGCCTTTCGGGGCAGCCCTTCCCCCTCCGAGTGCCTTTCGAGGCGTCAGAGCCGGTCCCAGTGCCTTTCGGGGAGGCCGGGCCGGCTCCGAGTGCCTTTCGGGGCGGCCGGGCAGGCTCCGAGTGCCTTTGTGGGTGGCCACGTAGGCTCTGAGTGCCTTTCGGGGCGGCTGGGGAAGCTCCGAGTGCCTTTCGGGGCGGCCGTGGAGGCTCTGAGTGCCTTTCGGGGCGGCCGGCGAGGCTCCGAGTGCCTTTTGGGGCGGCCGGGGAGTCTCCGAGTGCCTTTTAGGGAGGCCGGGCCGCCTCCGAGTGCCTTTCGGGGAGGCCGGTCTGCCTCCGAGTGCCTTTCAGGGAGGCCGGTGAGTCTCCGAGTGCCTTTTGGGGCGGCCAGGGAGGCTCTGAGTGCCTTTCGGGGCGGCCGGGCCGGCTCCGAGTGCCTTTCGGGGCGGCCAGGGAGGCTCCAAGTGCCTTTCGGAGTGGCCGGGGAGGCTCCGAGTGCCTTTCTGGTAGGCCGTGTCGCCTCCGAGTGCCTTTCGGGGCAGCCGAACCGCCTCCAAGTGCCTTTGGGGGCGGCCGGGGAGGCTCCGAGTGCCTTTGGGGGCGGCCGGGGAGGCTCCGAGTACCTTTCGGGGCGGCCGGGCTGCCTCCGAGTGCCTTTCGGAACGGCCGGGGAGGCTCCGAGTGCCTTTTGGGGATGCCGGGGAGGCTCCGAGTGTCTTTTTCGGGTGGCCGGGACGGCTTCGAGCGCCTTTCGGGGCGGCCGGGGAGGCTCCGAGTGCCTTTGTGGACGGCCAGGGAGGCTCCGAGTGCCTTTCGGGGAGGCCGGGGAGGCTGCGAGTGCCTTTTGGGGCGGCCGGGCTGCCTCCGAGTGCCTTTCGGGGCGTCTGGGGAGGCTCCGAGTGCCTTTGTGGGTGGCCACGGAGGCTCTGAGTGCCTTTCGGGGTGGCCGGGCAGGCTTCAAGTGCCTTTTGGGGTGGCCGGTGAGGCTCCGAGTGCCTTTTGGGGTGGCCGGGGAGGCTCCGAGTGCCTTTTGGGGCGGCCGGGGAGGCTCCGAGTGCCTTTTGGGGCGGCCGGGACGGCTCCGAGTGCCTTTTGGGGTGGCCAGGGAGGCTCCGAGTGCCTTTGTGGGCGGCCGGGGAGGCTCCGAGTGCCTTTGTGTACGGCCGGGCCGGCTCCGAGTGCCTTTCGGGGAGGCCGGGGAGTCTCCGAGTGCCTTTCGGGGCGTCTGGGGAGGCTCCGAGTGCCTTTCGGGGCAGCCCTTTCCCCTCCGAGTGCCTTTCGGGGTGTTAGGGCCGGTCCCAGTGCCTTTCGGGGCGGCCGGGCGGCCTCTCAGTGCCTTTCGGGGTGGCCGGGCCGGCTCCGAGTGCCTTTCGGGGCAGCCGGTCTGCCTCCGAGTGCCTTTCGGGGCGGCCGAGGAGGCTCCGAGTGCCTTTCGGGGCGGCCGGCGAGGCTCCGACTGCCTTTGTGGGCAGCCAGGCCACCTCCGAGTGCCTTTCGGGGAGGCCGGTCTGCCTCCGAGTGCCTTTCGGGGCAGCCGGGTCGCCTCTGAGTGCCTCTCGGGGCGGCCGGGGAGGCTCCGAGTGCCTTTCGGGGTGGCCGGGCTGCCTCCGAGTGCCTTTCAGGGAGGCCGGTGAGTCTCCGAGTGCCTTTCGGGGCAGCCGTGGAGGCTCCGAGTGCCTTTTGGGGCGGCCGGGGAGGCTCCGAGTGCCTTTCGGGGCGTCCGGGGAGTCTCCGAGTGCCTTTCGGGGCGGCCGGGACGGCTCCGAGTGCCTTTTGGGGCGGCCAGGACGGCTCCGAGTGCCTTTTGGGGTGGCCGGGCCGCCTCCGAGTGCCTTTTGGGGCAGCTAGGTAGGCTCCGAGTGCCTTTCGGGGCGGCCGGGGAGGCTCCGAGTGCCTTTTGGGGTGGCCGGGCAGGCTCCGAGTGCCTTTCGGGGCGGTCGGGGAGGCTCCGAGTGCCTTTCGGGACGGCCAGGGAGGCTCCGAGTGCCTTTCGGGGCGGCCGGGGAGGCTCCGAGTGCCTTTCGGGGAGGCCGGGCCGCCTCCGAGTGCCTTTCGGGGCGGCCGGCCCTCCCGAGTGCCTTTCGGGGTGGCCGGGCCGCCTCCGAGTGCCTTTGTGGGCGGCCGGTGAGGCTCCGAATGCCTTTCGGGGAGGCCGGGCCGCCTCCGAGTGCCTTTTGTGGAGGCCGGGGAGGCTCCGAGTGCCTTTTGGGGTGGCCGGGCCGCCTCCGAGTGCCTTTTGGGGCGGCCAGGGAGGCTCCGAGTGCCTTTGTGGGCAGCCGGGGAGGCTCCGAGTGCCTTTCGGGGCATCCGGGGAGGCTCCGAGTGCCTTTCGGGGCATCCGGGGAGGCTCCCAGTGCCTTTGGGGGCGGCCAGGACGGCTCCCAGTGCCTTTTGGGGTGGCCGGGCCGCCTCCGAGTGCCTTTTGGGGAGGCCGTGCAGGCTCCAAGTGCCTTTCGGGGCAGCTAGGGAGGCTCCGAGTGCCTTTTCGGGGAGGCCGGGGAGCCTCCGAGTGCCTTTCGGGGCGGCCGGCGAGGCTCCGAGTGCCTTTCGGGGCAGCCGTTCCCCCTCCGAGTGCCTTTCGGGGCGGCTGGGCCGGTCCCACTGTCTTTTGGGGCGGCCGGGCCGGCTCTGTGTGCCTTTCGGGGAGGCCGGGGAGCCTCCGAGTGCCTTTCAGGGAGGCCGGGTCGCCTCCCAGTGCCTTTCGGGACGGCCAGGGAGGCTCCGAGTGCCTTTGGGGGCAGCCGGCGAGGCTCCGAGTACCTTTCGGGGAGGCCGGGGAGGCTCCGAGTGCTTTTCGGGGTGGCCGGGCAGGCTCCGAGTGCTTTTCGGGGCAGCCGGTCGCTTCCGAGTGCCTTTCGGGGCGGCCGGGCCGGCTCCGAGTGCCTTTTGGGGTGGCCGGGCAGGCTCCGAGTGCCTTTCGGGGCGGCCGGGGAGGCTCCGAGTGCCTTTGTGGACGGCCAGGGAGGCTCTGAGTGCCTTTCGGGGAGGCCGGGGAGGCTCCGAGTGCCTTTCGGGGCGGCCGGGCTGCCTCCGAGTGCCTTTTGGGGCGGCCAGGCTACCTCCGAGTGCCTTTTGGGACGGCCAGCGAGGCTCCGAGTGCCTTTTGGGGCGGCCGGGCCGCCTCCGAGTGCCTTTTGGGGTAGCTGGGGAGGCTCCGAGTGCCTTTTCGGGCAGCTGGAGAGGCTCCGAGTGCCTTTGTGGGCGGCCGGGGAGGCTCCGAGTGCCTTTGTGGGCGGCCGGGGAGGCTCTGAGTGCCTTTCGGGGCGTCCGGGGAGGCTCCGAGTGCCTTTCAGGGAGGCCGTGTCGCCTCCGAGTGCCTTTCGGGGCGTCTGGGGAGGCTCCGAGTGCCTTTCGGGGCAGCCCTTCCCCCTCCGAGTGCCTTTCGGGGCGTCAGGGCCGGTCCGAGTGCCTTTCGGGGCGGCCGGGCGGCCTCTCAGTGCCTTTCGGGGTGGCCGGGCCGGCTCCGAGTGCCTTTTTGGGCGGCCAGGGAGGCTCCGAGTGCCTTTGTGGGTGGCCGGGGAGGCTCCGAGTGCCTTTCGGGGCGGCCGGCGAGGCTCCGAGTGCCTTTGTGGGCAGCCAGGCCACTTCTGAGTGCCTTTCGGGGAGGCCGGTCCGCCTCCGAGTGCCTTTCGGGGCAGCCGGGTCGCCTCTGAGTGCCTCTCGGGGCGGCCGGGGAGGCTCCGAGTGCCTTTCAGGGAGGCCGGTGAGTCTCCGAGTGCCTTTCGGGGCAGCCGGGGAGGCTACGAGTGCCTTTCGGGGCGGCCGGCGATGCTCTGAGTGCCATTGTGGGCGGCCGGGGAGGCTCCGAGTGCCTTTTTGGGGCGGCCGGGGAGGCTCCGAGTGCCTTTTCGGGGAGGCCGGGGAGTCTCCGAGTGCCTTTGTGGGCGGCCGGGGAGGCTCTGAGTACCTTTCGGGGCGTCCGGGGAGTCTCCGAGTGCCTTTCGGGGCGGCCGGGACGGCTCCGAGTGCCTTTGGGGGCGGCCAGGACGGCTCCCAGTGCCTTTCGGGGTGGCCGGGCCGCCTCCGAGTGCCTTTTGGGGCAGCTAGGGAGGCTCCGAGTGCCTTTCGGGGCGGCCGGGGAGGCTCCGAGTGCCTTTCGGGGAGGCTGGAGAGGCTCTGAGTGCCTTTGGGGGCGTCTGGGGAGGCTGCGAGTGCCTTTCGGGGCGGCCGGGCTGCCTCCGAGTGCCTTTCGGGGAGGCCGGGCCGCCTCCGAATGCCTCTGTGGGTGGCCACGGAGGCTCTGAGTGCCTTTCGGGGAGGCCGGGCCGGCTCCGAGTGCCTTTCGGGGC
This sequence comes from Struthio camelus, assembly GCF_040807025.1. Lineage (NCBI taxonomy): Eukaryota > Metazoa > Chordata > Aves > Struthioniformes > Struthionidae > Struthio > Struthio camelus. The sequence goes on along the minus strand of NC_090974.1, from coordinate 1,298,448 downwards.
GGCCGGTGAGGCTCCGAGTGCCTTTCGGGGCGGCCGGCCCTCCCGAGTGGCTTTCGAGGTGGCCGGGCCGCCTCCGAGTGCCTTTGTGGGCGGCCGATGAGGCTCCGAATGCCTTTCGGGGAGGCCGGGCCGCCTCCGAGTGCCTTTTGGGGAGGTCGGGGAGGCTCCGAGTGCCTTTCGGGGTGGCCGGGCCGCCTCCGAGTGCCTTTTGGGGAGGCCGGGAAGGCTCCGAGTGCCTTTGTGGGCAGCCGGGGAGGCTCCGAGTGCCTTTTCGGGGAGGCCGGGGAGCCTCCGAGTGCCTTTCGGGGCGGCCGGCGAGGCTCCGAGTGCCTTTCGGGGCAGCCGTTCCCCCTCCGAGTGCCTTTCGGGGCAGCTGGGCCGGTCCCACTGCCTTTCGGGGCGGCCGGGCCGGCTCTGTGTGCCTTTCGGGGAGGCCGCGGAGCCTCCGAGTGCCTTTCAGGGAGGCCGGGTCGCCTCCCAGTGCCTTTCGGGACGGCCGGGGAGGCTCCGAGTGCCTTTGGGGGCAGCCGGCGAGGCTCCGAGTGCCTTTCGGGGAGGCCGGGGAGGCTCCGAGTGCTTTTCGGGGCGGCCGGGCTGCCTCCGAGTGCCTTTCGGGGCAGCCGGTCGCCTCCGAGTGCCTTTGTGGGCGGCCAGGGAGGCTCTGAGTGCCTTTGGGGGAGGCCGGGCCGCCTCCGAGTGCCTTTCGGGGAGGCTGGGCCGCCTCCGAGTGCCTTTTGGGGCGGCCAGGGAGGCTCCGAGTGCCTTTCGGGGCAGCTGGGCAGGCTCCGAGTGCCTTTCGGGGTCTTCGGGCCGGCTCCGAGTGCCTTTCGGGGTGGCCGGGCAGGCTCAGAGTGCCTTTCGGGGCGGCCGGGGAGGCTCCGAGTGTCTTTTTGGGGCGGCCGGGACGGCTTCGAGCGCCTTTCGGGGCGGCTGGGGAGGCTCCGAGTGCCTTTGTGGACGGCCGGGGAGGCTCCGAGTGCCTTTCGGGGCGGCCGGGGAGGCTGCGAGTGCCTTTCGGGGCGCCCGGGGCGGTTCCGAGTGCCTTTCGGGGCGGCCTGGCCGGCTCCGAGTGCCTTTCGGGGTGGCCAGTCGCCTCCGAGTGCCTTTCGGGGCGGTCGGGGAGGCTCGGAGTGCCTTTGGGGGAGGCCGGGCAGGCTCCGAGTGCCTTTCGGGGTGGCCGGGCCGCCTACGAGTGCCTTTTTGGGGGGCCAGGGAGGCTCCGAGTGCCTTTTAGGGTGGCCGGGCAGGCTCCGAGTGCCTTTCGGGGCGGCCGGGGAGGCTCCGAGTGCCTTTGTGGGCGGTCGGCGAGGCTCCGAGTGCCTTTCAGGGAGACCGGTCCGCCTCCGAGTGCCTTTCGGGGCGTCCGTGCAGGCTCCGAGTGCCTTTCGGGGTGGCCATGGAGGCTCTGAGTGCCTTTCGGGGTGGCTGGGCAGGCTCCGAGTGCCTTTCGGGGTGGCCGGGGGGGCTATGAGTGCCTTTCGAGGCGGGCGGGGAGGCTCCGAGTGCCTTTTGGGGTGGCCGGGCCTTCTCCGAGTGCCTTTCGGGGCGGCCAGGCTACCTCTGAGTGCCCTTTGGGGCGTCCAGCGGGGCTCCGAGTGCCTTTGTGGGCGGCCGGGCCGGCTCCGAGTGCCTTTTGGGGCAGCTGGGGAGGCTCCGAGTGCCTTTTCGGGCAGCTGGGGAGGCTCCGAGTGCCTTTCGGGGCGGCCGGAGAGGCTCCGAGTGCCTTTCGGGGCAGCTGGGAAGGCTCCGAGTGCCTTTTGGGGTGGCCAGGGAGGCTCCGAGTGCCTTTGTCGGCGGCCGGGGAGGCTCCGAGTGCCTTTCAGGGCGTCTGGGGAGGCTCCGAGTGCCTTTCGGGGCAGCCCTTCCCCCTCCGAGTGCCTTTCGAGGCGTCAGAGCCGGTCCCAGTGCCTTTCGGGGAGGCCGGGCCGGCTCCGAGTGCCTTTCGGGGCGGCCGGGCAGGCTCCGAGTGCCTTTGTGGGTGGCCACGTAGGCTCTGAGTGCCTTTCGGGGCGGCTGGGGAAGCTCCGAGTGCCTTTCGGGGCGGCCGTGGAGGCTCTGAGTGCCTTTCGGGGCGGCCGGCGAGGCTCCGAGTGCCTTTCGGGGCGGCCGGGGAGTCTCCGAGTGCCTTTTAGGGAGGCCGGGCCGCCTCCGAGTGCCTTTCGGGGAGGCCGGTCTGCCTCCGAGTGCCTTTCGGGGCAGCCGGGTCGCCTCTGAGTGCCTTTTGGGGCGGCCGGGGAGGCTCCGAGTGCCTTTCGGGGTGGCCGGGCTGCCTCCGAGTGCCTTTCAGGGAGGCCGGTGAGTCTCCGAGTGCCTTTTGGGGCGGCCAGGGAGGCTCTGAGTGCCTTTCGGGGCGGCCGGGCCGGCTCCGAGTGCCTTTCGGGGCGGCCAGGGAGGCTCCAAGTGCCTTTCGGAGTGGCCGGGGAGGCTCCGAGTGCCTTTCTGGTAGGCCGTGTCGCCTCCGAGTGCCTTTCGGGGCAGCCGAACCGCCTCCAAGTGCCTTTGGGGGCGGCCGGGGAGGCTCCGAGTGCCTTTGGGGGCGGCCGGGGAGGCTCCGAGTACCTTTCGGGGCGGCCGGGCTGCCTCCGAGTGCCTTTCGGAACGGCCGGGGAGGCTCCGAGTGCCTTTTGGGGATGCCGGGGAGGCTCCGAGTGTCTTTTTCGGGTGGCCGGGACGGCTTCGAGCGCCTTTCGGGGCGGCCGGGGAGGCTCCGAGTGCCTTTGTGGACGGCCAGGGAGGCTCCGAGTGCCTTTCGGGGAGGCCGGGGAGGCTGCGAGTGCCTTTCGGGGCGGCCGGGCTGCCTCCGAGTGCCTTTCGGGGCGTCTGGGGAGGCTCCGAGTGCCTTTGTGGGTGGCCACGGAGGCTCTGAGTGCCTTTCGGGGTGGCCGGGCAGGCTTCAAGTGCCTTTTGGGGTGGCCGGTGAGGCTCCGAGTGCCTTTTGGGGTGGCCGGGGAGGCTCCGAGTGCCTTTTGGGGCGGCCGGGGAGGCTCCGAGTGCCTTTTGGGGCGGCCGGGACGGCTCCGAGTGCCTTTTGGGGTGGCCAGGGAGGCTCCGAGTGCCTTTGTGGGCGGCCAGGGAGGCTCCGAGTGCCTTTGTGTACGGCCGGGCCGGCTCCGAGTGCCTTTCGGGGCAGCCGGGCCGCCTCCGAGTGCCTTTCGGGGCGTCTGGGGAGGCTCCGAGTGCCTTTCGGGGCAGCCCTTTCCCCTCCGAGTGCCTTTCGGGGTGTTAGGGCCGGTCCCAGTGCCTTTCGGGGCGGCCGGGCGGCCTCTCAGTGCCTTTCGGGGTGGCCGGGCCGGCTCCGAGTGCCTTTCGGGGCAGCCGGTCTGCCTCCGAGTGCCTTTCGGGGCGGCCGAGGAGGCTCCGAGTGCCTTTCGGGGCGGCCGGCGAGGCTCCGAGTGCCTTTGTGGGCAGCCAGGCCACCTCCGAGTGCCTTTCGGGGAGGCCGGTCTGCCTCCGAGTGCCTTTCGGGACAGCCGGGTCGCCTCTGAGTGCCTCTCGGGGCGGCCGGGGAGGCTCCGAGTGCCTTTCGGGGTGGCCGGGCTGCCTCCGAGTGCCTTTCAGGGAGGCCGGTGAGTCTCCGAGTGCCTTTCGGGGCAGCCGTGGAGGCTCCGAGTGCCTTTTGGGGCGGCCGGGGAGGCTCCGAGTGCCTTTCGGGGCGTCCGGGGAGTCTCCGAGTGCCTTTCGGGGCGGCCGGGACGGCTCCGAGTGCCTTTTGGGGCGGCCAGGACGGCTCCGAGTGCCTTTTGGGGTGGCCGGGCCGCCTCCGAGTGCCTTTTGGGGCAGCTAGGTAGGCTCCGAGTGCCTTTCGGGGCGGCCGGGGAGGCTCCGAGTGCCTTTTGGGGTGGCCGGGCAGGCTCCGAGTGCCTTTCGGGGCGGTCGGGGAGGCTCCGAGTGCCTTTCGGGACGGCCAGGGAGGCTCCGAGTGCCTTTCGGGGCGGCCGGTGAGGCTCCGAGTGCCTTTCGGGGAGGCCGGGCCGCCTCCGAGTGCCTTTCGGGGCGGCCGGCCCTCCCGAGTGCCTTTCGGGGTGGCCGGGCCGCCTCCGAGTGCCTTTGTGGGCGGCCGGTGAGGCTCCGAATGCCTTTCGGGGAGGCCGGGCCGCCTCCGAGTGCCTTTTGGGGAGGCCGGGGAGGCTCCGAGTGCCTTTGTGGGCGGCCGGGCCGCCTCCGAGTGCCTTTTGGGGCGGCCGGGGAGGCTCCGAGTGCCTTTGTGGGCAGCCGGGGAGGCTCCGAGTGCCTTTCGGGGCATCCGGGGAGGCTCCGAGTGCCTTTTGGGGCGGCCGGGGAGGCTCCCAGTGCCTTTGGGGGCGGCCAGGACGGCTCCCAGTGCCTTTTGGGGTGGCCGGGCCGCCTCCGAGTGCCTTTTGGGGAGGCCGTGCAGGCTCCAAGTGCCTTTCGGGGCAGCTAGGGAGGCTCCGAGTGCCTTTTCGGGGAGGCCGGGGAGCCTCCGAGTGCCTTTCGGGGCGGCCGGCGAGGCTCCGAGTGCCTTTCGGGGCAGCCGTTCCCCCTCCGAGTGCCTTTCGGGGCGGCTGGGCCGGTCCCACTGTCTTTTGGGGCGGCCGGGCCGGCTCTGTGTGCCTTTCGGGGAGGCCGGGGAGCCTCCGAGTGCCTTTCAGGGAGGCCGGGTCGCCTCCCAGTGCCTTTCGGGACGGCCAGGGAGGCTCCGAGTGCCTTTGGGGGCAGCCGGCGAGGCTCCGAGTACCTTTCGGGGAGGCCGGGGAGGCTCCGAGTGCTTTTCGGGGTGGCCGGGCAGGCTCCGAGTGCTTTTCGGGGCAGCCGGTCGCTTCCGAGTGCCTTTCGGGGCGGCCGGGCCGGCTCCGAGTGCCTTTTGGGGTGGCCGGGCAGGCTCCGAGTGCCTTTCGGGGCGGCCGGGGAGGCTCCGAGTGCCTTTGTGGACGGCCAGGGAGGCTCTGAGTGCCTTTCGGGGAGGCCGGGGAGGCTCCGAGTGCCTTTCGGGGCGGCCGGGCTGCCTCCGAGTGCCTTTTGGGGCGGCCAGGCTACCTCCGAGTGCCTTTTGGGACGGCCAGCGAGGCTCCGAGTGCCTTTTGGGGCGGCCGGGCCGCCTCCGAGTGCCTTTTGGGGTAGCTGGGGAGGCTCCGAGTGCCTTTTCGGGCAGCTGGAGAGGCTCCGAGTGCCTTTGTGGGCGGCCGGGGAGGCTCCGAGTGCCTTTGTGGGCGGCCGGGGAGGCTCTGAGTGCCTTTTGGGGCGTCCGGGGAGGCTCCGAGTGCCTTTCAGGGAGGCCGTGTCGCCTCCGAGTGCCTTTCGGGGCGTCTGGGGAGGCTCCGAGTGCCTTTCGGGGCAGCCCTTCCCCCTCCGAGTGCCTTTCGGGGCGTCAGGGCCGGTCCGAGTGCCTTTCGGGGCGGCCGGGCGGCCTCTCAGTGCCTTTCGGGGAGGCCGGGCCGGCTCCGAGTGCCTTTTTGGGCGGCCAGGGAGGCACCGAGTGCCTTTCGGGGTGGCCGGGCAGGCTCCGAGTGCCTTTCGGGGCGGCCGGGGAGGCTCCGAGTGCCTTTGTGGGCAGCCAGGCCACTTCTGAGTGCCTTTCGGGGAGGCCGGTCCGCCTCCGAGTGCCTTTCGGGGCAGCCGGGTCGCCTCTGAGTGCCTCTCGGGGCGGCCGGGGAGGCTCCGAGTGCCTTTCAGGGAGGCCGGTGAGTCTCCGAGTGCCTTTCGGGGCAGCCGGGGAGGCTACGAGTGCCTTTCGGGGCGGCCGGCGATGCTCTGAGTGCCATTGTGGGCGGCCGGGGAGGCTCCGAGTGCCTTTTTGGGGCGGCCGGGGAGGCTCCGAGTGCCTTTTCGGGGAGGCCGGGGAGTCTCCGAGTGCCTTTGTGGGCGGCCGGGGAGGCTCTGAGTACCTTTCGGGGCGTCCGGGGAGTCTCCGAGTGCCTTTCGGGGCGGCCGGGACGGCTCCGAGTGCCTTTGGGGGCGGCCAGGACGGCTCCCAGTGCCTTTCGGGGTGGCCGGGCCGCCTCCGAGTGCCTTTTGGGGCAGCTAGGGAGGCTCCGAGTGCCTTTCGGGGCGGCCGGGGAGGCTCCGAGTGCCTTTCGGGGAGGCTGGAGAGGCTCTGAGTGCCTTTGGGGGCGTCTGGGGAGGCTCCGAGTGCCTTTCGGGGCAGCCCTTCCCCCTCCGAGTGCCTTTCGGGGCGTCTTGGCCGCTCCCAGTGCCTTTCGGGGCGGCCGGGAAGCCTGTCAGTGCCTTTCGGGGAGGCCGGGCCGGCTCCGAGTGCCTTTGTGGGCGGCCGGGCAGGCTCCGAGTGCCTTTCGGGGCGGCCGGCCCTCCCGAGTGCCTTTCGGGGTGGCCGGGCCGCCTCCGAGTGCCTTTGTGGGCGGCCGGTGAGGCTCCGAATGCCTTTCGGGGAGGCCGGGCCGCCTCCGAGTGCCTTTTGGGGAGGCCGGGGAGGCTCCGAGTGCCTTTTGGGGTGGCCGGGCCGCCTCCGAGTGCCTTTTGGGGAGGCCGGGGAGGCTCCGAGTGCCTTTGTGGGCGGCCGGGCCGCCTCCGAGTGCCTTTTGGGGCGGCCGTGCAGGCTCCAAGTGCCTTTGTGGGCGGCCGGGCCGGCTCCGAGTGCCTTTTGGAGTGGCTGGGGAGGCTCCGAGTGCCTTTCGGGGCATCCGGAGAGGCTCTGAGTGCCTTTCGGGGCATCCGGGGAGGCTCCGAGTGCCTTTTGGGGCGCCCGGGGAGGCTCCGAGTGCCTTTGGGGGCGGCCAGGACGGCTCCCAGTGCCTTTTGGGGTGGCCGGGCCGCCTCCGAGTGCCTTTTGGGGAGGCCGTGCAGGCTCCGAGTGCCTTTCGGGGCAGCTAGGGAGGCTCCGAGTGCCTTTTCGGGGAGGCCGGGGAGCCTCCGAGTGCCTTTCGGGCCGGCCGGCGAGGCTCTGAGTGCCTTTCGGGGCAGCCCTTCCCCCTCCGAGTGCCTTTCGGGGCGGCTGGGCCGGTCCCACTGCCTTTCGGGGTGGCCGGGCCGGCTCTGTGTGCCTTTCGGGGAGGCCGGGGAGCCTCCGAGTGCCTTTCAGGGAGGCCGGGTCGCCTCCCAGTGCCTTTCGGGACGGCCGGGGAGGCTCCGAGTGCCTTTGGGGGCAGCCGGCGAGGCTCCGAGTGCCTTTCGGGGAGGCCGGGGAGGCTCCGAGTGCTTTTCGGGGCGGCCGGGCTGCCTCCGAGTGCCTTTCGGGGCAGCCGGTCGCCTCTGAGTGCCTTTCGGGGCGGCCGGGCCGCCTCCGAGTGCCTTTTGGGGTGGCCGGGCAGGCTCCGAGTGCCTTTCGGGGCAGCGGGTCGCCTCCGAGTGCCTTTTGGGGCGGCCAGGGAGGCTCTGAGTGCCTTTGGGGGAGGCCGGGCCTTCTCCGAGTGCCTTTCGGGGAGGCTGGGCCGCCTCCGAGTGCCTTTCAGGGAGGCCGGGGAGGCTCCGAGTGCCTTTTGGGGCGGCCAGGGAGGCTCTGAGTGCCTTTCGGGGCGGCCGGGCCGGCTCCGAGTGCCTTTCGGGGCGGCCAGGGAGGCTCCAAGTGCCTTTCGGAGTGGCTGGGGAGGCTCCGAGTGCCTTTCTGGTAGGCCGTGTCGCCTCCGAGTGCCTTTCGGGGCAGCCGAACCGCCTCCAAGTGCCTTTGGGGGCGGCCGGGGAGGCTCCGAGTGCCTTTGGGGGCGGCCGGGGAGGCTCCGAGTACCTTTCGGGGCGGCCGGGCTGCCTCCAAGTGCCTTTCGGAACGGCCGGGGAGGCTCTGAGTGCCTTTTGGGGATGCTGGGGAGGCTCCGAGTGTCTTTTTCGGGTGGCCGGGACGGCTTTGAGCGCCTTTCGGGGCGGCCGGGGAGGCTCCGAGTGCCTTTGTGGACGGCCAGGGAGGCTCCGAGTGCCTTTCGGGGAGGCCGGGGAGGCTGCGAGTGCCTTTCGGGGCGGCCGGGCTGCCTCCGAGTGCCTTTCGGGGCGGTCGGGGAGGCTCCGAGTGCCTTTGTGGGTGGCCACGGAGGCTCTGAGTGCCTTTCGGGGTGGCCGGGCTGCCTCCGAGTGCCTTTCGGAACGGCCGGGCAGGCTCTGAGTGCCTTTTGGGGATGCCGGGGAGGCTCCGAGTGTCTTTTTCGGGCGGCCGGGACGGCTTCGAGCGCCTTTCGGGGCGGCCGGGGAGGCTCCGAGTGCCTTTGTGGACGGCCAGGGAGGCTCCGAGTGCCTTTCGGGGAGGCCGGGGAGGCTGCGAGTGCCTTTCGGGGCGGCCGGGCTGCCTCCGAGTGCCTTTCGGGGCGTCTGGGGAGGCTCCGAGTGCCTTTGTGGGTGGCCACGGAGGCTCTGAGTGCCTTTCGGGGTGGCCGGGGAGGCTCCGAGTGCCTTTTGGGGCGGTCGGGCTGCCTCCGAGTACCTTTTGGGGCGGCCGGGGAGGCTCCGAGTGCCTTTTGGGGCGGCCGGGCTGCCTCCGAGTACCTTTCGGGGATGCCAGGCTACCTCCGAGTGCCTTTTGGGGCGGCCGGGGAGGCTCCGAGTGCCTTTGGGGGCGGCCGGGGAGGCTCCGAGTGCCTTTCGGGGCGGCCGGGCCGGCTCCGAGTGCCTTTTGGGGTGGCCAGGGAGGCTCCGAGTGCCTTTGTGGGCGGCCGGGGAGGCTCCGAGTGCCTTTGTGAGCGGCCGGGGAGGCTCCGAGTGCCTTTTGGGGCGGCCAGGGAGGCTCCGAGTGCCTTTCGGGGCGTCTGGGGAGGCTCCGAGTGCCTTTCGGGGCAGCCCTTCCCCCTCCGAGTGCCTTTCGGGGTGTCAGGGCCGGTCCCAGTGCCTTTCGGGGCGGCCGGGCGGCCTCTCAGTGCCTTTCGGGGTGGCCGGGCCGGCTCCGAGTGCCTTTCGGGGCAGCCGGGCAGGCTCCGAGTGCCTTTCGGGGCGCCCGGGAAGGCTCCGAGTGCCTTTCAGGGCGGCCGGCGAGGCTCCGACTGCCTTTGTGGGCAGCCAGGCCACCTCCGAGTGCCTTTCGGGGAGGCCGGTCTGCCTCCGAGTGCCTTTCGGGACAGCCGGGTCGCCTCTGAGTGCCTCTCGGGGCGGCCGGGGAGGCTCCGAGTGCCTTTGTGGGCGGCCGGGCCGCCTCCGAGTGCCTTTTGGGGCGGCCGTGCAGGCTCCAAGTGCCTTTGTGGGCGGCCGGGCCGGCTCCGAGTGCCTTTTGGAGTGGCTGGGGAGGCTCCGAGTGCCTTTCGGGGCATCCGGAGAGGCTCTGAGTGCCTTTCGGGGCATCCGGGGAGGCTCCGAGTGCCTTTTGGGGCGCCCGGGGAGGCTCCGAGTGCCTTTGGGGGCGGCCAGGACGGCTCCCAGTGCCTTTTGGGGTGGCCGGGCCGCCTCCGAGTGCCTTTTGGGGAGGCCGTGCAGGCTCCGAGTGCCTTTCGGGGCAGCTAGGGAGGCTCCGAGTGCCTTTTCGGGGAGGCCGGGGAGCCTCCGAGTGCCTTTCGGGGCGGCCGGCGAGGCTCTGAGTGCCTTTCGGGGCAGCCCTTCCCCCTCCGAGTGCCTTTCGGGGCGGCTGGGCCGGTCCCACTGCCTTTCGGGGTGGCCGGGCCGGCTCTGTGTGCCTTTCGGGGAGGCCGGGGAGCCTCCGAGTGCCTTTCAGGGAGGCCGGGTCGCCTCCCAGTGCCTTTCGGGACGGCCGGGGAGGCTCCGAGTGCCTTTGGGGGCAGCCGGCGAGGCTCCGAGTGCCTTTCGGGGAGGCCGGGGAGGCTCCGAGTGCTTTTCGGGGCGGCCGGGCTGCCTCCGAGTGCCTTTCGGGGCAGCCGGTCGCCTCTGAGTGCCTTTCGGGGCGGCCGGGCCGCCTCCGAGTGCCTTTTGGGGTGGCCGGGCAGGCTCCGAGTGCCTTTCGGGGCAGCGGGTCGCCTCCGAGTGCCTTTTGGGGCGGCCAGGGAGGCTCTGAGTGCCTTTGGGGGAGGCCGGGCCTTCTCCGAGTGCCTTTCGGGGAGGCTGGGCCGCCTCCGAGTGCCTTTCAGGGAGGCCGGGGAGGCTCCGAGTGCCTTTTGGGGCGGCCAGGGAGGCTCTGAGTGCCTTTCGGGGCGGCCGGGCCGGCTCCGAGTGCCTTTCGGGGCGGCCAGGGAGGCTCCAAGTGCCTTTCGGAGTGGCTGGGGAGGCTCCGAGTGCCTTTCTGGTAGGCCGTGTCGCCTCCGAGTGCCTTTCGGGGCAGCCGAACCGCCTCCAAGTGCCTTTGGGGGCGGCCGGGGAGGCTCCGAGTGCCTTTGGGGGCGGCCGGGGAGGCTCCGAGTACCTTTCGGGGCGGCCGGGCTGCCTCCAAGTGCCTTTCGGAACGGCCGGGCAGGCTCTGAGTGCCTTTTGGGGATGCTGGGGAGGCTCCGAGTGTCTTTTTCGGGTGGCCGGGACGGCTTTGAGCGCCTTTCGGGGCGGCCGGGGAGGCTCCGAGTGCCTTTGTGGACGGCCAGGGAGGCTCCGAGTGCCTTTTCGGGGAGGCCGGGGAGGCTGCGAGTGCCTTTCGGGGCGGCCGGGCTGCCTCCGAGTGCCTTTCGGGGCGTCTGGGGAGGCTCCGAGTGCCTTTGTGGGTGGCCACGGAGGCTCTGAGTGCCTTTCGGGGTGGCCGGGCTGCCTCCGAGTGCCTTTCGGAACGGCCGGGCAGGCTCTGAGTGCCTTTTGGGGATGCCGGGGAGGCTCCGAGTGTCTTTTTCGGGTGGCCGGGACGGCTTCGAGCGCCTTTCGGGGCGGCCGGGGAGGCTCCGAGTGCCTTTGTGGACGGCCAGGGAGGCTCCGAGTGCCTTTCGGGGAGGCCGGGGAGGCTGCGAGTGCCTTTCGGGGCGGCCGGGCTGCCTCCGAGTGCCTTTCGGGGCGTCTGGGGAGGCTCCGAGTGCCTTTGTGGGTGGCCACGGAGGCTCTGAGTGCCTTTCGGGGTGGCCGGGGAGGCTCCGAGTGCCTTTTGGGGCGGTCGGGCTGCCTCCGAGTACCTTTTGGGGCGGCCGGGGAGGCTCCGAGTGCCTTTTGGGGCGGCCGGGCTGCCTCCGAGTACCTTTCGGGGATGCCAGGCTACCTCCGAGTGCCTTTTGGGGCGGCCGGGGAGGCTCCGAGTGCCTTTGGGGGCGGCCGGGGAGGCTCCGAGTGCTTTCGGGGCGGCCGGGCCGGCTCCGAGTGCCTTTTGGGGTGGCCAGGGAGGCTCCGAGTGCCTTTGTGGGCGGCCGGGGAGGCTCCGAGTGCCTTTGTGAGCGGCCGGGGAGGCTCCGAGTGCCTTTTGGGGCGGCCAGGGAGGCTCCGAGTGCCTTTCGGGGCGTCTGGGGAGGCTCCGAGTGCCTTTCGGGGCAGCCCTTCCCCCTCCGAGTGCCTTTCGGGGTGTCAGGGCCGGTCCCAGTGCCTTTCGGGGCGGCCGGGCGGCCTCTCAGTGCCTTTCGGGGTGGCCGGGCCGGCTCCGAGTGCCTTTCGGGGCAGCCGGGCAGGCTCCGAGTGCCTTTCGGGGCGCCCGGGAAGGCTCCGAGTGCCTTTCGGGGCGGCCGGCGAGGCTCCGACTGCCTTTGTGGGCAGCCAGGCCACCTCCGAGTGCCTTTCGGGGAGGCCGGTCTGCCTCCGAGTGCCTTTCGGGACAGCCGGGTCGCCTCTGAGTGCCTCTCGGGGCGGCCGGGGAGGCTCCGAGTGCCTTTCGGGGTGGCCGGGCTGCCTCCGAGTGCCTTTCAGGGAGGCCGGTGAGTCTCCGAGTGCCTTTCGGGGCAGCCGTGGAGGCTCCGAGTGCCTTTCGGGGCGTCCGGGGAGTCTCCGAGTGCCTTTCGGGGCGGCCGGGACGGCTCCGAGTGCCTTTGGGAGCGGCCAGGACGGCTCCCAGTGCCTTTCGGGGTGGCCGGGCCGCCTCCGAGTGCCTTTTGGGGCAGCTAGGGAGGCTCCGAGTGCCTTTCGGGGCGGCCGGGGAGGCTCCGAGTGCCTTTCGGGGAGGCTGGAGAGGCTCTGAGTGCCTTTGGGGGCGTCTGGGGAGGCTCCGAGTGCCTTTCGGGGCAGCCCTTCCCCCTCCGAGTGCCTTTCGGGGCGTCTTGGCCGGTCCCAGTGCCTTTCGGGGCGGCCGGGAAGCCTGTCAGTGCCTTTCGGGGAGGCCGGGCCGGCTCCGAGTGCCTTTCGGGGAGGCCGGGCCGCCTCCGAGTGCCTTTCGGGGCGGCCGGCCCTCCCGAGTGCCTTTCGGGGTGGCCGGGCCGCCTCCGAGTGCCTTTGTGGGCGGCCGGTGAGGCTCCGAATGCCTTTCGGGGAGGCCGGGCCGCCTCCGAGTGCCTTTTGGGGAGGCCGGGGAGGCTCCGAGTGCCTTTTGGGGTGGCCGGGGAGGCTCCGAGTGCCTTTGTGGGCAGCCGGGGAGGCTCCAAGTGCCTTTCGGGGCATCCGGGGAGGCTCCGAGTGCCTTTTGGGGCGGCCGGGGAGGCTCCGAGTGCCTTTCGGGGCGTCTTGGCCGCTCCCAGTGCCTTTCGGGGCGGCCGGTCTGCCTCCGAGTGCCTTTCGGGGCGGCCGGCCCTCTCCGAGTGCCTTTCGGGGCGGCCGGTGAGGCTCTGAGTGCCTTTGGGGGCGGCCGGGGAGGCTCCGAGTGCCTTTCGGGGCGGCCGGGGAGGCTCCGAGTGCCTTTGTGGACGGCCGGGGAGGCTCCGAATGCCTTTCGGGGAGGCCGGGCCACCTCCGAGTGCCTTTTGGGGAGGCCGGGGAGGCTCCGAGTGCCTTTGTGGGCGGCCGGGCCGCCTCCGAGTGCCTTTTGGGGCGTCCGGGGAGACTCCGAGTGCCTTTGTGGGCAGCCGGGGAGGCTCTGAGTGCCTTTCGGGGAGGCCGGGGAGGCTCCGAGTGCCTTTCGGGGCGGCCGGCCCTCCCGAGTGCCTTTCGGGGTGGCCGGGCCGCCTCCGAGTGCCTTTGTGGGCGGCCGGTGAGGCTCCGAATGCCTTTCGGGGAGGCCGGGCCGCCTCCGAGTGCCTTTTGGGGAGGCCGGGGAGGCTCCGAGTGCCTTTGTGGGCGGCCGGGCCGCCTCCGAGTGCCTTTTGGGGCGGCCGGGGAGGCTCCGAGTGCCTTTGTGGGCAGCCGGGGAGGCTCCGAGTGCCTTTCGGGGAGGCCGGGGAGGCTCCGAGTGCCTTTGTGGGCGGCCGGGCCGGCTCCGAGTGCCTTTTGGAGTGGCTGGGGAGGCTCCGAGTGCCTTTCGGGGCATCCGGGGAGGCTCCGAGTGCCTTTGGGGGCGGCCAGGACGGCTCCCAGTGCCTTTTGGGGTGGCCGGGCCGCCTCCGAGTGCCTTTTGGGGAGGCCGTGCAGGCTCCGAGTGCCTTTCGGGGCAGCTAGGGAGGCTCCGAGTGCCTTTTCGGGGAGGCCGGTTAGGCTCCGAGTGCCTTTCGGGGCGGCCGGCGAGGCTCCGAGTGCCTTTGTGGACGGCCGGGGAGGCTCCGAATGCCTTTCGGGGAGGCCGGGCCGCCTCCGAGTGCCTTTCGGGGAGGCCGGGGAGCCTCCGAGTGCCTTTCGGGGCAGCCGGGTCGCCTCCCAGTGCCTTTCGGGACGGCCGGGGAGGCTCCGAGTGCCTTTCGGGGCAGCCGGGCCGCCTCCGAGTGCCTTTGGGGGCGTCTGGGGAGGCTCCGAGTGCCTTTCGGGGTGGCCTGACCGGCTCCGAGTGCCTTTCGGGGTGGCCGGTCGCCTCCGAGTGCCTTTCGGGGCTGTCGGGGAGGCTCCGAGTGCCTTTGGGGGAGGCCGGGCCGCCTCCGAGTGCCTTTCGGGGAGGCTGGGCCGCCTCCGAGTGTCTTTCGGGGCAGCCAGGGAGGCTCCGAGTGCCTTTCGGGGCAGCCAGGCAGGCTCTGAGTGCCTTTTGGGGCAGGCGGGCCGGCTCCGAGTGCCTTTCGGGGCGGCCGGGGAGGCTCCAAGTGCCTTTCGGGGCGGCCGGGCCGCCTCCGAGTGCCTTTTGGGGCGGCCAGGGAGGCTCCGAGTGCCTTTCGGGGTGGCTGGGCAGCCTCCAAGTGCCTTTCGGGGCGTCTGGGGAGGCTCCGATTGCCTTTCAGGGCGGCCGGGGAGGCTCTGAGTGCCTTTGGGGGCGTCTGGGGAGGCTCCGAGTGCCTTTCGGGGCGGCCGGGGAGGCTCCGAGTGCCTTTCGGGGCGTCTTGGCCGCTCCCAGTGCCTTTCGGGGCGGCCGGGCTGCCTCCGAGTGCCTTTGGGGGCGGCCGGCCCTCTCCGAGTGCCTTTCGGGGCGGCCGGTGAGGCTCTGAGTGCCTTTGGGGGCGGCCGGGGAGGCTCCGAGTGCCTTTTGGGGCGGCCGGGGAGGCTCCGAGTGCCTTTGTGGACGGCCAGGGAGGCTCCGAGTGCCTTTGTGGGCGGCCGGGGAGGCTCCGAGTGCCTTTCGGGGCATCCGGCGAGGCTCCAAGTGCCTTTCGGGGCGGCTGGCGAGGCTCCGAGTGCCTTTCGGGGAGGCCGGGCCGCCTCCGAGTGCCTTTCAGGGAGGCCGGCCGCCTCCGAGTGCCTTTTGGGGGAGGCCGGGCCGCCTCCGAGTGCCTTTCGGGGAGGCTGGGCCGCCTCCGAGTGCCTTTCGGGGTGGCCGGGCAGGCTCCAAGTGCCTTTCGGGGCGGCCGGTGAGGCTCCAAGTGCCTTTCGGGGCGGCCGGGCAGGCTCTGAGTGCCTTTCGGGGCGGCCGGGGAGGCTCCGAGTGCCTTTTGGGGCGGCCAGGACGGCTCCGAGTGCCTTTCGGGGCAGCCGGGGAGGCTCCGAGTGCCTTTCGGGGCGGCCGGACCGGATCCGAGTGCCTTTCGGGGCGGCTGGGTCGCCTCCGAGTGCCTTTCGGGGCGGCCGGCGAGGCTCCGAGTGCCTTTCGGGGAGGCTGTTTCCCCTCAAAGTGCATTTCGAGGCGTCCTGGCTGGCTCCGAGTGCCTTTTAGGGTGGCTGGGGAGGCTCCGAGTGCCTTTCGGGGCGGCCGGGGAGGCTCCGAGTGCCTTTCGGGGCGGCCAGGGAGGCTCCGAGTGCCTTTCGGGGCGGCCGTGCAGGCTCCGAGTGCCTTTGTGGGTGGCCACGGAGGCTCCGAGTGCCTTTCGGGGTGGCTGGGGAAGCTCCGAGTGCCTTTCGGGGCGGCCGTGGAGGCTCTGAGTGCCTTTCGGGGCGGCCGGCGAGGCTCCGAGTGCCTTTCGGGGCGGTCGGGGAGGCTCCGAGTGCCTTTTAGGGAGGCCGGGCCGCCTCCGAGTGCCTTTCGGGGAGGCCGGTCTGCCTCCGAGTGCCTTTCGGGGCAGCCGGGTCGCCTCTGAGTGCCTTTCGGGGTGGCCGGGGAGGCTCCGAGTGCCTTTCGGGGTGGCCGGGCTTCCTCCGAGTGCCTTTCAGGGAGGCCGGTGAGTCTCCGAGTGCCTTTTGGGGCGGCCAGGGAGGCTCCGAGTGCCTTTGTGGGCGGCCAGGGAGGCTCCGAGTGCCTTTCGGGGCGGCCAGGGAGGCTCCAAGTGCCTTTCGGAGTGGCCGGGGAGGCTCCGAGTGCCTTTTGGGGCGGCCGGGCTGCCTCCGAGTGCCTTTCGGGGCGGCCAGCGAGGCTCCGAGTGCCTTTGTGGGCGGCCGGGCAGGCTCCAAGTGCCTTTTGGGGCGGCCAGGGAGGCTCCGAGTGCCTTTTCGGGCACCTGGGGTGTCTCCGAGTGCCTTTCGGGGCGGCCGGACCGCTCCGAGTGCCTTTTGGGGCGGCCAGGGAGGCTCCGAGTGCCTTTGTGGGCGGCCGGGGAGGCTCCGAGTGCCTTTCGGGGCGTCCGGGGAGGCTCCGAGTGCCTTTTGGGAAGGCTGGGGAGGCTCCGAGTGCCTTTCGGGGCGTCTGGGGAGGCTCCGAGTGCCTTTCGGGGCAGCCCTTCCCCCTCCGAGTGCCTTTCGGGGCGTCAGGGCCGGTCCCAGTGCCTTTCGGGGCGGCCGGGCGGCCTCTCAGTGCCTTTCGGGGAGGCCGGGCCGGCTCCGAGTGCCTTTCGGGGCAGCCGGGCAGGCTCCGAGTGCCTTTCGGGGCAGCCGGGCAGGCTCCGAGTGCCTTTCGGGGCGGCCGGCGAGGCTCCGAGTGCCTTTGTGGGCAGTCAGGCCGCCTCCGAGTGCCTTTCGGGGAGGCCGGTCTGCCTCCGAGTGCCTTTCGGGGCAGCCGGGTCGCCTCTGAGTGCCTCTCGGGGCGGCCGGGGAGGCTCTGAGTGCCTTTCGGGGCGGCCGGGGAGGCTCCGAGTGCCTTTCAGGGAGGCCGGTGAGTCTCCGAGTGCCTTTCGGGGCAGCCGTGGAGGCTCCGAGTGCCTTTTGGGGCGGCCAGCGATGCTCTGAGTGCCATTGTGGGCGGCCGGGGAGGCTCCGAGTGCCTTTCGGGGAGGCCGGGGAGTCTCCGAGTGCCTTTGTGGGCAGCCGGGGAGGCTCTGAGTACCTTTCGGGGCGTCCGGGGAGCCTCCGAGTGCCTTTCGGGGTATCCGGGGAGGCTCCGAGTGCCTTTGGGGGCGGCCAGGACGGCTCCCAGTGCCTTTCGGGGTGGCCGGGCCGCCTCCGAGTGCCTTTTGGGGAGGCCGGTCTGCCTCCGAGTGCCTTTCGGGGCAGCCGTTCCCCCTCCGAGTGCCTTTTGGGGCGTCTTGGCCGGTCCCAGTGCCTTTCGGGGCGGCCGGGAAGCCTGTCAGTGCCTTTCGGGGAGGCCGGGCCGGCTCCGAGTGCCTTTCGGGGCGGCCGGGCAGGCTCCGAGTGCCTTTCGGGGCGGCCGGCCCTCTCCGAGTGCCTTTTGGGGCGGTCGGGGAGGCTCCGAGTGCCTTTGGGGGAGGCCGGGCCTTCTCCGAGTGCCTTTGTGGGCAGCCGGGCAGGCTCCGAGTGCCTTTCGGGGCGGCCGAGGAGGCTCCGAGTGCCTTTCGGGGCGGCCAGCGAGGCTCCGAGTGCCTTTCAGGGAGGCCGGTGAGTCTCCGAGTGCCTTTTGGGGCAGCCGTGGAGGCTCCGAGTGCCTTTTGGGGCGGCCGGCGATGCTCTGAGTGCCATTGTGGGCGGCCGGGGAGGCTCCGAGTGCCTTTTTGGGGCGGCCGGGGAGGCTCCGAGTGCCTTTCGGGGAGGCCGGGGAGGCTCCGAGTGCCTTTGTGGGCGGCCGGGGAGGCTCTGAGTACCTTTCGGGGCGTCCGGGGAGCCTCCGAGTGCCTTTCGGGGCATCCGGGGAGGCTCCGAGTGCCTTTGGGGGCGGCCAGGACGGCTCCCAGTGCCTTTTGGGGTGGCCGGGGAGGCTCCGAGTGCCTTTTGGGGCAGCTAGGGAGGCTCCGAGTGCCTTTCGGGGCAGCCCTTCCCCCTCCGAGTGCCTTTCGGGGCGTCTTGGCCGCTCCCAGTGCCTTTCGGGGCGGCCGGGAAGCCTGTCAGTGCCTTTCGGGGAGGCCGGGCCGGCTCCGAGTGCCTTTTGGGGCGGCCGGGCAGGCTCCGAGAGCCTTTCGGGGCGGCCGGCCCTCTCCGAGTGCCTTTCGGGGCGGTCGGGGAGGCTCCGAGTGCCTTTGGGGGAGGCCGGACCGGATCCGAGTGCCTTTCGGGGCAGCCGGGCAGGCTCCGAGTGCCTTTCGGGGCGGCCGAGGAGGCTCCGAGTGCCTTTCGGGGCGGCCGGCGAGGCTCCGAGTGCCTTTGTGGGCAGCCAGGCCACCTCCGAGTGCCTTTCGGGGAGGCCGGGCCGCCTCCGAGTGCCTTTCGGGGCAGCCGGGTCGCCTCTGAGTGCCTCTTGGGGCGGCCGGGGAGGCTCCGAGTGCCTTTCGGGGTGGCCGGGCAGGCTCCGAGTGCCTTTCAGGGAGGCCGGTGAGTCTCCGAGTGCCTTTCGGGGCAGCCGTGGAGGCTCCGAGTGCCTTTTGGGGCGGCCGGCGATGCTCTGAGTGCCATTGTGGGCGGCCGGGGAGGCTCCGAGTGCCTTTTTGGGGCGGCCGGGGAGGCTCCGAGTGCCTTTCGGGGCAGCCGGGCAGGCTCCGAGTGCCTTTCGGGGCAGCCGGGCAGGCTCCGAGTGCCTTTCGGGGCGGCCGGCGAGGCTCCGAGTGCCTTTGTGGGCAGCCAGGCCACCTCCGAGTGCCTTTCGGGGAGGCCGGTCTGCCTCCGAGTGCCTTTTGGGGCAGCCGGGTCGCCTCTGAGTGCCTCTCGGGGCGGCTGGGGAGGCTCCGAGGGCCTTTCGGGGTGGCCGGGCAGGCTCCGAGTGCCTTTCAGGGAGGCCGGTGAGTCTCCGAGTGCCTTTCGGGGCAGCCGTGGAGGCTCCGAGTGCCTTTTGGGGCGGCCGGCGATGCTCTGAGTGCCATTGTGGGCGGCCGGGGAGGCTCCGAGTGCCTTTTTGGGGCGGCCGGGGAGGCTCCGAGTGCCTTTCGGGGAGGCCGGGGAGTCTCCGAGTGCCTTTGTGGGCGGCCGGGGAGGCTCTGAGTACCTTTCGGGGCGTCCGGGGAGCCTCCGAGTGCCTTTCGGGGCGGCCGGGACGGCTCCGAGTGCCTTTGGGGGCGGCCAGGACGGCTCCCAGTGCCTTTTGGGGTGGCTGGGCCGCCTCCGAGTGCCTTTTGGGGCAGCTAGGGAGGCTCCGAGTGCCTTTCGGGGCGGCCGGGGAGGCTCCGAGTGCCTTTCGGGGAGGCTGGAGAGGCTCTGAGTGCCTTTGGGGGCGTCTGGGGAGGCTCCGAGTGCCTTTCGGGGCAGCCGTTCCCCCTCCGAGTGCCTTTCGGGGCGTCTTGGCCGTTCCCAGTGCCTTTCGGGGCGGCCGGGAAGCCTGTCAGTGCCTTTCGGGGAGGCCGGGCCGGCTCCGAGTGCCTTTCGGGGCGGCCGGGCAGGCTCCGAGTGCCTTTCGGGGCGGCCGGCCCTCCCGAGTGCCTTTCGGGGTGGCCGGGCCGCCTCCGAGTGCCTTTTGGGGAGGCCGGGGAGGCTCCGAGTGCCTTTGTGGGCAGCCGGGGAGGCTCCGAGTGCCTTTCGGGGCATCCGGGGAGGCTCCGAGTGCCTTTTGGGGCGGCCGGGGAGGCTCCCAGTGCCTTTTGGGGTGGCCGGGCCGCCTCCGAGTGCCTTTTGGGGAGGCCGTGCAGGCTCCGAGTGCCTTTTGGGGCAGCTAGGGAGGCTCCGAGTGCCTTTTTGGGGAGGCCGGGGAGGCTCCGAGTGCCTTTCGGGGCAGCCGTTCCCCCTCCGAGTGCCTTTCGGGGCGGCTGGGCCGGTCCCACTGCCTTTCGGGGCGGCCGGGCCGGCTCTGTGTGCCTTTCGGGGAGGCCGCGGAGCCTCCGAGTGCCTTTCAGGGAGGCCGGGTCGCCTTCCAGTGCCTTTCGGGACGGCCGGGGAGGCTCCGAGTGCCTTTGGGGGCAGCCGGCGAGGCTCCGAGTGCCTTTCGGGGAGGCCGGGGAGGCTGCGAGTGCCTTTCGGGGCGGCCGGGCTGCCTCCGAGTGCCTTTCGGGGCAGCCGGTCGCCTCCGAGTGCCTTTCGGGGTGGCCGGGCCGGCTCCGAGTGCCTTTTGGGGTGGCCGGGCAGGCTCCGAGTGCCTTTCGGGGCGGCCGGGCCCTCTCCGAGTGCCTTTCGGGGCGGCTGGGGAGGCTCCGAGTGCCTTTCGGGGCAGCCGGGCAGGCTCCAAGTGCCTTTTGGGGAATGCGGGCCGGCTCCGAGTGCCTTTCGGGGTGGCCGGTGAGGCTCCGAGGGCCTTTCGGGGCGGTCGGGGAGGCTCCGAGTGCCTTTGGGGGAGGCCGGGCCGCCTCCGAGTGCCTTTCGGGGGGGCTGGGCAGGCTCCGAGTGTCTTTCGGAACGGCCGGGCAGGCTCTGAGTGCCTTTCGGGGATGCCGGGGAGGCTCCGAGTGTCTTTTTGGGGCGGCCGGGACGGCTTCGAGCGCCTTTCGGGGCGGCCGGGGAGGCTCCGAGTGCCTTTGTGGACAGCCGGGGAGGCTCCGAGGGCCTTTCGGGGCGGCCGGGGAGGCTGCGAGTGCCTTTCGGGGCGCCCGGGGCGGTTCCGAGTGCCTTTCGGGGCGCCCGGGGCGGTTCCGAGTGCCTTTCGGGGAGGCTGGGCCGCCTCCGAGTGCCTTTTGGGGCGGCCAGGGAGGCTCCGAGTGCCTTTGTGGGTGGCCATGGAGGCTCTGAGTGCCTTTCGGGGCAGCCGGGCCGCCTCCGAGTGCCTTTTTGGGTGGCCAGGGAGGCTCCGAGTGCCTTTCGGGGTGGCCGGGCAGGCTCCGAGTGCCTTTCGGGGCGGCCGGGGAGGCTCCGAGTGCCTTTGTGGGCGGTCGGCGAGGCTCCGAGTGCCTTTCGGGGAGACTGGTCCGCCTCCGAGTGCCTTTCGGGGCGTCCGTGCAGGCTCCGAGTGCCTTTGTGGGTGGCCATGGAGGCTCTGAGTGCCTTTCGGGGTGGCCGGGCAGGCTCCGAGTGCCTTTTGGGGTGGCCGGGGAGGCTCCGAGTGCCTTTCGGGGCGGCCGGGGGGGCTCTGAGTGCCTTTCGGGGCGGCCGGGGAGGCTCCGAGTGCCTTTTGGGGCGGCCGGGCCGCCTCCGAGTACCTTTCGGGGCGGCCAGGCTACCTCCGAGTGCCCTTTGGGGCGTCCAGCGAGGCTCTGAGTGCCTTTGTGGGCGGCCGGGCCGGCTCCGAGTGCCTTTTGGGGCAGCTGGGGAGGCTCCGAGTGCCTTTTCGGGCAGCTGGGGAGGCTCCGAGTGCCTTTCGGGGCGGCCGGAGAGGCTCCGAGTGCCTTTCGGGGCAGCTGGGAAGGCTCCGAGTGCCTTTTGGGGCGGCCAGGGAGGCTCCGAGTGCCTTTGTGGGTGGCCGGGGAGGCTCCGAGTGCCTTTCGGGGCGTCTGGGGAGGCTCCGAGTGCCTTTCGGGGCAGCCCTTCCCCCTCCGAGTGCCTTTCGGGGTGTCTTGGCCGCTCCCAGTGCCTTTCGGGGCGGCCGGGCAGCCTCTCAGTGCCTTTCGGGGAGGCCGGGCCAGCTCCGAGTGCCTTTCGGGGCGGCCGGGCAGGCTCCGAGTGCCTTTGGGGGTAGCCGTTCCCCCTCCGAGTGCCTTTTGGGGCGGCCGGTGAGGCTCTGAGTGCCTTTCGGGGATGCCGGGGAGGCTCCGAGTGCCTTTTGGGGCGGCCGGGGAGGCTCCGAGTGCCTTTGTGGACGGCCGGGGAGGCTCCGAGTGCCTTTCGGGGCATCTGGCGAGGCTCCAAGTGCCTTTCGGGGCGGCTGGCGAGGCTCCGAGTGCCTTTTAGGGAGGCCGGGCCGCCTCCGAGTGCCTTTCGGGGCAGCCAGGTCGCCTCTGAGTGCCTTTCGGGGCAGCCGGTCGCCTCCGAGTGCCTTTCGGGGCGGTCGGGGAGGCTCCGAGTGCCTTTCGGGGCGGCCGGGCAGGCTCTGAGTGCCTTTCGGGGAGGCCGGGAAGGCTCCGAGTGCCTTTCGGGGCGGCCGGGGAGGCTCCGAGTGCCTTTCGGGGTGGCCGGGCCGGATCCGAGTGCCTTTCGGGGCGGCTGGGTCGCCTCCGAGTGCCTTTCGGGGCGGCCAGGACGGCTCCGAGTGCCTTTCGGGGCAGCCGGGGAGGCTCCGAGTGCCTTTCGGGGCGGCTGGGTCGCCTCCGAGTGCCTTTCGGGGCGGCTGGGTCGCCTCCGAGTGCCTTTCGGGGCGGCCGGCGAGGCTCCGAGTGCCTTTCGGGGAGGCTGTTTCCCCTCAAAGTGCATTTCGAGGCGTCCTGGCTGGCTCCGAGTGCCTTTTAGGGTGGCTGGGGAGGCTCCGAGTGCCTTTCGGGGCGGCCGGGGAGGCTCCGAGTGCCTTTCGGGGAGGCTGGGCAGGCTCCGAGTGTCTTTCGGGGCGGCCAGGGAGGCTCCGAGTGCCTTTCGGGGCGGCCGTGCAGGCTCCGAGTGCCTTTGTGGGTGGCCACGGAGGCTCTGAGTGCCTTTCGGGGCGGCCTGGCTGGCTCCGAGTGCCTTTCGGGGTGGCCTGACCGGCTCCGAGTGCCTTTCGGGGCGGCCGGGGAGGCTCCGAGTGCCTTTCGGGGTGGCCGGGCAGGCTCCGAGTGCCTCTCGGGGTGGCCGGGCCGCCTCCGAGTGCCTTTCGGGGTGGCCGGGGAGGCTCCGAGTGCCTTTTGGGGTGGCCGGGCAGGCTCCGAGTGCCTTTTGGGGAGGCCGGGGAGGCTCCGAGTGCCTTTCGAGGTGGCTGTTTCCCCTCAAAGTGCATTTCGAGGCCGCCTGACTGGCTCCGAGTGCCTTTTAGGGTGGCTGGGGAGGCTCCGAGTGCCTTTCGGGGTGGCCGGGCCGCCTCCGAGTGCCTTTTGGGGAGGCCGGGGAGGCTCCGAGTGCCTTTTGGGGCGGCCGGGCAGGCTCCGAGTGCCTTTTGGAGTGGCTGGGGAGGCTCCGAGTGCCTTTCGGGGCGGCCCGGGAGGCTCCGAGTGCCTTTGTGGGCGGCCGGGCCGGCTCCGAGTGCCTTTTGGAGTGGCTGGGGAGGCTCCGAGTGCCTTTCGGGGTGGCCAGGACGGCTCCCAGTGCCTTTCGGGGTGGCCGGGTCGCCTCCGAGTGCCTTTTGGGGCAGCTAGGGAGGCTCCGAGTGCCTTTTGGGGCGGCCGGGGAGGCTCCGAGTGCCTTTCAGGGAGGTTGGAGAGGCTCTGAGTGCCTTTGGGGGCGTCTGGGGAGGCTCCGAGTGCCTTTCGGGGCAGCCCTTCCCCCTCCGAGTGCCTTTCGGGGCGTCTTGGCCGGTCCCAGTGCCTTTTGGGGCGGCCGGGAAGCCTGTCAGTGCCTTTCGGGGCGGCCGGGCCGGCTCCGAGTGCCTTTCGGGGCGGCCGGGCAGGCTCCGAGTGCCTTTTGGGGCCGCCGGTGAGGCTCTGAGTGCCTTTCGGGGCGGCCGGGCCGGCTCCGAGTGCCTTTTGGGGAGGCCGGGGAGGCTCCGAGTGCCTTTGTGGGCGGCCGGGGAGGCTCCGAGTGCCTTTTGGAGTGGCCGGGGAGGCTCCGAGTGCCTTTGTGGGCGGCCGGGAAGGCTCCGAGTGCCTTTTGGAGTTGCTGGGGAGGCTCCGAGTGCCTTTCGGGGCATCCGGGGAGGCTCCGAGTGCCTTTGGGGGCGGCCAGGATGGCTCCCAGTGCCTTTCGGGGTGGCTGGGCCGCCTCCGAGTGCCTTTTGGGGAGGCCGTGCAGGCTCCGAGTGCCTTTCGGGGCAGCTAGGGAGGCTCCGAGTGCCTTTTCGGGGAGGCCGGGGAGGCTCCGAGTGCCTTTTGGGGCGGCCGGCGAGGCTCCGAGTGCCTTTCGGGGCAGCCGTTCCCCCTCCGAGTGCCTTTCGGGGCGGCTGGGCCGGTCCCACTGCCTTTCGGGGCGGCCGGGCCGGCTCTGTGTGCCTTTCGGGGAGGCCGGGGAGCCTCCGAGTGCCTTTCAGGGAGGCCGGGTCGCCTCCCAGTGCCTTTCGGGACGGCCGGGGAGGCTCCGAGTGCCTTTGGGGGCAGCCGGCGAGGCTCCGAGTGCCTTTCGGGGAGGCCGGGGAGGCTCCGAGTGCTTTTCGGGGCGGCCGGGCTGCCTCCGAGTGCCTTTCGGGGCAGCCGGTCGCCTCCGAGTGCCTTTCGGGGCGGCCGGGCCGCCTCCGAGTGCCTTTTGGGGTGGCCGGGCAGGCTCCGAGTGCCTTTCGGGGTGGCCGGGGAGGCTCCGAGTGCCTTTGTGGACGGCCAGGGAGGCTCCGAGTGCCTTTCGGGGCGGCCGGTGAGGCTCCGAGTGCCTTTCGGGGAGGCCGGGCCGCCTCCGAGTGCCTTTGTGGGCGTCTGGGGAGGCTCCGAGTGCCTTTCGGGGTGGCCTGACCGGCTCCGAGTGCCTTTCGGGGCGGCCGGTTGCCTCCGAGTGCCTTTCGGGGCGGTCGGGGAGGCTCCGAGTGCCTTTGGGGGAGGCCGGGCCGCCTCCGAGTGCCTTTCGGGGAGGCTGGGCCGCCTCCGAGTGTCTTTCGGGGCAGCCAGGGAGGCTCCGAGTGCCTTTCGGGGCAGCCAGGCAGGCTCTGAGTGCCTTTTGGGGCAGGCGGGCCGGCTCCGAGTGCCTTTCGGGGCGGCCGGGGAGGCTCCAAGTGCCTTTCGGGGCGTCCGGGCCGCCTCCGAGTGCCTTTTGGGGCGGCCAGGGAGGCTCCGAGTGCCTTTCGGGGTGGCTGGGCAGCCTCCAAGTGCCTTTCGGGGTGGCCGGTCCGCCTCCGAGTGCCTTTCGGGGAGGCTGGAGAGGCTCTGAGTGCCTTTGGGGGCGTCTGGGGAGGCTCCGAGTGCCTTTCGGGGCGGCCGGGGAGGCTCCGAGTGCCTTTCGGGGCGTCTTGGCCGCTCCCAGTGCCTTTCGGGGCGGCCGGGCTGCCTCCGAGTGCCTTTCGGGGCGGCCGGCCCTCTCTGAGTGCCTTTCGGGGCGGCCGGTGAGGCTCTGAGTGCCTTTCGGGGATGCCGGCGAGGCTCCGAGTGCCTTTCGGGGCGGCCGGGGAGGCTCCGAGTGCCTTTGTGGACGTCCGGGGAGGCTCCGAGTGCCTTTCGGGGCATCTGGCGAGGCTCCAAGTGCCTTTCGGGGCGGCTGGCGAGGCTCCGAGTGCCTTTTAGGGAGGCCGGGCCGCCTCCGAGTGCCTTTCGGGGAGGCCGGTCGCCTCCGAGTGCCTTTCGGGGCAGCCAGTTCGCCTCTGAGTGCCTTTCGGGGCAGCCGGTCGCCTCCGAGTGCCTTTCGGGGCGGTCGGGGAGGCTCCGAGTGCCTTTCGGGGCGGCCGGGCAGGCTCTGAGTGCCTTTCGGGGAGGCCGGGAAGGCTCCGAGTGCCTTTCGGGGCGGCCGGGGAGGCTCCGAGTGCCTTTCGGGGTGGCCGGGCCGGATCCGAGTGCCTTTCGGGGTGGCCGGGCCGGATCCGAGTGCCTTTCGGGGCGGCTGGGTCGCCTCCGAGTGCCTTTCGGGGCGGCCGGCGAGGCTCCGAGTGCCTTTCGGGGAGGCCGGCGAGGCTCCGAGTGCCTTTCGAGGTGGCTGTTTCCCCTCAAAGTGCATTTCGAGGCGTCCTGGCTGGCTCCGAGTGCCTTTTAGGGTGGCTGGGGAGGCTCCGAGTGCCTTTCGGGGCGGCCGGGGAGGCTCCGAGTGCCTTTCGGGGAGGCTGGGCCGGCTCCGAGTGTCTTTCGGGGCGGCCAGGGAGGCTCCGAGTGCCTTTCGGGGCGGCCGTGCAGGCTC
This sequence comes from Struthio camelus, assembly GCF_040807025.1. Taxonomy (NCBI): domain Eukaryota; kingdom Metazoa; phylum Chordata; class Aves; order Struthioniformes; family Struthionidae; genus Struthio; species Struthio camelus. Next base: position 1,273,545 of record NC_090974.1, on the reverse strand, counting down.
CGAGTGCCTTTGTGGGTGGCCACGGAGGCTCTGAGTGCCTTTCGGGGTGGCTGGGGAAGCTCCGAGTGCCTTTCGGGGCGGCCGTGGAAGCTCTGAGTGCCTTTCGGGGCGGCCGGCGAGGCTCCGAGTGCCTTTCGGGGCGGTCGGGGAGGCTCCGAGTGCCTTTTAGGGAGGCCGGGCCGCCTCCGAGTGCCTTTCGGGGAGGCCGGTCTGCCTCCGAGTGCCTTTCGGGGCAGCCGGGTCGCCTCTGAGTGCCTTTCGGGGTGGCCGGGCAGGCTCCGAGTGCCTTTCAGGGAGGCCGGTGAGTCTCCGAGTGCCTTTCGGGGCGGCCAGGGAGGCTCCGAGTGCCTTTGTGGGCGGCCAGGGAGGCTCCGAGTGCTTTTCGGAGTGGCCGGGCTGCCTCCGAGTGCCTTTTGGGGCGGCCAGCGAGGCTCCGAGTGCCTTTGTGGGCGGCCGGGCCGGCTCCAAGTGCCTTTTGGGGCAGCTGGGGAGGCTCCGAGTGCCTTTTCGGGCAGCTGGGGAGTCTCCGAGTGCCTTTCGGGGCGGCCGGACCTCTCCGAGTGCCTTTTGGGGCGGCCAGGGAGGCTCCGAGTGCCTTTTTGGGCGGCCGGGGAGGCTCCGAGTGCCTTTCGGGGCGTCCGGGGAGGCTCCGAGTGCCTTTTGGGGAGGCTGGGGAGGCTCCGAGTGCCTTTCGGGGCGTCTGGGGAGGCTCCGAGTGCCTTTCGGGGCAGCCCTTCCCCCTCCGAGTGCCTTTCGGGGTGTCAGGGCCGGTCCCAGTGCCTTTCGGGGCGGCCGGGCGGCCTCTCAGTGCCTTTCGGGGAGGCCGGGCCGGCTCCGAGTGCCTTTCGGGGCAGCCGGGCAGGCTCCGAGTGCCTTTCGGGGCAGCCGGGCAGGCTCCGAGTGCCTTTCGGGGCGGCCGGCGAGGCTCCGAGTGCCTTTGTGGGCAGTCAGGCCGCCTCCGAGTGCCTTTCGGGGAGGCCGGTCTGCCTCCGAGTGCCTTTCGGGGCAGCCGGGTCGCCTCTGAGTGCCTCTCGGGGCGGCCGGGGAGGCTCTGAGTGCCTTTCGGGGCGGCCGGGGAGGCTCCGAGTGCCTTTCAGGGAGGCCGGTGAGTCTCCGAGTGCCTTTCGGGGCAGCCGTGGAGGCTCCGAGTGCCTTTTGGGGCGGCCAGCGATGCTCTGAGTGCCATTGTGGGCGGCCGGGGAGGCTCCGAGTGCCTTTTTGGGGCGGCCGGGGAGGCTCCGAGTGCCTTTCGGGGAGGCCGGGGAGTCTCCGAGTGCCTTTGTGGGCAGCCGGGGAGGCTCTGAGTACCTTTCGGGGCGTCCGGGGAGCCTCCGAGTGCCTTTCGGGGTATCCGGGGAGGCTCCGAGTGCCTTTGGGGGCGGCCAGGACGGCTCCCAGTGCCTTTTGGGGTGGCCGGGCCGCCTCCGAGTGCCTTTTGGGGAGGCCGGTCTGCCTCCGAGTGCCTTTCGGGGCAGCCGTTCCCCCTCCGAGTGCCTTTTGGGGCGTCTTGGCCGGTCCCAGTGCCTTTCGGGGCGGCCGGGAAGCCTGTCAGTGCCTTTCGGGGAGGCCGGGCCGGCTCCGAGTTCCTTTCGGGGCGGCCGGGCAGGCTCCGAGTGCCTTTCGGGGCGGCCGGCCCTCTCCGAGTGCCTTTTGGGGCGGTCGGGGAGGCTCCGAGTGCCTTTGGGGGAGGCCGGGCCTTCTCCGAGTGCCTTTGTGGGCAGCCGGGCAGGCTCCGAGTGCCTTTCGGGGCGGCCGAGGAGGCTCCGAGTGCCTTTCGGGGCGGCCGGCGAGGCTCCGAGTGCCTTTGTGGGCAGCCAGGCCACCTCCGAGTGCCTTTCGGAGAGGCCGGTCTGCCTCCGAGTGCCTTTCGGGGCAGCCGGGTCGCCTCTGAGTGCCTCTCGGGGCGGCCGGGGAGGCTCCGAGTGCCTTTCGGGGTGGCCGGGCAGGCTCCGAGTGCCTTTCAGGGAGGCCGGTGAGTCTCCGAGTGCCTTTCGGGGCAGCCGTGGAGGCTCCGAGTGCCTTTTGGGGCGGCCGGCGATGCTCTGAGTGCCATTGTGGGCGGCCGGGGAGGCTCCGAGTGCCTTTTTGGGGCGGCCGGGGAGGCTCCGAGTGCCTTTCGGGGAGGCCGGGGAGTCTCCGAGTGCCTTTGTGGGCGGCCGGGGAGGCTCTGAGTACCTTTCGGGGCGTCCGGGGAGCCTCCGAGTGCCTTTCGGGGCAGCCGGGACGGCTCCGAGTGCCTTTGGGGGCGGCCAGGACGGCTCCCAGTGCCTTTTGGGGTGGCCGGGGAGGCTCCGAGTGCCTTTTGGGGCAGCTAGGGAGGCTCCGAGTGCCTTTCGGGGCGGCCGGGGAGGTTCCAAGTGCCTTTGGGGGCGTCTGGGGAGGCTCCGAGTGCCTTTCGGGGCAGCCCTTCCCCCTCCGAGTGCCTTTCGGGGCGTCTTGGCCGCTCCCAGTGCCTTTCGGGGCGGCCGGGAAGCCTGTCAGTGCCTTTCGGGGAGGCCGGGCCGCCTCCGAGTGCCTTTTGGGGCGGCCGGGCAGGCTCCGAGAGCCTTTCGGGGCGGCCGGCCCTCTCCGAGTGCCTTTCGGGGCGGTCGGGGAGGCTCCGAGTGCCTTTGGGGGAGGCCGGACCGGATCCGAGTGCCTTTGTGGGCAGCCGGGCAGGCTCCGAGTGCCTTTCGGGGCGGCCGAGGAGGCTCCGAGTGCCTTTCGGGGCGGCCGGCAAGGCTCCGAGTGCCTTTGTCGGCAGCCAGGCCACCTCCGAGTGCCTTTCGGGGAGGCCGGGCCGCCTCCGAGTGCCTTTCGGGGCAGCCGGGTCGCCTCTGAGTGCCTTTTTGGGGCGGCCGGTGAGGCTCCGAGTGCCTTTCGGGGCAGCCGGGGAGGCTCTGAGTGCCTTTCGGGGCAGCCGGGCAGGCTCCGAGTGCCTTTCGGGGCGGCCGAGGAGGCTCCGAGTGCCTTTGTGGGCAGCCAGGCCACCTCCGAGTGCCTTTCGGGGAGGCCGGTCTGCCTCCGAGTGCCTTTCGGGGCAGCCGGGTCGCCTCTGAGTGCCTCTCGGGGCGGCCGGGGAGGCTCCGAGTGCCTTTCAGGGAGGCCGGTGAGTCTCCGAGTGCCTTTCGGGGCAGCCGTGGAGGCTCCGAGTGCCTTTTGGGGCGGCCGGCGATGCTCTGAGTGCCATTGTGGGCGGCCGGGGAGGCTCCGAGTGCCTTTTTGGGGCGGCCGGGGAGGCTCCGAGTGCCTTTCGGGGAGGCCGGGGAGTCTCCGAGTGCCTTTGGGGGCGGCCGGGGAGGCTCTGAGTACCTTTCGGGGCGTCCGGGGAGCCTCCGAGTGCCTTTCGGGGCGGCCGGGACGGCTCCGAGTGCCTTTGGGGGCGGCCAGGACGGCTCCCAGTGCCTTTTGGGGTGGCCGGGCCGCCTCCGAGTGCCTTTTGGGGCAGCTAGGGAGGCTCCGAGTGCCTTTCGGGGCGGCCGGGGAGGCTCCGAGTGCCTTTCGGGGAGGCTGGAGAGGCTCTGAGTGCCTTTGGGGGCGTCTGGGGAGGCTCCGAGTGCCTTTCG